>NC_047085.1:214588931-215275094 GCF_902459505.1 Geotrypetes seraphini
AGGAGGCTTTTCAAAACTCGGAGAACTTGCTGGGTTTTGAAAAGCCATCCAGACCCCCGGACATGTCCTCACAAGGAGGAAATATGCGGGGAAATCCGGACATCTAGTAACACCTTAAAGTGAGCCATAGCGAAGAATACCCAGGCTCATAAGCATCTCTAACCAGTACATTTATATGGAAAGTGTGAGACATGCAAAAAGAGAGACACCAGAACTAAAACAATTTTGAAGGTGGGAGTGGAAAAAGGATTGTGGAGAATAAGTGGTGGGGGTGAGGGAGAAGGAAAGTGGACACTGACCTTTGTTATGGGTCTGCAATGGAGGCAGTTTCAAATTGGGTCAGCAATAGTTTGCTCTGAATATCTGCTGTTAGGTGCCTTCAACTCATGTTCGATTCCTAGTGACTTGATGAACATCATCAAGTTTTTGGTGGCAGAATACAGAAGTAGATTGCCGGACCTTTCTCCTGGGCAGTACAAATTTGATGTCACCGTTGTTGCATCAAACGCGATCCTCCGCCTACAACACTGCCCATTTGCTTTTGCCCAGAAGGGTGGTATATCGTTAGCCTGACATCTCCGCTGAAACCCGTCTGCCATGGGAGACCCTGCTGGTAGTGAAACTACCGACAGCATAGCTTTCAGCTTCTCAGATACATGCAAACCCCAGTAGCATACCAAGCCCATGTACCATGACTGGAGTCTGAATATCTAAGGGTAAATTATTCCAAAGAGCAGAAGTGGTAAAGAAAGGACTTTGCATCTTGTTTGTCCATGCTGAGCCTATTTAGAACCGGAAAAATCCATCAGATGATTATTTAAAGAGCAAAGTAAATGGGTGGGTGCATAGGGAATTATGAGTGGAATAAGGAAACACAGAAACATGACAGCAGCTAAAGGCCAAATAGCCCATCTAGTCTGCCTATCCACAGTAACCATTATCTCTTTCTCTCTCTGAGAGATCCCACGTGCCTATCCCAGGCCCTCTTGAATTCAGACACAGTCTTTGTTTCCACCACCTCTTCCGGGAGACAGTGCCACGTATCTACCACCCTTTCCATAAAAAAAGTATTTCTTCAGATTACTCCGGAGCCCATCACCTCTTAACTTCATCCTATACCCTTTCTTTGCAGAGTTTCCTTTGAAATGAAAGAGACTCGACTCATGAACATTTATATTACGTAGGTATTTAAATGTTTTTATCATATCTCCCCTCTCCCGCCTTTCCTCCAAAGTATACAGATTGAGATCTTTATGTCTGTCCTCATACGCTTTATCACAAAGACCTCACATTGTTTTAGTAGCCTTCTTCTGGACCGACTTTTTATATCTTTTTGATGGTGCTGTCTGCAGAATTATACACAATATTCTACATGAGGTCTCCCTATGCTTTTGCCTTCACCTTTTCAACCTGTTTGGCCACCTTAAGATCATCACATACAATCACACCCAAATTCCGCTCTTCCATTGGGCACATAAGTTCCTCACCTCCTAAACTGTACCGTTCTTTCTGGTTTTTGCAGCCCAATGCATGACCTTGCATTTCTTAGCATTAAATTTTAGCTGCCAAATTTCAGACCATTCTTCAAGCTTCGCCAGTTCTTTCTTCATGTTATTCACACCATCCTGTGTGTTTACTCTATTGCAGATTTTGGTATCATCTGCAAAGAGGCAAATCTTACCCGACAACCGTTCAGCAATATCATTTATAAAAATGTTAAAAAGAACAGGCCCAAGAACAGAACCTTGAGGCACACCACTGGTAACATCCCTTTCCTCAGAGCGATCTCCATTGATCACTACCCTCTGTTGCCTTCCATTCAACCAGTTCCTGACCCAGCCCATCACTTTGGGACCCATGCCAAGGGCATTCAGTTTATTTATTAGACGTCTGTGTGGAACACTGTCAACTGTCAAAGGCTTTGCTAAAATGCAAATACACCACATCTAGCGTACATCCTCTATCCAATTCTCTGGTCACCCAGTCAAAGAAATTGATCAGATTTGTCTGACAAGACCTACCTCTAGTGCAGGGGTCTGCAACCTTTAAGACATAAAGAGCCACTTGGACCCGTTTTCGAAAAGAAAAAAAACTTGGAGCCGCAAAACCATTATAAAACAAATCTAACACTGCATATATTGTTTCTTATCTTAATGCTATATACAGGATCACTAAATTGAAAATAAAATCATTTTTCCTACCTTTGCTATTTGGTGATTTCATGAGTCTCTGGTTGCACTTTCTTCTTCTGACTGTGCATCCAATCTTTCTTCCTTTCTTTCAGCCTCCTGTATGTTTCCTCTCCTCCAGACCTCATTCTCTCCCCCCAACTTTTTCTTTTTGTCTCCCTGTTCCCCCTTCTTTCTGTCTCCGTGCCGTCCCCCAAGCCACTCGGTTTGCTGCCACCGCAATCGGGGAACAGCCCCCAAGCCACCGCCGTCCCAAGCTTTCCCTGCAGAAGTGTTGCGCTGACCAGCATTCCGCTCCCTGACGTCAATTCTGACGTAGGAGAGGAAGTTCCGGGCCAACAAGGCATTTCTCCTCATTCCATCCAGCCTGAGCCCCATCTCTCCTTGATCCAGCATTTCCCTTCTGTGTCTGTCAGAATTACCATTCCACCTATTTTCCAGCATCACCCTTCTTTGTGTCCATCTCACCTATATCCCTATCTCACCACTTTTTCAGAATCTTCATTTGTCTCTGTCCTTATCTTTACGCCATGTTCACCAATTGCCCTTTCAATGTCTTTATCTCCCCCCACACACTTTTTCAGCATTACTTCTATGTCTCTATTTCACCTCCTCTTCATGTCCCCTCTGTATCTCTATCCTTATTCAGTAGGTCCTGCTTACCCTTTCTCTTCTTTGTGTCACTATCTCCATTTTCAGCTTTCCCCCCCTTTTCCTTTGTTACTGCACCCTGTAGCTAGAATCTTTCCACCCTCCCTCCACTCCGGCCCAGCCCAGTATGAAAGATTTCCTTTTGTTTCCCTCCCCTCTCTCTTTCTCTCTCTCTTCTGCTCCCTCACCCACGAGTCCTGCATCTGGCTCTCTCCCTTCTACCTGCACCTGGCAACACCCCCCTGCTCCGCGGCTCTCTTCAGCAACTCGTCAGCAGCAGTGATCAAGACAAGCTGCCGACATCGAGGCCTTCCCTCTACGAGTCCCGCCTTTGTGGAAAAAGGAAGTTGAAACAAGCGGGACTCGCAGAGGGTAGGCCCCGACGTCAGAAGCTGCTGCTGAGTTGCCGAAGAGAGCCGCGGAGCAGGGGATGTGGCCGGAAGCAGGTAGAAGGGAGAGGGAGATAGGAAGGCTGTAGATCTCCGGAGCATGACACCGACCCCGGCCAGGATGACTTCTTTTTCAGGCACCTTACAAGTCCAGCGTCGCGGGGGAAATAGCCATGCTGAGCAGTGAGCTCAGCACTACACAGATGAAAGCCTTGCTTGCTGATTGGTCCGGCGGGGCGGGGCCGCCGGACCAATCAGCAAGCAAGGCTTTCATCTGTGTATGTGCTGAGCTCACTGCTCAGCATGGCTATTTCCCGCCGCGACGCCGGACTTAAGCTGCATGCCTGCGTGACACACTACCGGAGCCGCAGCAAAGGTGGAAAAGAGCCGCATGCGGCTCTGGAGCCGCAGGTTGCCGACCCCCGAGCTAGGACTTAGCGTTGTTGGTGCACAAGGATGGTACTCGTCTCTCTCGATTCCAGTTTTTAGCTGTTTTGCGTTATGGCACGCATTCTTTCCGCATTGGGGCTGCTACCAGTGCATTCGCTGCAGGGGTCCCTGTTGCGGTTATTCGACGGCTGGGACGATGGTCATCGGAGGCTTATCGCAGTTACATTCGTTCATAGGGTTCAGGTCGAGTGAGGATTCTAGACGGGTGGGTTAGGTCCGTTGGGGGAGCTCTTGGGTGGTGTCGGAAGAGGGATGGGGCGGTTGTGATTTGGGGCAGGGGTGTGCATGGGAGTGTTGGGTCACTGCATGGTTGTTCCTTACTAACCTTGTGGTTCTGGTGCTGTTGGCGTGACTGCTGAGTTTTGCTTTGCAGATGCGGTGCGGCTTGGCCTGTCAGTCTGGATCATTGGGCACTCCTTCGTCCATTGGGCTGGGGAGCGTGCAGTTGTCCGACCGTGTGGTCAGCTTTTGGGCCTTCGTCACCGTGGAGTTTTTGTCTCTTGGTGGGGACAGCGGGGCATGCGGTGGCATCAGCTGCTTCTACTGCTGGAGGACCTTTGGCGTCGTTCTCGGCGCCCGGATCTTTTGTTAGTGCACCTTGGGAGTACTGATGTTGACTCACTTAGTGGCAAATATTTGATCGATCCTGTTATCGGCGATTTGGGGGTGATTCAGGGTTGGTTTCCTGGTGCCCGACTGGTTTGGTCTGATATTATCCCGCGACCGAAACGGTTGGAATCATGCCGGTGGACCAGGGGGCTCACTAAGGTGAATCGCCAGATTGGCCGGTGGGTGGAAGCTCGGGGAGGGGTGCAGATTACACATGATTGGGGTGATGTCTCTTGTTCTGGGTTGTTTTCTAGGGATCGGGTGCATCTTTCCGACATTGGGTGGGACCTTTTATTAGACAATTTTGCCTCCTGTTGCGAGCGTGTGTTGACCCCTTAGCCGCAGCTCTGTTCATTGGGGGGGGGGGGGCCTGTAACGAGTTACAGGCCTGTGGCGGTATCCCAAGCTACTGGCTGCTGGGGTCATCAAGGGATGAGTGGTGGGCCGGCTGGGAGCCGTGCCTGGTGGGTCAGATGACCCGGGATAATGGGGCATGTGGGGACATGCCACCCCTCGGACCCTTGCTTAGACGGCGGGGTCGGGGGCCTTTTTACATCTGTGATGGTAGCTCGGGATCTGGGGCACAATGGTGATACCATTGTGTTGGTTTAATTCAATAATGTTATTAATGCTGTTTGCAAGATGTTTATTTAAGATATGTTAATAAGTTATTTAATTATGTTTATTTTCAATAAACAGGGCTGCGGCCAAGTTTCTACCACACAGGTGTCATTGTTTCCTTGGTTTGGGTGCGGATAAGAGATGTTGGGGGGAAGTCTTGCCTTGAGGTAGCGGGCCGTTCCAGGTTCCGCTGTTATGTTCCTACTAATAAAGTTTTATTACAGGCTCTTTTCAATCCCCATCATCATCAACCTTTTCTGCTCAGGATTTTGCCATTTATTTTTTAGACTGAGATTCTGACTGTTAGCAAGTGTTATAATTGAACTGTGTCAATCTTTAGGGTTAAATCTTCTTTTTCTTTGGAAAAACGTTGTTTCAGTTCCTGGGGTAGTTTTAGATATTGTTCAGAGAACTAGTGCTACTACAGTACATTTGCCTTTTTACCTTGATTGTTTAGCATGGCAGGGGCTGCAGTTTGAATTTGTAAAAAATTATAAATGGTTCTTTACAGGAAGGTATTTTCCCCTCATCTTTGAAGCAACTGTAGTTAAGACAGGACCAAAGCAAAATAGGGACTGCAGTTATTGGATAATATCAGGCCTCTTGCAAACCTCATGTATATGGGTAAACTGATATAGAGAGCTGTATCTGTTAGAATTTTTGAAGCAGGCTGATGTCATTAATTCCTTTTTCTTGATTTCATAGCAGTCATAGTACTGAAATGGTACTTCTTTCATAACAGATAATATGTTTCATTATATGAATGAAGAGTGGGAAGTTTTGGTCATCTGTTTAGTTATTTCAGCTAATTTCGATGTAGATCATTGCCTTGTCTTGGAGACATTTGACTTTTTGGGTATGGGAGCTTCTGTTATTTCATGGTATTATTCCTTAGAAGGGATTAAATAATAATAATTTTATTTTTCTATACCGCCAACATCCAAAGAGTTCTAAGCGGTTTACAAATAAGAGAACTGGACAATCAGTGATAAGATACAGATATGTAAAAATGTTTTTAAACAAGTAGGTCTTTACTAGTTTCCTAAAGGAACAATATGATACAACTTGACGGATGATGTCATCTAACGAAGATTGGAGTTTGTCTGCTTGAAAGGCCAAGGTTCTAGCAAAAAACTTCTTGTAACGGCAATTTTTAGGATTAGGAAAGGAAAATGGACAAGAACGACGAGTAAACTGATCTATACAATTCAAACTGCGAAAAATGGTAAAATGGTGATAATCCAGATAACAGTTTATAGCAAATACAAGCGAATTTGAATATTCTAGCTTCAACTGGTAGCCAGTGCAGTTGTTGGTTATAAGGGCTGACATGTTCTTGTTTTTTTTCAACCTGATTAAGCAAACTGCTGTATTTTGAATTAACCTTAATCTTCCAAGGATTGTTTTGTAAGATCCCAGACAGATTATATTGCAATAATCAAGAATGGACAAGATTAATGCTTGAACTAGTAATCTGAAAGAGATTGGGTCAAAATATTTTTTAATAGTTCACAATTTCCATAGTGCAAAAAAGCATTTCTTAACAAGTATATCAAATGACGATCGAATGTAATTCTCAGAACTTTAAGAGAAGTGACTATTGGATATTCTTATCCTGTTAGATAAAGAGTCTTGTCCTTAATTTTATCATTGGGGCTAGCAAGAAAAAATATTTTTTTCGGTATTTAATTTCAGCTTGAAATCGATAGTCCACTGTTCAATCTGATTTAAGATGAAGGTAATCTGATATTTTATTTCAGTGGTAAAGGAAATAACTGGTATCAGAATAGTAATATCGTTGGCATAAATGTGAAATATTACATTTAAACTTTGTAATAGATCAGCCAGAGGGGCAATATAAATATTAAACAAGGTAGGTGACAATGGTGAACCTTGAGATACCCCACACGGATTGCTCCAAGAATTGGAATATTGACCATTACTGAAAACTTGATACAATCATTTTTTCAAGAAACCTTAGAACCAATCCCAAACTTTTCCAGATATTCCCATAGCATTCCCAGTAGGATCTCATGGTCTACCAAATCAAAAGCACTACTAAGGTCTAGCTGAAGTATTAAAACACTAGTGCCTTGACTAAACAGGCAATGGATGTGGTCAATCAAGAAAGCTATTACAGTTTCCGTACTGAAGCCTTGACTAAAACCAGATTGACGGTCATGAAGAATATTGAATTTTTCTAAGTACTTGACTAGTTCTAAGTTAACCAAACCTTCCATTGTTTTACAGAACAAAGGTATACTTGCAATAGGTCTATAATTTTTTTTTAACAGATATAGATTCTTTATGATAGGAATAACAAAAATATGACCCAACCATCTGGGAATAACCCATTTATCCCCAGATGAGTTGGGTCATATTTTGGTTATTCCTATCATAAAGAATCTTAAAGAATGAGGATCTGACTTTCAGTTGACTTTCAGTTGGCAACCCTAGTATGCAATCCCTCAGGGCTTATTTTACTCCCTTATCATTTTAATATTATTGTAGGCAAATGTTACTTGTTTGGGGAGTTCAGTTTTACATGGTTTGTTGAAGACATCCAACTTTGGTTTTCATTACATTGTGATTCAGTACATGAGCATGAATATATTGTTTGTACTGGGCAGAGTTCAACAATGGTTCTCAAGGCCTAAATTAAGACTGAACCTTGCTAACACTGAGGCTTTTCTGGTGGGGAACTATGTCAGTGCTAGACTGGTGTTGTGAAATTGTGGATAAGAGAAGATTTTTTTTGAAGTATATGATCATGGGGAGTATGTCTTCAGAATTAGGTGGTATCCAAAAGAGGAGGGATTTGGAAAGTAGGTTTGAAGAAAAGTGGAAAAAAGAGCAGCTTGATTGAAGGGTGTGTTTATGGAGCTGGGGAGAGGAGCTGGGTCTTCTACATTATTGCCATTCTTCGGGAGGTTCCTTGTATGCCTGAACAGGTTCTAATGTTTCCCCTAGCCCAGGGGTCTGCAACCTTTAAGACATAAAGAGCCACTTGGACCCGTTTTCGAAAAGAAAAAAAAACTTGGAGCCGCAAAACCATTATAAAACAAATCTAACACTGCATATATTGTTTCTTATCTTAATGCTATATACAGGATCACTAAATTGAAAATAAAATCATTTTTCCTACCTTTGCTATTTGGTGATTTCATGAGTCTCTGGTTGCACTTTCTTCTTCTGACTGTGCATCCAATCTTTCTTCCTTTCTTTCAGCCTCCTGTATGTTTCCTCTCCTCCAGACCTCATTCTCTCCCCCCAACTTTTTCTTTCTGTCTCCCTGTTCCCCCTTCTTTCTGTCTCCGTGCCGTCCCCCAAGCCACTCGGTTTGCTGCCACCGCAATCGGGGAACAGCCCCCAAGCCACCGCCGTCCCAAGCTTTCCCTGCAGAAGTGTTGCGCTGACCAGCATTCCGCTCCCTGACGTCAATTCTGACGTAGGAGAGGAAGTTCCGGGCCAACAAGGCATTTCTCCTCATTCCATCCAGCCTGAGCCCCATCTCTCCTTGATCCAGCATTTCCCTTCTGTGTCTGTCAGAATTACCATTCCACCTATTTTCCAGCATCACCCTTCTTTGTGTCCATCTCACCTATATCCCTATCTCACCACTTTTTCAGAATCTTCATTTGTCTCTGTCCTTATCTTTACGCCATGTTCACCAATTGCCCTTTCAATGTCTTTATCTCCCCCCACACACTTTTTCAGCATTACTTCTATGTCTCTATTTCACCTCCTCTTCATGTCCCCTCTGTATCTCTATCCTTATTCAGTAGGTCCTGCTTACCCTTTCTCTTCTTTGTGTCACTATCTCCATTTTCAGCTTTCCCCCCTTTTCCTTTGTTACTGCACCCTGTAGCTAGAATCTTTCCACCCTCCCTCCACTCCGGCCCAGCCCAGTATGAAAGATTTCCTTTTGTTTCCCTCCCCTCTCTCTTTCTCTCTCTCTTCTGCTCCCTCACCCACGAGTCCTGCATCTGGCTCTCTCCCTTCTACCTGCACCTGGCAACACCCCCCTGCTCCGCGGCTCTCTTCAGCAACTCGTCAGCAGCAGTGATCAAGACAAGCTGCCGACATCGAGGCCTTCCCTCTACGAGTCCCGCCTTTGTGGAAAAAGGAAGTTGAAACAAGCGGGACTCGCAGAGGGTAGGCCCCGACGTCAGAAGCTGCTGCTGAGTTGCCGAAGAGAGCCGCGGAGCAGGGGATGTGGCCGGAAGCAGGTAGAAGGGAGAGGGAGATAGGAAGGCTGTAGATCTCCGGAGCATGACACCGACCCCGGCCAGGATGACTTCTTTTTCAGGCACCTTACAAGTCCAGCGTCGCGGGGGAAATAGCCATGCTGAGCAGTGAGCTCAGCACTACACAGATGAAAGCCTTGCTTGCTGATTGGTCCGGCGGGGCGGGGCCGCCGGACCAATCAGCAAGCAAGGCTTTCATCTGTGTATGTGCTGAGCTCACTGCTCAGCATGGCTATTTCCCGCCGCGACGCCGGACTTAAGCTGCATGCCTGCGTGACACACTACCGGAGCCGCAGCAAAGGTGGAAAAGAGCCGCATGCGGCTCTGGAGCCGCAGGTTGCCGACCCCCGCTCTAGTGAATCCATGTTGCCTCCAGTCCTGTAATCCACAGGATTCCAAAAACTTGACCATTCTCTGTTTTAAAAGTGTTTCCATTAATTTGATTACCACAGAAGTCAAACTTACTGGCCTGTAATTCCCTACTTCTACCTTACTTCCACTTTTTTGGAGAGGGACCACATCCACCCTTCTCCAGTCCTCCAGTACCACTTCTGACTCTAGAGACTCATTGAAAAGGTCAGCCAGCGGAGCCACCAGAACTTCCCTAAGTTCCTTTGGCACCCTTGGATGTACACCATCCGGCCCCATCGCTGAAGCGAGCACCTTAAATGCCGACAAGATAATTTTAATGCAGGTTGGTGGAGAATGAAGTCTGCTTCTTCACCATACTTTTTATTCACTACACAAATTAGTACACACATCAAATCATGAATACTGTATGTGTACTCCTATGCCCATAAGTGGCAGCAAAACACCTAAGTGCTATTTTACAAGAGTGCACACAAGTTGCATAGCACATAAATGCAAAGGGGGTGTTCACATACAGTGGCATAGTAAGGGGGAGGCAGACCGTACCGGGTGCCATATCGGTGGGGGCACTGGCACCTTTCCTCCTCTCTGCCTCTGCTCCATCCCACCCCTCTCCTATTGCACACACACCTTCGTTTCCCCCTGTTCTTCACCGGCATGAGCAGCAGCTCCAACCTACTGCTCACACCAGCCTCGACTCTCCCTCTGTTGTCACTTCCTGGTCGAGGGACAATGAAGTGACACCTTCAGATCATTCAAAACACCGCAATGAAAATCATCGCCAATAAGAGGAAATTTGATCATGTCATACCACTTTTAAAGAATGCACACTGGCTGCCCATTAACCATAGAATAACATACAAAATAGCCCTAATAACCTTCAAAGTTCACATGTCAAAAAGCACCTTCATTTCTGGAAAGAATACTCATTTCTCATACTCCATTTAGACCATTAAGTTCTGAGGATAAATATCTACTCTCAGTTCCTTCTTTAAAAACTATCAACACTCGAAGGAATACAATCTTTTCTGTGACAGCTCCCCATTTATGGAACTCGTTACCTGCACATTTGAGAGAAGAAACTAATCTAAATAGATTTAAAGGAAATCTTAAATGCTTTCTTTTTAAAGATGCATGTGAATGGTAAAAGCTGCAAGGCCACCAAATTACACGTGTTTTAACCTACTGTTGTTCCCTTTTTATGCTCTCCTTTTCTTTATGCATTGTAGTTCTACCCCCCTTCCTTTTGTCCGTGTCGTCGTCTATTTGTCTAAGTTACAGTCTTACTCTGTTTCTCACTCCCTCTTTTAAATTTTGTACATCGCATTGAATTTATGATTTTGCATTTTAATCAAAATGTTATTAAACTTGAAACTTGAGCCAAGGCAGGCAAGAGCAGCAAGTTGGAGATGCTGTTCAAGCCGGGGAAGTTAAAGAGGTACCGAGGAACGGAAGAGGCGCTTGTGCACGGTGGGAGGTGTGGACGAATTAGGGGGTGCTAATGCCCCAGGTGCCTCCCACCCTCAATATGCCATTGTTCACATATATAGAGCATAGGGGACTACCACTTATGTGTGCATTAAGTTATGAACATCCTTGATGCATTTGTGTCCCCATAAGGTTTATGGCCAATGTAACAGCTAGATCTTAAATGTATGGATGACCCTGATTTGCCCATGCCCCTCACATGGCCACATATCTTCTTGAGATCTACGTGAAACCAGTTGGATGTGGTTGGTGCAGCAGGGTGTGGTATCATTAGCTGCTTGTTAACACTAACAATTTCCCCAGTTATCCAGTAATTGACCCAATGAAGCAATTCACCTGCAAATTTTGGCACCAATCTTTTGGCGTCAAATATAGAATTCAGGGGTTAGTGCTTCCTATTTCAGAGAGAGTATGTGGTCCCGTGTTAACTGCATGTTAGCATATGGTTAGTGCCACTCTCCACTAGCCCTTTAACAAAATTGTGAGCTAGCAGTTAAAGCATGGTAAACCAGGCATTAAAAGTGGTTTAGCAAAAAGGACCCTAAGTCATCTAGCAACGGAAACACCCATTAACCAGAGCTAGAGCTCCACCATCTCAGGGTTCTCCAGACAAAGATCATTGTTATAATAGCTGTGAGTAGAAAATGGATTACCTATTTTCTTATCAGACATTATTACTATATTTAAAATTTAAAATAGCACACATCAGATTTTCAACATATTCAAGTACCCAAATTAAACTGATTTTTATACCAAACATTGGCATGGATAGATAGACTGATGTCCTGACATCTTGAGAGCCAGTGTACCCAAGATCTTAGACATGAATTAACAGACTTCATTTAATCGAGTTCTTCTCAATGTTCAAACTGGGCAGGCACTCTACTTTCATCCCACATTACACAATATCAACACACAACAAATTGTCTAAGAAGAAGAGTGGATTTATTATGGCTGTAGCATTGAACTGCATAAATATGTTAAACACGGTTTACAGTATGTTGCAATTACATTCATGAGTGTAACTTACAGTATAGTGCAGGGGTAGGGAACTCCGGTCCTCGAGAGCCGTATTCCAGTTGGGTTTTCAGGATTTCCCCAATGACTATGCATTGAAAGCAGTGCATGCAAATAGATCTCATGCATAGTCATTGGGGAAATCCCGACTAGAATATGGCTCTCGAGGACCGGAGTTCCTGGTATAGTGCAATTACATATATGAATCCTTGCAAATATTCTATCTAATCTAATCTAGCTTTGGTTTATATACCGGGTCATCTCTCATTGGAGCTCGACTTGGTTTACAAGTAGTCAGGAGACCAGAATATACATAAAATAAGGAGAAGTAAGGATAGTAGAAATTAATTTAGTCTATCATAAAAGTAGACCTTGCAATGTTAGCGATTAGTAGATTCTGCAGGTAAACTATTTAGGTACTGTGAAAATAGCAGGGTTTTTAAGGTTTTTCTAAACAATTGCAATTGGTCTATCATTCTAATAGAAACAGGAAGTCCATTCCAAATCTCTACCAATTTGAAAGCAAAGGACTGACAAAGTTTCCCATAGATCATTTCAGGGCAGGGTGCCTAGCCTTTTGAGTCACATGGCTCCCAATATTTTCCATCTTGCACCATAAAGCACAATTTTTGCCCTGTATGGGCATAGATTGTACAAATGCCAACACACTATCATCTCATTAGGCATTGTTATACAAGCATAACCCCTGTCAATGCATTACTATCACTTCTCTCATCAGGAGTTGTCATACAAGCACATTCCCCTACTTAACCATTAACTCTTTTTTTTCATGATGCTTTCTTCCCCCCCCCCCCCCAACACACAAACACACATTTCATCAAAGTCTGAGGTAAGCACCATTGTCCTTCTGTTTCTCTGGCACTGGCCCCCCTCCATAGACGAAGGGAACTGTCCCAAGTCTTTTACATTGGCCATGTCATTGTTAGCATGTGACAAACAGGTGGGGTGAAAGAGAGCAGTTGGAGCTGCAAAATGGTAATTGTGCACTTGCAAACTCCCCTCTCCTAGTCTCTACCCTTGACACTGACTCTTAGGTTTTCCCTCATTCCTAACTGCAGCTACCCTTTCCCCTCTATACCCTTAGTAATCTCCCATTTTCTTATTCATGTTCTAACCTGCTTAGACCTACCTATGACCCAGTCCCTTCTTTCCTATGTGCCTTTCTCCCGCTCACCTACTGCCCCCAAACCCTTTATCCAGCTAAGTGCTAGGCTGCCGCCCATTTGTGTTTCTGACTTCCCTATATGGCAAGGTAAGTTTCTTTCTTGGAGACACACACAGCTTCTCCAGATTACCATAATGAATATGCACAAGATAGATTTCCAAACAATATATCTCCAATATCAGCAATGTTATCGCATGCATATTCAGTGTAGTAAATGTTATTAACTACTGTGTTTCCCTGAAGATAATGTGGCAGAGTGTATTCACGGGTGGACAAGGCCGAGGCAGCCTGTTTAGAATACTGCCAACTTGATGCTGCTTAGGGAGGTATGTAGGGCTTACTCGTGTTCGGCGGGGTTCGGATGGGAGGGACGGAAGGATAAGGGTTCGGCTGTGTGGTGGGGGCGGGTGCTCACTCAAGGGTTCGGCTGCACAAGGGAGGGATGGGAGTGAAGGGAAGCTGGGCCAGCATCCTGCTGCACGAGGGATGGGAGGGAAGGATTAAAGCTTGGTAAGGGTCCTGCTGCACAAGGGATGGGAGGGAGGGAAAGTAGAAACTAGGTAAGGGTCCTACTGCACAAGGGATGGGAGGGAGGGAAAGTAGAAACTAGGTAAGGGTCCTACTGCACAAGGGAGGGGAGGGAGGGAAAGTAGAAACTAGGTAAGGGTCCTACTGCACAAGGGATGGGAGGGAGGGAAAGTAGAAACTAGGTAAGGGTCCTACTGCACAAGGGATGGGAGGGAGAGAAAGTAGAAACTAGGTAAGGGTCCTACTGCACAAGGGATGGGAGGGAGAGAGGAAAGATGCTGTACATGTGGGGGAGAGAAAGGAAAGACGAAGAATTGGGGTGAAGGAGAGGAATGGAGAGATGATCACGTACTGTACATACCCCAAAAATATTTTTGGGCCTAAAATTAATATAAGACACTGTCTTATTTTGGGGGAAAACATGGTAGGTGTGCCTTCAAGAAAGGTTAAGAAACACTGATTTAATCAATAGTTCTTCAGCTTTATTGTGGGGTTTTTTCACTTAATTTTCATATTAATTTTTCATTCACCATCTAATCTGATTAAAAACTGTATTTGCACTTAAAGTCATTGTCATGATGTAGGATATGGACTAATTCTTGAATGGTACATAAGTTAAGAACATAAGAATTACCATACTGGGAACAAATTGAAGTCCAATCAAGTCCAGTATCCTATTTCCAACAGTGGCCAACCCAGGTTCTAAGCACCTAGCTAGATCCCAAATAGTAAAACAGATTCTATGCAGCTTATCCATGGAATAAGCATTGGATTGCCCCAAGCCATCTCAATAATGGCCTATGGACTTTTGTTTTAGGAAATTATCCAAACCTTTTTTAAAATCCCACTAAGCTAACTGATTTCACCACATTCTCCGGCAATGAATTCCAGAGTTTAATTACATGTTGTGTGAAGAAATATTTTTTGGGGTTTGTTTTAAATCTACTATGTCGGATCATAGATAGGAACAAAATCAACAAACAGTCTGCATACCTTTTATTGTACTGTACTTTATAAGCTCAATAAAAATATTGGACTTAAAAAAATCTACTATGTCTCCTAGTCCTAATATTTTTGGAAAGCTGATATGTCGCTACCCTTCCAGTTATTCCCTCTTTTTCCATATTGGGGGTATTTTAAGTTCTAGTTTTACTAGGCATAACATTTCCTTCTCAAATATGTCTTTGGTAATAGCAATCCTTTTCTGTAGTCTACAGAACAAAGTAAATGTCTGTTGTGCTCCCTGCAAAAGAAAATGTTTTTATCAAGATAATCACAGAATGCCATTTCTTTTATTTGCAGACCCAGAACATATAGAGGAAATCAATATATGTTTGGAGTAAAATAACATCAGAAATAGTAAATCACATTAAAATCGCCAGTAGTGGATAAAGCTATGACAGTCTGAAACACATCATTATCCTTGAATTGTTTATAATGCTTTCATTTTTATATGCTTTTTTCTGAAGTATTCCCACTTTCAAATCATTACAACTCAATCCATTATATTGATTTGCTCTAATGGTCAATACTGCTGACTTTTCTTAATAGAATGTATATTTGTTTTCCAAAACAGCATGTTATCCTGAGGCCTAGGCTGAAATGAATGCAAGTTCGGTTTGGAGAAAACTGCAAATGCATTCACATTTTTCTAAACAGAACAATAACCTTTTATTGTACTGACACAATAGCATTTTCAAAATCACAGCTGCACCTAAGTGAATGTCCTGGGGTGCCATATGACCTTTATTTGCAAACATGAAAACAAAAAATTCCTATGTGATTAGAGAAATGCACACCTGACAGTGAATCCCCAGCACTAAATGAATGTCTTTATAATTTGATCCATTCACGGTTATGGTCTTCTTGTCTGTGCTCTGTATTACATTCATCTTTGTATGGGGTTTGGATAGCCAGATGAAAAATGCACAAAGCCAAGTGGCATGCTAGGGCCATCAAACAGATTGCCATAAAATAAAGAAACATGTTTTAAACCCATTAGTGGTCTTGGATGAAAAAGAGAACTCTGTTTTAGATAGAAATCCCACAAATCCAGTTCAGTAAACTGCAGAGTTGTTTACTCAGAAATGTTTGTTTTGGATCAGTTTTTATTTCATTCCTGTTCTAGCCTCCAGAAATTATTTGTATTAATTTGTTTCATTTGCATATATTACCTTCAGTGGGAAAAAAAAAACAATTTTGGATATTGGGGTTTTCCATTTGATATTTCTGGAACTTGTTTGAAATATGCTGGCAGGTCTCAGCAATAGACATATGAGCCACATAGGACTCCAAGATTAGCAAAACACCCCACAGCACCAAAAAGGGGATAAAAAGACACCAAGTGAGGCATAAACAAATAGCACAGATATTGGCATGGAAAACCTGGAAAATCAAACAAGAGCAAAACATCACAGTGTAATTAATACTCCAAAAATACCATAGAAAGAAAGAAAGTCATCACAACAGTAGAAGGAACACCTTGAGGCACCAGGACAGGGGCATTATCACTAGTATCAATGTTCCAAAGCTCTGTGAAAAGGGAAAAACAGTTTAAGGCTATGAACACCCCAAAAATCCTTAAAGAGGGGCAAAGAAACACCTGAAGACTATGAGAAAGTGTTGAAGCAGCACTAAACAGGAGTATGAAGACCCTAAAACACTTGAATAGGAGTCAAACAGCACCTTAGTGGCATAAAGATGAAAAGGCACTGGGAGAGGAGCAAAGCAGCATCAGTAGAGACAAGAACAATTGAAGTTGGGCAAAGTAGCATCTGCCAAAATCTGCTCTATATTTTTCTTAAAAGGGAACAAGGTACAACTATGAGGGTGAATCAAAAATTAAAGGCAATTGTCCAGAGGAAATCAAGATGGCGTACTAGACGTATGTGTTGATCTGAGCTCCGGAGATAAACCTTTTTTCTTTACCGGCCACTCGTTTGCCCGACCATGTTAAAGTTCCTGGTTGCATTTTATACAATCGCGCTTCAATTTACCTTTAAGATGGGGAAAAGAAAAGGTAAAATTAAGGCTTTTCCTCCAGGGCCTTCTGCGTTCCCTGCTTCATCCATTGAACGCTTTGTGGTTTGATCAGCGCTATCCTCTGGAACTGGTGCTGGCAGAGAGGCGGCCTTACTGGAGCTGAATGTTACTCTTAGCCCAGAGGAGAGACTCTCGCCCTTAGATTCAGGCATGGGGAAGCTCTGAGAACCATTGATGGAGCTGTATGAGGCAGGTAGCCTAGCGGCTAGGAAAACATTTATCGGAGGAGACAACCGGAGCTTAGAGGGAGCAGTTGGAGGAAGTAATGCCGTCGTCATAGACTGTCTGGAACCATTCCCTGGACAGCTGGAGCTTCTGGAGGGTTAGGTGGCCAGTTTACACCGGATCCTTGAGAGAGGAATTGAAGAACCATCAGAAAGATGGTGAGCCCTCTCTCTCCCCTTTGGTTAAACCTACTCATGTTACACTAGAATCCATCTGGGATGTAGTTGCCCGATTGGAAAACGTTTTTCTGGGAAATAAAGTATTAGTGGACATTTCCTTACAAGAATGTAAAACGCGACTGGTCACCCAGAAGGCAAAGAATTTTGAACTGAAAAGAAAAGTTGAGGAAGTTCAACAAGATCTAAAAGTGTTTAAATCAAATTCCTTAGTATTTGAACAAGGATACATGGGATTCAAGAACAAAGTGGAAAAGTTAGAGAACTACACACGGAGGTTAAACCTCCATCCGTTTGGTAAACTTTCCTCAGGTAAAAATGAGGGCCCCCATAGAAACTTTCAAGAAATATCTAATAGAGAATTTGGGGGTAATTAAGGAAGCAATTCCTCCTGTTTCCCAAACATATTTTTGGCCTGGGAAGAAGCAGCTGACTTTGAGCCAAGAAGAGCTATCAAGATAATGGCACATAAAGGAGGGACTTACCAGCTGAGCGGAGCTCATGGGGGGAAACATAATGGGAGAAATACTGCGGGGCAGCCGAGTGAATGCATTTGTAGGTCAGTAAGAGGAGTTTGAATTGTATTTGGAAATGGATGGGAAGCCAGTGAAGTGTCTTTAGGAGAGGGGTAACATGAGTATAGCAGCTCTCACAGAATATGAGTTGTGCAGCCAAATCCTGGACGAATTGGAGGGGAGAAAGATATACTTGTTTCCTCTGGAAAACAACATTGGCTAAACATAATCATTTTTCCTTTTTTCTTCTATTTTTTTTCTATGACTTTCTTTTATATTTAAGTCATAAATGGAAAGCCTCTTTAAAAAAGTATGTCTTAGAAGCAACCTTAAATTTCTGATATGATGACTTACCTCTAATCTCACGTGGAAGTGTGTTCCATAGCGATGAGGCGAGCCAAAAAATAGGATCTGTCCCTAGTCATCGCCCAATGTGCCTTAGTCAATGAGGGCATCAGAAGCCTGACGTCTTGTAAAGATCTAATACATCTGACTGGTATGGATAATGTAATCCGTCTCTGTTGATAAGGAGGCTGTTCTTCCCAAAGTGATTTGTGTGTTAAGCACAAGATCTTAAATTTACTTCTATATAATGCTGGAAGCCAGTGACATTTAATAAACAAAGGTGTAACATGATCATAAATTCTTGCTTTGGCCAGAAGTCTAATGGCAAGAGGTTTGTAAAGTTTGCAAGCATCAAAATTGTGATTTAGGGAGCCCAGAATACACTACATTCCCATTATCTAACCTGGATGTAAATAATGCATATATTAAGGTATGCATTGCTTCATCATTAAAAAAAAAAGTGATCTGATGGATCTTAATTGTCACAAGAGATAAAAACCCTAACTACTCCTGATATTTTGTCTGACATAGTAAGAGCTGAATCTAAAATGATCTCCAAATATCTAAAACTAGAAACTGTAGGAATATCAACCTAAAATAAATTTGGTGTAAGTGAGGGATCAGTCAGATCCCTAGTCATCCAGCAAGTTCTAGTTTTATTTATATTTACGATCAATCTATTGATAAGCAGACATAAGTTGGCTGCATGTAATGCTTGTTGCAAGTTTGAGAGATCTAAAGTGACTGATGATACTTTTGCTAGTATTAGAATGTCATCTTCTTAGCAATAGACATTCAGGCCCAGATTCACAAACAAGTCGCCTTACATTAAGCACTGGAAGGCACCTATATTGCGCCTATAGGCACCTAACATAAGTAGACACTCTACTAACGGCAGCAGATCAAGTTCGCAGCCTGGGAGTAACCCTAGACGGACACCTTTCCCTATCTGCCCACATATCCCAAGTAGTCTCCACCTCCTTCTACTACCTTCGCCAACTGAAAAGGATCAAACCCTACATCTCCACACCAGACCTCGCCCAACTCCTATACGCATATGTCCTCTCCAGAATGGATTATTGTAACTCCCTATTTAATGGACTAACCAAAAATAATATCAAACGCCTCCAACGGATCCAAAATGCAGCCATCCGCCTCCTACACAACCTCAACTACCACGATTCCATCTCCCCGGCACTCCATGCTGAACACTGGCTCCCAATCAGCCAACGCTGTACTTTCAAAGCCCTGGCAATTGCCCACAAGAGAATTTATTCCACCACCCCCTCCTACATAAAATCCAAGCTACCCATCTACAACCCCACTCGCACCCTCCGCTCAAAGTCAGAGATACGCCTTTGCACCCCCCCCGGAAGATCCCTGCTCACAGAAACAGCCCACAAACGATCCTACAGCCACTTCATTCCTCACCTTTGGAACCAACTCCCCCCCCAACTTAGACAACAGAACTCATTATTAACTTTCAGGAAATCGGTAAAGACCCTCCTCTTCAACTAAAGCTCTCCTCTGTCTTCTCCCCCCCTTACACCCCCCTCCACTCTCCTATCTCCCCCCCAAAACTCCAATATAACCCTCTCTTACTCTCTCCACCAACAAATTGTATCTAAACGCATATAACTTTCCTTAAACTAAACTACTGTATTTCCCCCTTCTCTCTTTCTGCTATACTCTCCCTGTACTTAATTCTCTCCAAATTCTATAAATCCAATGACTAAACCTGTTGTATTACTTATATGTCTATTTACTCTCCACTGTGTATGTTCATTTGTAGACCGTTCTGAGCTACTGGGAGGACGGGATAGAAATCCAAATAAATAAATAAATAAATAAATAAATAAAAATAAATAGTTTAATTTGGTTTAAGTGGCACCATAATTGGTCACACCATTAAAACACAATTAAACCCTTATTTTTAAAAAAATAGTTGTCACTATATGGCCTCTGGGACTGGCACCTAGGTCCCTGGTAGCTAGCAGATCATAGTTATGCCAAAGCCAGAAAGTGGGCATGTTTGGTGCGACACTGGACTTTGGCGTCACTATGCACTATGCACAATTCTGATAGGATCCTAGGAGCCAGAAATGTAGGCCTGTTAAAAAACCCTGACCTACATTTCCAGTGCCTAGGGTCCCTTGTACCGTGATTCTGGAAGCGGCGCATATCCAGGATTGAATTGCAAACTCCTAGAGCAGTGATGGCTAACCTTTTTGAGCCCGAGTGCCCAAACTGCCGCACAAAACCAAAGAATTTCCTCAAAGTGCCAGCACGTCAATTAAACCTTAATAACAAGATTTTAGTATCTAAAAACTCTTTATAAAGTTACCTGAACTATGTAACATCATTTTTAATGGTTGGAATCTTTGTATTGTCAGAGAATCAATTTGATTCACAATCCTTTGGTTTTCATTTCAATTTATTGGCAATTTATAATGTTTTAATGATTTCATTCATGGGCCAAATACACACATACTTTTCTCTGTCACCGCACTCTTTGACCAAAAGATTTGTAAGCCTGCAACCATGTCAAGGTAGACTCTTTCAGCAGCTCCCCTCCCTCCCCCTTACCTTTGTGGCCAAGTCAAAATGATCTACCAACAATAAAATTTTAAAAACACAAAGCACGCTGTACGCAGAGAAAATGTTAATTATCATTTATATTCCGCGGGTTTTCAAAGAGGTCAAGGCAGATGACTTTATGCAATGTCACCTCAGTAACAACTATACAAAAATAGACAAATATTCCCCCTCCCTTTTTACTAAACCGCAATAGCGGTTTATAGCACAGGGACCTGCGCTGAATGCCCCACGCTGCTCTTGAAGCTCATAGGCTCCCTGCGCTAAAAAACGCTATTGCGGTTTAGTAAAAGGGGGCCATAGTGCAAAATATAGACAGCATATATAAATTCTCAAAACTGAAACATTTTGATCACTAAATTGAAAATAAAATCATTTTCCTACCTTTGGTAATTTCATCAGTCTCTGGTTGCACTTTATTCTTCTGACTGTGCATCCAATATTTCTTCCCTTTTTTCAGCCTCCTGTATGCTTTCTCTCCTCCAGACCTCATTCCCTCCCCAAACTTTTTCTTTGTTTCACCCTGCCCTCTTCTTTCTTTTTCTCTCTCTCCATACCCCCTTTCATTCTGTATGTCTGTCTTTCTCTCTCTCTCCGTGCCCCATTTTTCTTTGTTTCACCCAGCTTTCTTTCTTTTTTTTTTTTTTGGCTCCCTGTCCCCCCCTTTCTTTCTTTCTCCTTGCCCTCCCCTATGCCACCACCATTGGGAAAATGCTGCCACCGCCACTAGGAATAGGCAGCCACTGCCGCTATCGGGAACAGGCCAGCGCCGAGTTCGCCCTGCTTGTCTTCCCCACGGGGCCGACCAACTCTCGCCACTCGACGTCAATTCTAATATCGGAGAGGACGTTCTAGGCCAGCCAGGCAGCGATTGGCTGGCCCAGAACGTCCTCTCCGACATCAGAATTGACGCGGGTGGCGAGAGTTGGTCGGCCCCACAGGGAAAAGCAGGGAGAACTTGGCACCGGCCTGTGTAGCTGTTTTCCAGTCCAGGGGGACTCTCCCCTTTTTTAGGGAGAGATTGAAGAGCATGGCTAATGGTTCCGCCAGGACATCGCACAGCTCTCTGAGCTCTCTTGGGTGCAATTCGTCTGGACCCATGGTTTTGCTCACCTTGAGTCTTGACAATTCACTGTAGACATCAGCTGGTGTGAACTCAAAATTCTGAAATAGGTCTTCCACGCTTGACATTGCTTCCAGATGTGGCCCTTGCCCCGGTGCCTCGCAGGTAAAAACCGAGCAGAAGTACTCATTCAGTAGTTTGGCTTTATCGGAATCTGTTTCCGCGTAATTCCCGTCCGGTGTTCTGAGGCGTACTATCCCGTTTGTGTTTTTTTTCCTGTCACTAATGTATCTGAAGAAGGATTTGTCCCCTTTCTTAATGTTCTTTGCTAGAGTTTCTTCCACTGCAAGTTTGGCCTCCCTAACTGCTGTTTTGACTGCTGCAGACCTGGTCCTATATTCAATGTTAGCTTCACCTGTTCCCGTACGTTTGTATGAAAGAAACGCTCTTTTTTTCTCCTTGACGAGGTACGCGACCTCTTCAGTGAACCATTGGGGTTTTTTGTTTCTTTGTTGTTTATTTACCGATTTTATGTAGCGGATAGTTGCCTCGTGTAGGGTCAATTTCAGGTTTGACCACATGGCTTCCACATTATCAATTGCTTCTTGATCCTGCAGCGTCTGATGGACGAAATCTCCCATACGTGCGAAATCAGTGCCCCGGAAATTGAGTACCCTCGTTTTTGTTTGTGATTTAGGGAAGCCTTTCCTGAGGTTGAACCATACCATGTTATGGTCACTGGTAGCTAGCGTTTCTCCCACTGAGACCTCCAAGACACTCTCGCCGTTTGTAAGTACGAGGTCTAGGATGGCCTCGGCCCTAGTGGGCTCTAGCACCATTTGTTTGAGCTGTACTCCCATCATGGACGTCAAAATCCTCCTACTACCACAAGTTGTCGCTGAGAGTGTGTTCCAGTCTACATCGGGCATGTTGAAGTCCCCTAGCAGAACAGTGTCCCCCCGTAGTGTAATATTTTCAATGTCTTCAATCAATTCGTTATCCTTGTCCTCTGTTTGTCTTGGGGGTCTGTATACCACACCAAGGTACAGGCACTTTTCTCCACCTCTGGCCAGGTTGACCCGATGGATTCCCCGGTGTACTTAACATCTGTGATCCTGGTTATTTTGATATTCTCTTTGATGTAAAGTGCTACCCCTCCTCCTAGCTTACCCTTCCTGTCTTGTCGATTCAGGTTGTATCCTGGTATAGTTGTATCCCACCCATGGGAGTCCGTGAACCATGTTTCTGATATTGCCACCACGTCTAGGTCGGCATTCAAAATTTCTGTTTCCAGTTCTAGAAATTTATTCCCTAAACTATGTGCGTTAACATACATAGCTCTCCACTCTGTGTGTTTGTTTAACCCCTGTAGAGAGTTTCCTATCTGATTCAAAGTGTCTCCTAGTGAACTTTTAGTAGTGAGGGTACTTACCTCGGACTTAGAAGCGCAGTTTTGGATCACCACATCAGGACTGTTTCTTACTGCACTGATATATAAGTGGGTGCCCTCCCCCGACTTACCTAGTTTAAAGCCCTTCGAAGCAGGCGGGCTAAACGGTGTCCGAAGACGTTCTTACCTCTGCTGGTCAGGTGAAGTCTGTCTGGTCCCTGGAGTCCCTGTAGTGCCTCTCCATGATTTAGGAATCCGAAGTTCAATTCTAGGCACCATCGCTGTAGCCATTCGTTTGTCTTCAGGATGCGTTCGTCTCTATCTTTTCCCTTGCCCCTAACAGGAAGAATAGAAGAGAATACTACCTGTGCTCCTGTCTTCTTCAGCTTTTCCCCCAGAGCTCTGAAGTCTCTAGCTATGTCCTCCGACGCGTTCCTGGCAATGTCATTTGTTCCGACGTGGATGAGCAGCATGGGAAAGTGGTCCCGGGGCCTGAGAAGTCTATCAAGTCTGGCGGTCACGTCCCATATTCTGGCTCCCGGCAGGCAGCAGACCTCCCTTGACTGCATATCCGGTCTGCATATTGGTCCCTCGGTGCCTCTCAGCATGCTTTAGATATAATTTTGCTTTAGGATTATATTCTTCCTTCCGGCAAGCTTTTTTTTCCAGATATTTTCAATCACCGGTAAACATTTTCAAAAGTTGTCCCTCAATTAGAAAACCAGAGATTTTGTTCCAGGCATAGTTAACTCCTTGTAGGTTTCTTAAATCTTTTGATCAAAAACCTTTGAAGGTAAAGTTGTTAGGTGCCTATTTATATTAATTGGTTTACCCATGGTTTGGTGGTAATTAGAAAAAAAAATGTTTCAATGAAGAAGTGCTAGTTGTAGATAGTGGAAAATCAGTGCCAAAGTATTCTTTCTAATGACCTGATTAAAAAAGGCTAAGAAGGAAATTGGAACAAATATGTCAGTTTAAATTAAGTTATATGGTGCATTTGGGAGTATATAGTTTTATGATTAAATAAACAAAACAAAAATATTTCACTGCTAAAATTTTTCAAGAAAAAAAAGAAAAGAAAACTGGTCAATTTTCAAGTAATTCAGGAGCACCAGGCCTGAGGATTTCTTGCTAATGAACAGAATTCAGCATTCCGTTTTGTTGTAATAGATTTTGCTAAGGCTTCTGAAGCAAAGAAAGGTACTGTTAAAGAAAATATTGTCATTAAGGCTATGATGTTTCCAAATAAGGTTAATCAGAGCGAGATAAATGAACCTCGCTCGACTATTCTTTGTCATTAACCTTGCTTCCTTTGAGTAGTTTTTATCTATATCAGAGAAAGAGATGCAAAGCATTGTCATTCCAAACTACTATATGGGTAATCTAGAGCAAGTGCCTGCCAGACATATGCATAATTCTACTGAATTTATTTTCTTTTTTGAGAGAAAACATTGAAAATCCTTCCCTGTCTAAAGGGCTCCTTTTACAAAGGCACGCTAGGGCCTTAACGTGCGCAATAGCGCATGCTAAATTGCTGCATGCGCTGGCCTTTTGAACAGGCGGTAGATTTTTGGCTAGCATGCGCTATAGCGCACGCTAATCAGGTACGTGCGTTAAAAACGCTAGCGTACCTTTGTAAAAGGAGCCCTAAATCTAAATCTCTTCCAAATAGAACCATGACTTAAAAAAAAAAAAAAAAAGATGCTGGTAAAATACTTTCTGTTTTACCAGCATTTTTTAAAAGAAAAAGTCATGGTTTGTTCTATTTGGAAGCGATTTAGAGTGTTCTAATAAGACTAACTATAAATCTATTTTGAACTTCCATTTGAGCAAATTGATTAAACATGCTTTATCAGGTCAACTCACTAAGGGCCAAAACGCAGAAAGCTGTGTATTAAGGATCTGCGCTAAAGTACAACACGAAATCTCCTAATGTATCCAGAAAAAAAAAACAAAAACAAATTGCAAGTAATACTTTGTGACATGGTTTATTCAACCCTGCATGCTCACAGATTTGGATTTCATTGTTGGTTTGTCATTTACCTTTTTTGGGACTTTAGCCAAAACACGGTCCGTGTCGAGTCCATGACTTGCTACGTGTTTTCATGATTGACAAGATTGCTTTACATATGGATTTTAAATTGAAATTTTGCTTTAACAGCGTCCCCTCCTGATGAAGAGCTGAAACTCGAGTCGGGGAGGGGGGGGGGGGGGTCATGGATACTGATATGGCAGTTTAATGTACACTTTTTAACATTGATTGGCACTTTCAAGCACATGTCACTTTATCACAACTGCGGCAGATTAAGTGCCCGACCCTCCAGTGAACCCAGATAAGTGGTTATCTTTTATCTTTTGTCGTTATATGCTTAAGGGTTGGGCTAGGAACATAAGAACATAAGTATTGCCCCTGTCGGGTCAGACCAGAGGTCCATCGTGCCCAGCAATCCGCTCATGCGGCGGCCCCTCAGGTCCATGACCTGATAGTGCTCATAACCTAAAACTCTCATACCCTTTTCGCTTAATGTCCTGTAAAGTAACCCTCTATCTGTACCCTGCAATCCCCTTTGCTTCCAGGAAGTAATCCAGTCCCTTTTTGAACCCCAGTATTGTACTCTGTCCTATCACCTCACTTGGAAGCGCGTTCCAGGTGTCCACCACCCTTTGAGTGAAGAAGAACTTCCTTGCATTCGTTTTGAATCTGTCCCCTCTCAGTTTTTCTGAATGACCTCTTGTTTTTGTTGTCCCCGCTAGTCTAAAGAATCTGCCCCTCTCCACCTTCTCTATGCCTTTCATGATTTTATAAGTCTGTAACATGTCTCCTCTCAATCTCCGCTTTTCCAGGGTAAAAAGCCCCAGTTTGTCTAACCTTTCGGCATATGAAAAGTTCTCCATTCCCTTTATCATCCTTGTTGCTCTCCTCTGGACCCTCTCAAGTATTGCCATGTCTTTCTTAAGGTACGGTGACCAGTATTGGACGCAGTATATCAGATGTGGGCACACCATCGCTCAATACAATGGCAAGATAACTTCCTTCGTTCTGGTAGTGATACCTTTTTTGATAATGCTTTCTTTGAGGCCGCTGCACATTGCGCTGCTGGCTTCATTGTTGTATCCACCAATACCCCCAGGTCTTTTTCTAGGTTGCCTTTCCCTAGCACCCTCCCTTCCATCATACAGCTGTACATGGGGTTTCCTTTCCCTATGTGCAAGACCTTACATTTCTCCACATTGAAGCTCATCTGCCATCTTTTTGCCCACTCACTCAGTTTGTTCAGGTCGCTCTGCAGTTCTTTGCATTCCTCAACAGTTCTGACCCTGCTGGAGAGTTTTGTGTCGTCCGCGAACTTGATAACTTTGCACTTCATCCCCGTTTCCAGATTGTTAATGAATATATTGAACAGCAGGGGTCCCAGCACTGACCCCTGTGGGACACCACTCGTGACCCCTTTCCAGTCAGAGTAGTGTCCTTTTACTCCTACCCTCTGCTTCCTGTTCGCCAGCCAATTTTGGATCCATCTGTGGACGTCCCCTTCCACCCCGTGGCTCCACAGTTTCTTCAGCAGGCGCTCATGGGGTACCTTGTCGAAAGCTTTTTGGAAATCCAGATATACAATGTCTATGGGGTCACCTTGGTCCAAAGAAATGCAGTCCCCTCAAAGAAATGCAGTAGATTCGTTTGGCATGATCGTCCTTTACAGAAACCATGCTGGCTTGTTCTCATCAGATTATTTTTTTCTATATGCTCACTGATACCTTCCCTGATCAGTGATTCGGCCAACATCTCCGGAACCAAGGTCAAGCTATAGTCTATAGTTCCCTGGGTCGCCTCTCGATCCTTTTTTGAAGATCAGTGTAACATTTGTTATCCTCCAGTCCTCCGGGATTACCCCTGTTCTCAAGGATAGGTTGCAAATATGCCACAGCAACTCCGCTGTTTTGTCTCTGAGCTCTTTCAGTATTCTCAGGTGGATCCCATCTGGGCCAGGAGATTTGTCAGTTTTTAATCTATCTATCTGCCTGAGAATGTCTTCGAGGCTTACCTCCATGCATGATAATTTTACCTCTTGATCCCCCTTGAAGATTTTTTCCGGTTCTGGCACGTTGGATGTGTCTTCTTTTGTAAAGACCAATGAGAAGAACTTGTTTAGTCTATCAGCCACCTCTTTTTCTTCCTTCACCACTCCCTTCCTGTCTCTCTCATCCAGAGGTCCCACCTCCTCCCTCGCTGGCTGTTTCCCTTTTACATATCTGAAAAATGGTTTAAAATTTCTTGCTTCCTTGGCTAGTCTTTCCTCATATTCTTTCTTGGCTTTTCTGACCACTCGGTGACATTCTTTCTGATGCTTCCTGTGCTCTTTCCAATTTCCTTCAGTTTTGTCCTTTTTCCACTTCCGAAATGATTTTTTCTTGTCTCCTATCGCTGTCTTTACTTCATTGGTTATCCATGATGGGTCTTTAGTCTGATTCTTTTTGCATCCTTTCCTAAATCTGGGTACATATAGGTTTTGCACCTCGCTTACCATGTCCTTGAGTAGGGACCAGGCTTGCTCCACAGTCCGAGCTTCCTTGGAGCTGTTTCTGAGCTTCTTCCTCACCATTTGTCTCATGGCATCATAGTTCCCTTTCTTGAAGTTAAACGCTGTTGCCTTGGTTCTCTTCCCCTTTGGTAATCCTATTTCCACTTGGAACAGAATCATGTTGTGGTCACTGTTTCCTAACGGTCCCATTACTTCCACTCCCTTTGCAGGTCCTTTCAGCCCGTTGAGGATCAGATCCAGGATCGCTGCCCCTCTCGTTGGTGTTTTGACAAGTTGTTCCATGAAACAGTCTTGGACGGCTTCCAGGAACTCTGTTTCCTTCGTACATTTTGAATTTCCAAGACACCAGTCTATCCCGGGATAGTTGAAATCTCCCATAACTATGGTGTTAGCATTCTTGCATTCCCTCCTCAGCTCGGCTACCATTTTTGTATCCTCTGCTTCAGTTTGCCCAGGTGGACGGTAGAACAGTCCCATCTTTATCTCGGATCTATTTCTTCCTGGTATTTTAACCCACAATGACTCCAGTTGTCCATTTGCCGCTGGTGTATCCACACTGGTTGAGTGAATGGTGTCCCTTATGTATAGTGCTATTCCTCCTCCTTTCTGATAAGTCCTGTCTTTTCGGTAGAGTTTGTACCCTGGCAGTAGTATGTCCCATTTGTTTTCCTCGTTCCACCATGTTTCCATGATCCCTATGATGTCTAGGCTCTCATTATTGGCTATGATTTCTAATTCCCCCATTTTGTTCCTTAGGCTCCTTGCATTAGTGTACATGCAGTTCAAGTCCTGGCATTTTCTCTTCCTCGCTATTTTCCCTTGTGCTTCAGTCTTCTTTCTGTCCCTTCCTGACCTGCCAACTCCTGAATATTTTCTCCTTTGTCCTCCCTTTGTGGTATGTTTCTATTGCCTTCCCCATGTGGTGTGTTCATATTTTCCTCCTCCTGTGCCTTCCCATCTTCCAGTTCCATTTTGACTTCCCCTTGTAGTATGTTTATCATGTCCTCCTCTCGCTTCTTCTGTCTCCCTTGTTTTTTTATAGTCTGTTGCTGTCCACATGTGTCTGCCCAGCATTTTCCTCCCTCAATACCTTCACTGGGTACTGTCTCCCGAACCGTCAATACCAGGTCGACAGTCGGCTTTCCCCTTCTGCTTAGTTTAAAGCTTGCTCTATCGCTCTTCTGATGTTATTTGCTAGTTGTCTAGTTCCCGCCGTGCTCAGGTGTAGACCATCCTTCTTTTAGAGCTTGTTCTTGCCCCATAACGCTGTCCAGTTCCTCACGAAGAGAAATCCCTCTTCCTCACACCATCTCCTCATCCATGCATTTATTAATTGTAGTTCCGTCTGCCTCTTTGTTTCTGCCCTCGGTACTGGCGATCTCTGAGAAGGCTATCCTCATCTTCAGTTTCCTTCCTAGGATCTTGAACTGTTCAGTCAGTGCATTCTTGCTGTAGCCTCTCCTGGTGACATCGTTCGTCCCGACGTGAACTATCACTGCTGTGTCTTCCGTCTCTGCTCCCTCCAGGATTCTTTCAATTCTCTCGACATTGTCCTTCGTTATTGCTCCCGGGAGACAGGTCACTAGCCGATCCTCTCTCCCTCATGCTAAGTGACTGTCTACTTGCTTTAGGATTAAGTTTCCCACCAGGATTGCAGATTTCCCCTTTTTCAGCCTCCGTTGTGGAGGTCTATGTCCCTGGTGTTCTTCGTTTCTTCTCTCTCTAGGCACTGAGAGTGCCTCTCCTCTTCTTTCAGCAAAATTCCTCCGTGGTATCCTCTACCTTGGTGTCAGATGTTTCTTGTCCTCTGCTCTGTGTGTCCTCCTCATTTCTGCGCTTCTCGTGTTCCTGCTCTTCCACTCTCCTGTAGGCATCTTCGATGAACTTCTCGAGCTCCCTGACTTGTTCCTCGATGCGCCCCTCCCACATGGGATCTTCAGCTGTCTGGAAGGGGTATACTGAGATGTAGAGTCTCTCCAGCTCCTGGATCCTGAAATTCAGGTGACTGACTTCACTCTTCAAGCTCTTCAGTTCCTGACAACGGCCGCACCTGTATGACTGCAACCCGGAGGGGAGGTAGTCATACATGTGGCAGTCCATGCAGTACACTGGGAAGCTTTTCCTTTGGGTTCCTTCAGATTCCATTCTTGTCCGCCCTGTAGGAGACCTGGTGCTAGTATGTTCACTCCTGCGCCTGGCTCTTCCTTACCTTCTTCGTCTTCCGCTCCCCTTTGCTTGTGCGTGTGTGTTGTTTGCCTCTTGTTTGCCTTGTGCTTGCCTTCTCCGCTTGCTCGTGTATTTGTGTTTTTTTCTTGAGTCCGCCTTTTCTTGTCCTGCTGTGCTTGTTGCTGTCTTTGTATATGTGTGTACGTGTGCTACCTCCTTGGCCTGCCTCTACTCTATCTTCTGCCCCTACTTCTTGTCTTCTGCCCCTGCTTCTGTTCTTCAGTGCCTTCCTTGCCTGTCGTTTCCCTTTATGTGTGGTCCTCCCTGGGCCTACTCTATCCTTTCTTCTGTGTTTGCTGCCCCTATGCCTTTCTTATTTGTATGTGTATGTGTATACTTCCTTACCTTACTGTCTTATTTTCTTGGGGTCCTTAGATGTAGCGACCCGGCCCTTCTTAAGGCCCTTCACAAAGGCGCTCTCGCTAAGGCGAGTGCTTTTGCCGCTCACCTTTGCTGCGCGCCGAATGGCTGCGCACCGTTGGCTCCCTTCCTCTTAAGGGGGAGCCCAGGCGATGACGCTGCGCTGATGCGGTGGGGTGGGCAGAGCCTCCTCTCACCGCTACCCGCTCCTCGCCGCTGGTAGATGGTCTCCGGCTCCCCTGGCTTCTCTCTCCGGCTCCCCTCTGGCTCCTCTGGTCTCTTCGCCGCTGCTTCCATGCGGCTCAGGGACTATAAAGATGCTATGATGGTCCCTATCTAAACCACAGTTTGGTGCCATCACTAAATTAATGGTTATATGGTCTGAGCACTTTATATTCACTTTTTTATAATTGATAATCTTTATAAGAGCTGTGATTGTTTTATGGTCTTGTGATTCTTCATCACAGATTCAAATTAGTTATCTCACTATTCTGTTGTGACAAGATTGCCTTACATATAGATTTTGTTATTGGTTGCTAATAAAGAGGGTTCTGAAGACCAGGCACGCTATGCTTTTTTCCTTTGGACTTGGTTGCTATTTGTGCAGAGGTGACTGTCTCCATTGTGGTTGTATACCTTCCAATGCAAATTATTTTACACATGGAGTAAAGAGGCATTATCTTCCTAATTTTATAACCTTAGGGGCAAATTCTATATACATCACCACCCCAAAAAAAATCAGTTCTGACTACAATGGCACTTAGCACGATTCTGCAAGGTATGTGTACCTTTTTTAAAATCATGCTAAGTGCCAGTACGTCACATAACTTTTAGGCACCTCTATTTAGGTCAAGGAAAACCAGGCTTAACTCCCCGAGTCTAACTTGTGCACACATTGGGCATATCTATAACAGAGCAGCTAACTTTTAGTAATGTCCATGATCTGCCCATGCCCCCTGTTTTAAATTGACACACTAGAACTGGCACACACTTTTTATAAACTCACACTTTCTAAGTTGTATGTGTTAGTGTTAGTTACAGGGTGTCAGTTGCCAATCATAGGCACCAATTAGGCCTTTTAAGCAATTGTTATGCACGCAAATTGGTTGTGTACACCAATTTGTATGCACAACCTAAGGCACCGTATACAAAATTTGCGGGTTAGTGCCATTTGTGCATTACAGTTGTAGAATGATAGTACTTCCGCACTTGAATGTAACATTTCTGCATGTCTGTGCTAGGCATTGGCTCAGCAGTATTCTACGATGGAAATGTACAAGCCGTCGAAGCCAGACTCTATAAATGCTGCCATAAATTTAAGGCTGTTTTATAGAAAAAACTTTGGGATGAGCATTCTGTCGAACAGTGTTGAGTACTGAATTTGACGCTCAGCTTAAGGCACAAGGCCTTATACCAGCTGAAACCTGGTATAAATCCTGGCACCTAGGTTGGGTGCAAATTCCTACTATTCTGTAACACTGTGTATACCTTTTGTGAATGTTCCTGACATGCCCATGCTCCACCCATGGCCATATTCCCCTTTTGCTTTGCACTTAGTCGAATGTAAGCGCCCATTGTTTCAGAATAGCGCATAGCCAGATCTGTGCCCAAATCATGCCATTTTTTACCATGAACATTTAAAATCAAGTGCTAAGTACTAAATCCTAAACATAGGGTTCAAATTATACTATAAGCATGAATGAATTTGCATTAATTTTAAGTCTCATCAGATATGCCAAATATGAAAACATAGGGCTAATGAGATAATTAGATATTATCTTCCTCTTTGGAAAAGCACACACACACACACACAAAAAAAATTAGTGCCAGTTACGTGCTTGTTAGCTCTAATAATTAACTCATTGGAGCCTATTAACAAACTATTTTGGAGTTTGGTGGAGGATGGGCAGGGGAGGGCTTCAATGGCTGGGAGGGTGTAGATGGGCTGGAGTAAGTCTTAACAGAGATTTCGGCAGTTGGAACCCAAGCACAATACCGGGTAAAGCTTTGGATTCTTGCCCAGAAATAGCTAAGAAGAAAAAAAAATTTTTAAAAAAAAATTTAAATTGAATCAGGTTGGGCAGACTGGATGGACCATTCGGGTCTTTATCTGCCGTCATCTACTATGTTACTATTTGTTACTATGCTGATATAGGGTCTGTGCCTAAGTTTGAGTGACCATTTAAGTTTTGTTTTGTTTTTAGACCATTCATTTTCTAATTAGAGATCCTCAGTGTTCATTAAACATCATTTTGAATTCCGTCACCATTTTCGTCTCCACCACCTCCCTCAGGAGGGCATTCCAGGCATCAACCACTTTCACCATAAAAAAAAATTTTTCCTGACACTACTCCTAAACCTACCACCCTGCAACCTCACACCGGACACTCTATTTTTTAACAAGAACATAATAGCCATACTGGGTCTGCCCAGTAGTCCATCTGGCCCAGTATCTTGCTTCCACAGTGGCCAATCCAGGTCACAAGTACCTACTATTACTACTACTATTTATAGGGTGCTACCAGATGTACACAGCACTGTACAGAATCACAAAGGAAATGGACCTGCTCGATCAAGACAGACAAACAGGATAGGGGTTGCAGTTAGAAGGGGACACTCTATTTTGTACCAGAACTAGAATTAGATTTGTTGGTCGAGAGTACTTTATAAGCACTGTTAGGTAGTATATGCACTAGAAATCTTAGTGGTTAATGGGTCAGTAATTTTACAAATAAAATGATATTTTTTAAAGTACATTCTGCTGCGTGAACTCTTGATAGAGACCAGCAGCTTGTTATAACATATATGCCCTTGGGGTGCACATAAAACAACAGTTCAAAGGAATTGGGGCAAGTTACAATCCCTAACAGAATGAATTGGAAATTATACAGTAAGTACACCATTTTAGCTCTGCATGCAGGATGAAAATTCAATTCTTTATTATTTAAAGTACCATATCAAATGGATAAATGTATCCAATCCAAAAGTTCCCTAGAGGTAAAGTAGAACATTTTAATGAAAATATATTTTATTTTGCTAGAAAGCCTATATAATAATCCATGCTTTTTTTTACCATGAACATTTAAAATCAAGTGCTAAGTACTAAGTCCTAAACATAGGGTTCAAATTATACTATAAGCATGAATGAATTTGCATTAATTTTAAGTCTCATCAGATAGGCCAAATATGTAAACATAGGGCTAATGAGATAATTAGATATTATCTTCCTCTTTGGAAAAGCACACACACAAAAAAAAAATTACATGTACTTTCTACGAGCAATTTATATTCGGCAGGAGATTTTTATATTACTGCATTCACACAACGTTTTGGCATGACAGAAAGAATGACATGTATTTATTATTTCATTAACTACCTTTAGCTTCCAAAATTTTCATAACAGACTACAAACAAATCTAGATGTCAAAATAAAGTCAAAATCAAAGCACAGACATAGCCCCACCGTACACATAGATAAAACGAGCAAATTGTATTCATGTTTATATTTAATTGTTAAATACTGCCTTTATAGCCAGGCAAATCAAAGTGGTGTACAAACTAGAAAAAACAGAAAAGATCACTATTGATCAAACAGGATAGGAACTGAGCAGATAAGCAAAGCAAAAAAAAAAAGGGGGGGAGGGGAACAACACATAAGAGTCAGTGTAGTAGACCCATTGAGGGGCATTTTCGACAGGATGTCTATGTCCGACTTTGGACATTTCAAGAAAAACATCCAAAATTGGGTGAAGAAAATATTTATTTTTGAACCCTCAAATATCTTTATTTTTTTCCCCCAAAAAATGGCCCAGCTAGATGTCTAATTTTATTTTGCTATTATTGCCATTATAACAACAAAAAAAGTTAAAAACAAAAAATGTCCAAATGAATATATTTGCATTTAGGAGGGGACAACATTTTTAATGGACTGGCCATACAGACATGCCAGCAGAGCAGTGAGGCTCCCTAGGGGGCACTGCTGTGAACTTCACGTTAAGGATGCCAGATCCACATCTCGCCATAACCCCCATACATTATAATGTAAGCCCTCCACAACTCATCCAGAACCTACTACAACCACCTATCTACCATCCCAATAGCCCTTAGGTATATAGAAGTACAGTTGTTTTTTTGGTGGTTTTGATCGACTTAAATTTTGTACCCCAAATATACTAGTTAGAGTGGCACATAGGCCACCCTAACTTCTCTGCAGTCCACTTCACTGCCCACCAGGCTACTCAAGAGACCTGCTTACAACTCTACTAGGACTGGTCATAGTATCTGCAGCTGCTATAGAGGCAAGGTGATGCATGTTGGTAGCAAAAATCTTATACATGAATACAAGATGTCCGGTGCAATACTCGGAGAGACACCCCCCCTCCCCAAGAAAGAGACTTAGGAGTACTGGTAGACAAGTCAATGAAGCCGTCTGTGCAATGTGCGTGGTGGCAAAAAGGGTAAACAGAATGCTAGGAATGATTAAGAAGGGGATCACAAACAGATTGGAGAAGGTTATCATGACGCTGTACTGGGCCATGGTACGCCCTCACCTGAAACACTGCGTCCAGCACTAGTCACTGTACATGAAGAAGGACATTGTACTATTCAAAAGGGTCCAGAGAAGAGTGACTGAAATGGTTAAGGGGCTGGAGGAGTTGCTGTACCTTGAGAGATTAGAGAAACTGGGCCTCTTCTCTCTTGAAAAGAGGATATTGAGAGGGGATATGATCGAAACATTCAAGTTAATGAAGGGAATAGACTTAGTAGATAAAGACAGGTTGTTCACCCTCTCCAAGGTAGAGCGAACGAGAGGGCACTCTCTAAAGTTAAAAGGGGATAGATTCTGTACAAACGTAAGGAAGTTCTTCTTCACCCAGAGAGTGGTAGAAATCTGGAACGCTCTTCCGGAGGCTGTTATAGGAGAGAACACCCTCCAGGGATTCAAGACAAAATTAGACAAGTTTCTGCTGAACCAAACTGTACGCAGGTAAGGCTAGACTTAATTAGGGCACTGGTCTTTGAACTAAGGGCCACCGTGGGAGCGGACTGCTGGGCGCGAAGGACCTCTGGTCTGACCCAGCAGCGGCAATTCTTATGTTCTTATGTAAATATGTACTATTTCATACAGACATTTGGAGGTGGGAGTGGAAGGGGTCAGTGACCACTGGGGGAGTATGTGGCGGGCCATATTTTCATCCCTCCAATGACCATCTGGTCAGTTTGTTTACTTTTTTGACCTTTATTTGTTTTAAAAGCAAGTCTAGCCCAAAATGACCAAATTGTGCCCTTAACATTTTGTAAAATGTTTATCGCTGTAAAATATTCAAGTGCTAAGCCTACCCTAATCCCAAAGAAAACATGCCTCTAACAAACCCCCTTAAGATTTAGGGCTCCTTTTACAAAGGTGCACTAAGCGTTTTAGCGCGTGCTAAATATTAGTATGCACTAACCATGCACTAAATGCTAACACGTGCATGTTAGTCTATTGATACGTTAGCAGTTAGCATGTGCGTATATTTAATGCGCTCTAAACACGCACAAAAACACAAAGCACACTTTAGTAAAACAGGGGGTTAAATGCACTGGAGACAAAATGACCAGAAAGATATCTAAAGAGTCAGTTTAAAAAACGTTTTGACTAGTAAGATGTCCAAGTTTATGCCATCTTTTGGACATCTATCTTTTTTTGAAATTGAGCCCCATTGGGTCTTTTCAAAATATAAGACAAACACAACTGGCTTTCAAAAGACTCAAATCTTAGAGAGGAGAGCTACTAATACTACTATTTATCATTTCTATAGAGTTGCTAGACGTATACAATGCTGTACTGTATATTAAAACATTCGAGAGAAAGTCCCTTCTCAGTAGAGCTTACCCAATCTAATCAAACAAACAAGACAAGTCAGGGATCAGGGAATTTCTCAGGCATGGGTACTTTACAATCAAGTGGGGTTAGGAGTTAAAAGCAGCCTCTCTGACTGAAGACCACATGGCAGTTCATTTCATAACACAGGAACAAGAGAAGAGAAGACACGATAGCAGTGTATCGCAAACTGTGTGCCTCCTGAGATTTCAGGTATGCTGCGACACAGGGAGGAGGAGAGGCGCTGGTGCCAGCTGACTGTCTGCATTACTAACGTGACCATTTATTTTTTTCATGAAAACGGAACATCTATTAATTGTCAGTCCCGCCCCAATCCTGCCCTAGCCCCGCCCTAATCTCACCCTAGCCCCGCCCCAATCCCACCCCAATTTTTTCCATTCATTTTTCATGTACACATAATATCTTATTAATTCATAATGGTAACCATAAAATTTTTTTAAAAAACTACAAAGCACACTATAAGCAGAGAAAATGTTAATTATCATTTATATTTGGGGGGATTCAAAGATGTCAAGGCAGATGACTTTAAAATATGTAATGTCACCTCAGTAGTTATAGAAAAATAGACAAATATAGTGCAAAATACAGACAGCAGATATAAATTCTCAAAACTGACACATTTTGATCACTAAATTGAAAATAAATTCATTTTTCCTACCTTTGCTGTCTGGTGATTTCATGAGTATCTGGTTGCGTTTCCTTCTGACTGTGCATCTTTTCTTTCATTTCTTTCTTTCTTTCTGCACTCAGGCACAATAATTGTCCCTTTTTATTCCCTCCCTTCTTCCTTCTTATGTCTTTAGCGCTCCCAGTGCCTCCTTCCTATGTCCTTAGTGCCCCTTCCTTTGTCCTTAGTGCCCCCAGTTCCTCCTTCCCATGTCCTTAGTGTCCCTTCCTATGTCCTTATGTCCCCCTCACTGCCTTCCAGCCTTTGTTCCATCCCCTCTCCTGAAGTCAATGGCTGTCCCGGAACTTCCTCCCTGATGTCAGAATTGACATCGGGAAGAAGGTTTGTGGGCTGGTGCCTGGACCTTACTGCTTTAGTATCGGCAGAGGCGGTGGACCGGGGCGGGTATTTGAAGCGGTGGTAGGCAGCAGCGGGGGTCGGTCCGGGGGGTGGGGGTGGCAGGCTTCGGCGCTGAAGGGAGGGGAAGTGATCACCTGTCCCGTTGTCCCCCACAGACAGCTTCGGGACACTGCCCCTGAAAATGGGACATTTCAGCGTCCTGAAGCTGTGTGTAACGACAAAGGGACAGGGGATCTAAAAATGGGACAGTCCCATTCATGTCTCTCACGGTGAGAGGCACATCCTGAAGACAATCAGTCAGCGCTAGTGCTTCTCCTTCTCTCTGCGCATATTCCCTGCCAGCACCCCTCACTGGCGGCTCAGGGCCCATCTGGAGGGCTTTCGTGCATGCTCGGACGTTGACATGATGACATCATATATGCACATGACATCATCGCATTGATGCTTATGCACTTCCAGATGCCTCAAGCCGTGGCCACTATGTTCAGTGTGCCACGGCTCAACAAAGTTTGTGAGACACTGCACTATAGCATAGTTTAGTTGAAAGACAACTCCAAAAATAAAATATGACCACCTCAAAATCCAGAAAAATAAGAAGCCCATGTTCCACTAAATTAAAAAAGTAATGCCAAGCTAACAAAATAGCAACAGAAAACAACACTAATAATAATAATAATAAAATACAAGGTTGGTAGTTAAAAGTAATTTTGTTGTTTGATATTGTAGCTTAAAAAACAAACTACTAAGGACCTCTTTTTACAAAGCTACGGTGCATTTGCCGGGGGGGGGGGGAGGGGCCGTGGCAAATGCACCAAAATCCATTCAGTTCCTATGGCCTTCAGTTCATTTGCCGCAGAAGAAATTGCTATTGCAGCTTTGTAAAATGACCCCTAAATGTGGCACTTATACAGATAGCTTTGGTCATTTAAATTCCTTTCTAATATCTAGCTTGTAGGGCAATTTCTGTCAAATAAAAACATTACGGTATATCCTCATCCACCTTATTCACTAGATATGGCACCATGTACTTTCTGGCTCTTCTCCAAAGTCAAAATGACCTTGAAAGGTAAACATTTTGAATCAATTCAGGACATCAAGGCGGCCACAACAGTGTAACTAAAGACACTCATGAAAGAGGACTTCCAGACAGTGGCGTACCAAGGGGGGGACATGGGGTGGTCCGCCCGGGTGCACGCCCCAAGGAGGTTCACAGCTGGCCACTCACTGGGGAATGGGCTGCTGCCGGGGAAAGGCTACCACTGCCGCCATCGGGAACAAGCCGGCGCCGAGTTCTCCCTCCCTGCTTTTCTTCCCCGCGGGGCCGACTAACTCTCACCACCCACCGTCAATTATGACATCGGAGAGGACATTCTGGGCCAGCCAATCGCTGCCTGGCTGGCCTGGAACGTCCTCTCCGACATTAGAATTGATGTCGGGCGGTGAGAGTTGGTTGGCCCACGGGGAAGAAAAGCAGAGAGGGAGAACTCAGAGCCGGCCTGTTCCCGATGGTGGCAGTGGCAGCCTTTCCCCGGTGGCGGTGGCAACAACATGTTTCCCAATGGCAGTGGCATGGGGGAGGGCAGGGAGAAAGAAAGAAAGAAGGGGGGGCAGAGAGCCAGAAAGAAAGAAAGGGGGCAGGGTGAAAGAAAGAAAGAAATGGGGCACGGAGAGAGAGAGAGAGACAGACATAGAGAAAGAAAGGGGGCATGGAGAGAGAAAGAAAAAGGGGGCAGGGTGAAACAAAGAAAGAAATGGGGCACGAAGAGAGAGAGAGAAAGACAGACATACAGAAAGAAAGGGGGCATGGAGAGAAAAAGAAAGAAGGGGGCAGGGTGAAATAAAGAAAAAGCTTGGGGAGGGAATGAGGTCTGGAGGAGAGGAAGCATACAGGAGGCTGAAAGAAGGGAAGAAATATTGGATGCACAGTCAGAAGAATAAAGTGCAACCAGAGACTGATGAAATTACCAAACAAAGGTAGGGAAAATTATTTTATTTTCAATTTAGTGTCAAAATGTGTCCATTTTGAGAATTTATATATGCTGTCTATATTTTGCACTATGGCTCGCTTTTACTAAACCGCAATAGCGGATTTTAGCGCAGGGAGCATATGAGCGTCGAGAGCAGCATGGGGCATTCAGCGCAGCTCCCTGCGCTAAAAACCGCTATTGCGGTTTAGTAAAAAGAGAGGGGGGTATATTTTTCTATTTTTGTATAGTTGTTACTGAGGTGACTGCATAAAGTCATCTGCCTTGACCTCTTTGAAAACCCGCAGAATATAAATAATTAGCATTTTCTCTGCGTACAGTGTGCTTTCTGTTTTTAAAATTTTATTGTTGCTAGTTCATTTTGACTTGGCCACAAAGGTAAGGTGGAGGGAGGGAGGGGAGCTGCTGAAAGACATCTAGTAATCCTTGCAGGCTTGACTGTGCAGGGAATTATTTTTGTAAAATCATGTTTTGTTATGTGACTGGCATTATTTAGACTTTAATTTCTATGAATGAATAGAATGAAAATGATATAAAATTACTTGCTTGTTTTTATGTGCGTGCGCTGAAGGAAAGTGGAGAGAGAGTGGCTGAGGACGCTGAAGGGAAATGGGGAAGAGAGAGTGGGGAGAAAACGCTGATTTATAAATTGACAATTGTACAGAATATTGTTTCTTTTTATACCTTAATATAATAAGTTCAATATAAAACAATTCAAGGCTTGTGTGGATGGAATCAGGTGGTTTGCGGGGATGAGGACCGAGCTTACGGGGATTAGTCCAATAAAATGGTATTTTCTTATTTCTCATTATTTGTTTTATTTTTATTTGTTAATTTGTTAAGTGGTGATTGTTATGTATCAGTTTTTTCAAATTTACATCTACTGTCTATATTTTGCACAGTATTAGAGGACATGTGTTACTGTTTTTATGGTGTTGTGGTATTGCATTGTATGCAGAGTCTGGTTGCTTGGCGGTTCAGTTTAACTTTTGTCTACATATTTTTATTTTTAGTTTATGTTTATTCCATATTGGGCGAGGGTGTATCTGTCTGTGTGTATGAAAGGGACATGGCTTTCTGATAGCATCGACTGTACAGGATCAATTGACTGTGCAGGATCTGGCTTTAGTTTTACAATGTATGTGTTGGTTTTCTAGTGCTCACTGCAGTGTTTAAGATTCTGCCTTTTCGTAGGTACACTCTTGTTCTGCGATATGTGGATTGTTACTAAAAATCATATTTTTCACATAGATGGGGGTGTGTCAAAAAATGATGGGCCCCGTGTGTCACATATGCTAGGTACGCCACTGCTTCCAGAACTGCTTCAGAAAGTGGCGTGAATGATGAGATGTGTTTGAAGTGAAGGGGAGTATTTTGAGGGGGATTAATGGTGATGTGTCTTTTACAATAACTGCTTTGTTTTGAGGATGTTGAATCAGATTGGAAGTTGTACAGTTTGAGATTACTTGTTCAGTTATGTTTGTTGTGTAGGTGACATTATGTGAATTTTATTGTTTTTCACTCTTAAATGTTCAAATTTGTATAACCTGTGATATGTTTCGATGTGATTCGTCTTGAATGTATGTCATTGGATTTTTGGCTCTGTTGAAGTTATAAACTAAAAATCAATAAAAATTTAAATATAAAAAATATATATATTTTTAAAAATTTAATATTCATTGTATTTTTTGATCACACTTTGTATTTTGTAGCAAGCATTTTTCCACACACTGTATTATTTAAATGGCATGCAAATTTATGTGCACAAACTGCATGCTGTCCTAAGATGTGCACACAACTAAATTGACTAATGAATTTATTAGCTGGTTGCTAACAATCTAATCTAATCTGGGATTTATGAGTTGCGCTATGCCTAAAAAGGTTCAGGGTGACTTACAGTACAATTTATGGACATACAGTTTAGAGCAGTGTGAGAATGCAATAGAGATATATTATAGAACCTTTGAGATTTATCATGCAGTTGAGAGATGCTGCTGGAAGTACATTATATAAACATATATGGAAAGGGTAAAGTACAGCGGAAAGAGCTAGTAAAGTTTGATAAAGGATGCCATGAGGTAGATAGAGTTTGCTATAGTTATTAACTGGCAGTTGGTAGTGTACTTGGCGCCATGGTGGTGATGGAGTAGAATGTAGTTATGTGGGTCAGTTTTCTTGGGCGTATTTTATGTCAAAGTCTGGTTTGGCTCTGATGGTTGTTGGGATTTAGTTGTTGGTAGAATATATGGAATTAAAGAGATAGGTTTTTAGTATCTTGCAAAACATGAGGTATTTTGGTTCACATCTGATGATTGTTGGGAGATCATTCCATGTTTTCGCGCCAGAGAATGTGAACATTATGTTGAATATGTGTTTATACTTTGAGGTTTCTTGTTGAGGGTAGGTTCAGCTGTGGAATGTGTTGCCAGAGGATGTGGTAAGAGTGGTTAATATAGCTGGTTTTCAAAAAAGGTTTGAACAAGTTCCTGGAAAAGTCCATAGTCTGCTGTTGAGGCAGACATGGGGGAAGCCAATAGCATGGAATGCTGCTACTATTTGGGGTTTTGCCAAGTACTTGTGACTTGGATTGGTCTCTGTGAAGATGGAACACTGGGCTAGATGGACCATTGATCTGACCCAGTAAGGCTATTCTTATGTTCTTATCCTGTTAAGATTTCTGGGCGGAGTATTAAACCAATGAGAATAAGTGAATAAGTGGTGCGGTGGAGTTTCCATTAAGTATGTTTTACATAATGCAGGATGTTTTGAAATTTATTCAAGATGAGATGGGTAGTCAGTTTAGTTGTTTGAGATAGAGACTGAGTCATTTTTTTTCAGCCTGAATATGATTCTTATTGTTATGTTTTGTATGAGCTGCAGTTTAACAATAAGGGTAGTGTTGATACCCATGTAGATGGAGTTGGAGAAGTCCAGCTGTGATAGGATTAGTATCTGCGCAAGTAGGGCAAAGTGTTGTTGATGAAAGTATGGTTTGATGAGTCTAAGTTGTCTCATAGTGAAGAATGTTTTCTTCCAGAGGTTGGAGATTTGTGTTTCAAGGGATAGTGTGGAGTCTAAAATGACACCTAGCACTTTGGAGGATTTTTCTACCACAAGAGTGTTTCCTGCTGCGAGGATGGTGTTTGTCAAAGCTGTCTGTAGTGAAACGAAATAATTTTGACTTTTGATGCATTTATTTTGAGTTTGTTGATTGTTGTCTATGTTTGTATTTTGTCTCTGTTGTCTGAGATTTTTTGGGTTGTATCAGATTGGATACTAGTTATTGGGATGAGGAGAAGGATGACATCCGTGTATGATAATATGCATTCATTATCTTTGAATGTAATATTGCCAAGTGAGCTCATAAATAAATTGAATAGGTTTGGGGGAAAGTGAAGATCCTTGGGGTACTCCACAGAAGGCCTTCCAGTTGTTGGAGAAGATTTTGTCTTTCCTGACGAGGTATTCCCTTTTTGTGAGGAAATTTTAAACCAATTTAGTACAATGCCTGTCACTCCTATTTCTGAGAGTTTCATTAGTAGGAGGTAGTGATCTACTGAGTTGAAGGCAGTGGAGATGTCAAATTGGAGAAGGGCTGCTTTCTGGTCTATGCTTAGTATCTGTTTGGTTTTTATGGTCAGTCAGGAGGAGTAGTTCTGTGCTGTGCTGTGGTTGGAATCCGAACTGAGAGGGATGCAAGCAGGAGTGTTGTTCAATATATGTTGCTTGCTTACATGGGTTTCCAGGGATTTGGTGAGTATGGTGAGTATGAGTATACCAGCGAAGTGTTTGTAATTTGAGGGAGTGGAAAGGTCTTCATTCTAAGATTTAGATATTGGAGTGAGAGCTGCGTATTTTTACCATTTCTTATGTAAGTTGATCCTGGTCTAGAATGTTATCTAGGGGTTTGGTGATCCACTTGATGATTGCTTCAGGTGCAGAAATGCGGAGGTAGGAAGGACTATTGTCTAGTGAGCTGTAGTGGGTGGATAGCTTGCTTAGTAGTTTGGTTTTTTTATGTATTTGCTTCAGAGGTCGATAATGGGGTGATGGAGTTTCAAATTTGGTCAGCATTGCAGGTCTCCTCTGGGTTCTTGTGTGAGGTGTGTTGGTTTCTGAGCGATGGTCATTTTGGCAACTTCTGTTTGAACTGTTTTGATCTTATTGAGAAAGAAGTCAGCAAGGTCCTGGACTGTTGGCTATTTTCACTGGGGCCATTTACCTGATGTTTTCACCCTAGGCCGGTGCCTAGGTAGCCTGAAGGATTCCTTGGTTGGAAGGAACGCGCTGGGAGCAGAATTAGTCGCGGTTAACCAAGCTCACTGCACTTATCAGGAGCACGGGTTGCGACACTGCCTAAAAGTGAGTTAAGTTAGAGGCAAATCATGGGCATGTTTTGGAGTTAGGTGCCTGTTTTTGACTTAGATGCCATTGTGCGCCTTACTTAGGTGCACATATTTAAGCCAAGAAAACCTTGGCATAAATACGATGTACCTAAAAGTTAGGACATCTAGCGATGCCTAATGGCATTTAGGCAGCACTAAATGTGATTCTATACAGTACGCCTACTTTTTATAGAATTGTGCTTAGTGATTGGCCTTGATTTTTTAGCCAACCTCTATAGAACCCTTTGTGTATAATACACATTATTTTTGATACTGTAAAACAATTGCGGAGATTCATAGCCTGGAATTCATTTCAACTAAAAATAACATGAAATGACAACGGAAATATTGTTGACAGTTCCCATGTTGTTTCAAATGAATATATAGTACATCCCTGATATGCACGTGTGTGTGCACGCACACACACACACAAACAGATACAACAGAGACAAAAACAAAGAGAAGGGTTGGAATGAATTCCATGAGGTGTGCTCTGCATGCTTTCTCCACTTGTTGAGGATCAGTGTTAAAGAGCCCTCAAAGGCCCTAAAATTGTCTAATTTTCAGCATATATAACATATATTTGTTTGCATTTAGTTTCATCTTTGTTTTTTTTGGACAGGTTTTTACACTGATGAGGCACTTTTGTTGCTGAAATGATCTTTTGAATTTATCTCTCTTTTGCCATCTGCTTCAATTCATTTGGATACGATCCAGTTTGTTCTAGGTCCCAAGGTCCCAGATTAAACCTGTTGTCCTATAGATTTTCATCAGTAGGCTGATTGACGAAAACTTGATATATTGCTCACAGACATTATGTTCTGATATGACCTGCCCTTGCTGATTCATATAATTAGATGATATCTTTATCAGCAGTGATTTGAATAACTCAACCTGAAACAAAACAAAAAAAAAATGCCAAATCATCAGACAGCTCAGCATGATCAATAGGGTTTTGGAGGCAATCCAATGTTCAGGCACCTGCCAGAAATAAAGTATACAGTACTCATTAAAGCCAACACAAAAAGTTTGATGTAGTCACAGAACTTACAGTACTCTATAAGCTAAGTATGTCTGAATCCATAAGAATATAAGAGCTGCCACACTGGGACAAAACGAAGGTCCATTAAGCCCAGTATTCTGTTTCCAACAGTGGCCAACCCAGGTCACAAGTACCTAGCAAGATCCAAGAATAAAATAGATTTTATGCTGCATAAAATAACAGTCTTAATAATGGCTTATGGACTTATCTTTTAGGAAGTTAACCAAACCTTTTTTAAACCCTGCTAAGCTAATTATTTTTACTACATTCTCTGGCAACAAATTCCAGAGTTTAATTACACATTGAGTGAAGAAATACTTTCTCTTGTTTATTTTAAATCTACTTCATAGTAGCTTCATTATATGCCCCCTAGTCCTAGTATTTTGGAAAGAGTAAACAAGTGACTCATAGCTACCCCCTCCACTCCATTCAGTATCTGATAAACCTCTATCATATCTCCCCTGATCCAGCTATTCTCCAGGCTAAAGAGCTTTAATCACTAGCCTTTGCTCATTGGGAAGTTGCCCCATCCCTTTGAGCATGTTTGTTGCTCTTTTCTGTACCTTTTCAAATTCCACTCTATCTTTTTTTTTTAGATGCAGCAACCAGAATTTCACACAGTATTCAAAGTATGGCCACACCATGGAGAGATGCAAAGGCACTATAACATTTTCCTGTTTGTTTTGCATTCCCTTCCTAACATTCTATTTGCTTTCTTAGTCGCCGTCACACGGTGAGCTGAGGGTTTCATTGTATCCCGAATAATGACACCTAGTTCATTTTCCTGGGCAATGACTCCTAATGTGGAAGCCTGCATCACATACGGTAGCTATAGTTCATATTCCTCCTTCTAACATGTATCACTTTGCACTTGCTCACATTAAACATCATCTGCCATTTGATTCCCAGTCTCCCAAGATCCACTTGCAATTAAACAACTGTGAATAACTTTGGGGCCTTTTTTACCAAGGCACGTTAACCGATTTAGCCCACGTTAAATGCTAAGGCACCCATTATATTCCATGGGTACCTTAGCATTTAGCATGTGCTAAATTGGTTCGTGCGCCTTAGTAAAAGGACCCCTTTAAGTCATCAGCAAATTTAATAATATCACTAGTTATTCCCATCTCTAGATCTTTGATGAATACAGTATGTTAAAAATCAGTGGACCCAGCACAGACCTCAGAGGAACCCCACTATTTACCCTTCTCCATTGAGAATATTAATCATTTAACCCTACTCACTTTTAACCAGTTCTTAATTCGTAATATGATATTATCTCCTATCCCATGACATTCTAATTTCCTTAGGAGTCTTTCTTAAGGCACTTTGTCAAATTATTTTTGAAAATTTAGATGCACAATATCAACTGGCTTACCAGACAAGAATCAGTTGGATCTCTAGATGATCAAGGGGTAAAAGGGGGCACTTAGGGAATTCAAAGCGGTAGTGGAGAGATTAAATTAATTCTTTGCTTGAATCTCCACCAAAGAAAATGTGGGGGAGATGCTGGTGTCAGAAATGGTATTCAATGTTGATGAGACAGAGAAACTGAACAAATCTTTGTAACACCGGAAGATGTAATGGGGCAATTTGACAAACTGAATGTCGGCTTTATCTCATTAATCTATGTTTATATAGATGCTCTACTGACGTATTGAAATAGCCCAATGTTGTTTATGACATTATCTATGTAATATACACCATCAATCCACAACGGCATATAATAAACTTCAAAGTGCCTAATTTCTAAGCAATCTTTTTTTCAGATAATACATTTCTTAGTACCTCTATGGTCTTCAGTTCCAGCCAACCACCAGCTAAATTATTTGAAGGCTGTTTTCTCTTTCTGGCTTTTATTCATCATCAGACCTTAGTTTTTTTAAATGGTAGGGCAGGGAGTTAACCATTTATAAATTAATTTTCCTACCCGGTCCCACCCTTCTTTTCTTTTCTGCTTCTGGATGGTGGTTTTTCTTTTAGTGGACTTGTGTAATATGTTGGTCTGGGAGTTTTTAGAAGAGGGGTGTGGTTCCAAACCATCATCTCTCTCTGACCTCCATTTTTTCTCAGTCCCTGATTGTAATCTTTCACTCAATTCTTCTTGCCATCCAGCCTTTTCTTCTTTCTCTTACTTCCCACTTAGCTTACCTTTATCCCTCTTCCAATTTTTCTTCAATCCCATTTCAACTTTATCTCATTCCTTCTACTGACCTTTGTTCCCTGAACATCTTCTTGTCCTTCCTAGATCCTTAATATCATCCTTTCACCCTTTCCTTCCCTCTTTGTACCCCTCTACGGGATCTTTACACCAAATAACTTGAAATACTATGAGGCCCTTTTGCTGAGCTGTCTTAATAGCTAACGTGGTTTGCCATGCCATAGGTAGTAGCATGAACCCATGCTATTATTTCCTGTGCTAAAAAGGTAACCACTGAAGTAAAAATCCCCACACTAGCTGCATAACATGGGAGAGGGTGGGATCTAGGTAAGAGAAGGGCAGAAATAAGAGTGGTTGGTTGTAACAGCTAGCACTCATGTCAACTATTTTTCCCTCTAACCTGAGTGGGAATCCTCCATCTATAGTTCTGCTAGTAGGTGGTGCTGTTTCACTATTACATTTTCAATCATGAGGAACAATGGGCTCTGCAGGAATCTGACTTTCCCTAACAATATAATGAAGCATCTCTCCATCCCACCCCTACCAACTGGCAATTTAGAGGAAGCAGTAGTCATAACCATATGCTAGCTGTTAGGAATGCCAATAGTTACTGCTGCCTCAAAAGGAGGTGATAGATACAGTGTCCTGTGCTACCAGCAGCGCAGGACACTGTTAATCACGATGTACTGGCATAAACCTCTGCATTTCTGTTTCCCCTCCTGACACCAATAAGCACAAGTTCAAATCCTGATTCCCTTCCTGATATGCCATTGCAGTTTAGAGGCAGTCCTCCACTTTCATAAGCCCTTCTATGTCCTCCTTCATAATCTGCATTCCATCCTGACAATCTAATTAAAGATAGTATAGTAGGTGCACTGGAAGGCCTGAAAAAGCTACTTCAGTGAATGCTGCATCATAGTCTACAGAAATGAACATGAGCTCATCACAAGTAAGGAGAAAAGCCAGCACTTTCAGCACAATCAGACATTTATTTATTTTAAATCATAAGAATTTATTGACTGGATTAGCAACAAAGTACAAAAACAAGCACCCTAAGCCTGAGTTGGCCAAATTTCAACATTATGCCTAGAGCTGCTTACACAGAATCTGTGAATGAATCCCACAGGAAAATACATCAGAAAACCCAATAAAACTAGGCAAAAGCAACACAATTCAGGCTATAATATTTTACACATTGGGGATTACACAAGTCAAAACATATGGAGGGGCATCTAAATCTGAGTTTAGATGTTTTGCAGAAAACATCCAAAATTCCAGTAGGGAGAATGACCATTTTCAAAACAGAAAAACATCTATGTTTTGTTTCAAAAATGGACATTTCCTAGATGTCTTTTTCCTCAGTGCATCTGTTGTTTTGAACCTTAAAAAAGTCCAAATGAAAAAGGAACAAAACCACCATTGAGACGTAGGAGGGGACCAGCATACCTAGTAGATTGACCACATAGCCATCCCAGCAGAGCAGTGGGGCACCCTGGGTAGCACTACAGTGAACTTCACATAAAAGGGCTCAGGTATACATCACATTATAACCCCCTAATATTATATGGTGAGACCTCCAATGTACTGTACTCAACTATATACCACTATAATAGCCCTTATGCCTGCAAGTATTACCTCTATGTGGGTTCAGTAGGTTTTGGGTGGGATTTGGAGGGCTCACACTTTCCACCACAAGTGTATCAATCAGACATTTATAAGCTGGAATTCATTTCAGTTCAAAACCACAGTCACACTTTGGGCCTCAGACACCAGCTAATCAGATTTTATTCTAATTGGATAAATAATGGTCTTAAATTTTCAAATTGTACTTCTATTCACACATATGCTTTCACTTAGCTTCTCTCAATCCTTCTAGACTTTAAAATGAGACTCTTATCTTCCCATTTCCTCATTACTTCTCTCCTTTGTTGAGACAATTCCACAATCAGAGGCATTCCTCCCCTCAGTCACACTTCTCCTCTTTTCAGGCTAATGGATTTTCCAGTGTTCCTTTGGACTATTTCATCAGTAAAAGTACTAAATCCACTAAAAATTGTCCCTATAATTATTTCTCCTTAAAAAATAAGTCACTTTTACATTTTCTCTAAACTTTCCTTAAGCCAAGAAATATCACATCTGCTCAGCTCTAGAATTACTGATGGCTCCCTAAGCTCTAACACTGAAGTTTCCTAAGTAACTGTGATGTTTCCCTCCCTCACAATGGATAATCTCCATGGAGATTCCATAGAAACATCAATATACTGTTCTTATGTGTGCTTATAAAGAATCTGGAAATATCACTCAACATCTTCTTTATTTGGAGCAGAAGTTTATATTCCAATGGCATACCTTGGCCCCCACAGGATTAAACAATGATATTGAATGGTTTCAATTATAATCAATCATGATGTCAGAAGTGATGATGTAGTAGGTAGTAAAAGGGGAGTGTATTTAAAGCGTGGCCTGCAGGGAAGTTCTTCTTGTCAGTAGTGCGTGTGTGAGCAGTATGGAGTGTTTGTGCCGGTAAGTTGTAGAGAGAGTGTGTACATTGAGTATTTCAAATGTAGTGTTTATTAAGTTAGCAAGCTGTGTGGTGCAGTGTTGATTTGAGTTATCTTGTAATTGTAGTACCCCTCCTGAAGAAGCCAGCGGGTGAAACCTAGGTTGGGGGGTCGGTATTGTGAATAAACGGAGGAGCCCGGAGCAGTTATGTGTACCATCTACACCATTCAAAGTTAAGTTGTTGTGAAATTTATGATTTTATTTTTATTTAAGTTTTATTTTCTGTTATTTAGTCTTTGTTTGGTGGAGGAGACTGTGAACAACTATGATGGTCTCCTTAACAGCTGCCCCGTGAACTTGTTTCACCGGACCTCAGCTGTGGGTCTGAGTGTTCACTTAACCACATCAGCCTTGTGTTGAAATTAGTGCTTGAAGTAAAACAAAGGTGATTAGTACAACAGTCACTTCTTTTTCTGGAGCCATATGGTAACTCTGCTTTAAAATTAAAACTCATCCTTATACAAACAGCTTCAGGCAACTCCACTCACCTCCTCTACATGTCTGGCAACTTCTCCTAGCAATCTTCAGCACTCCCCAAGGTCTTCAACTCCCAAATCTTGAAAAAAACAAAACAAAACATTACTCAGTTTATTTAAATATATTGTCTAGCAACTCTATAGCATTAGGCCTGTCTGCCCAGCAGGTGTCAGTACAGTTTGGCCCTTGCTTCCAGAAGACCCCGACAAACCATGGCCTGCCAGTTTGGACTTACCACACAGCTTCCTGATTTAGGCCTCTCTATGCAGCCCATACCAAATAGTATAGTGCAACAACATTGCTGCAGTCACTACTCAGAGCTAATCTAATCCTAATCAGAGTTCTTCAATTCTGCTTCCAGTCAAATAAGATTTGGACCAGATCACAATAATTCAAGCACTAATTTAAGGGGAGTTACAGATTATAAATCATTATAATCCTTTTTATTAAAATTTAACTTCAGTTGGTTTTACTAAGGTAACATATGTTGAAATAATACATTTTTAGAACCTTACAAAAAAAGTATATATGAATTGAGCAGTCTCAAATGAAAAGGAAGATCATTCCATACTTTAGTTGCCTGATAAGAAAATGTGTGCTCCAGATGTTTTTCTTAATCACATTTTTAACAGTTGGAAAATTTAATTTAAAGCTATGAGTACTTCTAACATAGTAACATAATAACATAGTAGATGACGGCAGATAAAGACCCGAATGGTCCATCCAGTCTGCCCAACCTGATTCAATTTAAATTTTAAAATTTTTCTTCTTAGCTATTTCTGGGCAACAAATTTACTTGGGATACATAATGAATGTGTTAATTGTTCTGTATGGTATCCATTTTGCGTGCCAATATATTTTGGAATAATTGCATTCTTGATAATATCTTCTTAGAAGCCCCACAAAAAATAGAATTACAATAGTCAAAATTTGGTAGTAATATAGACTGAGTTATTATTTTGAAAGTAGGTTGGTACCACAAAGACCTAATAGTCCTCAGTTGTCTTATATAAACAAACAACAAAAAAAAGAGATAAAATTAGATAAGGCCCTTAGATGCTAATTAAATTCTAACTTAGAATACACAATACCACTGAGAATTCTTGAAAAATTTTAAGTCTTGAAAACTGTAGTTTGACTTCTTTCACCTCTTGTTTCTCCACCAGGGCCTTAGTTTTCATGCCCTGAGAGTCAACTTATCTCAGCTGCAATTGGTGCAAGTGCTTAATTGAAGCCATCCATTGCTGCACCATCAGTACTGTGGCTTCTTTAACTTAAAAGCACTTTTACCATGTTCCCAGTCCTGATTGAGACCCAGTCTTTCTGCAGACCCACAAAACCTCTTCAGACCTCTACTTTCTCTTTGAAATCTGGTGCAAAACCCTCAGGTAAAAAATGTCCACATATGTTGCAACAATGAAAATTGCCCTTTTAGGAGTGAATTTATAACTGAGTACATGAGTTAATTGTATATACATATATTTTCCTGGGTTTGTATAGAAAATTTTCAAGGGCACTCAGGTCTTTTTAATAAATATGTACAGTACATACATATCCCTTTGTGGATACAGCAAAATTTCAAGGCCACTAATTCTTCTACTCTTTGAATTATAACATCTCTTTCACCTTTACTAGAAATCTGTTTTAGGTTTTGCCACCTACATAGGGAAAAAGTAGCTTCTTGCTATGAAAAAAGTATATAATTGAAATACCCAATCTTTCTTAAAGAACAATACCCCAGCTTGCCTTAACAGGAATGTAGATGAGAACCTGACAACGTGTAGGGCCCAAGGAAGGGAGTTACAGTAAAAACCTAATACCAGAGACAAGCAGAGATGTCTGGTCTTCCTTTTGGAAGAATTGCTGAGAGCAGAGAAAGTTTATTTGGGTCAATAGATATTACTTTTTGGGGAGATGTAGAAGGGCATTTTCAATATGCCAGTTAAATCTGAGTTTAGACTTTGGTAGAACAAGCACCAAAATCCAGTGGAAAATATCAATTTTTTTTGTTTCAAAAATGGCCATTTCTCAGATGTGTTTGTCCTCATCTATCATTGTAAGTACATATATCTTTTTGAAATATTGTTGAGAAAAAGTCCAAAAGAAAGTCGCACAAAACATGCTATTGGGATATAGGGGGAGACCAGCATTTTTAGTAGACAGGCCACACAGACATCCCAGAAGAGCAGTAGGGCACTGCAGTGAACTTCATACAAAAGTTCCAGGTACACATCTTACTTGCACCCTTATATTGTATGGTGAGCTCTCCAAAACCTACTAGACCCAGCTGTACACCATACCAATAGCTCTTATGCCTGCAGGCGATACCTATATGTAGGTACAGTGGAATTAGGATGGATTTTGGAAGGTTCACATATTCTACCATATGTGTAGTAGTTAGAGTGGGGTATGGGCCAGGTCCCCATCTCTATAGTTCACTAAACCACTCACTAGGCTACTCCAGAAATCTGTTTGCTGCTGTAATAGGATTACCTATAAAATCTGAAGCTGTCATACAGGCTGGTATAAGCCCACTCTATTCCTGCTCAGACCACACTTCTAACACCCCCTCCCCCCTTTAGATTTATATGCACTACAGACAAGCATAGAAATTCATGTAGAAAATAGGTTTTGAAAATAGCAAATTGAAAGGGTTTGTCCATCTGCTCCTTTATGACACTTTTTGGACATTTTTCTTTGTTGAAAATGAGCCCCTTGGTGGCATTGTCCAATAATGGCAGTAAAGCAAGTTCTTTACAAGCATAAAAAATCCTGGATATTAATTACTACTATTAATTATTTCTAGAGCACTGCCAGATGTATGCAGTGCTGTATAAAGTCACGGTGGAGACATCACGTGCATGCATGTACTTTGAAGTGTTTGAAGTACTGTGTTCAGTTTTGGATGCTGTATCTGGCTAAGGATGTGAAAAGACTTGAAGCGGTCCAGAGAAAAGCAACAAAAATGGTAATGAGCTTGTGCCAAAAGACACACAAAAAGAGATTGGAATAGCTGAATATGTAAACTCCAGAAAAGAGGAGGGACAGGGATGATATGATAAAGATGTTTAAACACTTGAAAGGTATTAATATAGAAACAAATCTTTTCCAGAGAGAGAAAAATGGTAAAACGGTAAAATAATTTCCTAATGTTGCAGGATGGTAGACTTAGGAGCAATATTAGGAAATTATTTTTTTGCGGAGAGGGTGGTAGATGTCTAGAATTCCCTCCCAAGGGAGGTGGTGGAGATGAAAACAGTAACGGAATTTTAAAAAAGCATGGGATTCACACAGAGGATCTCTAATTAGAAAATAAATGTTATAAAATAAACTAAGGCCAGTACTGGGCAATCCTGCAGACTGTGTCCCATATATGGTGATTTGGTTTAGGATGAGCTGGGGAGGGTTTTGATAGAAGCTCCAGTGACAGGTTGGTTAGGATAGGTTGGAATGGACTTCAATGGCAACTCCAGAAGTCGGAACCTAAAAACAGTATCGGACAGACTATTATGGTCTATTACCCAGAAATATTAAAGAATAGACAATTTAACCATAAATATACTGTGTAATGAGTGTGACTATTGGACAGACTGGATGGACCATTCATGTCTTTATCTGCTGTCATTTGCTATGTTACTATGGAACAGGAACTAGGGGCTCCTTTAACGAAGGTGCGCTAGTGTTTTTAGCGCACACACTGGATTAGCGCGCAAGGTATAGCGTGCACTAGCCGGAAATCTACTGCCTTCTCAAAAGGAGGCGGTAGCGGCTAGCGCACGTGGCAATTTAGCGCGTGCTATTCCACTCGTTAAGGTCCTAGCGCACCTTCATAAAAGGAGCCCTCGGTGTCATAATATGTTGAAATTTTATGCTTAGTGTGTGATGATGGAGAAAAATCAAATGAAATGTTAGGAATTATTGGGAAAGGAATAGCAAATAAAGCACAAATATAATAAAGCCTCTAAGTCACTACATGGTGTGACTGTATCTTGAGTATTACATACGTACAATTCTGGTTGCTGAATCTCAAAGAAATAGAAGAATTAGAAAAGGCATGAAGAAGAGTGACCAAAATGATTAAGGGGATGGAACAACCCTCATTTAAAGAAAGGCTAAGGCGATTGGGCTATTCAATTTGGAGGAGACTGCAAATGGGGGAGATACGACAGAGTCTATAAAATCCTGACTGGAGTGGAATGGTTAAATGTAAACTGATGGTTTACTTTTTTTCAAAAGTTATTGCCTTTCCTGGAAATTCAGTATCAGCATCCAGATATTCGCCAATACTGAATATTTAGATTTATGTTGCTGCAGCTAGCATTTTAAAGAAATATCGTCCACGATATTTAAACAATGACCCAGTATTTTCTAATAATCAAATCTAACAAAGTGCCTCTAGAGGGCAATAAAATATCCGCTCAATATTCAAAATGATTTAACCAGCTGCTGACTGGATAAATTTCTTCATCAGAGTTAGCTAATAATATCCAGTGGCACTTAATCGGTTAAGTGCCAATGAATATTGTGGTTAGCGCTGAACTCAAAGCAGGCTATCTTGGGGATATTCCAAGCGCAAAGTCAGCACTTCACTTAAGTGCCGATATACAGCACTTTAGTGACCAGGGTTAGAAGAGAAATGGGACTGAAGAAAAGTCTGCCCTATCCTTATGCAGTAACCTAGGGCCACTTAAGTACTGAATATCGACTTCAGTGGCAATTTGTTACCAGCTTAAAAATAATGAGATATTAAAAGTGAGGTCCGCCCAGGTCCCGACTTTAAATATCTGGAAATAAAACTGTTGATAGTGAGGAAAACATTTTCACCAGTAGGATATTTTGAGATGATAACAGGAAAAATAACCTACCCCGTTTGCCTCACAGAGGATAATTTGATTATCGATTTCTAAATATCTCAAGGAAGTACTGTGCAGCACTTTTATTCCCACGCATCTGATTATAGAGGGAATTAATAAGTCAAAATTTCCCATAACACTTGTACAAGTGTTTGGTGTATTCCCTGTAGCAATAGTGTTTGAAAATTAAGTTTGCATCCACTGGAAAATTTACTCAATTTCTACATTCTGTCTTTGTTTGGAAAAGACTATCTTGGCAGTAAGAAAGCAATTCTGTAGCCTGAGAAACAGCACCTTATTAAACTGCAAAGATCTACAGTCAGAAGGGGAAAATGAATGGCCTTGCCAGCAGGCCTTTTGCTTCGCAGTCTAGTCTATTAAAATTCCGTTTTCATTTTGTTTCAGCTATGTGCATTCACACATCTGAGGTGGCTCAGCTCCTCTGTCTCTGGAATAAGAATCAGAAGAGCAGAAACAGGTTGCGCTGTAATGCAGGTTCGTACTAACATCCATCATTGCGATCACCCGTGGGTACGAAGGCAAGAGGCCACTCAGAGAGAGAGACTCACAGCTTGGTTGACAAAAGAAGAGTGCTGCGATAAATACTTTCACCCTTCCCCTTCCACCCCACAGTTGACAAATATCCTTAAAGTAATTCTAAAGTCCTTAGTATAGAGATTTTTAATAGCTAGCGGGGAAACAGAGGTCTGTATGCCATTGGGTTTTTTTTCTCACGTAAATTAAAGGTTGTTGTATCATGTGTGCACCTATAAAATCACAGTGTATTGTTTAGCTCTTTTTAGTGACCTTCTTGTCTTTTTAAGAAACACTTTGGCTGCTCAACCCTAAAATATGTCAGTTATGTATCACTACTGTGGTACGGGAATGTATTTTTTGTTAACTTCTCTCACTGGCAGTACATAAATATATGTCACCTAGATTAGTGTGTGTTCCCTCAAGGCATACATTATTTTGACAGTCAGGGTAAGCATGGACTAAATGTACAAGTCTCATATAACAGTGATCAATCTTATCTGGCTGAGTTACTGAAGCAGGGTTTTTTTTCTACACCTGTTTTCTTTTGTTTCTTTGAAAGATTCATCTGTTGTGAAACGGAAGCTTACAGGTATTTTGAATAGTAATACCTCTGGGTTGTTTTGTTGTTTTTTTTGAAACCTAACATCTCAGGGAATGTTTAGACTGAAGTGGAAGAAATCTAGTGAAGGTATAATCCCGATTATCAGTTGGAAATGTCAGTGTGATAGGGGTTGTTGAGTTTTGGCTTGTAGTCAAGGTGTTGAGCAAAGGACAAATACAGCCAAATGTTTTCTGTTTTGCTTTCTGCTTTCAGAGATGGAAAAGATAATAGAGCAGAAATAAATCGGCTTAGTACTGGATGCTCAGCAGGACAAATGCATCTGCTATGAATTTCCAGTGTCACAGAGTCCATGGCATAGCCAGGGCTATAAAAGTCTGAAGTTGTACTTCATAATCCTGATTATTAGCCCTATGTTTTAATCAGTTCTTCACAAGAAGTGAAAATAAAAATTTTAAAACCCCTGCAAGCCGTAAAAATAAATGGGCTGATACTACAAAGGATGTCTAACGTTAGGTGCCTCTTAGGCACCTAACTATGGCCCCCTTTTATGAAGCTGCGTTAGGCATTTTTATCGCCAGCCATGGTGGTATTAGCTACGAAACTCACAGGAATTCTGTGAGCGTCAGAGCTTTTACTGCTGGGCGGGTGATAAAAAAAAAAGCCTAACATGGCTTCATTAAAGGGGGAGGGGGTATTAATTGGCAAATACCCTTAAACTTTTCCTATCGTGGGTCCCGGATGACGGGACATTCCAAAAATGACATAGAGAGTGGATAAACAGTCTGTATGGACTAATAAAGAGCCAGGAACACAAAATATTTGAATTTATAGACTTATGACTTATTTACATTATGTCTACAATAGTCGTAAATGATAACGGCGAATAATACAAAACTTTGCTAAAATAATTACGATTGGAACCGGCGTAACGTATAATTTATTATGATAGGAAAAGGTTAATAGGCTCTGTAATTGCTAAAATAAAATGTAATTGGATAATGGGCACCTATCTGATTCTATAAAAGATAGGCGTGGTGTTTAGCAGTGCTTATCGCCTTGGTGGGCATTTTTATGGGCGGAGCGTGACTTAGATGCCACTAAGCGTGATTCTCCAAAAACTCAGGCACCTGAAATGTAGGCCTTTAAATCCCTCTCCTGCAGGCGCCTAAGTTTTTATATCAGCGCCGCTAGCTGTGAATCTGTAAATGGCACCTGTGATTGACACATGGCCGACACCACTTTTTTTAAGCACCAGTCAATTTAGGTACCGTTTATAAAATCAGCCCCAAAAAGACAATCTGGAGACTCCCTTTCTTTATTAATCAAGTAGTGGTTTGATCAGGGCTGTTTAAATCACACATATTTTCATTATATAGAGGTAGAAGGCCAATGATACTAAGAAGTTTCTTTAGTTTCACAAAAATATGAAAAATACATTCAGTGTGTCATTCTACAGCAAACTGCTCTTCTGAATGTCAAACAGCTACTGTACTGTATAGAACTGGAATGAAGCTAGTACAGTGAAAGGTGACGCATTATGTTTCTCTATAGTATTTCAATTTCCTTCATTTTTATGGTACTGAATACTAAAACATAGTGCAGGACATACAATTTATATAGCAGGATTGGATCTGGTTGAGCTTAGTGAATACAGTAGGGATATATGTCGTTGCCAATGTAATTCAGTCACACTGAACTCTTACTGCATGAATGTAATAGTTATCTCTGTTTACAGGTGTGTTTTACAAATTATATTTTCCATATAAATTCTTGAATTGTTTGTATATGTTCTGCTCTGCAGGCTCTCCTGTTATTGAACAATACTTGTTTGATTAGCAATTTTATAATTTAGGACCTCTTCTACTAAACCGCGTTAGCGGTTTTAGCACAGGGAGCTGTGCTGAATGGCCCGCGCAGCTCCCAATGCTCATTGAGTTCCTATGAGCATCGGGAGCAGCACGGGCCATTCAGCGTGGTCCCTTCGCTAAAACCGCTAGTGTGGTTTAGTAGAAGAAGGGGGTTAATCTAATTTACTATAGTACTCAAGCTAGTACACAATAATTAATATACAGTATATCTCTTTAAAAGTGCACGAGTTGAAATTAAGCAATTACATGCTGTGGGATGATAATGCTATTCTGATTATTTGCATATTATGAAAATTGGGGGCACAAGATTCTTTTTGGTTTATTCATTCTTATTCTAAGGCAGATTACAAAGTCAACATGCATAATTTGACATAAAGTCAGACTAAAAACAATATCAAGAGAAAACAGCATTTGCTTCACTGTTCCTAAATAACTTCCTATTCCTCCCGTCTCTCATAATCTGCCCTATTTCACATCTCTTTTTGTTTATTAGGTATTAATATACTGCCTATCAAGGTTATCTAAACAGTTTACAATGAGGTACTTCTTCAAGGGAGTAAACAGGCAGATAGAGAAGGGTGACCCGATCGACATTGTATATCTGGATTTTTAGTAAAGGCAGATCTTGTTTGACGAACTTGCTGCACTTCTTCGAGGGAGTAAACAGGCAGATAGACAAGGGCAACCCTGTCGACATTGTATATCTGGATTTTCAGAAGGTGTTCAACAAGGTTCCACATGAATGACTACTTCGGAAAATTGCAAGCCATGGAATCGAGGGTGAAATACGTGGATTAAAAACTGGTTGGGGCATAGGAAACAGAGAGTGGGTGTAAATGGACAATACTCAGACTGGAAGAACGTCACCAGTGGGGTGCCGCAGGGCTCGATGCCATCACGGGACGGGTCGAGGTGGAAGACGATATCTTTCTTCTCAGGGGACCCTCGACCACAAGAGGACATCTGCTCAAACTCAGGGGAGGAAAGTTTCGTGGAGACGCCAGGAAGTACTTCTTCACGGAGAGAGTGATCGAGCATTGGAACAAGCTTCCAGTGCAGGTGGTCGAGGCACGCAGCATCCCAGACTTCAAGAACAAATGGGATACCCATGTGGGATCCCTACGAGGTCATGCCAAGGGATAGGGTCACTAGGACTTGAACGAGCGGGTCAGTAGAGTGACAGTATAATTACAATTATACTTAAGGGGTCAGAAGACTTAAGAGGGTGGGTAAATAGTGTGGGCAGACTTGATGGGCTATATGGCCCTTATCTGCCGTCATCTTTCTATGTTTCTATGATGCTTGGCCCGTGCTCTTCAACATCTTTATAAATGATCTGGACATTGGTATGACGAGTGAGGTGATTAAATTTTTGGATGATATGAAGTTTTTAAGAGTAGTAAAAACACAGGGGGATTGCAAAGATCTGCAACGTGACATAATCAAGCTCGAGAAATGGGTATCAGCATGGGAAATGAAGTTCAACGTGGATAAGTATAAAGTGATGCATGTCGGTAACAAAAATCTTATGCACAAATACAGGATGTCCGGGGTGGTGCTTGAAGAGATCTCTCAGGAAAGAGACTTGGGAGTTCTGATCGACAAGTCAATGAAGCTGTTCACGCAATGTGTGTCAGCGGTAAAAAGGGCGAACAGAATGCTAGAAATGATAAAGAAGGGGATCACGAACAGATTGGAGAAGGTTATCATGCTGCTGTATCGGGCCATGGTGCGCCCTCACCTGGAGTACTACTTCCAGCACTGGTTGCCTTACATGAAGAAGGACATGGTACTACTCGAAAGGGTCCAGAGAAGAATGACTAAAATGGTTAAGGGGCTAGAGGAGTTGCCGTACAGCGATAGATTAGAGAAACTGGGCCTCTTCTCCCTTGAAAAGAGGAGACTGAGAGGGGGACATGATTGAAACTTTCAAGATACTGAAGGGAATAGACAGTAGATAAAGACAGATTGTTCACCCTCTTCAAGGTAGGGAGAACGAGAGGGCATTCTCTAAAGCTGAAAGGGGATAGATTCTGTACAAACGTAAGGAAGTTCTTCTTCCCCCAGAGAGTGGTAGAAAACTGGAACGCTGTTCCGGAGTCTGTTATAGGGGAAAACACCCTCCAGGGATTCAAGACAAAGTTGGACAAGTTCCTGCTAAACTGGAAGTTATGCAGGTGAGGCTGGACTCATTTAGAGCACTGGTCTTTGACCTAAGGGCCGCTGCGTTAGCGGACTGCTGGGCACGATGGACCACTGGTCTGACCCAGCAGCGGCAATTTTTATGTTCTTATATTCTTTATGTACTCATGTTTTTTCCCTGTCTGTCCTGGTGGGCTCATAATCTATCTAAAGTACCTGGAACAATGGAGGATTGAGTGACTTGCCCAGGATCACAAGGAGCAGTGCAGAGTTTGAATCCACAACCTCAGGGTGCTGAGGTTGTAGCTCTTATCACTAGGCCACTCCTTCATTTGCTCTAACCACCAGGCCAGTTTCCTCAACAAGGCTAAAAGTTCATTCCCCTCTGGCCTACTCCAAAGGCTGTTTGATAAAAGATGACTTTTCAAAAGCTTTTAAATACAGTTGTGTTCGTCATCAGTCTTAATGTGGAGGTAAGTGGTTCCATTCTCCCAGATCAGCAATGGAAAATGTGTATCTCATAGTTTCCTCAGAATGTACTTTACATAAAGTCAGAATTGATAAATATTTTATCCCTGACCTTAGTAGTCTATAAGTCTTATGGATCTTACCATATATTTTTGATTCTAAGACACATCACAATTTTTCACTGCTGAAGTTTGAGATAAGTTTATATTGATTTTTGCTCTAATGGATTATGAAAGAAGATGATGAATATGAATATGTATGAAAAAGTAAATAGCAAATAAGTCAAAGGACATTTTTTTGAGGAGGTTTTTCTGATAGGTGATGGGGCACTAAATTTCCCATGGAGAGTTACATAGATAACTTGTGTTTGTACCCAATGAAATCTTTTCCTCCTTGAATTTGAATGTTCATATTCATTTTTATTTTGTATTCTATTGTTATGGAACTTTACATTTATTAGATTGGGGCAAAAGTGAAAAAGAAATAAGCATAAAAATGTAAAAACATAAACACATTTATTTGCAATTATAGTATGACAAACATATTCTTTTTTGACATGGTAACATTAACAGCACTAAATAAACTTACCAGTTAACTGCCATATAACTTTTGAAAAACAAAATTACCAGTATTCAATTAGGTGTACAATATACAATACCATATATTCTTCTAATCACTATCATTAGTACCAGCCAATTCCTCAGAAGTTAAGTCATCACTCATTACTCTTGGAATCACAGTTATCATTAGTTCCTTCCCATTTCATATCATCTTCATTCAATCAAGCACATTTGTTATAAAATTCATCTTAACCAAGTGCCGCACTATACCACTAATTATGTATGAAGTATATGTTTTACAAAATTGCAGGTATAAGTCCTCTTGCCTAAAATTTGGCACAGATCCCACAACAAAGGCTATGATATAAATGGCACCCAACTTGGCCTTCATTTTTTTTTTTTTTTTTTCAGTGCCAATTTTTCAGTGCAATATACTGAATCTAGCCCTATATTTTCTGGAACTTTTTTTTCCTAGGCAGCTGACACTCATTCTGCAATTTTTGAATAAGGTATGAGTTTTCTTTGATTTTTTTTCAAAAGGTGTCAAAGGAAGGTTGTTAGAAAATAAATCAGGTCTCATATTCTTCTCTTAAAAATGGTTTAAATGGGTTATTCACTGAAGCATCAACCCCTCCTTTTACAAAGCCATGCTAGCGGCTGCCACTTTGGTAAATCCCATAGGGATTTAAAGGGCTTTGGGGCTTTGACTGTACAGCAGCCGCTAGAACGATTTTGTAAACGGGGTCAAGGTGTTGAAGATGGCTTGTCAGACTATTCTGAATAATTACCAAATCACAATTGGAGTTGGGGTTGCCACTCGCGTCATGACCGTTAAAAAGGTATAAGGGAAGGGAAGTGGTATGCACGCAGTAGGAGAGGAGGGGAAGGAGGCGAGGGCAAAGAGGAGAATAGGTGCTGGTGCCAACATCAAGAGGGTGCCTGGGGTGGACCGCCCCCCCATACTATGCACTGTATATACTATCACCTTCCATGCATTTCCTGCACAATTAGCATATATTTGAGGGAAGGTTCCATGTTCAATATGCATTTTGTAAATTATTTTGCAAATTGTGAATGTCCAGACTGTGATGTTTTCTCTTCGTACCTTGACGACCTATGTAAAATATGAATTTCTAAAATAATTTATTAGGTGTATGTGGCTGCATAGGATCATCAGTGGCCTCTTCTTCGGTGCTGACCTGCATATAAGTACATGCAATGCCATAATGGCATACACTTTGCCAGGCAGTATATACTGGGGTGGAGTTGGGGCTGATGATGGATGGAGTTAACATCATGCACCTAGATTATAAAATATACAAATCTATGGGAGCAATTATATAAATTGGTGCCTAATTTCAGGTACCCCAATGCCTTGTGCTGAGCACCAATTCTATAATAGGCATCTGAACACAAAGATGCTATTATAGAATACCAGTGTAAGTCAGCATTGGCTTGCCTACATTTAGGCATCAACATTTGTGCCATCTCTAGAACGGTTAATGTAGCTAGTTTTAGAAAAGGTTTGGACAAATTCTTGGAGGGAAATTAAACTCTGGAATTTGTTGCCGGAGAATGTGGTACAATTAGTTAGCTTAGTGGGGTTTAAAAAAGGTTTGGATAATTTCCTAAAAGAGAAGTCCATAGGCTATTATCAACTGAGGACAAGGAAGATAGCCTTCTCAGAGATCCTGCCAGTACCGAGAGCGGACACAAGGAGGCAGAGCGAACTACAAGTAATGAACGGTTGGCTGAGGAGATGGTGCAAAGAGGAGGGTTTCCACTTTGTTAGGAACTGGACAACTTTCTTGGGGAAGAGCAAGCTCTACAGGAGAGACGGACTGCACCTGAGCACGGCTGGGACGAGGATGCTGGCACGCAACGTCCAGAGCGTCATAGACTTGGCTTTAAACTGAGGAGAAGGGGAAAGCCGATAGTCGATCTGACCTCGACACATCGGACAACAGTATCAAGTAAGGATACTGAGCAGGGACATTGTAAAAGAGGACTTGGGACTCAGTGGGAATTTTTGGAAAAAGGACATAAGGACGCATTGCAGGGGTCCAGGGCACAAATGGAACTAACAAGCGGGATCAACAAAGAACAACAGGAGCCAGAGGGGCAAAGACATTGTGAAAGAGGGCTCGGGACTGAGTGGGAAATTTTGGAAAAAGGACCTAAAGACGCAATGCAGGGGCCCAGGACACAAATGACACTAGCAAGCAGGATCAACGGAGAACATTGGGAGCCAGAATGGCAACCAAAAACGGAGAAACAGGCCGAGGACGACACAGACACACCGCAGGAGGAGGATGACCGAGACGAGGCTCGGGGACTGACGACCCATGAGGGGGTCTGCAGGAGTGCCAAACCACAAGGAAAAACAACAGGGAGGGCAAACAACCGGGACTTACATTGCCTATACACTAATGCTAGGAGCCTAAGGGCCAAAATGGGAGAGCTGGAGGTCATAGCCAGCAAGAAGGACCTAGACATAATTGGAATCACAGAAACGTGGTGGACTGATGACAATAAATGGGATGTGGCCATACCAGGGTATAAACTATACAGGAGAGACAGGACGCATAAAAAGGGGGAGGAATAGCGCTATACATAAAAGACTCCATACCCTCAACCAGGATGGAAACAAAAGTAAGGGCGGATGGCTTGGAATCACTATGGGTTAAGCTACCGGGAGGAACTGGAGCAGACATAAAATTGGGTCTGTACTACTGCCCACCTGGACAACCGGAAGAAATCGACCAGGATCTGGTGGCTGAACTGAGGCATGTATGCAAAAGCGGAAGTGTGGTGGTGATGGGGGATTTCAACTACCCCGGGATAGACTGAAATATAGGGCACTCAAACTGCACGAGGGAGACTAAATTCCTGGAGGTCACGAGGGACTGTTTCATGGAACAGCTGGTCACGGAACCAACACGGGGAGATGCCACTCTTGACCTAATCTTCAACGGACTAGGGGGACCCGCAAAGGAGGTGGCGGTATTAGCCCCTCTAGGAAACAGCGATCACAACATGATCCAGTGCAGGCTAGAAATTGGATCATCAAAGGTGAAAAGAACCACAACGACGGCACTCAACTTCAAAAAAGGGAATTACGATGCCATGAGGAAAATGGTAGGAAAGAAACTCAATGGCAACACAAGGAAAATGCAGTCCGTATTAAAAGCCTGGAACCTACTCAAGGACACTGTGCATGAAGCACAAAACCTGTGCGTCCCCAAGTTCAGGAAAGGGTGCAAAAAAAATAGAACTAAAAACCCAGTGTGGATAACACATGCAGTGAAGAAGGCGATAAGTGACAAAAAAACATCGTTCAACAAATGGAAAAGAGACCGAACAAAGGAAAACCAAAAGGAGCACAAAGAACACCAAAGGCAGTGTCACCGAGTGGTTAGAAAAGCAAAAAGAGAATACGAAGAGAGACTGGCGGGGGAAGCAAAAAACTTCAAATCATTCTTCAGGTACATTAAGGGGAAACAACCGGCAAGGGAGGAAGTGGGACCCTTAGATGATGGAGACTGAAAGGTAGTGGTTAAAGATGAAAAAGAGATAGCGGACAAGTTAAATGAGTTCTTCACGTCAGTCTTCACGAGGGAAAACACAACCAACATTCCGGAACCTGAGGAGATCGTAAATGGAGACCAAGATGTTAAGCTGGTCAAATTAGAGGTAAGCCAAGAGGATGTCCTCTGGCAAATAGACAGGCTAAAGAGCGACAAATCGCCGGGTCCGGACGGCATTCACCCAAGGGTACTCAAGGAATTAAGGAATGAAATAGCAGAGCCACTTCGACAAATATGCAACCTATCCTTAAAAACTGGAGAGATCCCGGAGGATTGGAAAATAGCAAATGTCACGCCCATCTTCAAGAATGGTTCAAGGGGTGACCCAGGTAACTACAGGCCGGTGAGCTTGACCTCGGTCCCGGGAAAGATGATGGAAACGCTGGTTAAGGACAGCATCTGTGAACACATTGAAAACAATGGGCAGCTAGAGTCGAGTCAGCATGGCTTCTGTAAGGGTAGGTCATGCCTTACTAACTTATTGAACTTCTTTGAGGGGGTAAACAGCCAGGTAGATAAAGGGGAATCTATAGACATCATTTACCTTGACTTCCACAAAGCCTTCGACAAGGTACCACACGAAAGACTGCTTAAGAAGATATGGAACTACGGGGTACAAGGGGAGGTCCACCGATAGATCAAAAACTGGCTGGCGGACAGGAAACAGAGGGTTGGAATAAAGGGACATTACTCAGACTGGAAATGGGTCACAAGCAGAGTACCACAGGGGTCAGTGCTGGGACCGCTCCTGTTCAATATCTACATAAACAACCTAGAGGTGGGAACAAAATGTGAGGTCATTAAATTTGCGGATGACACCAAACTATACAGCAGGGTTAAAACCATGGAAGACTGCAAAGATCTCCAAAAGGATCTAACGACATTGGAAGAATGGGCCAAAAAGTGGCAAATGAGCTTCAACATAGGGAAATGCAAGGTCATGCATGTGGGGAAAAAGAACCCGATGTTCAGCTACAAAATGGGTGGAATCACTACTAGGGGTAAGTAACCTGGAAAGAGAACTGGGAGTGATGGTAGACACAACACTGAAGGCGTCAGCACAGTGCGCCACAGCCTCAAGGAAAGCAAACAAAATGTTGGGTATCATTAAAAAGGGTATCACGACCAGGTCGAAGGAAGTCATCCTGCCACTGTATCGTGCAATGGTGCGGCCGCATCTGGAATACTGTGTCCAGTACTGGTCGCCGTACCTCAAGAAGGACATGGCAGTACTTGAGGGAGTCCAGAGAAGAGCAACAAAGCTGATAAAGGATATGGAAAATCTCTCATATACTGACAGATTGAAACAGTTAGGACTTTTCTCCCTGGAGAAGCGGAGACTTAGGGGAGACATGATAGAAACCTTCAAGATCCTGAAAGACATAGAGAAAGTAGACAGGGACAGATTTTTCAAACTAAGGGGAACCACAAGTACAAGGGGGCACTTGGAGAAATTGAAAGGGGACAGGTTTAGAACAAACGCTAGGAAGTTCTATTTCACCCAGAGGGTAGTGGATACATGGAATGTGCTTCCAGAGGCTGTGGTAGACAGGAGCACTGTACAGGGCTTCAAAGAAGGTTTGGATAGGTTCCTAGAGGACACAGGGATTGAGGGGTATAGATAGGTGTAGATATGGGTTGTAGGGATAGGAGTAGAGGTAAGTTACAGGAATAGGAGTAGAGATAGGCTATAGAGCTAGTCAGGGACCACTGCTCAGGCAATGGGCCTGATGGGCTGTCGCGCGAGCGGACCGCTGGGTGAGATGGACCTCTGGTCTGCCTCAGCGGAGGCAACTTCTTATGTTCTTATGTTCTTAAGTTGGCTTGGGGAAATCCACTGCACATTCCTAGGATAAGCAGCATAGAATCTGTTTTGCTACTTGGGATCTATCTAGGTACTTGGAACCTGGGTTGGCCTCTGTTGGAAACTGGATACTGGGCTTTATGGACCTTTGGTCTGTCCCAGTATGGCTATTCTTATGTTCTAAAAGTCCATAGTCTGCTATTGAGTCAGACATGGGAGAAGCCATTGTTTGCCCTGGATTGGCAGAATGGAATGTTGCTACTATTTGGGGCTTTGTATTCAGACTAACAGGGTTATTGGACATTTAATGATCAATTCATGTAATAATATTTGGCTTGCATATGCCTACAAATTAATATGTCTATTTAATTACTCCATTTTTTATATTGTTTTTCTCCCTTTCATTTAAAAATCATTTTATAATACCTTAGGTCACTATTCTTCATCCGCCGGTCTGCAGAAAATTCCTGACAGTCCACGCAGGACTGACGAGATCGACGAGCTGAAGTCCGCGCAGGGCCGGAGAGATCATGGGGAGCCTCTGACAGTGGCTTTGTCCCCTCCCAGCAGCTATACTTACTTATCAGCGCAGCGATTCAGGAATGCAGCCTTGGAGCTTTTGCTGAGTCGCGGCTGCCTCTGATGATGCAACTTCCTCTTTCCTCAGAGGTAGCGCAACCCATCAAAAGACCCGAGGCTGCCTTCCTGAATCGCTGAGCTGGCAAGTAAAGAGAGCTGCTGGGAGGGGAGAAAGCCACTGTTAGAGGCTGGGAAGTTGCTGGGCATGGTAAAAAAAAAAAAAAGGGACAGCTGCTACTGGACCTGGAGGGAAGGATAAGGAGAGATGCTGCTGGGAGGGGAGGAGGGATAGGAGTCTGGGAAGCTCCTGGGCAAGGGAAAAAAAGGGACAGCTGCTACTGGACCTGGAGGGAAGGATAAGGTGAGATGCTGCTGGGAGGAGAGGAGGGAAAGGAGTCTGGAAAGCTGCTGGGCAAGGTTAAAAAGGGACAGCTGCTAATGGACCTGATGAGGGAGAAGGAGAGATGCTGCTGGGAGGGGAGGAGGGAAAAACGTCTGGGAAGGTGCTGGGCAAGGGAAAAAAAGGGGACAGCTGCTACTGGACCTGGAGAGAGGGAGAAGGAGAGATGCTGCTGGGAGGGGAGGAGGGAAAGGAGTCTGGGAAGCTGCTGGACAAGGGAAAAAAGGGACAGCTGCTACTGGACCTGGAGAGAAGAAGGAGAGATGCTTCTGAGAGGGGAGAAAGGAAAGAGAAGGGAGGAGAGTTACTGCTGGACAGGGGGAGGAGGGAAGGGAGAAGGAAAAAGGAAGGAAACAGCTGGCAGGGAGATTAGAGGAGGGGAAGGGGAGAGACATGAATGAGATGGGAAGGGGGATCAGCAGAGAAATAAAGAGGGACAAAGATGCTAGATCTGGTGTAGGAGAGATAAAAATGAAGAGAGCAGTGAAGCTGGAATAAATCTTGTAAAAAGGAGAGAGGGGCCAGGCTGGATGGAAAGGGGAGAGGGGCATAGAAATAAGACAAATACCATATGGAAGGGGGAGAGGTCAGACAGTAGATGGAAGGAGCAGATGCTGGATTGAAGAGACAGAGAGGGCAGACGCTAGAAGGAAGAGAGTGAAAAGAAGATGAAAGCAGAAACCAGAGACAACAAAAGGTAGAAACAAATAATTTTATTTCTATTTTGTGATTAGAATATATCAGATTTGAAATATATATCCTGCTAGAGCTGGTGTTAGACATAACTGGGGACTGCAAAGTCCAGGCAGTGGCTTTGGGCTCTCTCTGACCAGGGGGGAAGTTGCCCTAGTTGCACTCCCCTAACTCTATTCCTGCTATGTGTGACTGCGGTATTCTATTAGCATGATATTGTTGTGTAGCATTCTGTAATTATTTGGCTTATTCAGTTTTCTTGATAGCAGAGGGGATATATGTGAAGGGGAGGGGAGACAGGGGTTTTGCTGATCCTTGCTCTGTATTATTTGTATTTATAAAATGACAATTGTACAGAATATTGTTTCTTTTTATACTTTAATAAAATACATTCAATATAAAATCATAACTGAGTCTTGTGCGGATGGGATCAGATGGTTTGCGAGGACCGAGCTCGCGGAGACGGAACGGAAACGGGGTTTTTAAATTTCAGTCCTAGTAGTTTGCCGGTCCACAAAATAATTTTTTTTTTCACCAATCCATAGGTGTAAAAAGATTGAAGAACACTGCCTTAGGTGATAAACTAGGAGGAGGGTATATCATATAATATTGGCAGTTCTCAGTGGATAGGACCTCACATAACATATGTTATCCCAAGTCCACATTCTGTCCACAGTATATAATCATCTATACCATGTCCTCTATCCCTTCCCTTAATCCTTAAAAAAATCCACTTTTTATTATTTTTAATTTTATAATTGTTTTTAATGTCTATCTCTCTAAATTAAAAATATAATTTAAATTCACTTTGGTGTCACACACCAGCAGGAAAGGAAAAGAAAATACACACTAGTTGTTTTATATAATTACAGTCAAATCTCAGTTTGCGAGTAACGCGTTTAGTGAGAGTTTTGCAAGACGAGCAAAATAGCCACAGGTAACCCGCCAAAACGGTGAGGAAAAACCTGTGTCCACCATGGCTACGGGGACAAGGCCATTCACCGCCCTGTGGAGCGGTGAATGGCCTTGTCCCCGCAGTTAAGGAAGGGAACGCGCGCGGTCACCTATCGCGCTCCCTCCCTCCTTACTGCCGCCGCCGAGTTGAAACAGCTCCCTTTCTCCCTCCCTGCCTCTTACATTCATGGTCGCAAGTCTAAATTTCCTTCTTAAAGCAGCTGGAGCTTTGAAGCTGCGTGTGGCTGCCGTAAAGGTCATGTCTGACGTAACCGGAAGTTGCATCAGAGACGACCTTTACGGCAGCCATATGCAACTATAACGCTCCGGCTGCTGTAAGAAGGCAGTTTAGACATCACCAGCCACAGGTAAAGGGCAGGGAGGTTTGTCGCACTGGGCGAAGGGTGAAAGCACCACGAAGGTAAGGGGCATGGAGGAGGAAATGTGGGATAGAGAGGAAAAGACACTGAAGGGAAATGGGTAAAACAGAGGGGGGAGAAGGACGCTGAAAGCACATGAGGGTGACAGAGGGGGGAGAAGGACGCTGAAAGGACATGGGGAAGAAAGAGGGGGGAGAAGGATGCTGAAAGGACATGGGGAAGATGGGGGGGAAATGCTGAAAGGACATGGGGAAGACAGGGGGAGAAGGACACTGAAAGCACATGGGGAAGACAGAGTGGGGAGAAGATGCTGAATGGAAATGGGGAACAGAGAGTAGGGAGAAGATGCTGCTGGGAAATGGGGAACAGAGTGGGGAAAAGATGCTGCAGGGAAATGGGGAACAGAGAGTGGGGAGGAGATGCTGCAGGGAAATGGGAAAGAGAGAGTGGAGAAAATGGCGCTGAAAACACATGGGGAAGACAGAGGGGGAGAAGGACGCTGAAAGGACATGGGGAAGACAGAGGGGGAGAAGGACGCTGAAAGTAAATGGGGAAGAGAGAGTGGGGAGAAGACGCTGAAGGGAAATGGGGAAGAGAGCGTGGGGATAAGATGCTGGCAGGGAAGAAGACAGAGATGCCAGACTATGGGGGGAGCAGAGGGAAGAAGGGTGCCAGACCAATTTGGAAAGAGGGAGAAAGGGAGAGGCACAGTAACAGAGCAAATAGAAGACACAGAGAGAAGAGAGACAGTGGATGGAAGAAATTGAATGAGAAGATGAGGAAAGCAGAAACCAGACTTCCTAACCTTTACTTCCCTTTAAGAAGGGAAGCCAGGGCACGAAGCAGACCTGTTGCAGGGTCCGTTCTTCTGTTTTTCTCTGTTTTTTTTTAGCGGCGGAGGGCAGGAGGAGGAAGCCACGAGGAGGTAGCCAGGGGAGGAAGGCAGAGCAGGCAGGAGGAACCGGGGTCGCGGTGAGAGGTAGCTCCGCCCACCCCCCACCGCGTCACAGGTCGCGTCGGCGCCCGGGCTCCCCTTTAAGAAGGGAAGCCAGGGCACGAAGCAGACCTGTTGCAGGGTCCGTTCTTCTGTTTTTCTCTGTTTTTTTTTTTTTAGCGGCGGAGGGCAGGAGGAGGAAGCCACGAGGAGGTAGCCAGGGGAGGAAGGCAGAGCAGGCAGGAGGAACCGGGGTCGCGGCGAGAGGTAGCTCCGCCCACCCCCACCGCGTCACAGGTCGCGTCGGTGCCCGGGCTCCTCCTTTATAGGAGACGAGCCAACGGCGCGACCTGCCTCGGACCGCGTGTTGAGACCGCAGGGCTGAGCAGACGCAGGGCTGAGCAGCAGGGGCGTGCAGAAGCTGGAGAGGGGAGACACGAGAGCCGCCGAGGAAGCAGGAGAAGGCGGGCAGGCAGGCAATCAACTGGGGTAGCGGCGAGAGGGAGCTCCGCCCACCCCCACGGCATCAGAGGCAGCGTCAGCGCCCGGGCTCCTCCTTTATAGGAGACGAGCCAACGGCGCAAAGCCGTTCGGTGCGCAGCGAAGGCGAGCAGCAAAGGCGCTCGCCTTAGCGAGAGCGCCTTTGCGAAGGAGCCTTGCGAGGGAGCCAGAAACGCCAAGTAATTCACTTTTCTCTTCTTTTCTCTTTTTCCTTTCTCTCTTTCTCTCTCTCTTACCCACAGCAGGAACACACCAGCACTTCACAAGAGCGATGGAGGACCCAGGATCCCAGAGGTACTTTCCGGTATACTGCACAGAGTGCAACATGTACGACTACCTCCCTTTGGGAAGGCGGGAGTACATATGCAGTCGGTGTCAGGAACTGGAAAGCCTGAGGATGGAGGTCGGCAGATTGAGGGTCAGGGTCCAGGAGCTAGAGGGACTGGAGGAACTGCGCACCACAGAGGAAACGAGCTGGTCTACCCAGAACACAGACGGAGCAGGCCCCATTGTGGACCAGGTGAGGGACCTCGAGAGATTCATTGAGGAGGCCTATAGGACGGTGGAGGAACGGGTTCAGCTGCAGCACAGACGGATGTCGGTAGACGAGAACCAGGATCCACAAGGAGATACCGAGGAAGGACCTAGCGGAGGGACAACGCAAGAGGAGGAGACCACGACACACCAGGACCCCGAGGGAGAGACACCATACTACACCGAGGACACGGACCTGAGGCAGAGGAGGTTGCTGAGGAAAGGGAAGTCTGCCATTGTGGTGGGAGACTCGATCTTGAGAGAGGTAGACAGTCACGTAGCTGGAGGAAGGGAGGACCGGCTAGTGACTTGTCTCCCAGGGGCTAAGACACGAGACATCACTGAAAGGATCGAGAGGATCCTGGACGGAGCTGAGACAGAGGAGACTGCTGTAATAATCCACGTCGGAACAAACGATGTGAGCCGGAGGAACTTCAGCATGGACGCACTGACTGACCAGTTCAGGGTCCTGGGACGAAAGCTGAAGCGGAGCACACGGAGGATAGCATTCTCGGAGATCCTACCTGTACCGAGAGCAGATGCAAAGAGGCAGGCAGACCTCCAAGCTGTGAATGCATGGTTGAGGAGATGGTGCCAGGAGGAGGGCTTCCGCTTTGTGAGGAACTGGACGTCCTTCTGGGGAAAGAACAAGCTCTACCGGCGGGACGGCCTGCACCTGAGCACAGCGGGAACCAGACTACTGGCAACCTATTTGAGGAAGGAGATCGAGAGGGCTTTAAACTGAGGAGAGGGGGAAAGCCGACAGCTGATCTGATGTTGACGCTTCGGACAACAGTATCCAGAACAGATGCTGAACGGGCTGACTGCAGGGAGGAAACAGAGGGACCGGAAGATCTCCAAATCAGACAGCGAGGGAAACATCAGGTAAAGGGAGCTTGCTGGGAGAGGACTAAGGGGCATGGGGACACAGGGGGACTGGGTGGCATAAGGGCGAAAGCCAAGGGTAATATAGAGGTACCACAAGGCGAGGGGGACCAAACAGAGGCTCAAGGGATGATAGCCCAGGAGGGGGCCGGTAGGGCTAGAAATCCCAGAGGAAAAGCGGGAAAGTGGGGTGGCAGGAATGTGGGGAAGCTGAAAGCTAAGAGGGTAAAGGCTGAGGGTAAAGCTGAAACACAGAGAGCGGGAAAACTGCCCGAAATCCAAGGGCAAGTGGCCCAAGTAAATGCAGAGTTGGGAGAAAAACGACGGGACCTGCGGTGCTTATACGCAAATGCAAGAAGCCTCACGGCCAAGATGGGTGAACTAGAAGTCATGGCCAAGGGGGAGGACTTGGATATAATTGGAATTGTAGAAACCTGGTGGACAGAGGAAAATCAATGGGATGTAGTGCTGCCGGGGTACAAGCTCTATAGGAGGGACAGGACCCACAAAAAGGGGGGAGGCATAGCACTATATATAAAGGACTCTATCCACTCGGTCGGGATGGATATGGCAACGAAGGCAGAGGGGCTGGAATCGATGTGGGTCAAATTACCGGGAAACAAGGGTGCGGGCATAAAACTGGGGCTGTACTATCGACCACCTGGTACACCAGAGGGAGTCGGACACGACTTGGAAGAGGAATTGAGACAGGAGTGCAGGACTGGAAATGTAACAGTGATGGGGGACTTCAACTACCCAGGGATAGACTGGAGTACGGGTCACTCCAACTGCAATAGGGAGATAGGATTTGTAGAAGCTGTGAAGGACTGCTTCATGGAGCAACTAGTCAAAGAACCGACGCGAGGGGGTACTACTCTTGACCTCATCCTAAACGGATTAGGGGGACCTGCAAGAGGGGTAGAAGTGGGAGGACCACTAGGCAACAGTGATCACAACACGATCAGATTCACATTAGAAAGAGGGACACCCATAGTTAGGAGGACCGCAACAACTGCGCTGAACTTCAAGAAAGGAAACTATGTTGCTATGAGGGAAATGGTGGGGAGGATGCTCAGAAACATCTTTAGGATGGAGACTGTGGGAAGCGCCTGGACCCTATTCAGGGACACCCTGCAAGAAGCACAGAGAATGTACGTCCCCAACTTCAGGAAAGGCTGCAAGAACAAGCGATCAAAGGACCCGGTTTGGATGTCAATAGAAGTAAAGAGGGCGATAAAGGACAAAAAAGTATCTTTCCGGAGATGGAAAAAGGACCCAACAGAGGAAAATCACCAGGCGCACAGGAAATGCCAAAAGGAATGCCACCGGGAGGTTAGAAAAGCAAAAGGGAAATACGAAGAGGGGCTGGCCAAGGAGGCGAAAAACTTCAAGGCATTCTTCAGTTACGTAAAGGGGAAGCGACCAGCGAGAGAGGAAGTAGGGCCGTTGGACGATGGGGACAGGAAGGGAGTGATTAAGGAGGATAAAGAGGTAGCTGAGAGGTTGAACACGTTCTTCTCGTCGGTTTTCACGAGCGAAGACAAATCTAATATACCAGACTCAGAGGAGCTCATGAGTGGGGAACAGACTGAAAAATTAGAGCACATAGAGGTAAGTAAGGAGGATGTCCTCAAACAGATAGACAGGTTAAAATGCGGCAAATCACCGGGCCCGGACGGGATCCATCCAAGGGTTCTGAAGGAACTAAGACAGGAAATAGCGGGCACAATACAACATGTTTGCAACCTATCCTTGAAAACTGGTGAGGTGCCGGAGGACTGGAAATTGGCAAATGTCACACCCATCTTCAAGAAAGGATCGAGGGGTGACCCCGAAAACTACAGGCCGGTGAGCCTGACTTCAATTATAGGGAAGATTGTGGAAGCTATGATCAAGGACGGCATTTGCGAGCACATCGAGAGAAATGGCCTACTGAGAACAAGCCAGCACGGATTCTGTAAGGGAAGGTCGTGCCTAACGAACCTTCTGTACTTCTTTGAGGGAATAAGCAGTCGGGTGGACAATGGGGAGCCCATAGACATCATTTACCTCGACTTTCAAAAGGCTTTCGACAAGGTGCCACATGAAAGGCTACTTAAGAAGCTGTGGAACCACGGGGTGGGAGGGGATGTGCACAGATGGATCAAGCACTGGTTGTCGGGAAGACTGCAGAGGGTTGGAGTAAAGGGTCAATATTCTGACTGGCGGGGACTCATGAGCGGTGTGCCACAGGGATCGGTGCTGGGGCCTTTACTCTTTAACATATTCATCAATGACCTGGAAAAGGAGGCAAAGGGTGAGGTTATAAAATTCGCAGACGATACCAAACTGTGCGGCAGAGTTACGACCAGGGAGGAGTGTGAGGACCTACAAAGGGACCTGGACAAGCTGGAAGACTGGGCAAACAAATGGCAAATGCGCTTCAACGTGGACAAATGCAAGGTCATGCATATAGGGAAAAAGAACCCGTTGTTCAGCTACAAATTAGGGGGGGTATTGTTGGGAGACAGCAGACTCGAGAGAGACTTGGGTGTGCTGGTGGATGCATCACTGAAGCCATCTGCACAGTGCGCAGCAGCCTCAAAAAAAGCCAACAGGATGCTGGGCATCATAAAGAAGGGCATAGCAACCAGAACACGGGAAGTCATCATGCCTTTGTATCGAGCGATGGTACGTCCACATCTGGAGTACTGCGTTCAGTATTGGTCGCCGCACCTCAAGAAGGACATGGCGGTACTTGAGAGAGTCCAAAGGAGAGCAACAAAATTGGTAAGAGGGCTGGAACACTGCTCATACGCCGAGAGGCTGGATAGGCTGGGGCTCTTCTCTCTGGAGAAAAGGAGGCTCAGGGGAGATATGATAGAGACTTTCAAGATCATGAGGGGCATAGAGAAGGTGGATAGGGACAGATTCTTTAGACTGAAGGGGACAGCAAATACGAGGGGACATTCTGAGAAACTGAAGGGAGATAGGTTCAAAACAAATGCAAGGAAGTTTTTTTTCACCCAAAGGGTCGTGGACACTTGGAATGCGCTACCGGAGGAAGTGATCAGGCAGAATACGGTACAAGGATTCAAACAGGGATTGGATGGATTCCTGAGGGATAAAAGGATCGTGGGATACTGAGGGAGGAGCTGGGAGGTAACACAAGTTTAGGAAGTAAATCAGGCAATGTGTATAAACTAACCTGGTCGTGCATGTGCAAGACCGGAGGGCTAGGACTTCGATAGGAAGGCAGGACTTAAATGGGAAACCAAGGTGGCAAGGGAGCCCCTTCTGATGATTCAGACAGGTCTTGACCTGTTTTGGGCCGCCGCGGGAGCGGACTGCTGGGCGGGATGGACCTGTGGTCTGACCCGGCGGAGGCACTGCTTATGTTCTTATGTTCTTATGTTCAGACAACAAAGGTAGAAAAAAAAATTCTATTTCTTTTATTTTTATTTTTTATTTTTGTGCTTCAGGATAAAGTAGTATATTAGTTGTGTTGATAAAAATTTATAAACAAAGCCCTGCCAGCTGAACTTCTCTTTCTCCAGTTCAGCAGCCAAAACTTTGATTTATAAGGAAGGAATAAGCTAAATATTGCAGTTCTGAGGCTTGTATGGATGCTGCGGGGACGGTGACGGGGCGATGAATGGGATGGCAGTGATGGTGACGGGGTGGTGAATGGGATGGCGGTGATGGTGACGGGGTGGTGAAGGGAATGGCAGTGATAGGGTAGTGAAGGGGACAGTGGGCTGGGGATGGTGCAGTGAAGGGGACAGATTTTTTTCCCCATGTCATTTTCTAGAGCAAAACATTCTCTCAAATCTTGTTTCGCAAACTGAGCGTTGACTCGATTTGCGAGCACCCCCCCCCCCATGAAACAGCATCACTCCCCCCGCTTGTGAACACCCCCACATGAAATGACACCCCCACCTGAACAGCATTTGGTCTTACCCCCCCCAACTGGCACTGGCACGCAGCCCCCAGGACGTGCCGGTGCCAGTGAAAGAAGTTCCTGCCTCTTGCCTGGGCCTTGAGCATCTGCGAATGCTCAAGGCCTTCTGGTTCTCGGAGAGAGCGAGAACCAGAAGGCCTTGAGCATGCACCTTGGGGGGGGGGGGTGTCCTCGGGAGGTGGGTTTGTGAGTCAGTGCAGTTCTCTCAGGAATGGGGAGACACTCTTAATTTTACTCCATTGGAAGATTAATCTGGTAGATGTGTTTTGAAGTAGCTGCAATCTTTTGCAATCCTTATCACTAATACTACAGAATAAGGAGTTGCAGTAATCTAGGTAGGGGAGAAGGATTGTTTGTGCAATTGTTCTGAAGTTCGACTGATTCAGAATGGATCTGATTGCTCTTAGAGAATGTTACCAGAGTAGGTCAAGTAGGGATTGCTCGTCATGTCTCCCAGTTTCCCTGGGTAGGTAAGAGCCCTAAGGATTGGGGACAGCCCTCAGATTTTGTGTTTTATGAGGTGATGTCTAGATGGGAGAGGTTCAGGGATCTGTTATTTTACATTTTGACCCTAGGTCAGAGCTGAGGAGCAGTGTTGCAGGGTTTCCTGACCCATCGGTGAGCAAATGTCCCCTAAGAAGTACTGGAGAACATCCTGTGTGAGCCACAGGGGCCCATCTTATTGCAGTTATCACTGAATTATGTGCCATTTTTATTTCAGTTGTGATTAAAAACTACTCCTCCAGTAATGCATTTCTTTATATGTGAAAACAAGTTCTTAAACAATACAATCAGTACAGAAGTGAAGGAATCACACTCAATAGTTTATAATCAATCAACTCCACTATTATAACAAAATCATCATCCAGTGTGCTCAGTTGAAACAACGGAGGATAAAGCCTTAGATTCCCGGTGAGCTAAAATTCAATAAAACTCTACCAACCAATATCACAAGCATAAAAAATCCTCTGTGATTCTTCAATAGACAAAAAAGTATGGGAAAGCCAAAAAAAAAAACCAGCACACAGTTGCACAACTTATCAATTGATTGTGTCTCAAAATTTGTGGAATCATACAAGTGGGGTTAGGAACTGTACACATCAACCAGGGATAGGTCAAATGAGTAAATATTTATTAAGATATTAATGTAACAATGTTTATCATATATTTATTGTGTGTCATGGACCCGCCACAGTCCGTGTTTCGGCTTAGAAGCCTGCTTCAGGGGTGTAATTGACATCTAATGAATGAATTTCATTAAAAAAAAAAATCAGCACAACAATGAATCAATACTGTTGTAAATAACAATAAAAATGTAAAATTACATGCAACGTGTCAGCAAAATAAAAGGACCCAAAATTATACAACCAAAACTATAATTAAATAAGGACAACAGAAGAAATATGAAAAGTATGGACAGGACAAAGGAACCCAAGAAAAAAGTATATCTATAGAATTTGTGCAAGGTGTCATATTATATAAATAAAATATGTAATGAAAATGTTAAAATATAATGTAATGTCAGGCGAATGGTGGATGTTTGACAAATTTTCACTACATATTGAATGTCTACAGTTCCTAACCTATGGTTACCATATATCCGGGAAGACTTGGACATGTCCTCTTTTTAGAGACTGTTCGGTCACCTGGAGGGATTTCCAAAACCTGGCAGTTTGTCCAGGTTTTGAAAGTCCTGAGCTCAGAGGCCATATCTGGAAGCCTTTGCGCATGTGTGGCCATCACCGTGATGACATCATATGCACGCGCGCATGCACGTGATCTCATTGCATCGATGTCCATGCGTGCATGAAAGCTTCCAAATGCGGCCTTCGAGCTCGGAGAAGTTCATGGGGGGGGGGGGGGGCGTGCAGCAGGGCAGGGCCTGGCTTCCTCTTTTTCAATGAGGAAATCTGGCAACCCTATCCTAATCCCACTTGTACAATTTCAATTGTTTCTCCGTGGGATTCATTTCCTTGTTTTTGCATCAAAATTTGTGGAACCGGCTCCATCTCTAGTTGGTAAATCTCCCTTAAATTAAAACTTTTAACATTTCTCTTCCTATCAGCTGAAAGGTTATTCAGCTTTAAGTTTACAATCTAGCATTCTTTTCAGTATTTTTCATTTTAACTCTCAAAGAGTTCATGCTCTAAGGCCCTCTTTTGGAGCATTTAGCACTCAGGACCAAGGTAGAAACCTCTACCCTGGCTTAGGCCCTCTTTTACTAAGGTGCGCTAACCGATTAGTGTGCGTTAATCGAATTAGTGCGCACTACAGCTAATGCATGCATGTTAGTCTATGGACGTGTTAGTGTTTAGCGCGCGCTAATCGGTTAGCGCACCTTAGTAGAAGAGGGCCTTAGTATGTGTGTGTGTTGGGGGGGGGGGTAATTACCAATTGAACATTCTGAACTGTTCTTACTGATTGTTCAACTTCCATAACTTCCCCAACATAGAGGTCGGTTTTCTAAGCTCTCAGTCTTAGTAATTTTTTACGAAATATTTTTAAATTTGTTATTGGTTTTAATTATTTGTTAGCTTATGTTACCTTGTGCTTTCAGGAGTTGTTGGGTTATTAGAACATACATGAATATGAGATTTTGGGGTATCAAATCTTATTAAAGGCAGTCTTGTATGAGAATATTTATACAGTACTAAACATTCATGTTACTTGGCTATAACAAACAGTAATTACAAAATAACACCCTCCTTTACAAAGCTGTTGCTAGCGTTTTTGCGCTGGCCCCGGTGGTAATAGCTCGGGCGCTCATAGGAATTCTGTGAGCGTGGGATCTGTTACCGTGGCGGCCAACGCAAACAAACGCTAGCGTAGCTTTATAACGGAGGCGATAAATGCAGAATTTCACATACTAAATAATTTAAAATTCAATCCTCTCTGAACGTTTCTACCCGCTTAGACCCAGAGGTCTGTATGAGTCAGAGGATATCTAGAGGCTTTTTTCATTTAATTTTTTTTTTTTTCTTTTCACATTCAGCTAAAAAGAGTCACTCAGAAAGCAAAAATACCATGGAGTACCATTGTTCTGATCATATATATATATATAATTTTTTTTTTTTTTTTTTTTTTAAAAGAACATTCAGCTAACAAAAGTGTTCCTATTGATTTACACTGGAGACATGAAAGGAAACTTACTTTTCAATAAAGTGCTATATGTTTATTGTGAATGAAAAGATTGGAAAGCAGTTTCGTTCTAAATGCAGAAATGATTTAACCCATTATTTTTTATAAGGACCTTATTAAAGTACAATACCGCACAATCCTGGACAAGCTAAGTTGCCATTCTTTCTTTAAACCCCTTTTCATTCCCAAACACAAACAGGCTATGTTGGGCTACCTTTATTATGACACTAAATTGAATTCTATCAAGTAGAGATGTAGGCTATTAAAGTCACTATGGTCATGGGTTATACTGTAGTTGGTGTAGAAAAGAAATCATTTTTGCTTGGAAAAAAGGAAACTATTTTACTACTTTAGGGTCCCTATTGCTAAAGTGCATTAGGCATTTACATTCTAATGCTATATATGTTCTTCAAAATTGTGCATGCAAATATAGGCATCTACCCAATTTGCATGTGCTATTTAAATGATAAATGAGCCAATTAACCCTAATGTTTGGGCACTAATAATTTATTGGCACTAATTGGCATTCATTTAAATTTGGGCACACATCTTTAGATTCTGGGATCCACATATACATGTTAGCCCTGATTCTATAAATAATAATAATAATAACTTTATTCTTCTATACTGCCATAGTCAGATGACTTCTAGGCGGTTCACATCAAAGAGGGCTAGACAATCAGCGAATTACAGAAAGTAAATGGTGAAGGTACAACATATTACACAAGGAATAGACAGAAAAAAAATATAAATTTAGTGAGGCTTCTGATTAGGAGATGAATCGGTCAAACAGTACGGTTTTTATTACTTTCCGAAAGGTGCCGTAGATCAGCCTGGCTCCATTGATGTAGTTACCTAGCCAGGAGTTAACGCTGAGCGGGACTTATGTATCCAAACTGGTGAGCCACAGCTGCTTCCTTTTGGTTGTGGAGGTTCCTACCATGAGAGCTTAGTGATCCTAGCCATGTGAAGGTGAAAATACCTGAGAAGATCATAGCTTGGCAGATCCCTAAGCTACCATATCAGATGTGAGGAAGAAAGATATTAGTGGAAGCTTCTGCGGCTCAAAGGGTAAAAGACCTGTTCCCATCTTCCAGAGGTCATAGGTCTAAATCCCAGCCCATATTTTAATTGTGGCATTCTACCTTGCAGGTGCACCTTGATGATCTCTCAATGAGGTCAGCATTGTGCAGTTGCACACCTCGATTTGCAATGAAGTAGAAGCCATGCTAAAGTCTGTATGTTTTTTTCTGTTTTAAAGTTTTTGCAAATGAAGTTATGTATGCAATCTATATAGTTGTATGCAATCTAAATATCTATATAGTTAGACATCTAAACAATGCTGAGCACCACTGAGCGCAATTCTACAAAGAACGCCTATCTTAGACATTCCAACACTGCCTAACTTTAGACACACTTTGAAGAATCAGGGCCTTAGTGATATAGAATTGAATTCCTTAACACACAAATTGGCACACATTAATTGCTACTGCACAAACATGGTAAGTATTTTTACATTACATTTTATAATTAGTTCATGCTAATTCATGCGTTAATGGCATTTTGGTTTAGGGGATGTAATTAAGCAGAGTATTGATAATGGGACAGATAATGGGCCTGGAGAGGATACCACCATGTGCTAGCCAACAATTTTGCAGTAAACGCTGGTCTACTTAGTGTCTCCTAAATTCCCCCTAGTAAGTACCACATTGGATTTGCACGTACCACAAAATTTAATGCACTTCAGTAAAAGGACCCTTAATTTCATAATATCAGCAAATTAACTAACAAATCAGTGAATATTAGTCTCATAAAGTGGAAAAATATGACAATCCCTACAGCTACTTCTATTACAATGAAAATAATTTCCATACACTACGGAATTTAAAAGTAAAAGTACAGATAATTCTACAGTATAGAAAATACATTCTGTATAAATTCAGAAAATACATTAGTACAGTGAATATGCATCTACCACTGGGAAAAGTGGAAAGCCAAAAGAAAACAAACAAGCAAACAAAAATAAATCAAGCCTAATGATACATTTACAGGCAAAAGTAGAATACCTTTGGGTGTATCTTTTGGCCTGATTAAGAGAACATTTATTATTCCTAAACTACTGCTTCTAGCTAACAGCATATTTTCCCCAGAGAAAATCTTTCAACTGTATGGTTTGGTAAATATAATGATCTTCCTCTAATTTTTTAATTAAGTATTTAAAAGGAAATTTAAGTAAATAAGCCATACTTAAGGAAATAATAACCTAACTTGTAATTCATAACTATTCAGAAATTCAGTTGTTCTCGTGGATTTTGTTTTCCCACCTTTCACATTCTTTCTATTATGTACACTTTATCAACAATAGAAACATAGAAATAGAAACATGATGGCAGATAAAGGTCAAATAGCCCATCCAGTCTGCTCATCTGCAGTAACCATTATCTCTTCCTCTCTCTGAGAGATCCCACATGCCTATCCCATGCTTTCTTGAATTCAGACACAGTATCTGTCTCTACCACCTCTTCCGGGAGACTGTTCAATGCATCTTCAACCCTTTCTCTAAAAAAAAGTATTTCCTTAGATTACTCTTGAGCTTTATCACCTCTAAACTTTAGCCTTTGCCCTCTAATTCTGGAGCTTCCATTCAAATGAAAGAGACACGATTCATGTACATTTACGCCATGTAAGTATTTAAATGTCTTTCTCATATCTTCCCTCTCCTGCCTTTCCTCCAAAGTATACTGATATCTTTCCTCCAAAGTATATTGAGATGTTTAATTCTATCCCCATATGCCTTATGATGAAGACCACACACCATTTTAGTAGCCTTCCTCTGGACTGACTCCATCTTTTTATATCTTTTTGAAGGTTTGGTCTACAGAATTGTTCACAATATTCTAAATGAGGTCTCATCAAAGTCTTATATAGGGGCATCAATACCTCCTTTTTTCTACTGGACATACCTCTCTTTGTGTTCCCTAGCATCCTTCTAGCTTTCGCCGTCACCTTTTCAACCTGTTTGGCCACCTTAAGATCATCACATACAATCACATCCATGTCCCGCTCTTCTGAATTAATGATTTATTTATGAACTGGCACAGATTTATGAAGACATATTTTTGAATTCCCTGCTGCTATACATGTCTCTAATTTTACTACTAACATTAATGTTTATTAACCCCTTACCCCACCCCCATTTTTAGCACTGGCCTGTGTGCTGAATTCTCTGAGCTGCTCTAACGGTCATAGAGTTCCTATGAGCATCGGAGCAATGCAGAGTATTCAGCACACCGGTTGTCACTGAAAACCTCTTGCGCAGTTTTGTAATGGGGGGGGGGGGGGGCGGGGTGTAAATTGAGACTTAAAAGCTCAGTTTTATTTTTAATATCAGGCGCTGAGCTCCTAAATTTAGACTCCTATCTTAAGACCATAAGGAGGAAGTTATCAACATAAGCTACCATTAAGGACCCATTTTATAAAGCCTTGGTAGCGATGCTGCTGCAGTAAACGCCCTGAAGCCCATTCAATTCCTATGGGCTTTGGTGTGTTTACCACAGCAGCAGCACTGCTGCGGCTTTGTAAAAAGGGCCCTATGATAGGTTATTGTACTGTTAGCTCCAGTCCCTTGGTATAAATCTGCTACTTTATTTACTGAACTCAGCAAGTCTTGCTTTAAAATTCCTAATATTGTTGCTAATAGGTGATATTAGTCTGAATTTGGATGATGATAGAAATACAGATGTTGCTAATTTTAAATCATCTATGTCATCACTAGTAATGATTTCCCCTCTGCCTAGCTACACTGATAACCTACAATTTCAAATTTCCAACTGTGAATGATAGAGTTTGCCTTGATCAGATCATCTCTTAGTCAAAAAATACATAAAACCACAACAGGAAGATTATTAAACCTAAAAAAAGGTTAATGTTGAGGAGTTTTGGTCTCATTTATTAGCTCATCCTGACTCCCCCATAGATTGTGATATTGATGATATACTGAATTTATGGAAGGGGGAATCAATAAAAACTTTTGACTATATGGCTCCTTTAATTTCCAAATCAGTCCATTATGCTCGAAAGGCTTCCTGGTTCACCTCTTGCCATCGTGAGCTTAAGCGTGACTGTAGAAAATTAGAACCAAAATTGGAAAAAAGTAAACCAGAGGCAGATTAATTGAATTGGATAAGAAAAATTAGTTTATAAATTGGAAATAAATAAAGCTCAAAAATCATACTATGGAAATAAAATTGGTAGATTTAAAGACCAGAGTAAAACCTTATTCAAACTTTGGAGATCTCTTACTAGTACCAATAAAGATAGCCATAAGAATAGGGCACCAAATGCTGATGAACTTGCAAAGTGTTTTGATGATAAGATCAAAACCATTAGAGCTCCCTTTCTTAATGCAAATCATAAGGACATACTATTTTATCTGGAAATAACAGTTTGTACCCCAGTAGATAGATACTGGAGAGAATTTGTACATACAGCCGAAGATCAGATTAGAACTTTATGTAATAGACTTGGACGAAGTAAATGTTCCTTGGACCCGTGTCCATTTTATAATTTTTGAGAAATTTCCATCCAAGCTGTCTCTTGGTTAACTTTAATGATAAATTATTTCTTAGATAATGGTTACTTTTCTGCATCCATGGGTCATATAGTTCTTACATCAGACTTATCTCCACCAATCACATACTTAAAATTCTTTATAGAGGAGAAGCCTCAGATCCCCGTGCATTGCCAGTGATTAACTATACAACAGCACTAGATATGGAACTAACCTCATTGGCACTCTTCCCCTCCTGCCTAATTTTAAGATGATATATATAAAAAAAACTCTCAAAAAACTGATAAAGAAATTAGCTTCAATTAGGCAGGGAGTTCTTGTAAGTTCTTATTGTATCCCATCATAAATTATCTCTCAGCTTCTGTTTTCTTTGCTTGACGGACCGTCAGCAGCTTTTGATGTGGTAAACCATGATATTTGGGCTCAATTGCTCTCAGACATGGGTTTGGAGGAAAAAGCTCTTAACTGGTTTAAAGGATTTCTTTCACTGCGTTCCTATGTGGTGAACTTTGGGAGCGCAACATTTTCTGCATGATCATTAGACTGCGATATTCCTTAGGGTTCCCCATTGTCTCCTATTCTTTATAATATCTATTCCGCCCTTTTACAAAACCGTGATAGCGGTTTTTAGCGCAGGCCAGTATGATGAATGCTCTGCACTGCTCCTGACACTTATAGAGTTCCTATGAGCATTGGGAGCAGCACAGAACATTCAGCACACTGGCCAGTGCTATAAACTGCTATTGTGGTTTTATAAAAGGTGGGTATATGACTACATTAAAACTCTACAAAATAAGTCCTATCGAATCATTGTTTACTTATGCTAATGACATTTTCATCTTGATTGAAGTAGACCCTAATTTGAGTAATTTTACAGCCAACATAAATTCTTGTATTACTAAATTACAGTCCTAGTCATTTTAGGTTCAAATGAAATTAAATACAACAAAAACAATTTTGTTTGGTTTGACCATGAAATTGTAAACCTTCCGAGTTCAGTCACCCTTAATTCTGGCGATGTTTTGTCAATTGAGCCTCTTCCAGAGTGTTGGGTATCTTTCCAGATTCATCTCTCTCTTTCCATTGTCAGGTAAATTATCTCATTAAGAAATGCTTCATCAGTTTACACACACCGAAAAGTATTTGTCACCTGTTTTATCAACATCATTTTGGCACAACTGGACTACTGTAATTCCAATTATGTTGGTTTAAGTAAAGGAAATGAGAAAAGACTTCAATTAATTGAAAATACCACCAAAAGGTTGATTTTTGGAAAAACAAAATTTGATCATGTGTCACCTTTGTTGAGGAGTTTACATTGGCTTCCTTTTCAATTGAGAGTTCAGTTTAAATGTGCCTGCATAGTTTTCAAAATTATATATGAACTCTTTGAGTCCTTTAATTCTCTATTTTTAAACTCCTCAAGATCTTCAGGTTGTAGAACCATTCATATATATAAACTTTCTTTTCCCTCTGTAAAAGGTATTAGATCTGCTAGCAAAATTGCTCAATCTTTCCCCTACATACTGATTTGGAATGACCTTCCTTTTCAAATAAGATCTTGTTTATCACCTCAGGTTTTTTTTAAAATTCATTTTAAAGCCAAAAATACTACTCTGTTTCAACGTTTTTTAGTTGATAGTTTTTAAAGATGGTAATGTCTCTCTTACAATATAACTATTGCTAACCGAGTCGAGCTCTATTTTTAGGGATGACTTGGTATATAAGTCCAAGATTTAGATTAGATTAGACATTTTACAAAAAACAACCAGAAAAAAAAACAGTGCCAAACTGGGTCTCTTCTCCCTTGAAAAGAAGAGACTGAGAGGGGACATGATCAAAACGTTCAAGATAATGAAGGGAATAGACTTAGTAGATAAAGACAGGTTGTTCACCCTCTCCAAGGTAGAGAGAACGAGAGGGCACTCTCTAAAGTTAAAAGGGGACAGATTCCGTACAAAAGTAAGGAAGTTCTTCTTCACTCAGAGAGTGGTGGAAAACTGGAATGCTCTTCCAGAGGCTGTTATAGGGGAAAACACCCTCTAGGGGTTCAAGACAAAGTTAGACAAGTTCCTGCAGAACCAGAACTTACACAGGTATGGCTAGTCTCAGTAAGGGCCACCGCATGAGCGGGCTGCTGGGCACAATGGACCACTGGTCTGATCCAGCAGCGGCAATTCTTATGTTCTTATGATATGACCATGTGACTCCACTTTTGAAGAAACACCACTGGCTACCTGTAAAATTTTTATTAATGCACAAAACATTAACATTGACTTTTAAAGCTTTACATTTAGGTACACCTGATTACTTATCAAACATTTTGGTACCATATAGACCAATTAGAAATTTACATTCTTCCAATACTCAGTAGTTGTCTTTACCATCAGTTCATTTGGCAAGACTGACTCCAACACGGAATTCTGCCTTTTTTGTATCTGCATCATATTTATGGAATTCTCTTCCTCCTGAATTACATATTGAACTTTCTTACATTAAATTTAGAAGTTTTTTGAAAACCTATATTTTCAGTTTAGCATATCCTAAGAATGACTTTTGCTCACTGTAATATGACTATTTGGATTGGACCCTAGGAAGGGATTCCAGACTGCAGCTTTTAGATGTTAATTTTTTTAGTAGGTTATACTTGTTTTATCTTGCTTTTGCTTGCGTTATCTTTTCTTTTGATAATGGAGTTCCTTTCTTTTGTGTGTTTAAATTTGTAAACCGCTCTGCTGTTACTGCGAAGGGCAGTCTATAAGTACTAATAAACATAAACCCTCGCTAAAGCTCTCTGAACACCAGAAGAGAAGGAAGTTGTTTGTGCTCCTTTCCACTACGAGTAACATCTAAGGCCTGGAGAGACACTGACACTCCCTTCTCTAGTGAATCTCTCAGTGGCCTGCCAACAGGACCCTAAGCCAAGGCAAAACTCCTCAAAACAAAGCCATCTAACAGACCAATTATATAGGTGGGGAGACCACGCTCTTGACTTCATGAGCCCATCCTCTCGTGTTTCGGCACCCAAATAAATGAATGTATGCTAATAAATGCACATTCAATAGGAGTTACTTAGATGGGGGATGTATTTTTTCTTCGATTCCCATGTAAATGTATTGTAAGATATTTGGATAAGAAATATGTGTTTTTTGAACCGTCGCAACTTACTGTTTTTTTGTCTCTGAAACGCTTGGAAAAGGAAGGAACATCAAGTTGGATAGACTAGGAAAGATATGCTCCACTAATCAGTCATCAGACATCTTTGTTTTCTTTGTAATAGACATTATGGGGCTCATAATAATAATAAAAAAAACATCTAAAAAGTGGCCTAAATGGGTACATGGACGATCAAAAAGCCTGATCGTCCAAGTACCCATAATCAAAGCTGGTTTTAGACGTATCTAAAACCAGCTTAGGCCTTTCCCCTGCCTCTAAACACATAGAGCAAAAAGAGGCATTTTTAGAGGAGGGGAAAGGGCGGGTGGTGGGTGGGAGTTGGGTTGACCTAGACCTAGGCGTACAGCAAGTATAACCAAAACTTTAGGCAGGTTGCCTAGTCGGCACTTATACGTTTTGACTTAGAGCAAGTCAAAACAGGTATTGGTGCTGAAAAAGGGGCCGCTGATCTGATCGCTGCAGCTCAGCGGCCCCAGCAACCTGCCTATCGCTGCACTGATTGGCATGCACTAAACGCTAAAGTCACCCATTATATTCCTATGGGCATCTTTATCATTTAGTGCATGTTAATCAAGGCTAATTAAGCGGTTTTTACAATCAGATACTCAAGCATTTTTCCACAATCTACCTAACGTACCTGGGGCTATGGAGGACTGAGTGACTTGGCCATTGAGACTTCTAAAGCTTCCCTCTGTTCCTGGCAATAGAAGACTCATAGCATGTGCATGAGTCGAGTCTCTTTCATTTGAAAGGAAACTCTGCAATGAGAGGGCATAGGATGAAGTTAAGAGATGATAGGCTCCGGAGTAATCTGAGGAAATACTTTTTTTAGGGAAAGGGTGGTAGATGAGTGGAACAGTTTCCTGGAAGAGGTGGTGGAGACAGAGACTGTGTCTGAATTCAAGAGGGCCTGGGATAGGCACATGGGATCTCTCAGAGAGAGAAAGAGATAATGGTTACTGTAGATGGGCAGATTAGATGGGCCATTTGGCCTTTATCTGCCATCATGTTTCTATTAAAAACAATTGTGCTAAGAATAGCAAGCAACAGACATGAAAGGAATTAAAGTGAAATAATTACATTAAATCAAGTGTAGAAAGTTCATAGGAGAGCTGGTGGAAAAGGAACTACAATCTCTGATACGAGAGCTGCAAATAAAGGAGTTAAAGGCTAGAAGCAAGTAGCATAAAGGGTTAGTATTGCAGTACCAGACCAGATGGATAAGAGCCAATGTCTGAGGTCTGGGGGAGTATTCCATAGATAGCATTACAGAATAGAAAAGGTTTTAAGGGTCCAGTGGCATAGTAAGGGGTGTGTGAGGGAACGGTCTGCCCTGTGTGCGATCTTCCTCAGGGTACTGGCACCCCTCCTCCTCTTCGCCCTCTTCCCACTCCTCCCCTTGCCACACAAGCATGCGCCCATGCCCCTTCTCCGTACCTTTTAACTTTGACGTGAGCAGTGACAAACATGCCGCCCACGTCGGCTTCGAGGTGACATCAGAGAGAGCGCCTGAGCTGATGCGGGCAGCACGTTTGTTGTTGCGTGGGCCGAAGTTAAAAAGGTACGGGGAAGGGGCATGGGCGTTCAGGCGTGACAGGCTGTGGAAGAGGACAGGAGAGGGGCACCACCACCCCAGGCGCTGGTCACCCTCGCTACGCCACTGTAAGGGTCATCTTGAATTTCCCCTAAAGATGTTTTCAGATGTAGATGTAGAGGTAGGGCATTCCATAGACTGAGACGGGTGATAAAGTAAAAAGTAACAGAAATGTTCTGCATACACACCCTTAGATTTCATCCCTTCCAGAAGCGAAGGCAGTCCGAGATCTCAGGAGAGTTCTCTGTTTGCGGTTGGGCAATGGCATATCTGAAAACCAGTTAGCTGCATCCTGGCATTGTTAAAGGAAAGTACATTTTATCTTACTTTGCTCAATTAAGATATCTAAGTGCTGTCTAGGCATGAGTCCAGGAGGGAGAGGTACGAGAAGAACAACAACATACTCAAGACAGAGCACAACAATCTTCTGTCCTTTAACATAGCCGAGCATTGGAAAACTAAGGTCCTGGGGCAGTGGTTCTTAAACCTGTCCCGGAGACCCCCGGCCAGTCAAGTTTTCAAGATATCCCTAACGAATATGCACGAGCCAGGTATGCATGGCTGCGCCTCTATTATACCACTTTTTGGGGTGCCCTAGTTGATCTCTTTTATCTTGTTCACATTGTAAATATCTTCCTGTAAACAGCTCTGATTTCTTGTATCTTGTTCTAAACCCTTCTTTCTGTAACTTGACCCAAAATATCTCGCTTCATATTGCTAACTCCTGTATTCTCATTGCCTGTATTTTCTTGCAAACTGCCCCATTCAGATGTACCCCGTTCCAAGCTTATGTATCTTAGATATCTTGTTCCAAAGCTTATGTATCATATATATATCTTGTTCCAAACATATGTATCTTGTTGTAAACATATGTCTCCTGCTGTAAACACTGCATTCTCTCTCGGCACGACTCTCATTGTAAACCGCTTTGAACTTAGGGTATAGCTATATATAAGAAATAAAATTATTATTATTATTATTATTATTAAATGAATTCCTAGATCAAGCCTTGTTGGAGGGTTATGCCAGTGAAAAATGCCAGATGGAGGATGCAGATTATTCCCTACGAATAATCTGTGCTAAATTATTTCTACGGAAGAAGATAATTATTGAGAAAATATTTATTGGAACACTACCTTAGATTCAAGAGCAATTATTTTCAGTCCAAGTGAAAAGATTGTCCTCCTTGCTAGCCCTGGAACATATTTTCCCCTGCTTGGAAAAGGATCTAGGCCCCCCCCCCAAAAAAAAAAAAAAAAAAGCCCTTCCTTTGTGCTGAAGACATGGGGGAGAAGCAACTTACTCCATATGTTTTAGACAGAATCACAAAATAAGATACAAGGGTTGCATTTTTTCAAGTCTATGGCCTGTTATTCTCCTTATAAAATCTACCCATATAAAAAACATGTGCAATGGTTTCCCACCTACTTTACTAATGCGTAGCATGGGTTTTAGCGCCATCAGGAGCAGTAACTGCTCCGATGCTCATATAATCGTCAGAGCAGTTACCGCTGCTGTCGTTGCTAAAACCCGCATTACGCGATAGTAAAGGAGGGGAGTTTGTTTCTAAGTTTGATATTCTGCTTTGTGCTAGGTATTATCATTCAAAGACTATTTATTGCTATGTAGCATATAATATATGTTCTATTTTCCGTCATGATTTAATCCTGCATCGGAAGTTAGCCTGTCCAAGAGATAGAATGAGAAATTTTTTAAAAGTAGCATTGAAAATAATATATTTGTAACAACCAAAATCATTTAATCTACTTTGTGCATGATTAAATTAGTGCTGTAGTAGTTTGGCTAATGATTTCTGCATGCAGATAGTACATAATTGTGAGGGATAGCATCAGACAGGAAAACTAAGAGTGCATGTGATGCTTTTCCTAAAGACCAGAAGATGGCACTATAAATCTGAAAATGAGCAGTCTCTTTCTCTCTCTCTCTTTCTCTCTCTCTCTTTGTATTTTCCATTGATAGTGGCTTAGAAGCTTTCAGAATTATTTTGATGCAGGAAGCATTAACACAGTGTCTGCCAAAGAATCGATAAAGTTTTTGTTTTACCTCATCCTGACAATTTGATGGATTTACAAAAACTATAAGACCTCTTTTTCCCACAATGTATTTTGAGTTTGTAGGTGTAATACCCAGACAGTTTTAAATTCTTACTTCTATCACCCTCAGGTCCCTTTACCTTCCCAAAAAAGGGAGAGCATATTGCTCAGACTAAGGGGTTCTTTTACAAAGGCGCGGTAGCGGTTTAACGCACGGAATACCGCGCGTTAAACCGCCTGCCGCCCTAGTACCTAATGCCTCCATTGACGAGGCGTTAGAATTTTAGGTTGCCGCAGGGGTTAGCGCATGATGAAATGTCTGACGCGCTAACCCCTGTAGTGCGCCTTGATAAAAGGAGCCCTAAGTATATTGGATCTCTAAGGGTTTGGAGGGGATAGCAGATGGCTTGGTTAGGTAGACCTAGATAGGCCATATGGTCTTTATTTTATCTGCCTTCATTTTTCCATATTTCTATATTTCCAAAGCAGGCTTTGGAATCCAGAAAAACAATTATGACTTCATAAACTATGAGTTGGCTTGTTCTAAGAAAACAGCATTATCACTCCTTTTTAAAATTAGTGTGACAGTTTTCTTGGATTACAATTTTACATCTTGCAAAGAAAAATCATTTAATTTATACAAGAATGTGAATCAAAATAGTCTGACATTCCAAAGGATTTGTGCAGTCGGTGACATTGCTGACTGCATGAAACCTTTTATTTTTAAATTGTCAGCATTTATAAGAATAACTTTCAAGCAAATAAGTCATTATTGGGAGCAATTCTATAAAGTTCCTGTTGCTAATTAAATATGCAAATGTTCAGAATCTCTGCGAGGATATTAAAAAGGTGGGCACACATTTAGACATGAATGCTATAAAATATGATAAGTTAACTTGGATGCATAAGTTGGGTCAGTAAAATAGCAAACCTGACTTATGTGTTTGAACATCAACATGCTTGCCGCTCAATTATTTATTCATTGGTGCCAATGAATAAGAGGGGGGGGGTGCTGAAAAGTTCTCAGCCCAACCAATGTTAAACCATAGAATTTTATTTCTGCAAATTGGTACTTAATGAAATAAGATAACACTCTTCAGCTACAGTGGCAAAATAACGTTCAGAATTTAGGAAGTGGGTTGGTTGGGCTGAGAACTTTTCAGCACCCCCTTGTATACAGTACATAGAACAGGCCTTGACAAATTTCTATTAAATCTAGCAGCCAAAAAACTTAGGAGCTAGCTGTTGAGACCTCTCTCACTTCTGCTTCACTAATCCAGTGCTCCCCCGCAAATTTGCGGTCAGCGGTTTGCGGTCCCGGTCATTCGCGGTATTTTCCGACCGCAAATGACCAGGCAGGGGAGGCAAGAGAGGGCAGATGGAGAGGCAGGAGAGGGCAGCCAGAGCGCTGGCAAGTGAAGGAAATCACTCGCTGTATGCTCTGACCGCCTCTTCCTGTACTAAAATCGGGCCTTACCAAACAGGAGCTGTGTGTCAAGGCCTTCTGGATCTCTTCTTCACCGAGATTCTCATGAGACTCAAGATCTCATGAGAATCTCGGAGAGAGTGAGATCCAGAAGGCCTGAGCATGCGCAGATGCTCAAGGCTCAGTAGCAGACCGGCGGCAGGCACTTTCTATCACCGGCGGTGCAGGGGTAAGGACAGGGACAGTCAGGGAGGGGGGTGGGAGAGGCGTTAGCAGCACCGGTGGCCTCGGGTGGAGCATGGGAGTCGGGGTGCATCCGGCAGAGTGAAACAGCACCTGAGAGTCCCAGCAGAGAGGGTAGTGGCATCCGGGGAAGAGGGGGCAGCGTCCGGGAGCGGCAGAGCCAACAGTGTCCAGTCGGGCTCTGTGGCGGCGGTTTGCTTACAGCCAGCACCACCCGCAGTGAGATGCAGCGAATAGTAGCAGAGGAGGAGAACTGGAGGAGCCGCGTGGATAGGTCTGTGGCAGAAGCAGCGGTGCAGGCGACTCTAATGGTAATTAAGTTTTTGGGGATGTGGAACGAATTGTTCAAGTTTACACTAACTCTTATAGGAAAAGTTGCTTTGATATACGAGTATTTTGGTTTACGATCCTGCTTCTGGAACGAATTATGCTCGTAAACCAAGGTACCACTGCATGTAAATGCATACCCACCAAGTTCCGCCTAAACTCCACCCACGTGAACAGCCACCTGAAAGTGACAGCACAACCTTGATGGATGAAGCAAAGAGGCAATTGCTTCTTCATTTCACAAATCACCATAGCCTGGATCCCCACCACTCTCTCTCTCTCATACCCCCCAGTCTTATCCAGTTTCTCTCTCATGTATCCCCAGCTTTTATCCAGTCTCTCTCGCTATCACTTTCTTTCATGTATCCCCCCTCCCCCAGTTTTTACCCAGGCTCTCCTTTTCTCTTCTCTCTCTCTCACACACACATTTTATTTTCTCAGGGCCTTATGGAATAGCAAGAGGATACGAGTTACACATTCAGCTTACGGACTACTGTTAGTTACCTGAATCCTGGTTGCATTTATGGACCCACAGTTATACCTGGATTATGGCTGGTGCAAATCCAAGTAAAGGTTAGGTGTGCCAATTCTGCATTATGCTAGTATTATGTAATGGAACCTGGGGGACCAGGTACTGTTATAGACATATACCATCCATCCTTGGGGAGTTTACATGGAAATATCCAGTTGTAGAATTGCCCTTATAAAATACCAGCACAAATGTAGCTGAACTAATGGATGAAATGGGGCTACAGGCACTTAACAATAGTTTTTTAAATTCTTTATTTCTATTTTAAATTTTTGACATACGTGGAGGGGCATAATAAAAAAAAATCTAAGTCCCTTTTTGGCCTAAGGCCTTAAACGTTGAATGTAGAAACAGGGAAAGTGTCCATAACCAAAACAAACGTCCTTGTTTTGATAATGGCCTGCCTCTACATTCAGCTGTTTAAACGCCCAGCCAACCACTACATCTACAAGTACACCCCCACGACGTCTACACTTATACCCCATAATGAACCAAAAAAAGGCATAAGCCCAAAATGTCCAACACAAGGGCTTTTAGGCGAAGGAGGAGCCAGTCCTTCGCCTAAAAGCTGGATTTTGTAACCGGTGTCTGTCAAAAACAACACTGGTTACAGAATCCACACCAAACACCCCCCTCCCCCCACAAACAAACACAACATCGGGGCAGGAGGGAACCCAAGCCCTCTTGCCCTGCGGCAGCCGCGGCACCTCCGACCATATCGGGGCAAGAGGGAGCCCAAGCCCTCTTGCCCCAGCGATTGTGCCCCCCCCCCCCGCCGAGTACGATCGGGACAGGAGGGAGCCCAAGCTCTCCTGGCCCCGGCGACCCCCCCGACTCGATATGGCTAGGAGGGCCCCTCGATATGGCTCCACTACAATACGGGCAGGAGGAATCCCAGGCTCTCCTGCCCTCGACACAACCCCTCTCCCCCCAATGACCGCCCTCCCCAAACCCCCGATGCCCCCCCCGCTGACGCACGCCCCCCCGGCCGCCCCATGACCCCCCACTCCCACCCCCCCTTCCCCATACCTTCAATGTTGGCCGGACAGGCAGGTGCCAAGCCCGCCCGTCCGGCAGGCCAGTCGGGTCCAGAGTCGCGGCAGTTCGGGTAGAGGAGTGATGGCATCGCGATAGGGGAGATGAGCCATCTCTCCTGCCGCGATGGTTGCGGTGGGTGGCTGGGTAGGTTGCTGGGCCACTGAACTGATCGCGCCAGTGGCCATCAGCTCAGGGGCCCCTTTTTCGGCTCTTAGACCTGGTTTGACTTTGTCTAAGTCAAAAAGGTATAAGTGATGACTAGGCAACCTGCCTAAGGTTTTGGTTATACCTGCTGCACGCCTAGGTGTAGGTCGGCCCACCTCCCGCCCACCGCCCGCCCTTTCCCCTCCTCTAAACACGCCTCTTTTCTCTCTGTGCATTTAGAGGCAGGGAAAAGGCCTAAGCTGGTTTTAGATACGTCTAAAAACCAGCTTTGGTTATGGGTACTTGGACGATCAGGCTTTTTGATCGTCCAAGTAGCCATTTAGGACACTTTAGACTTTTTTTTTAAAATTATTATTATGAACCCCTTAGTCAAATAAAGAAAAATACAATGTAAACAGAAATATTTCTATCAAGCATTACTTCTTGCAGAGAAATAAAACAATGACATGATAATCACAAAGTACAATCAGTCCTCAATAATTGGGGAGGAGCTGCAGTTAGGCTGAAAAATTAACAGGAAACATGGTTGAAGACTTTAATGCATAATCTCTGAAAATGCTTTGCGACTCTGTCAATACTATGCCTAGACTCTCAGTGGCGTAGCAAGGGTGAGAGGTGCCCAGGGTGGCCCCTCACACACCCTCATCTCTGCCCCCTCGCTCCTTCCCTGAACTTTCCTGCCGCGCGCACCCTCTTCCCTTCCCCCGTACTTCTAGCTGTTCACCGCTGCAAGTAAAAATTTCAATGTACTCCTTGTGACCCCGGCGGCTCTCTCTCTCTGATGTCACATACTATGTGTGATACTCGGAAATGAGGCCAGCGGGAGAGCCGATGCGATCGCGAGGAAAGCGCTGAAGTCATTGCTTGCGGAGGCGAACAACTAGAGGAACGGGGGAAGAGAAAGAGAATGGACGCGTGGCAACAAGAGGAGTGAGAAGGGGCATAAAGGTCGGAGAGGAGAAGAGGTGCCAGTACCGCCGCCAACATGGTGCCAGGAGGAACTGCCCTCTCGTGCCCCCTCACTATGCCACTTTAGACTCTTCTCCTAAACACTCCTATACCTGGGTCATGTGCAGATATGTACCTACTTGAGATATGTATGTATATACTTGGGATATGTATGTATATACTTGGGATATGTATGTATATACTGACATATATCCACCAAAAACCTTTTAATTAAATTATCCCCATGGTGTAGAAACACAAATTTATACCTTTCTCAGAGCAAGTGAAAATTTGTACATGGACATTTCTATGCTGTTGAGGCTGGTTAAAAAGTTAGTTGTATGACAACATATACACATCCTTGATGAATTTATAAAAACATCCAGTTCAAAAATGATCCCCATAAGGCTCAGGTCTGGTGCTTAACGTTATACATGTGGCAGACTCTCTGAATATCATTAAGCCCAAGGTGCCTGTCTCTCCTGTGCTTCAGCTTTGGAAATATGCCGTTCTTGCTATGATTCGCTTCAAAAATATTAAACCAAAATAAAAGTCTAATCTCTCAGTATGTTCAATAATAAAAAATCAGATTGAATGTGTCCAGCAATAATAGTCTGTAGTCTTTGCTTATCTTTTTACTTTCCCCTGTTACCATGCATTGCTATTTTTATCAGCAGTGAGTGTTATTCAAGATAAGAGAATTGAAATTTCACAGCATCAAATTGAGAATGAAATATTTGTTTTTTGTTTTTATTTTTTTCAAGTTTTTTAAAAACTAACATAGAAACAGGTTTAGGGGGAAATTCATCAACAGGTGCTAACTGCATTAACGCACACTGATTGGCATGCGCTAAACGCTAAAGGCACCCATTATATTCCTATAGCCATCTTTATCATTTAGTGCAGGGGTAGGGAACTCCGGTCCTCGAGAGCCATATTCCAGTCGGGTTTTCAGGATTTCCCCAATGAATATGCATGGAAAGCAGTGCATGCAAATAGATCTCATGCATATTCATTGGGGAAGTCCTGAAAACCTGACTGGAATACGGCTCTCGAGGACCGGAATTCCCTACCCCTGATTTAGTGCATGTTAATCGTTAGCACAAACTAATGTGGTGGCGTTCAATGATTAACTCCCCCGTAGGGTCTTATTTTTCTTTAGTATCAAAACTGACTTTGCAACCTTTAAGTTTCAAGTTTATTAGGTTTTTATATATTGCCTATCAAGGTTATCTAAACGATTTTTACAATCAGGTACTCAAGCATTTTTCCCTATCTGTCCCGGTGGGTTCACAATCTACCTAACGTACCTGGGACTATGGAGGACTGAGTGACTTGGCCATTGAGACTTCTAAAGCTTCCCTCTGTTCCTGACAATAGAAGACTCATAGCATGTGCATGAGTCGAGCCTCTTTCATTTGAAAGGAACTCTGCAACGAGAGGGCATAGGATGAAGTTAAGAGATGATAGGCTCCGGAGTAATCTGAGGAAATACTTTTTTTACAGAAAGGGTGGTAGATGCGTGGAACAGTCTCCCGGAAGAGGTGGTGGAGACAGAGACTGTGTCTGAATTCAAGAGGGCCTGGGATAGGCGCGTGGGATCTCTCGGAGAGAAAAAGAGATAATGGTAACTGTGGATGGGCAGTTCTATGACCTCACAATGCAGGTGCAAAGAGCCTTAGCCTATAGGAAGAGGAGATGCAAATGTTAAGAACCTTGGCCAATAGGGAGAGGAGGAGATTGTGGCTGCTGAAGATGGGTAGACTAGATGGGCCATTTTGCCTTTATCTGCCGTCATGTTTCTATGTTTTATAGGGTTGTGGGCCAGAGCTGGTAAAGCTGGAGAAGGTGGAAACTGTTCTCGAGCACCCTTTCAAGTTCCTATTGGATGTTTTTTAGGGATGAAGCTATCAATGTGGGTTATCATTAAGACATGTTATTCTACCTGTAACACATGCTATTTTAGAAAAGTGACATTTTATGCAGTGAGACCTAGTTACTAATAACCGGCGTTAATATTAAAATAACATGTCTTAACAGCAGCCCACATTAATAACTTCTTCCTTAACAGTTGCCCTCATTGATAACTGTGCCTATTATTTTACAGTTAACTTCAACATTTACTCCCCCACACACTTTTATTAAGTCATGTTAGCATTTTTTATCACCTGCTGTGGCGGAAAGAGCTCTGAAGCTCATAGAATTCCAATGAGTGTTGGAACTTTTACCATCAAGGCCGGCAATCAAAAATGCTAATGTGGCTTCATAAAAGGGTGTGTGTGTTAGTTATCAGTGTGGACAACCGTTAAGATGTGTTATTGTACCACCAACTTAGGCTGTTTTAGCACATGAATGGCAGGATCAGATAGAGGGGGCAAATGGCCAGTGTCTGTGGAACATAACTGTAGGGATCTTCCTTTATACTTAATCAAACCAAACCAAGTACAGCATGATTCTGGGAGTACATATCTTGAATTTGCAGGTTGTTCATACTGTTTTATGCGTCATGCTGCAGTGTGATCAGGATAATGATATAATTTCAAAAGAAAGCCATGTTCTGGAGGGTGGCAGCAGTTTGTCTGTTATCGTATGGGCTTTCATTGAAGCATGGAGACCAATGCATTTGGTGATGGTGAGATTGGTGTGGATGAGATGTGAGATGAGTGTGAGATGAGGTGTGCTGTGATGCTTCTGGTGAGACTTGAAGTAGGGGAAGACCCTTTAGCTTGGATGTGAAAAGCAGGACTCATAAGCCTTTTATAAGAAAATATTAATATTTCGAATTGGGTTACTTCTACTACCACTACTTATCACTTATATAGCACTGAAAGGTGTACGCAGCGTTGTACTTTTTGACATTTATAGACAGTCCCTGCTCAGAAGAGCTTACAATCTAACTTGGACAGACAGACACAACATATAGGATTGGGGATGCAGAACCCAAAGTGAAAGGAGTTAAGAGTTGAAAGCACTCTCAAAGAGGTGGGCTTTTAACTGGGCCTTGAACACTGGTAGAGACTGAGGCCGCCATAGGGTTTCAGGCAGCTTGTTCCAAGCATACGGCACAGCAAGGCAGAAGGGACGGAGTCTGGAGTTGTCAGTTGAAGAGAATGCACAGATAGGAGGGACTTACCAGCTGAGCAGAGCTCATGGGAGGGATCAATGGGGGAGATAAGTGAAGAGAGATAGTGAGGGGCAGCTGAGTGAGCGCATTTGTAGGTCAGTAAGAGGAGTTTGAATTGAATTGAATTGAATTGTTACCAGATGATCTCGATAATTTAGTGCTCAGATTTATCTATCTTAATGCCAGAAATGATTTTTGGTGATTGCTCTGTGTTGAGAGCTTGACTAGAGAGGTAGATTTTGGGCCTGAGTCTATAAATAACACCTAGGTTAGATGTTGCTAGACACCTTTATCAGCAACCTCTAGTGACTCCTAGCCGAAATCTGCACACAACTTAATTTAATTGACATGGCAATTGACCACACCATTAAAATCTAATTTTTTTTTTAATGTAAAAACTGATTAAAGTTGTGCATGGAATTCCATGTGGTATCTAGTGATGCTTAAGTTAAGGCATCTACCAGTACTTAACGATGCATACCTGAAAAGTAGGCATTGTTGGGGGGGGGGGAGAATAGATGTGGTATGACTTAGGCATGATTAGGGGCTCCTTTTACTAAGGTGCGCTAGCGTTTTTAGCGCATGTAGGATATTACTGCGCGCTATTCCGCGCATTAATGCCCTAACACAGCTTTGTAAAAGGAGCCCTAGGTGTCTAAGGTCAGTCCCAGTAAATTAAGCCTGGAAAACCTTGGCCTAATGTAATAGCGCCTTGGATATCTAATGATGCCTAAACCGCTAGGTGTGATTTTGTAAATGGTGTCTAGTAGTTGATTGACTCAACTGCACTGAGTGGCGCCTAGGAGTTTGGTGCCATTTATAGAATCAGCCCCTTTATGCAATGAGATCTAGGGGCCTACTTGCTAAAGTGCAGTAAAATTTGGGCGTAGTGCATTTTAGTGGGGGACTTTCACATGGACTAAACCCAGATTTAGGCCCTCTTTCACTAAGCCGCAGTAGAAGCTTCTATTGTGGCCCAGGTGCTAAATGCTCTGATGCTCATAGGAACTCTGTGAGCGTCAAGCAGCTTTGGAGCATTTAGCATTCTGGGCCACGGTAGAAAGCTCTACTGCAGCTTAGTAAAAGGGGGCGGAGGGTGTTAATGTGGCACTTTTTAGGGTTTTTTTGGGGTTTGTTTGTTGTTTTTATTTGCAGATTGTGCGCTAATCTTCTCATTAGTACCTGCAAAACATTAATAGGGGAGCATTTACTGCCTCCAATTTGGGGGGCACTAAGGGCTAGATTCAGTATATGGCACCAACAAATCTGCACTGAAAAAAAATCGGTGTTAAATGATATTCTATGAAGGGTGCTTAAGGATGGGCGCCCTTTACAGAACAGATCGCAACACCAGAATTTGTGCTCAACCTTTGGCATAAAGATTTGCACCAACTGAAAGCAGGTGTTAATCCCAGCATGGATCCCCTTAATTCTAGAACACTGAATACACTTTAAGGGAATGCCCCATATCCATCCATTTCCCTCCTTATGCCTGCTTTTCAGAACCACACGGATAAACTATAGGTACATAAGTACAGTTTTGTACGTAAGTACAGTTCTGCCTTTATTTTTTTTTTTTGGGGGGGGGGCCCATTTTGGTGCCTTGATTCTGCTATAATACTTTTCCACGCCATAAAATTGGCACAGAAATTGTTCCTGACACTAGATACCATATATAGAACTCCCTAGGATGTGTTCCTTCATTAAGGCACTCTTTTATCAAGCTGCAGTAGAGCATTTTAGCACAGGCCAGCGGCGTAAATACTGCGACGCTCATAGGAATTTAATGAGCATCGCCACATTTACCTTGCTGGCCTGCACTAAAACGTTCTACTGCGGCTTGATAAAACGGGGCCTAACTCTGCATTATCCAGTTATTTATTTATTTGGTTTTATATCCCATCCTCCCAGAAGAGCTCAGAATGGGTTACAAGTTTGCATACATAATAAAGCGTATTTGTACGAAAGTGATGGCATGGCAGACCATTGTCTGACAAATATGGCAAAATATAATATGACAAAACATAGGGGTCCTTTTATTAAGGCGCGCTAACCGATTTAGTGCGTGCTAAAGATTAGCACGCGCTAAATGCTAAGCCATCCATTATATTCTTTGGGCGCCTAGCATTTAGCGTGCGCTAATCTTCAGTGCACGCTAAATCGATTAGCGTGCCTTAATAAAAGGACCCCATAGTATTACAAGATGGCTAACCTAGTATGACATGATAGTACGACACGTAGTATGATAAAACCTAGCACGGTATACATGGAATGGCAAACATTAGGCTCCTTTTACAAAGGTGCTTAAGGCCTTAACGCGGTAAATTGCCACGCGCACTAGCCGCTACCGCCTCCTCTTGAGCAGGTGGTAGTTTTTCGGGTAGTGCGTACTAATCCGGTGCGTGCGTTAAAAACACTAGCGCACCTTTGTAAAAGGAGCCCATTGTGTAATAGACATAGCACATGATAATCACAATGTGTTAGCCAGATAATGCAGGAACACCCATTCTGCCTATCACATATCCCCTCTAAAAAATATTTTTGAAAACTCCATAACGCATGGGTTAGAGCATGCAAACAGGCAGAATATCACAAAATGCTTTAACGCGTTTCTGCATTAACCTGTTTGCGTTCACTAGTAAAAGGGCCTCTGAGTTGCTAATGAATGGGGTTAACAGTAAAATAATACCCCCCTCCTGCCCCCAAGTGGCTAAACTGTTGATACTTTGTCCCTCTGCAACACACCTTGTCTTGCAAACAATTTAGGCCTGAGGTAATGCAGAGCTTTGCACCGCTTGTAAACAGCTATGATGATGCACTTTTGTATTGTGTGACAACTACACTTGCTAGTATTTTATTTCTGCTCTCAGGTGGTTGTTTCCTTCTGTTATCCTCCCTGGACAGTTTGCTATGTTATTGACTATTCTTTGTGCTCTGGATTCTGTTTTCTTCTTTTGGTGTTGGCTGCATTATCAATAAAAATTATAAAAAAAAAAAAAAAAAGAATGCACACACTGCAATATTTCAGGAGAATTATAGCACTGGATTGTGTTTTTCTCCCACAATAAATCTTTATTTGTAAAAGGTAGAGCAATTTGCCCTGCATATTGTACAGTGTTCAACAATATGCAATTATTTTCTTCAAAAAGGCAGTAAATAAATCCTAATTTTAAAAAATAAATAAATACATTTAAACAAAATGTTAAAAGCCAGTTGTCTTCAGCAAACCAACGGTGTATCATAATGCCTAAATATTGTATACCCTCTTCCTTCCAAAGGAAAGGGAATGCATGAAATGATCCTTTCGTGGAATGCACATTCAAAAGAAGAACCTCCGATTTACTCCAATTTATTTTATATCCCGAAAATTTGTCAAATCAGTCTATCAAATCCAGTAAATGTGGAATGGTAGATTCAGGATTTCTCAAATGAATTAATATATCATCCGCATAAACAGAGATCTTATATTCCCAACCTGTATAAGGAATTCCCTATATCTCCTCTATAACACTATGACAGTAAATGAAAAATCTTTATTGCTGAAAGTCAAAGAAATGTGTGAGCAATGGAACCCTTTACATCTTTCTTGGTGGGGGGGAGTCCAGACTGTACAAATGATGATTCTCCCTGTAGTTTGTTACCAAATGAGCATGTTGCCAGTTTTTTTTCAGGGGTCCTTTTATAAATAATTAAATAGTATCCTTACGAAATTTATGTGGCTAGGTAAAAAGGCTAGAATTGAATTAGTAGCTTTACAGAAACCAATTGCGGCGGGTGGAGTAAATTTTCCAAACTTCTATAGATACCACCAAGCTTTTATTATGAGACAGGGTATGTATTGGATTCTTCCTGAAGTCTTGGAGCATCTTCCGGATTGGCTTTATTTGGAATGGCAACTCTTGTCTCCATTGCGTTTGAGTCATGTTTTAAGTATCAAGTTACCTAGGCTTTATAAGGACAATAGAATTTTAGTTTCCACGTGGCAAACATTAAAATGTATAAATAACCTAACACCTATTCCGATTTATCAATCCACATGTCAGTCCTTATGGTTGAACTCCAAGATTCAAATTGGCAAATATAAAGTCATCTGGAAGCATTGGATGCAGGCAGGTACACACACGTTAGATGATGTGATGTCAAATGCAAAGATGCTTGAGTTTTCACGACTGCAACAATCTTTCGGTATTTCAAAGTGCCAAGCGTTTAAATGGTTGCAGTTGAAGCAGGCTAGTCAGACAGGGATCCCTGAATGGCGGAATTTAAAAGATCAGTATAGTTTGCCGGTCCTATACTTCCAGACGGATTTCCTAGGACATCAGGCTGTCCAGTGGTTTAAATTAATATCTGAGACAAAGCAGCAGAGATTTCTGCGTCTCAATGGCCACGAATTTGAAATTGGAGGATGAGATGTACAGCGACAGCATCTATGAGACAAACCTGTTTTTTGTTGTTACATAGTTCTTTTTGACTCCTGTTAGGTTGCAAAAGTTAGACAGTTCTAAATCTAATAGATGCTGGCACTGTCATCTTGATGTAGGGACACTGGATCATTTGCTGTACTATTATCCCTTGATACTTAAATTCTGGAAATTCATTTGGGGGTCAAATTATTATGATATTGGAAGTTCCATTATCATTGTCATATGATATAGTTTTGTTTGGAATGTCATTATTGCCCAAGAGTCTCTCTGCTTTCCCTAATCACTAAGCCATAGGCATAGTTTGTTTCATATGGAGTGGCAAAGGGTAGACTGTGACACATTAGCATATTCATTTGCATATGTACATGTCATAGAGGCAGCACTATGTAGAAGATGTCTCTGGGCCAGCTTCGCCTAAGCCCTTCCTGTTTTGCATTCTGCCCATGATGCAACTTCCCTGAGTCAAGGAAAACACCCACCAATACTTCCCTCCTCAGAAGACTTCTCCTTCTTCACAGCCCCAGTGACCATGCAGACGAAGAATTGATACATTTGCTGTCAGCCTGCTCTGGTCTCACAAACATGACATCATCAAGAACTGACAGGAAATCACACAGATCAAAATACCAGTCTGCTTAAAACACACAAATTATGCTCTATCAAAACTTGATCCACAGATAGGGTTGCACATCGTATTAGCTGAGTCTTTGAAACAGTATGCAACTGGAACTAAAATGTTTACCCCCTGGTCTAAGGCACTTGTTACATTTGAGACCTTAGTGAGTGTGAAGAACAATACCTATATCATCATTTCTGAATTCTTTCATTTAGAGGAACCTACAGTATATACAAACGTAGGGTTAACATATGACTTCAGAAAAAGGAGGATGGATCGAGACATCCAGGTTTTACTTCCTTTGAAAGCAATGGAAGTAAAACTCAGGTGTCTCAATCCAGGTGTCAGGTCAAAAGCGCGCCGGGACAAAGGCGCACCCAGACAATTGAGCACAGCGTGCGCCACCGCACCGCTCTAAATTACTGTTTTTAGTGCTCCGATGGGGGGGCGTGGGGGGGAACCCCCCTTTACTTAATAGACATTGCGCCGCGTTGTGGGGACGTTGTGGGGGGTGTGGTGGGTTGTAACCCCCCACATTTTACTGAAAACTTCACTTTTTCCCTGTTTTGGGGGAAAAAGTTCAGTTTACAGTAAAATGTGGAGGGTTACAACCCCCCACACCCCTCATAACGCCGGCACGATGTCTATTAAGTAAACTGGGGGGTTCCCCAACAAAACCCCCCGTCGGAGCACCTAAAAACTGTAATTTAGAGCGGCGCGGCGGCGCGCACTGCGCTCAATTGTCAGCGCGTGCTTTTGTCTTTCGCGCCGTTGTCTATGAACCCTCAATCCATCCTTCTTTTTCTGGAGCCATATGGAAACTCTACACCAGTGTCTCTCAAACTTTTTTTTTTTAATCTCTGGCCCATTAAACAAAGTAAATGTATTTGCAGCATATTATAACTGAAATTATAAAATTTCAAAACCAACAAAAAATTTGAGAGTTATTTATTTAAAGTTCTTTAAGCTTTGTATGGGCAATTGTAACAACGGTCAAACTAAAGTAGATAGAATAGAATTGCTAATCAATGCGATGGATGTGCTTGTGTATGAGTGCATATTAACTTAAAATTTGGCTCAATAGTCTACAAGCAAGCATGCATTTCATCATCCACCATCTGCAGTCATTCTCTCTCTCTCTCTTTTTTTTAATTTAATTTCTGTCAGAGCTGAAAATCCAAGTTCGCAAAGATAAGAAAATCCCAACGGCAGCAAATCCTTGATTGCTTTGATACTCAAATTAGGATAATTAATGCATAAAAAATAAAACTAAAATTGCTTGCCGTTATTTTTCAAGGACTAATCACGTCAAAGAATGATGTTTGTCTGGGTGGTTGTATCTTTAATAGAAAGATGTGTTGTGGCCATTCTTTGTTCCAGACGCCCTCTGCACCATGGGAGTGGCTTTAGGTTTCACTTCGAGTTTGCTTTTGATGCTTGGATAAACTCTGGTTTCCCTGCTCTCTCCAATGAGAATTCTTCACTGCATCTTATAAGGAGTTCTTGGAGGGGGGGAATCCAGACACCAGATGCAGGGGGAGACAGTAGCTCAAGACACTCAGATAAGTTACTACGACCACTTATCAGGAGCCTGAAAATGTGTCTTTATCAAACCTGCAAAAAGGATAATTGATTACATAATCCACAAGATTTTTTAAAGGACTCTATTGGGACCCCTGAGGAAGACAATTTGGTTGAAACAGGGACCATGTTGGGTCCTCCTCATTGATTAAAGGATGGATTACTTTGTTGAACAACTAATAAAGTCTACATCAGGCACATCAGCTTCCAAAGCGTCTTTTGTTTCGGTTGTATCTTTACGCACGCAGACGCTAATAACATTGACAGACTCTTGCGTAAGCAACGACAAACATGTCATATTCTAATATATACTTATGAAGGGGATTTTTTTTTTAAATGAAAGAATAATGCTGGAATTTCTCGTGGCACACCCGGAATCTCTTCGAGGCACACCACTGTGCCATGGCACACAGTTTGAGAGATACTGTCCACAGAAACATCCTGTCAGAACAGTTTAATATGCACATTAGGACTTCTATGCATGGTAGACTATTTTTAGCATGTACAAATCATTCCAAATGTGCATTCTAAGCTTTAATGCACTAGCTCCTAGGTGACAGAATTTCTAGACAGCAGACATTTCTGCTCTGTGCACTTTGGTATTTGTGGCTTAGTTGAAAATCTGTACTACAAAAGCCAAAACTGATCTAAAGTGCCCTGCCCTGCGCCCCCCCCCCCCTTGCTCTTTGCTACAGGGTCACATGGTATTCTAGTTGCCAACTTTTGGAAACAGGGCTCTTAGAAATTCTATTTGTGGTGATTTGTATCAGGAGGACAGCTGCAGTCAGCGAAACTGGCAGGCTAACAAAACACAAAAGGTCTTTCACTTGCATTCACACTTTCAGCCTCAAGACTTTTATGATGACACATCATTGAACCAGTGTACAGCAGAGAGAGAGAGGGAGAAGTGAAAGGAGTGGTTATTAAATCCTAGTTGATGCTTTCAAGGGTACAGAAAAAAATAAAAATATATATACTGTATACTGTGCAAGTTAATGTGTGTCTATTACCCTACCTGTTTCTTTTCAGATGAAATGCTGGCATCTACTCTGTCAAAGGCTTATCTATAGTTGTAAGACTAAAATTAGGGAGCGAATATAAAAGAATTCAGCTTCAGATTCCTATAAAGCAGAGAGCACTTCTCAAATTCTGGAAAACCAATTAAAACTTGGCATTTGAAGCTGTAGTGGATTTTAAAAAAAACCTCTCACATATTATACTAGAAAATTGTTTGTTTGTTTTTTTTTTTTGCTGTTTTTAGCAGATTTTCCTTACTGTCAGAGAACAATCATATAGGTCTCAATGACAGATTACATTAATTAATGGATTTTAATTTATTTCAAATGTTAATATTCAACTTTTTGAAGTTAGGTAAGCCCAGCAAAGCTGTTTAAATAAAATTACTTAAATAAATATATATATATTTATTAATAAATGAAAATATATATATTAATAAATGAAAATCTTCTAAGAGAAAGAATAATTGATCATATTGTTATACCAAACACCCCAGAACCACAGCCTCAAGGGTCTCCAAAAGCCAGAGAGAATAAATAAGACTTTCGTGCTGTCTCAAATCACGGACAACTTGATTCATTTCTTACATGGCATGAATGTGAGTTCTACCCTGGTGCATCTAGTTGTGTTCAGACAGTTGGTAATCCTGGCCCATGGGTGTTGTAATTTAGACCAGTGGTTCCCAACCCTCTCCTGGAAGACCATCAGGCCATTCGGGTTTTCAGGAAAGCCCTAATGAATATGCATGAGAGAGATCTGCATATAATGGAGGTGCCAGGCATGCAAATCTGCTCCATGCATATTCATTAGGGCTATCCTGAAAACCTGACTGGCCTGGTGGTCCTCCAGGACAGGGTTGGGAATCACTGATCTAGATCTCTCCTCTGGGTCTTTTTTTTTAATTCCCACTCACCCTGCCTCTCTTGGGTTGGGCTATGCAAATTCAGCAGAGCAGCAGCAGGGCTCTTCCTCTCTCCCCTTAATTAGGGTTACCATATGATTCCAGAAAAAGGAGGATGGATTGAGACATCCAGATTTTATGTCCATTGAAAGCAATTGAAGTAAGGAGGACAGATTGAGACCGCTGGACTTTTCTTCCATTAAAAGCAATGGAAGTAAAACCCGGATGCCTCAATTCATCCTCCTTTTTCTGGAGCCATATGGTAACTTAATGGCTAGTGACCCACAGGAAATTCCCAAATCCTCAAACCATCAGAATGTCCTAAGAGTTACATGGTAATTAGAAGGAGGTGGAAGAGAACATTGGTTGATTAATTGGGATTTGATGGGTCAAGATGCGGGGAATAAGTAAATCAAAGAGATAAATAGCTATAGGTTTGGTGATCTTGGATTGCTATGTTTTAGTGTATATATGTTTTTATGTATGTTATTTTAGAAACCGCTGAGATTTTTGGAGGTATAGAAACTAAATAAATAATAAATGGGTAGTCCATTGTACAATATTACACATACAAGAACTAGGCACTAGGGGATAGATATTAAGCCTGCAAGAGTTAGTAAAAACAGGAACAACTGGGGATGCCTCCTTCCCTGAACCCCTAGTTACCAGATACGACTAGGGGTGATTGCAGGAGGATGAGGGTTCTTAGTGGGAAAAGTAGGACTCTCTAGAGAGTTGTGATTGGAGTCTGAGGGAGGGTTGATGGGACCTTCAGGAAGGGAGCTATTAGAAAGATTAGTTTTATGAGGAGGGCTTTAGGAGGGAGAATGTGTTTGCAGGGGGGCAGTGGGAAATTAAACTTTTATTGTCCAGACTCTATAAAATATGCCCTGATGCTCCTAGACCCTATAACACAGCTGTAAGGATGATTGCAATCTTGGCTATTAATGTACCTCAGAAGCCTCTAACCTGCTGTAATGAGGTTACTGCAGGTCAGTGATTCTTGCAATAAGCTAAGGTATGGTTAAAGCTTGACTTTCATAACATCTTAATAACTACTTCCCTGAGTCCCAAATTAAGACTAACAGATATTGGTCTGCTGTAAAAAAAATTCCCATATTAACTTGCTCTTGAATATTATCCTTATTTGCCAAATTGTTTAGATAATTTTGCACCTCTAATGTTAGATGACAATACAGTTATGGGGAGGCTGGATTTTTTTTTTTTAAAATTAGAAAAGACCCTGCGTATTAAGACACGAGTACATTTCATTCCTAATATCAAATATGGATGTGCTTAACACAGCTTGAAATGGCATACCATGGGACATAATCAGGCATCCTATGGTAACTGCCAAATTTGCATATACTAACTGCATGCTAAAAAATATATTTTTTGAGAGGCATGAAGGGGTGGAGAGTTACCATTTCTGTGCTAAACAGTTTTTTCATCTACATTAACTGATTAGAAGCATGACTCCTTAGGCCTGGATTCTCTATATGGCGTCGATATCGGCAGCCACCTAAAAAGCGGCCACCGATCGCGTGTCAATCACGTGACAACGCCAAATAGAGAATCACACCTCCGGGAAAGATAGGCACCGGAAATGTAGGCCAGGGTTTTCTAGGCCTACATTTCTGGCAGCTCTCTTTGTTGTGACTCACACCTATGTAGGCGCTTTAGGCTACCTAATGCCACTTCCGGCATTAGCCACACCCACAGTGGTGTTAGACGGACTAAAGCACCTACAGAAGCACAATTCCCATGCCAACTTTTTAGGTGCTGGTAGTCACCTTGAAACTCACTTAATAACGTCATTTAAACTGTGTTTATTTACTGAGTTTGGGCATCTACTGGTGGGGTGCGATTGGAGAATCAGGGCCTACTGCCTACAAAATGGATGGCAGTAAGTGCTCATGTATGTTTTTTTAATGGTTATGCACTAATGGCAACATAAGTGCATAATAATTAATGGAAAAAATAGAAAATCAGCCATTTTACAGTAAAAATGGCCTTAGCCTGTGGGAAAAACCCATATAAGGGCATTCTAGGGCTACTTTTCTTTTTTTTTTTTTTATCACAGCTTAGTAAAAGGACCCCCATCATATATTTAGGTTGGAATCCAGACAAACAAGATCTGACTAGCTTTAGGCCAACTATGAGTGTGACCAATGTTGTCCTTCAAAATTTAGGGTATCTTTTACTAAAGATTAGAATATGGTATCTCCCTATCCTATTTAAAACTGTATTTCTTCCCTTGTACTACTTTGTAATTACTGCTAGTCCGCACTGTCCATATGTACATGTATAATGTCTGTCAACGACTTTCGTTCTATATTACCCCCTTATTTTTATGCATAATTTTATCTTTGTAAACCGCTTAGAAAATGAATAAGCAGAATAACAAATTTTAATAAAACTTGGAAACTTATCTGCCATAGGACCTATTTCTTTTCCCTAAGGGCCCTGCTGCAGATAACATGAGCTAATCTTTAGTAAAAGAACCCCTTAGCTGGGTTACAATGAAAATCTGGACAGACTAAAACAAAAACCCAGACTGGAAACACCAAAACTGCTATTTCCTACCATCTGTGCATCCTGTAAGTTTTGGTGGATTTTTTTCAGAGATTTTCTCAGTAAAATTTCCAAGTCAGCTGGGTAAATCCTATGAAATCTGACTCTGCTCTCTCTAGCACATTATTCCCTAACTTCAGCATCACAGGCACGTCAAACTCTTTCTGTAGTACTGTGAGCTGCCTTAAGAGGTCACGGTAGCCATTTTGAATAGATGCCGCGAGAGGTGCCATGAGGGTACAGAGCAAGGGGGCCACACTTCTGCCTCCAAAGAACCCACTGGGAGGCCTACCTGGACATCAGGGGTGAAGAGATTTGTTCAGAGGGAGAGGAGAGGAGAGGGGACTTGTTATATCACAGGGGAGGAGTGAAAGGGGGAAGGGTTAAAAATGCCTGCAGGAGTTGATAATAATAATAATAACAGTTTATATACCACAATATCGTTAAGTTCTATGTGGTTTACAATAGATTAAGCGAGGTACAAATTGATTGAATTTAAGAGGGGGGAAGAGGAGAGTTAATAGGACCAGAAATGCATTGTTGAGGAGAAAGAGATTAATAGGACAGAGGAATCACTATGGAGGAGAAAGAAGATGAGTGGGTCAGTTGTCTAGATACTTTAGGAACAGTTGAGTTTTTAGACGTTTTCTGAATTCCTCATAAGTAGTGGGTGAAAGCAGTTGATCTAGGTCTTTACCCCACAATGCTGCTTGATGTGAAAGAAGGTGTTCATGGTGTTTTTTCAGTTTACAACCTCTAACTGGGGGGGGAGGAGAAAACGAAGTAGGAATGAGAGCTTCTCTTGTGTCTGTTAGCAGAGAAGGAGAAAAGGTCAATTATGAATTTAGAGCAAGTACGTTTACCGCTTTAAAGCAGAAGCGGTAGCCAATGTAACTGTCGGTAGTAGGGTGATACATGATCAAATTTCTTTAGTCCGAAGATTAATCTGACCGCTGCATTTTGCATTAGTTGTACACGTCGCATATTTTTTGGGGAAATAGCTAAGTAGGCGATGTTACAGTAGTCAAGTTGACTTAGTACGAGAGATTGGACCAGGGTTCTGAATGCCGACGTATCGAAATAAGCTTTAATGGATCTGAGTTTCCAGAGAGTGAAGAAACCCTTTCTGATTAAGGAGTCCACCTGGTCTTTCATGGTTAGGCATTGATCTAGAGTTCCGCCTAGTATCTTTATGGTGGGCTGATTAGGAGGAGACATTAAAAAAAAAAAAGTTATGTGGGTGCCGGTACAATATTCTGAGCCAGCACACACTTAGCGAAGCAGCCAGATGTGGGACAGCTTTTGAATATGCCGGCATCCATGTAACCTGAGGATCCTCCCCAGTGCCTCTCCCCAACGTTACCCCTGATTTGCCCAATTTATATTTGGGAGGCCTTAGGGGATATTCAACTGTAGTCTCCAGTTATGTGCACCTGAATATCCCCACTTAGGCAGCTGTAAACAATTTAGGCCTTCTTTTACTAAACCACAATAGAGGTTTCTACCACAGCCAGGGACTCTAAATGCTCCGACACTCAAAGGAATTCTATGAGCATTGGGGTATTTAGTGCTCTGGGCCACAGTAGGAACCTCTACCGTGGCTTAGTAAAAGGGGTGTGGCAGAGGATTAAACAGACAGGAGAGCTTCCTATCCACTTAAATCATTCTGAATATTGGCCCCATTAATTCTATAGTACCGATCCCTGGTTTTATTCTCTCATTTTTATGGGTTTCTAACTGCTTGATCCATAACGTGAGTTTAAAGAAACATAGAAACATAGAAATAGACGGCAGATAAGGGCCATGGCCCATCTAGTCTGCCCACCCCAATGACCCTCCCCTACCTTTCTCTGTGAATAGATCCCACATGTCTATCCCATTTGGCCTTAAAATCAGGCACACTGCTGGCCTCAATAACCTGAAGTGGAAGTCTATTCCAGCGATCACCCACCCTTTCAGTGAAAAAGAATTTCCTGGTGTCCCCGTGCATGATCTCTCTAACCTTTTTCTGATCTCTTATATTGGCAATGCACTTTGTACACTGCAATTATAGTTACCTTAATTGAAAGATTTCAACAACAGTTTCAACCGTTCACAGTGCTTCCAAATTGTTGCCTCTGAAAGTGTAAAGGAACTAACACTTTCACTGGTTAGTTGGTGAGACATCAAACATCTACATTTGTGTCAAAATATTGTTGTTTCACCTATGAAAGCATTTGTTTATCAGTTCTGTGGGAATCTCCATGTTTACCACCTTTTTCTCTAAAGTGCCAAAGCCCCCAAGTTTAGTTTAGATTATTTTGAAGGAAATGCAGTGCAAGTTTCTTCTGATAGTTTCCTGAGGTTTTAGAAATAGTCTACCAGCCATCAAAAATGTCCATTATCTCATCAGTGGAGATATGCTTTCATGTACAAACATGACATTTATGTCAGGGGAATGGTTTTATCTCAATTAAATAGAAAATTGTTTACCTGCCTATTTGCTTTGTGTCTTAAAATACTTACAGCAACGTATCGCAAACTGTGTGCCGCGGCACCCTAGTATGCCCCCTGAGATTTCAGGTGTGCTGCGAGACCCTGGGGAGGAGGAGAGGTGCCAGCTGATGGCCTACAGCAGGGGTGTCCAACCTGCGGCCCAAGGGCCGCATGCGGCCCTGTGAAGTATGTTGTGTGGCCCTGGTTGTGGGTGATGCAGTGTTTTCTTCTGCTGCCCCCGGGTGTTTACCGTCTTGCCGGCTCCCTACTCTATCTTGCTGCAGTGTTTGCACATTTGTGTGGCCCCAGAAACATTTTTGTCGGCCAATGCAGCCCAGAGAAGCCAAAAGGTTGGACACCCCTGGGCTACAGGATGTACCTCTCACGACGAGGGGCACATCATGTAGGCAATCAGCCAGTGCCAGCACCATTCCTTCTCTTCCTTTCCGGCACCCCTCACTAGTGGCTCAAGGCCCATCTGGAAGGCCTTCACACATGCGTGGACATCAACATGACATCACGCATGCACGTGACGTCATTGTGTTGATGTCCGCACACTTCCGCATGCCTCGAGCCGCAGCCACTATGTTTATTGTGCCACGGCTTGATAAATTTGCGAGACACTGCCTTACAGGCTGTGATGGAGTAGGGTCACAAGCAGTGTTCCCTCTAAGCGGGCGGGTGTTGTGAGCAAACTTTTTTCACTGTGAGCTAAAAATATCGGGCGCCAGCAAGTTATGAGCCAAATAAATATGTTGCTTTCTACCACAGAACTTCCTTACGTTTGTATGGAATCTATCCCCTTTCAACTTTAGAGAGTGCCCTCTCGTTCTCCCTGCCTTAGCTACTAAGTCTATTCCCTTCAGTACCTTGAATGTTTCTATCATGTCCCCTCTCAATCTCCTCTGCTCAAGGGAGAAGAGGCCCAGTTTCTCTAATCTTTCGCTGTACGGCAACTCCTCCAGCCCCTTAACCATACGTGACAAAAAATCAATTCATGTAGCAAATGCTACATTTATCTTTTGGCATGGCCCATCATGTAGCAAATGCTATAACTGATGGGCCATGCCAAAAGATAAATATATATATACTAAAAAATAAAAAATAAAAATAAATATATACTAGGAGTAAAGGGGCATGCAATAAAGCTTTTAAGTAGTAGATTTAAAACAAACCTGGGAAAATATTTTTCATTCAACATGTAATTAAAAAAAGATTTGGATAATTTCCTTAAAAAATCTGCATGACATTATTAAGATGGACTTAGGAAAGCCCACTGCTTATTCCTAGAATAAACAGCATAAAATCTGTTTTACTCTTTTGCACTGTTGTGCTTTCAGCAAAATGTTTTAAACACAAAAACAGAAAATCACATGCACAGGCATTAGGTCACCCAGGCATCTAGAATTAGCAATCTTGCACAGCCAGCCTATGATTGACAGGAGCTGCCAAATCACATTGAAAAGGATGATAAGGAAGGCAGATAAGAGATGGTGGAAGGAAGACAAAACGAAAAGGCAAGAACAAAACTGAAGTAGAAACGAGCCAAACATACAGTATAGCATACAAAAAATGTATGTTTTCCTTTGGCTTCCAAAAACTGATTGGCATCCAAGTTCCCTAAAGTTTCACACAGCCATCTTCTAATAATGTCACCATATACAGTTGGCTTGCCAGAAATATGTTTAGGATGCCACTGCAACTCTACCAACAGCATATTAACTTAACAGTGTAGCTTCAAAATAACTGCATCTCTATCCTTCCCTCCCCCCTGTGGTTTTTAGCATATCTCTCTTCTCATTTCCTCCACTCAGATCTGATCATTCTCTGCTCTCTCTTCCCTTTTCTTCTCTGGTCTTCCTTCTCTATTTTCTGCCTCCATCTAAATTAAATTCTTTCTTACTATTTAGTCCCGTTTCCCTCTTTTCACTGTGTCTACACACAGCTTGTCACCCCTTTCCCTCACCCCTCCATTATCTTACTATTTTCTTCCCCCTTTATTTATCTCCTCCTTCCATCCAGTATGTGTTCTTTCCCCACTTCCATTCAGCATCTGCTCTCCCTTCTCAACTGACATCCATCTGCCTTCTGCTCTCTCTCCCTTCTTCTCACTTCCATCATCTGTCCCCTTCTCTCTCTCTCTCATCTCCTCCATTCCATCATCTGCCCCTTCTCTCTCTCTCTCCCCCCCCCCCCAACTTCCATCATCTGCCCCCCTTCCCCTCACCTTTGTGGGTCACTTTCTTTCCCCTGAGGGTGGCTCATGTCACAGGGGAAGCTTTGGCTGAGCAGAACCGCTTGATTGACAGTGGAACTTACTTGATTGATGTCGATGCTGGGGCCCGTTGCCGTTTGAAGGAAAAAAAAAAAGGTGGAAAAAAGGAACCTGTAAAGGCGAGAGGAAGGGAAACCTCCAGGACAGCTGCTTTTTGCCCTCCTTCAGCGGCCCAAGAGTTCAGACCAGCAGCGGCAGCTGTGTATGCTTTTAACTTCGGCACAGAGCTGCCCCTAATCAATAGTTTAGCGCGGTTTCATGAGGCAGCCTCGGGGCCTTTGATAGCCGGCCCGCTTCGATGATGCGATGTGGGCCGGCCTAGCAAAGGCCCCGAGGCTGCCTTATGAAACCGCGCTAAACTATTGATTAGGGGCAGCTCTGTGCCGAAGTTAAAAGCATACACAGCTGCCGCTGCTGGTCTGGAGGTGCGGAGACAAGGCAGGAGGCAAACGCGGTGGAAGGCAGGAGTCCCGGCGAAGGCAGGAGTCCCGGCACAGCGACTACAACAGGAAGTTGCAAGTCAGCTGACGCCGGCCTTTCGTTGCGGCGGGGACCGAATCCTTCGCGGACCGGCAAGATTTTGTTTGCGGACCGGCGGTTGAAGAACTGTGCTCTACACTGTGTGCGCTGTGACGAGAAACTTGTGCGCTGCGAGGTAATATTTTGTGCGCCAGCACACCCCAGCGCAGCTTAGCGGGATGTCCGGGAAAACTTTGACATAACTACTTTTTAGAAGACCGTCCGGACTCCCGGATGGTCTTTCCAAAACCCGGAGTTTGTCTGGGTTTTAGAAAGCCCCTACAAGGTCCTGCTGCACCTGGAGCCGGAGCTCGTAGCAAAGAGAGGAGGCTTTCTGGGGGGCAGGACTAGAGGGTGGAATGGGGAAGGGCTAGAGGCAGAACTGGGTGGGGTTGGAGGTGGAACCGGTTAGGGCTGGGGCAGAATGGGGCAGGACTTGAGGTGGAATAGGGCGGGGGTTATGTGTTATGATAATCCTATGATAGGGGAAACTCTGTACTGTAAAAAGCCAGGGCATGGACCCATAGATCCCCCTTCTCTCTTCCTTCTCCCCTCCCTCCTAGACTTGAAGAAATCAGGGATGCATATGTCTCACAACTATAGCAAGAGGCAGCAATATGGTAGAACATTTTAAATGTAAAACAAATGTATTCTGACCAATGTCTGGTTTTTCAAAAGTCTTTCAGCTACATAAATGATACACAGAATAAGCCTAGGCATTCTTTGTTAAAATATGGCAAAGTTAAGTGATTTAGAACTCCATGACCTGCATGTGCATGTCCTCATGGATGGACAGCACTGTATGAGATGAGGTGGCATAGTTTGGGAGGGTGTAATTGGTTGAAAGGAATTAAAGGGAGGTATGTTTTTGTGCATGTGTGTGTGTTCTTTCAACCACTTCTCTCCCAGGAGCCGGTTTAGTGACCATCCTTAAAGGCACGATAAGATTTGCCAATCTGCTCCTGAGTCTTTTCTAGGTAATTTTGGAATTCTTTTCTTTAAAGTAGATTTTATTACATGTAAACTGCCTTGATTTGCATAGTAAATTAGGTGGCATATTACTAATTCATTCCAATGTATTTTAAGAAGGCGATGACTGTTTAGCATCCTGGTTGATCATTAACATCTGTAACGGTGTCACATTTGAAAAGTAATGATCGTCCGAAGTATGCAGAAACTAGAGAAGCTGCCTTTTGTTGTGCAGGGGTGAAATTCTGCACTCCTCCGGTCGCCGACATTCACAGGTGGGGGTGGGGGGTGATATCTTTGGGGGTCCCGGCGGGAAAGACTAGGCATCCCTACTGCTCGCCATGTTTGCGGGGGGGGGGGTGGGGTGTACGGGTTCCCTACCATGGCCGCTAAACTGATTGCGGCAGGGAGATTCCCTTGAGGCAACGCAATTCTGTAAAATGGGCTCCAGTTAGAGAGTCACGGTGGTTAGGCGGCTTAGGGTGATTTTGTATAGGTCGGCCATGTGCAATTCTCAAAAGCCACTTAGGCGGCTTCTGAGACCGGGCGCCCTATATAGAATCCAGGCCTTTAGCCCTGATTCTATAAATGATGCCTAAGGTTAGGCATGCTTAGCCAATCTAGGTGCCTTACATGTTTAAAGAGCTAATCAGTGCTGAGAATTGACAATTAACTCACAATTGACGTCAGTTGAACTTAATTGGATGGTAGGCATCTACCACTTTGAAGTAGGCGCCTAGTTCAAGGCACCTACAAGAAAATAGGCGTGGTTAGGGGCATATCATGTAGGCACCTATTTTGGACTTGGGAGCTAGTAGACGCCTAACTTAAGTATAGTCATTTAGACCAAGAAAACATTGGCATATATAGAATACCTACTGACGCCTAAGTCCACTTTAGGCACTAGTAAACATGATTCTATAAAGTGTTCCTAACTCTTATAAAAACAATGCTTAGTGTCACACTACTCGGAGACAAACTTTTAGGCACCATTTATAACATTTCCCTGTAAGTGCTATTCTCTAAAAGTGTCCCAAATTGGTCATCAATTGCAGAATATCACAAAGTGCTGGGATCTGCGCCAGCGTTTTTAGGTGTGAAGATTTATACCAGCTGAAACCTGATATAAATCCCTGTTCCTAAATTAGGCGCACATTAGATGTATTCTGTAACAGTGCCCACAAATTCTTGGAATGCCAATGACCCCCTCCCAATACTCTCCCATAGTCACACCCCCTTTACAGATCCTCACAGTAAAATTTACACACCACTTTAAAGGCGCACGTAAATTCTAATTGTTGGCAATTAATGTTGATAATTGATTATTAGTGTCCTCTAATTGGCACTAATTAGTTTGATATTTAATTGCAACAGAGAAATTGGGCATGTGCCCAAATTTCCACCTGAAATTTTGAATGCCATATCTAGAATCCCTGGGCATATGAGTGGTTAGCATGAGGCATTTCTCTAGCTTCATAACAGTCTCCTAAAAATCCTTAGAAACCCCATGAGACAGCATTGAGCCACTGGGGCCAAATGGGGTTTCTATGGGAAAATATTCTATACAGTAAGCCCTAAGACAGATGTTTGCTGTTTATCATGTATATCTACTTAAGAGTTTGATGAACCGAAAAATCAGGAAGATAGAGAGGATGTGCTGAAAGGAATAACATTATTTTAAAATGCATTTTGAAAAAAAGATTTACTTTATTCCATCCCCAAACTCAATGAAATCTATTTCTCAGCTATTATTTCATGTCTGAATGTGAAGATATGACAGAGACTTCTTGACTTGATATGCTGCAGGTGTGCTTCGAGTCTAAGGTATTAGCTTATTGACTTTGGCCACCTGGGAACTTTTCTGGCAGCCCAAATAAGTCTAATTTAGTGTGGCTTAATGCTGTCATTTTAAGGATTATTTTTATGGACTTTGCTCTTACTTTGTTTGTCTTAACTGAACAGGGCTTTCGTGCCATATCAATGCTTTCACCTAGATATTACAGTACAGACTCGTCATTGCAGGATGACTGCCAATCATACCATAATTTCGCACATTCAGTATTAATTATGTTATACTCATTCCAAGATTGTCATTAATATGTAAATACTCACTTCTAGATGGAAAGTGGATGTGAATCAGGAGCTAATTTTGCTGCTTCATTTAGCATGCAATATCACAGTCATCCCGGAATATTTTGAAGTACACTGATATGGAAACTCTTCATGCATGTTATTAAACATTGGGTCTTAAGATTTTCTCTCAGCTTTGCTGACAAATGTTATACATTGCACGAGGATCTAGCCTTTATTAAAAGTCTGTATGCTACATCTGATGAGTTCTGCAGAATTGTACTCATTTTCAAGGCAAGAATTTATCCATCCTAACTTAAAGTCTGTCATGACCTTTTGGCAGTAACGCAAAACAGGAGGATTGGATTTATTGCATTATCCTTTCCATAATGTGGCAGATGATTCAATGCCAGTGATAAAAACCATGAACTTTACAGAAAAGCGTAATTACATATAGAAGGATAACATCATAGAGTTGAATATGGTAGAGGATATATCAATCAAAAGGATTTTTGCTGTTGCAGTAATCTGTAAGAGTATATCTCCAATTTCTGTCTATATGCAGAATATTTTATGCTGATGTCTATACAAATCTTCTCTCTATCCTATAGTTGCTATTTGTTGATTAGGCAGAAAAGATCCAACAAACAAGCCTCAGGTGATTCTTTAGAGGACCTTAGTAGATTTCTGGCTAACTTTCCTTTCATCAGAATTTTTTTTGTATTGACACAGTAAAGACTACTCACATATGGATTTTAACTTTTTAGCCCGCCTTTCAAAGGAGCTCAGAGTGGACTACAAATCAGGTACTCAAGAATTTTCCCTACTTGTCCTTGTGACCATCTGTTTAATGCTTAGGCAGTTGAATGCTTTACCCTAGCTCTAGCTCTACCCTAGCCCTAGCAAGATCCTGCAGCATGACAACTCCCCCACCTACCTTCCCCGACCACTGAAATTTTAAATCTTCAAGCAGCCACTGCACAGCATCAATGAGCAGGCCTGCCCCAGAAGTCTTCATTCTACAGCGATGCTGTACAGCGGCTGCCCACAGATTTAAAATTACAGCGTCCATGAGGAGTTGGGTGGGGGAGTAGAGCAATAACTGACTATTCTGACCACCAATTTTGGGGGACCTCTGTGGCCACCCCCATTCCGACACCTATGATCTAATATACCTGGGGCAGTTGATGATTAAGTGATTTGCCCAGGATCATAAGAAGCAGTGTGGGGTTTGAACCCACAACCTCAGGCTTTAGCTCTAACAACCATGCTACCAAGCATTAACTATTAACTATTTTGTTGCCCTATATTTCTATATATCTAAGTGGACAAACAAGGACCATATTATTTTCACAGGCATAGACCTACATACAATGGACTCTCTGTGAACTGGACATCACCAACCAGAACTCTCAAGCAACCAGCAAAAAACAAAAAATCAAAGAAATACTGTAATACTTTAAAAAAACAAGAAAGAAAAGAAAATCAATTTCTGGCAGAAATTTAAGTGTAAACTTAGCACGCCACATCTGAGTATGCCCATACTTTGTTTACCACATGTTCGGTAGTTTGTCTGGAACAGTTTATGATATGGCATAGTATAGGGTATAGTATTAGTTAGGCCTATTTTTAATAGTAACTCTCAAGCAACCAGAAACTACATTTTCCAGGCATCTATCAATCCCCATGGTTACTTTACAAAGCTGCGCTATCATTTTTAGCACTGGCAGTGATGGTAAGAACTCCGACACTCATAGAATTCCTATGAGCATTGGAGGTCTTACCGCAGTGGCCAGCACTAAAAATGCTAGTGTGGCTTTGTAAAGGAGGGTCATAATCAGGTATAAGGCCAAACAATATCTTGTAACAGGTACAACCTAACTTAAATACTATTCTTGCCTCAACTGGGAGCCAATGTAGCTTCCAATAGAATTTAGTTACATGATCAAATTTTTTCAAGTTGAAAATCAACCAAACAGCCATGTTCTGAATGATCTGCAACCTTTTGATATTCTTTTTTTCTGGAGGCTAGATAAATGATGTTACAATAATCCATGGAACTCAAAATCAATGATTGTACCAGTAGTCTATAGCATAAAATAAGCATAGCATAAAATAAGTTTTCTTAACTAATGCATTAATTTGAGCATCGAGTGATAGATTTTGGTCTAAATAAACCCCTAAAATTTTTTATAAATGGCATAATAGAGTATGCAATGCTTTTCAACTTTAAAGTGTTCTCTGTGATCTTATTGGAAGATGAGACCAGGAAGATTTTAGTTTTGTCTGGGTTGAGTTTGAGTCTAAAGTTCTTCATCCAGGAATCCATAATCTGGATTATAGAAGAGATAAATTACATTACATTGGTGTCATCTATCCCGCCAATACCTTTCAGCTCTAGGCAGTCTACAACAAGAGATGGCCTGGGCATTTAGGGCTTTGAATAGGGTGCAGCAGAATTTGTATTGTATGCATGCTTGTACTGGGAACAAGTATGAATCTCGGAAAGCTGTATTTTGGACTGTTTGTAATTGTTTTAGCATGTTGGTTGGGCATGACAGGTATAGGATGTTACAGTAGTCCAGGAGTCCTAGGATTAACGCTTGTACCAAGAGTTTGAATTGTTTGTTGTTGAAGTATTTTCGGATTTGCTTTAGGGGGTTTGTTTTTTTCTAGAACTAAGAATTTGGTTTTGTCTTTATTCAGCTTTAATTTGTGGTCTCATCCATTTTTACACTGTTTCTATTGCAGTGTATAGTTTGTTTGTTGTGCTAGGATTGGTTTGGTCAAAAGGGAGGAGGATGGTGATGTCATCTGCATAGCTGAGCATCCACCGGTAAAATTAGGATCGGGACTACAGTCATTATATCATCCGCATAGCTATAATGTATGATTTTAAAGGAATTTAATCATGTTCCTAAAAAAGCTAGATAAAGATTAAAAAATGTTGGAGAAAGAGGTGATCCTTGTGGCACTCCACATGTATTTTTCCATTTAAATGAATAGTTTTCATCTTTATGAACCTGATAGGTATGATTCTCTAGGAAGCCTTTAAACCATAGGAAAACATATCAAGATATCCCTATAGCATCCAGACATCTCAGTAAGGTCTCATGATCAACGAGATCGAATGCACTGCTGAACAGTTGGAGAAGATAGTCTAACAGTGACATCATTAGTACAGTCTCTGTGCTATGGAAAGAGCAAAATCATGATTAGGATGGAAGTAAGACTGAGAATCTGTCTAGATAATTTCTCAATTCAACACTCACTAGTCCCTCCATTATTTTTATAAAGAAAGGAATAGCTGCAATTCTTGGTTATGGGTGTAATTAGAAAATGACCTAAATTTGCCAGAAATTTACCATTCTGCAGTAATATTGTAATCCAATCAAACATATCTCTTCTGAATTTCAAAGGAGCTGATTTTAAAATAACTGGACAGCTAGGATCACCAACAAAGATGTTCTTGATCATAAAAAATCCAGAGTTGTCTCTGGAAGGCAAGATTACCAGACAGAAACTAACCTATTTTGGACATGTGATGAGGGCAAATTCACTAAAAAATGATGTGCTACTTGGAATAGTCAGTGGTAAAAGGAAGTAGGGGAAACCAAAGGCCCATTGGCTAGATACCATCAAGAATGACACGGGAATGAACATCAAGCAAATGAAAGAAGTCGTGGAAAACAGGGAAACATGACGAGGACTGGCCTACAGAGTATCCAAGGGTTGGACAAATAAACATAAACAAAAAAAATGGATGCTTCGGCCACATGTAATGATGCATAAATATTCATTTCTTCATATATTTTAGAACAGGCTTTATGTCAGCAGATCCTGGGGGCCTTTCTACTAAGGTACACTAAAATGTTGTCTGAACTATTCTTTGCATATGGGTTGCCCACGCTCTGATGTCAATTTTTAAGCATGGTTCTAAAATGGCTGCAATTTGGCTTTCCCGGTTGAAATTAGCACATGGCCATTAGCACGTCAGCCCTTCCTGTCATCTATTTTATATGCAGTAAGAGTGTCTGTGCTAATACTGCACTAATCAATCAGCATGCCCAAGTGACCACATGCTAACCAATTAGCACAGGGCATGCCTACTCTCTAACCTCTAACACACACACAATAAGAAATAAAATATATATTTTTTTAGAGTCTGGGTTTCTTGCAGTTAGTGCATGGCTCCTGGCAATTATGTTTATGTTTATTAAGAAGTTTATATACCACATAACAGCCTAAAAGGATCTAAGCAGTTTATGATACACAATTCATATTCATCAAGAAAAGAACTCCATTAAAAATAGAAAAGGAAAGATTAAGAACAAAAGTTAAAAAAGGTTTTTTTTTCCATAAAATATCTTAGCAAATATCTCAACAGTAACAATTCTAATAGTAAAATAATAAAACACAGATCACAGTCCCAAACACTTCTAAGTTGAGAAAGCCAATTGGAAAAAATGTGCTTTTAAATGCCTATAAAATTTATATTTGATTCTTCTTTTCTCAAGTCTTTGGGCAGATTATTCCAGAACCGTGGAACTAAATAAAAAAATGCACAATCTCTAGTTGATGCAAGATGTGCCTTCGAAATATGAGGAATGACTACCCTATAGTCATTCAGAGATTGTAATAAATTAGAAAGTATGAAGGCTGTAACTGGAATAATGCTCTATGTGCTAACATTAAGATCTTAAATTTGATCCTAAATTCCATTGGTAACCAATGGAATTTTAAATACAATGGAGTCACATGATCACGAATAAACGCCCGGCCTAGCACAATATATAGAATCAGAGGAATTTAGGGCCTCTTCTATCAAACTGTGCTAGCAGTTTTTAGTGCAGAGAGCCACACTGAATGGCCCACACTGCTCCCAACGCTCATAGAGTTCCTTTGAGCGTCGGGAGCAGTGCGGGCAATTCAGCGTGGCTCACCGCGCTACAAACTGCTAACGCAGTTTGATAGAAGAGGCCCTAAGTGTTAAAAGAAAATTTTGTTATTATCCAAAGAAAAATTAACATGGTTCTCCATGTGGTGTGCTTACATCAAGGAAATAAAACAATAAATGGTCCTTTTACTAAGGTGCGCTAACTGATTTAGCACGCGCTAAAGATTAGTGCACGCTAAATGGTAAGATTCCCATAGGAATATAATGGATGTCTTAGCATTTAGCATGTACTAATCTTTAGTGTGCCTTAATAAAAGGTAGTGAACAGTAATAGATATCTAATCTATTTATAAATGTTAAAAAAGTAAGTTATATTCAAAGAATAGCTTAGGTAAAATTTGCCCTTTTGCAATTATCACAGCTTAATGCAGTATTTTACTGTAGGAAGCTGCAAATTTAATACAAGGGCATTTCTATTATATTTTTATTACATGTCATGTGTAAACATTATCAGTTAGAGCATGGTAAGTGCAGCTTGTTAACTACCATAAGCTTTCCACACCCACTCTCTGCCCATGCCATGCCCCTTGATGCAAACACCTCCCCCCCCTCCATTAACACCCAGTTTACTGCATGTTCACATCAAAAATACCATAAACCCCTTCACACAGCTCAATGCTAGCAGTTCACATGGTGTAAAACAGGTCCTAATGAGTAAGGGCTAAATTCACTAAGCCCACCATTCGTGTTTGCGATCATGTACTGACCCGATTTTCCTCCTATCCGATTCACTAACCTCCATGCCGATCATCCTCCGATCCGATCCATGCATGCAATTGAGGGGAAATGGCATGCAAAGTAGGAAGGCAGCGATTCACTAACCAAAATCAGGAACACCGACTGGGCTGGCCAATCAACAAAGAAGTGACTGCTGAGGACCAGTCTCTCACGTCCTTTCCGACTGCCCTGCTCTCTGCTGCCCTGCTCTCTGTCCCAACTCTCCTGCTCTCTGCCACACTGCTCTCTGCCCCAACTCTCCTTCTTGCCCTTCCCCACAGTGTGAGCCCGTGGTTTTAACTTGCGGGTTTAAAGTGGGTTAAAACCATGGGCTTGCGAAGTAAAAGTAAAAAAAATTTAAAAGTTTCCAGCTCTGTAAGCATGTGCAGACCATCTACAAGCAAAGAAGATGGTCTGCGCATGCATCAGGATTTTCTCTGTAGTCGGTGGGGGGGAGAGGGCGTGCCTCCGATTGCCCCCATTTAAGAACATAAGAACATAAGCAATGCCTCCGCTGGGTCAGACCTGAGGTCCATCGTGCCAGCAGTCCACTCACGCAACGGCCCATCAGGTCCAGGACCTGTGCAGTAATCCTCTATCTATACCCCTCTATCCCCATTTTCAACAGGAAATTGTCCAATCCTTTCTTGAACCAGATACCATATTCTGCCCTATTACGCCCTCTGGAAGTGCATTCCAGGTGTCAACCATACATTGGGTAAAGAAAAACTTCCTAGCATTCATTTTGAATCTGTCCCCTTTCAACTTTTCCGAATGCCCTCTTGTTCTCTTATTTTTCGAAAGTTTGAAGAATCTGTCCCTCTCTACTCTCTCTATGCCCTTCATGATCTTGTAAGTCTCTATCATATCCCCTCTAAGTCTCCTCTTCTCCAGGGAAAAGAGTCCCAGTTTCTCCAGTCTCTCAGCGTATGAAAGGTTTTCCATACCTTTTATCAAACGTGTCGCTCTCCTCTTAACCCTCTCTAGTAATGCCATGTCCTTCTTAAGGTACGGCGACCAATATTGGACACAGTACTCCAGATGCGGACGCACCACCGCCCGATACAATGGTAGGATAACTTCTTTCGTTCTGGTAGTAATATCCTTCTTGATTATACCTAGCATTCTATTCGCTCTCTTAGCGGCCGCTGCGCACGAGAATGCATATGAGAATGCGTTGAGAATCAGTTGGCCTGCCACGGATCGCCCACGGATCAGGTAGGATCAGTGGGCTTAGTGAATCTAGGCCTAAGTTCTATATACGTTGACTAATAAATTGATGCTGGAAAGGTTAGCACCTAGCATGATTCTATAAACTGCCTCTGGAATAGGCATGGTTTATAGAATTACATGTAGCACCTGTTCACGGGACTACCAATCAAATCCAGCCCTAAATGACTGTGCCTAAGTTGTGTACAGATCAGGAATTTTCTATAACAGAGTGCCGAACTTTTAGGATTGATCATGGCCCGCCTGTGCTTCTCCCCTGGCCACGCCCCCTTTTGAGATCTACGCTCTAGAATTTATGTGCACCACTTTATAGTATATGCTTAGAAAGTTGTGTGCGTAAATTACAATTTGTGCCAATAATTGCTTGTTAATTGGCAATTACTGTGGCAGATTAGCTTGTTAAACACTTATATTGCATGTGCAACTTTGGTCACAGTATACATAATCTGGGGGTAAGTGCATAATGGATTAAATAAAACAGTCTCTTAGATTCTTTGATGTGTGAATTTGCCTGATTATTAAGATTAAGAATGCTCATTTTCATTATGTTAAGCTTTATTTCAGCATGTGTTAATTTGTCTCATGTGCACCAAGTAATTCCCATTAGCACAAATGAATGTGCACCATGAAATAACACACTTAAAAAGCAGTTCAGTAACTATGGGCTAGATTCACTAACCTCCGATCCGTGTCCGATCCATCTCCGTTTGCATGCAGGTTGACAAATTTACTAAAGGCCTGCATGAAAATGGAGACGATCGTTGGCACACCCCCAGCCAACTGCAAGAATTTCTAAAGCCCTGACATTAGTGACAGGAGAAACAGCCTTCTGTCACTGCTGTCAGGGCTTCTGCCGGCTTAAAATTTTTTTAAAAAAAATCAGGCAGATATTTTGTGTGTTTTACACATGCAAAATATCTGCCCAATTAAAAAAAAAAAAATGATGCCCCAAACACCCCTCCCTCCCTGAACCCCCTAAAAAATTTGCCCCACAGCCACCGCCATTTAAAATTATGGCAGGAGGGTTCTCACTCCCTCCTGCCATCGGTCCCACCCACCCAAAAACTAACAGCAGGAGGGATGCCAACTCCCTCCTGCCCTCCCCCAGATGCCCCTCCCCATTCCTGGTCCCCTCCCCACCCCCTACCCCGTACCTTTAACGGAGCAGGAGGGGTGCTCAATCCCTCCTGCTCCAATGCCTCCCGCGATGAGTCTGAGGACAGGAGATGGGGGCAGAGAGCAGAAGATCGGGGCTGAGAGCAGGGTTTTTGCACAGGGTTTTTGGATTGGTCAGCCAATCAGTAAGTTTTGTGAATCATGTCCTTCCTGCTTTGCATGCCGATTCCCCTCATTTGCATGCACTGATCGTGAATGAATTGTTGGAGAGGTTAGTGAATCGGGTCGGAGGGTAATCGGGTTGCAAAGGGCTCGCAAACCGATCTGTACACAATCGGTTTGCTTAGTGAATCTAGCCTTGTGCCCCAACAATTGTATGCCCCTTTGCACATAAAAACTAGGAATTGCCCTGTGCTATAATGGGGTGCATAAGTGCTTTAGCCCATTACTCGTAAAGGGGTTTACACGTGAGTGAAGCATGGGCAGGACATGGGTTTGTGTTTCACTTACAAATGTAACTTACCAGAATACTGTAAGTTAAATGTGTTGTATGTAGGGCAGTACTGAATATTCATATGTGATTCGATTCAGCCCCAAATAGTACCCAAATATATTAATTGTAGTTGGCCAAATAGTGATTTGAATTTGAATATGAATATTCTGGGTGTCTACAGTGCTAAATCCTACTGAGATGCACACTTGATCTCTGATTTCACATAGCATCTTTTATTGGTGGTGGAACTCCCTTCCAAAGGAATTAAAACTAGAAAAGGACACCAAAAAGTTCAAGAAAGGAATAATGACCATCCTTTTCATAGACCACTTTAACTAATAAACATTCAGGGGGGAGTAGCAACAAGGAGGAAATAATGGTCAAACCCCCACTTGGAACATGACAGGATGAACACAGGAAAATTCATAAATGCAAAGTATATGATAAATAAAACACAAATAATAGAAGTATAATGTATATACATAAAATGAATGTATTATGGTGCCCAAACCCTCCTGCTGGAAGATGTCCCCCCCCCACACTACAGATCACCGGCAAGAGGGTGCCCAATCCCTCCTGCCGGAAGATGCTTCTTATGCTTACATTCTGGAGAAGGTGATTGATGGAATAACTCTCTTGATAATCTACCCCTTCTATCCTCAAAAAACATTTCTTTATCTTTGGCCATTTCTACATTACATGATCAACAAAACCTTCTCCACTGGCAATATGCCACCTCCATGGAAATTTGTGATTGTGTTCCCAATGCTTAAACAAACAAAAATATCTGAAAACCAAATCACCAATTACCGTCCTATCGCTAATTTACCTATTTTAGCTAAAGTAGCAGAAAAATTGGTCTTTAATCAGCTATCCAATTTTGCTGAAAAAACTAACTTGGCTGTTCGTCTGATCTTTGGATTTAAAAAGTTTGACCATGTAAGCCCTTTTTACGTGCAACTTCATTGGCTCCCTTTCGAAACTAGAGTTATTTTTAAATTTGGCTGCATTTGTTATAAAGCACTCTTCGGACTACTACCATCATACTTATCCACCCAACTAATATTCTCATCAAATAAGAACACAAGAAACTCGGGTATGTTTATGTACCCTGCTCTGAAAGCCTGTTTTAAAAGTTTCTTAGACAAAACTCTGGCTTTTCAAGCAGGGAAAATGAACTCTTGGCTGTGTCCTCTAATTGCCCAATCCCAATCTTACCTTGAGTTCAGAAAATAGATGATAACCTATTTGGTAAATTTATGCGATGATTTTACATTATATTACATTGTACTGCATCCTATTGTATTCCACTGAATTCTACTGTGTTTTGTATCTTCGTTGATATGTCTCGGTTCTCTTGCTGTGAACCGCCCAGAACTTCTGGTTGGGCGGTATATAAGAAAAAAAGAAAAATATGTAGGATAAATGTAGATATAGGGTAAATATAGTAACCTAAAATGCACACATATAAGTTGAAGATAGTGTTCAAATATTGTTCACTTATAAAGGATATGTAAATGCACCACTTCAGGATGCCCAAAATCACCAAAACCAACAATAGAACACTTCTGAAGCTCAAGTATGGATAACCATCACAGAAACACCCTCTGTACTAAAGCTCATATATCATAGCTCATGTGTTGTAAAACCATTACTGAAGCTCGTTATCGTAACATCATTATAAAAGCTCATACATAGCTTATGTATTGTAACACCATTACAGAAGATTGTGTATCATAACACTATTATATTAGCTCTTAAATTGGAGTTCATGTATTGTAACATCATTATAGAAGCTCATAAATTATAGCTCATGTATAGTAACACCATTACTAAAGCTCATGTATTGTAACATCATTTACTCATGAATTGTAACACCATTACTGAAGCTCAGGTATTGTAACATCATCATAGAAGCTCATAAACTGTACCTCAGGTATAGTAGCACCATTATAGAAGCTCATGTATCGTAACACCGTTATAGAAGCTAATGTAAAATGCTCTGAATTGACTACCCAGTCATTAGTAACAGTATAGAAGCTTTCAATAAACAATTATGTTTTATGTTAAAGCTCACTGACCATGATTTGTATTTGGCCAAATAATAATGTATGCTGTTCGGTACTACTACTACTATTAATTATTTCTATAGCGCTACCAGATGCACGCAGCACTTTATAGAGTCACAAAGAGTAAGAAAACAGTCCCTGCTCAAAAGAGCTTACAATCTAAACAGGCAAGATAGGTAAACAAGATGTCATGGATACAGTTAAGGGGAATGGTTAATCAGCTGGCTGGGTTGGAGGGCAGAGCTATATCAAAAAAGGTGGGTTTTCAGCTCTAATTGTACCACACCTAGTCGTATCCATTTGCATCTGCTACTGACCTGGTATAAGTGGATGCATCTACATTTAGATGCACCGATGAAGGTTTATGCTAGTACTCTTTACAGGAATCTGGGCACCCAGGTGTTGTTATAGAATAGGCATTCCTTGTGCAACAATGGGTCACTTCACGGGGTCACCCAATTATAGAATTGCTACTCCTTGGGTTTTTGCCAGGTACTAGTGACCTGGATTGGCCTCCTTGAGGCTATTGGGCTTGATGGACCATTGGTCTGACCCAGTAAGGTTATTCTTTTTTTTAATTATTTATATATTATTGCTATTTAAACATATTTTACAAGCTAACTCTTGCTTTGGAAAAACAGAAAAAATATTGTAAAGAAAATTACAGAGAAAAAAAAAGGCAATTAGCTAAGGGGCTCATAATCAAAAGAGAAAAACGTCCAAAAACCGACCTAAGTCGGCACTTGGGCGAACATTTCTCAAAAACGTCCAAGCGCCGATAATAAAACCGGGTTTTGGATGTATTTAAAAACGACCTAGGCCTTCATAGTGCAGCTCAACATCCAAAGATAAATGGGGCATTTCGGGAGGCGTATCGAAGGCGGGAGTTGGGCCGGACATGGGCCGGCTTAGACTTAGTCATTCAGCATGTAAAACCGAAAGTTTTACAACAGAGCTTAGACAGAACTTGGATGTTGTGACTTAGACCCTGTAAAACATGGTCTAAGTCACAAAAACCCACCAAAACTCACCAGATAAGCACTTCAAACACATAACACAGACCCCCACATACTACCCCAGTGATCACCAACCCCCCCACACCCATAAAAATTGTATTCACAACTTTAAATTTCAGCCTCCAGACCATCACCTGGCCGCCTGGCATAGGAAAGCTTAGTCGTCCAGCCCAGAGGCAGCTTAAGTCATCTTGGGGGTGGGTTAAGGACCCATAGAGAAGAGGACCCATGCCCATAAGCCCCTGTAATGACTGCATTGATACTTAAACATGTACACTCCCCTATATACCTCAAAACCCTTTTGTACTGGCATATAAGTGGCTCCTGAAGCCATAAGGGCTATTGGGGTGGTAGATAAATGGGTCTAGGGGATTCTGGAGATGGTTTGGGGGGCTGACATCACGTATAAGGGAGCTGTAGTGAGGAGAAACCATGGCACCCTTTTTGTGACGTTCACAGCAGTGCCCTGTAACGTACCCCACTATTTAGATGGCATGTCTGGGTGTGCAGTCCATCACTTTGCAGACCCTTCCCATGTCCAACAGGGCTTGTTCTAGGCATTTTGGACTTGGACAGAAAGTTGGATGGAAATGTGGTATAAAGATGGATGATTTAGCGGCTTGGATGATCAGATTGGCAGGACGTATAATTAGACAATTTTTGAAAGTAAAAAAAGTTGGACGTCTCTTTCAAAAATGTATCTTAGGCTCTTTTTAACTTTGGACGACTTGTGAGATGGATGTAAATGGACTTAGACGTCCCTTTCGATTATGCCCCTCTAGACCTTCCTTAGACCACAATAGATAGGGGGGAGGCCCCATTAAGGTAAAGAAAAACTAAAATTACAAATATTACAAAAGAATGGGCTTAACAGCTAGGTCCCGCTATCTAAACTGTTCATAATAAGTAAACATTCCGCGCTGTCAACTTTTTAAATCCAGAAAAGCTCACAACTGTTCAAGTGAAAAAAAACAAACATACCAAAAAACATATTTCAATCCAAGATATTTAACCATGCATTTATATGGCTAGGACAAAAGAAAAGAGACAGCCAAAGTCACTGTTTCAGTTCTCATCACCAGAAATAGTTTCCTTCACTCTTGTGTTTGTCTGGTAACGTCAGAAAAAATTCAAACTTTTTTTTACCACAAAACAAAATTTGAGAATTACGAAAATATAACCTTAATACTATGTTAACATCTTGACCAAAAAAAAATGACACTAATAAAGTAGCTCTCTCAGAAATATTGGATGCTGTGATTTCAAGCAAATCCATAACATTCAATGGTTCCTTTGCACATAAGTTTATTTCTTCTGCTTCTGGGGTTACTCCTACTTCTTTCTTTGCAGGTAAATAGTATATTCAGTTCACTGGCAGAATTTTTCAGGGGAAAATCTCAATACCTCAATTAAATACTTTTTCTATTGGAGTTACTCCCAGAGATTTTGGAAAATTCAAAAAGTGCATATTCAGTTTACGATTATAGTTCTCTTGTTGTTCCACTTTTCTATTAAGCAAAATTTTGTTCTTAACAATTCCAGAATTCAGGACTTGAAGACCTTCCACACTATTTTTAACTTGTTTCAATTCTAAGATGTATCATCAGGTTTTGTATCATCAGGTTTTCCCCCCAAAGCATCCACAGTACTCACAAGAGTTGCGACTTCCTGGGAAGACTTGATAACTAAGGCGTTCAGCTTCGAGAAAGCTTTCCAAATGATCTCTAGTGTCACCACCAATGGTCTTATTAGTTGAGAGCAAGCCCCGAGGCTAGATCCCAAATCTCACTGCTCCTTTAGATTTCTTGCGGCTTCAGCCCCTGGAATTGGGGTCTCCCCTGCAAGAGAAACTACACAGGGCTCCCCCAACTGAGCCATGATTGAAGCAGGACACAATGGGGGAATAGCTTCCAGAGGAAAGAAAGAAACCTCCAAGTCCAGGTCCTCAGCAACTCTTCCTACTGAAGACAATGCGGACAACTCTCCGGACTCAACACGGGAACCCATGACGCAGAGGTAGAAGTCCTTACCACAAGGGAATCAGTTTGGATATTCTCCTTGTATTTCGAATGAGGCATCTTGGTTCTGCAAGTAAAATTGAGTTCCTCTAGTGATCTCCTTTAGAGACACTGACACCATGCTGCTGCCATCTTGGACCACCCCTCAGTAACACTATTCTTATGTTCTTATCTGATCATGCAGTTACTGCACAGAACAGGTTTTTACCACATCAGAACATAAGAATTGCTGCTGATGGGTCAGACCAGTGGTCCATCGTGCCCAGCAGTCCACTTCCGCGGCGGCCCTTAGATCAAAGACCAGTGCCCTAACTGAGTCTAGTAAGTATATTGCTGATAGTGCACATGCCTTACCACACTGTGATGCACTTACTGTAGTCGCTGCATCTCCCTGCCATCAGCTCTACGTACCACCCACAACCCCCACCTCTTGTCATAGGCTCTGACCATCTCCTGACCTCTGACATACCTAACATAGTTTGTGACCACAATCCATCTCCCTAACACCCCTGCCTAGACAGCATCCACTGCCCCCACTCCCATGACATTCCACCCTCACAATTGTTGCATCTACAGTACAGAATTCTTTTGCTCTGTTGAAGCACTGCAATACTAAAGAAAAAAGAATTGAGATGGAACTGGAACCAGCAAAGGTAACTCAAGAAGAAAAGCACTCCCAAAGGGAAAAAAAGAAAGCTCAATCAAGAAAATTGTTGCTGTTAGGAGATTCCATCATGAAAGCCATTAATCTTGGAACACAAGTCAAGGAGACAAAAAAGAGTGAAGTGTCTCCCAGGATCCTTGGCTACCAGGAATACCAAACAAATACTGTCTATAATTAGAGAAGAATCTAAGAATTCTAAAGCTGAAATTGTTATCCACTTGGGAACAAATGACTTAACCAGCTATACTCCACTTGCATTACAGAAAGCTTTTCGGGAACTGAGGGAAGGGTTAAAGTGTTTTGTAAAGACTATCATTTTCAGAAGTAATACCTACATATGTAAAAACCTTTAACACTGTTCCTCATAAGAGGCTCTTGAATAAACTCCAAGGGCTGAAGTTATTGAACTTGATAAGAAAATGGTTGATGGACAGTCACCAGAGGGTGGTGGTTAATGGAATTCGGAGGAGGGAAAGGTGAGTAGTGGAGTGCCTCAGGGATCGGTACTGGGACCAATTCTATTCAATATGTTTGTGAGTGACATTGCTGAAGAGTTAGAAGGTAAAGTTAGCCTATTTGCAGAAGATAACAAGATTTGTAGCAGAGTTGATACCCCGGAGGGAATGGAAAACATGAAAAAGGATCTGCAAAAGTTAGAAGAATGGTCTAACGTCTGGCAATTAAAATTCAATGCGAAGAAGTGCAGAGTGATGCATTTCGGGGGGGGAGGGGGGTAGAAATCCAAGGGAACTGTATATGCTGGGAGGTGAGAGGCTGATAAGCACAGACAGAAAAAGGGACCTTGGGGTGATTGTGTCTGAGGATCTAAAGGCTTCTAAACAATGTGATTAGGTGGTGGCTGCGGCCAGAACGATGCTAGGCTGTATAGAAAGAGGAATAACCAGCAGAAGAAAGGAGATGGTGATGCCCTTGTATAGGTCATTAGTGAGGTCACACTTGGAGTTTTGTGTCCAGTTTTGGGGGCTATCTGGCGACGTATATAAAAAGACTTGAAGTGGTCCAGAGGAAGGCAACAAAAAAGGGAAAGGGTTTGAACCAAAAGAAAACCAAGAAGAGACTGAAAGACCAAAACATATATGCTTTGTAGGAGAGGACAGGCAGGGGAGATATGATACAGATGTTTAAATACTTGAAAGGTATTAATATAGAACCAAATCTTTTCCAGAGAAGGGAAAATGGTAAAACTAGAGGGCATAACTTGAGGTTGCAGGGAGAAAGACTTAGGAGTAATGTTAGGAAATTCTTTTTTTACAGAGAGGGTGGTGGATGGCTGGAAGGTCCTCCAAAGGGAGGTGGTGGAAAGGAAAATGGTGATGGAATTCAAAAAAGTGTGGGATAAACACAAAGGATCTCCAATTAGAAAATAAATGATATATATTAAAGAATCAAGGCCGGTATTGGACAAACTTGTATGGTTGGGGCCCATATGTGGTGATTTGGCTAGGAAGGGCTGGGGAGGGCATTAATGGGAGCTCCACTAATTTAGAACATGAGGATGTTACTGGCTAGATTTTATGGTAGATATCCTGCAAACAATGGAATGGTTGGATAGGCTGGAGTGAGCTTGGACGGTAACTTCAGCAGTTGGAACCTAGGACATTACCAGGTGGCCTTTAGTCTATGGCTCAGAAATATCAAAGAAGAGACAAGTTAATTTAATCATGGTAATGGCAGAATAAAAATCACTAATGTAATGTAATAACTAATGGGTAGATTGGATGGTCCATTCAGGTCTTTATCTGCCATCATTTACTATGTTATCACTTTACCGTTCTCGTCCAATCTATCATCCTGTCCAGACTGGACTACTGCAACTCAATCTACCTAAGCCTTACCAAGAAAAACCTTGATAGACTTCAGCGGATCCAGAATGCCGCGGCCAAGCTCATGTTTGCAAAAAGTAAATTCGACCATGTCTCACCGCTCCTGTGCAAGCTTCACTGGCTTCCGATTATTGCCAGGGTCCACTTTAAATGCACCTGCCTAATTTTCAAAATCCTTCACGGCATCCTCCCTCCCTTCATCTCACTCTCCTGGAACTCCTTAAATCTTAATACCACCAGACCCACTCACAAACTAAAATTATCCTTTCCTTCATTAAAAGGCATTTCCCATGCAGGAAAACTAGGGACCTCCCTCCCCTTCAGATTCACTGAGCTCTGGAACAACCTTACCTCCCCCCTCCAGATCCTGAGCTCTCTCCAACTCTTCCGCAAACATCTGAAAACCTGGCTTTTTTCAAAAATGTAATACCTACCCCATCTTTGGCATCCTAAGCCCCCCAAATATCCTTCTCACTATACCCTTTAACCTCATTGGAGTTCCTTTCTCTCTCAACTCTTGTAAACCGTGCTGAGCTCTACGATTGTGGAGATGATGCGGTATATAAACCTAAGGTTTAGTTTAGTTTAGTTTAGTTACTATGTTATTGGGAGTTTTCTTGATGTTTAGCAGACGGCAGACGTGATCCCCAGTTTCTCCTACTCTATTGATAGGCCTAGTGCGTTGCCTATTATTTGGCAGCTTGTCCCCTAGTGGTAGTACTATAAGACTTCTTCTAGAGGTCAGAGATGCCACAGAGAGCCCAGACTGCCAACAGAAGAGATGTGACAGGGGATAACTTCTGCTCCAACTAGACTAGTATAAAAATATAAGAGCCTGGTAAGAGCCAGGAAATGATGGTTATGAGGTGAAATCAAATATACTTTTTTAACAAAATATTTATTATTTAATATTTAGTATTATTATTGCCATCAGATTTAGATAGAGTCCAAGTGTAGGAAAAGCCTCAGAGTTCCACTAGGAGTCACAAAGAGAATTTCTCCAAGCTCCTTATACTTGGAGAAATTCTCTGTATGACTCCAGTGGAACCCTATGGCTTTTCCTACCCTCGGACTCTATCTAAATCTGATGGTAATAATACTAATAATAACATAAATATTTTGGTTAAAAAAAGTATATTTGATTTTGGTAGGCGATTTCTCCTATTTTGGAGTTGGTGCATATACAGAGTTGGTGCATACCAATGGTGTTATCAGTTATAGAACACTGGATGCAGGAATTTAGATTAAAACTCAATAAGAACAAGACAAAATTCTTTTTTGCTACTCCTTGTAAAAAAAAATAGCCGAACAAAGCACAGTAGTAGGTGGAATTTCATATCCATTAAGCCCAACAACTAAGATCCTAGGGATCACATTAGACCAAAATAATGTTTTCATACACTTTGGGAGCTGCGTACTATAAGATCTTATTTGATTATCCCACTTTCAAATTGCTGGTGTAATCTGTGATCCTCAGTTCTCTGGATTATTGTAACATTATCTATTATGCTGGCCTTAAGAGTAATCACCACAGACTGTGACTGATCCAGAATACAGCTGTAAGGTTGATTTTTAACTTGAAAAAAATCGGATCTTATCACTCCTTTTTATCGTAGGCTGCACTGGCTTCCGATTGAGGCCAGGGTTATTTTTAAATTCGGATTACTCTGCCACAAAGTGTTGATTGGTCTCACATCTGATTATTTAGTGGAACATTTTGTATTTGCTACATCTAAACGCTCACAACGTGTTCTGACATATTTTTCCTTTCCTTCTGTTAAGAACTGTCGACATAAAAAAATTCTTCGATAGACTACTCTCTTTTCAGGCAGCAATTAGAGACAAAGAATTTAGCCGGCTATTAATTAATGCTGTGTCTTCTACACATTTTAGAAAACTTCTGAAAACACATCTATGTGATAATTTTTTACAAAATTAGAACTGGATAATTTGTTAATCTGTACTTCCTGAGACTGTCTCAGCTTCTTCTAGTTGTAAACCTCATAGAACTGCAAGGTTATGTGGTATATAAATAATGTAATATAAGAGTAATTTATTTCCCTACTACCCAGTGTTTGACGTATGAGGTGAAGTCCAGGAATGCATCAGGGACTGGTGGTGTTGATAGTAAGGGTACATGGGTACAACAAAAAACTATTTACATATATTATATGCAAGTGTGGTTTAGATAAACCTACATGTGTAATGAAACCCTAAATAACTTGCTTTATGATACTAAAATACATCTAAAGATCCAAGATGGCACTTAGGCGGTAACTTTGTGCAGGAGCTCCGAATCGACTTTTAAAATATTTCTTTGTCAGGATCATCAGGTGGTACATAGAAATGGCATCACAGACAGTGAGAATACAGTAGTGGCAACTATCCTTTCTCCAGTGTTAATGTGCCAATGGTAAGAGTCCATACTCCAACTCTCTCTTCCCTCCTCCGCCTCCCCCCCCCCCTTTCCTTGGCAATAAGTTACTGCACAAATTAGCACATAACTAATTCACATGGTAATTGCTTCTCAGTTTTAATAAACAGGTTCCAATATTTCTTGTTTGATACAGTTTTCTTTTGGTGAACATTGTGTTTTGTTAAAGCACATAATTAAATGAGGCATTTGAAATAAATGAAAGTAAATTAAAAATTCACTGCATACTATATACTTAAGGGGATAGAATGAGGAGTATCCTTAGAAAATACTTTTCCAGGGGGATAGCCCCATACTGGGTCTATTACCAGTTGTGTGATTTAAGAGAGCAGTCTGGAGTTATCTGCCTTTTGTTTCTTCTTCCTGCTAGCAATGTGGTATTTATATTTATATTTTTCTTCTTGTTACTATGTTCTTTGATGTTGATGCTTGTACCGCATTGGTCCCAGATGCATATGTTTATATCTGATTTTACTGTATTCCACTTGTTTCTCTGGTTGACCTCATTCCTAATAAAAATGATTTAAAAAAGAAAAAAAAACACAAAACTTTTCCACAGAAAGGGTGGTAAATGTGTGGCATGGCCTCCCAGTGGAGGTGGTGGAGACAAAAAAATGTATCTGAATTCAAGAAAACTTTGCCTTAATTTTTTTCTTTGTTCGTTTTATGTTTTCTCCCTAAAGGTTGTGCGTTTTGGGTTGTTTTGGGTTTTTTTTTCTCCACAATATGTAGAAGGGAATGCTGAAAGGTTGTCAGCCCAACCAACCATCTTCCTAAATTCTGAGCATTATTTTGCCACTGTAGCTGAAAAGAGTATTATTTCGTTAAGTGCCAATCTGCAGAAAACGGCACCCCCCCCCTCGTATGGCTGGTGCATCTTCCACAGGACGTTAGGCAGGAACCCTCTTACTAGAAGTTTAAGAAAAGCTTGAAAAAGTGGTTGTTTAAGCAAGTTTTTTGTTTTTTGTTTTTTTAACTTGCAATGAGTCAGATATTGCGTTTTAAGATTATTGGAACATCAGATTAATTCATGAAGTTTGGCTTTCCCCCTCTTTTACTAAGGTGCGCTAACCGATTAGCGCGTGCTAATCGATTTAGCATGCGCTAAACGCTAGCGCGTGCATGTTAGGCTATGGACATGTTAGCATTTAGCGAGCACTAATTCGATTAGCCCACGCTAATCAGTGCACCTTAGTAAAAGAGGGCCTTGGTTCTAGATAGATGGTGCGATGATGGTTATTGGAAACTCCATCTTCCTTTGTAGCAGACATTTGAAATGAACTTTTATTTTATGTTATTATTACATAAATAATTGTTCTACTGTATATGTTCCCCTTCTTGCGTGTCTCCCTTTGTTGTGTTATGCTTTGGATCACCTGATCATCACAATGTTCTTTTATTTTCAATTGCTCATAATATTTTGTAAACTGCTTGGATATTGCCTAAATGTTAGATGTGCTGATACCAGGGTACACTAGTTTTCTGTTATGGAAACTAGCGGCCTCTTTTACAAAGCCACATTAGCGGCTGCCGCGCAGCAAGAGCCCCGAAGCCCTTTAAATCTCTATGGGCTTCGGGGCCGTTAGCGCAGCGCAGCCACTAGTGCGGCTTTGTCAAAGAAGCCGTAGGTGCCACAAAAGCAAAAAAGAGGTAAATAATCCAATCTGCAGTTACAATTGAAAGAAAAAAAAAAAAAGAGTAAAAAAAGGATACGGCTTAAAATGTGCTTTATTAATGCCCCAACAAAGAGTGATCCCAGGACACTCTTTTTAAAAACTGCTGTTTTTGATATTTTTTTTCATTTTTAAAATTTGTTTATTGAAGTGTTTAGAAAAAAACCCCCAAGAAAAACAGAAGTGAAGAAGGAAATTGTACATCAAACATGTTACTTATGTCAAGATGCAACGAGGTAACAATAGGAAAAAGCAAATCTCCCAAGCCCCAAAACAGAAACTGTGATCAGGGGGAGGGACTGCCCACAGAGACGATTGAAGTAGAAAACTACTTCCTTTCACCACTACTAAAAAGTAACTTAACTAATAACTCAAAATAATTTATAGAGAGCCCTCAGTCATACAGCCAACCTCCGGACACCGGAGGAAAAGGCTGCCACTGGTTTGCACCTAGAAGGTGTCAACTGTGAAACATCCTAGGGCTCTCTGTGAATTTAGGTGCTAAATAACACAAAAGTGCTGTAAATGCAAAAAATCAAAAACGTACACTGTAAGCAGTCTCTTCCCCTAAACCAGGGGGGCAAAAGAACAAGTGTCCAAATTCAATCTGTAAGCCAAAAGAAGGTACCTTGCTTTTTCCTAGTTTTGTTAGCTCCCATTGTTCGGGTTTTCTTTAGATTCACGAGGTAACAATAAGCATCCAGAAATAATCAATCTATATAAGTATATATATGAAGCTATATAAAGTTTCAAATTTTATTTTAATTTGATGAATCGCTTAATTAAATTTTTACTAAGCGAGTTACAACATTGAAAAAAAATAACATTTAGAGCTTTTATCAAGGCGCGCTACAGGGGTTAGCGCGTCAGACATTTCATCACGTGCTAACCCCCGCGGCAGCCTGAAATCCTAACGCCTCGTCAATGGAGCATTCCGTGTGTTAAACCGCTACCGTGCCTTTGTAAAAGGACCCCTTATTTTAGCATAATGTTTAAAAAATTTTAAATAGTAGTTAAGACCAACAGACTTACAGACCAACCGAGACACTAGGTAAAAAAAAAGGGAAGAACTACAATTCATTATTTTTAGAGTGCAGGAGAGAACCATAAATGGAAAAAACATTAGGAGGGGGGAGGTGGAAACCTAGAAGGTAATATAAAATTATTGAACATAATTTATAGATTAAAAGCATCTTTAAAAAGAAAGCTTTTTAAGTTACTTTTAAAATGACTCAAATTATTTTCCTCTCGATTGCTGAGGTAAACTGTTCCAAAGTTGTGGAGCCATCACCGAGAACATATCTTGTCATCGAGTTCCAATAATTTTCCGTGGAGGGAACCACTAAGAGTTTTTGGTTAGTAGACCAAAGGGAACGCGACGTATTATAAGGAATAAGTGATTTATTGATAAATTGGGGTTCATTAGTGAATACATCAAGCACACATGGAGACCTTATGAACATGACATATCCTAATAAAAATAATAAGGCTAGTAATGAATTAGGGTAAGCCTTGATATAAAACAAGCAAACCAGTTGAAATGACCGAATAGATAAGGAGTGAAGGGATAAATCCCTAAGTGGCGACCATATTTTATTAACTTTGTATATTTTTTGAGTGTTTTTTAATGATTTCCTGGTGATGACATCATCAATGATAGTTTTTGTGGGAATGTGATGTTTTTATACAGGATTCATGTTACAATGCCAGATTTTGGGCTCCTTTTACAAAGATGCGTTAGAGCCTTAATGTACAGAATAGCATGTGCTAAAATGCTGCGTGTGCTAGCTGCTACCACCTCCTCTTGAGCAAGCGGTAGTTTTTCAGCTAGTGTGCGCTATAGCACGCGCTAATCTGGTGCGTGCGCTAAAAACACTATCCATCTTCGTAAAAGGAGCCTTTTATGTTGGCACACATTTGTAAGCTGGATTTGCTATTTTACAAGTAAAAATGCTGTTTTTTTAATGTTTTTTTTAAATTGGGTTTTACTTTCACTTTGAAATTGTGGCTTTTTTAAAGCCTATTTTTTGGCATTTTTGAGCAAAAATAGGATTCTTATGAAGCCATGGACAAGAAAGATTTAGGGATCCTTTTATCAAGCTGCGACAGGGGCTTAACACGCGTTAAACCGCCTGCCACGCTAGCCGCTAACGCCTGCATTGAGCAGGCGTTCGTTTTTTAACTGGCCGCGTGGGTTAGCGCATGATGAAATGTCCGACGCGCCTGGCTTGATAAAAGGGCCCCTTAGTTTAAGTGGTGGTTAATTAAAATTGAAACATTTGTTTTTCAATTTGATTCAGCTGTTTTTGCATTTGATTGTATGAGCAGTGCTCCAGTATTTTGAATGTAAGATTGCTATTTTAATTTTTGTAATGTATAGAACCCTTAATAGTCCCCATGGTTTTTAATATTACTCTTATAAAGTCTACCACAGTTCCCCCTGTTGGATATAGAGTGGATTATTAAACATGTTTTTTAAATGTACTTGTGTACCATCAAGAGGTTTTTATGCTTTATTCACAGTACTCTGAAAGGCTCTTTGTACTGTGGTACAGTTTTGAAGGTAATTTCACCAACCTTTCGTGTTTTCTAATTTAATACTTTTTTTTTCTGCTGTTTTCTCTAATGATTCTAATCTACATTTTGTCTGTCTCTTATAGGAGGATATATATGTTTCTGGACTCATTTAATTGTTTGACTGTAGCTCCTGATGCAAGCGCTGTGTCACCAAAACATGTTGGGCATCGTGTAAAATTTGACTTTGAAGTCTGGACACAGATTCACTTGAGACATTAATAAGGAACATTCTGAGACTTATCCTTGTTTTGCTGCTCTTGTTCTCTTTGCATGGAAACTAAGGGGCAAATTCTATAAAAGACGCCTAAAAGTTAGGCATCGTTTAGACATCCGACAGTACAACACTTAACGTGATTCTATTATGCATAGACACACAATAGATAATCACTCTAATTGCGTCTATATAGTTAGGCGTCCTTTATAGAATCACTTTTTAGGCATTGCGCAGCAAGAATATAGACGTCCACACCTATCACAATAGACCAGGGGTGTCAAATGTCATTCCTCGAGGGCAGCAATCCAGTCGGGTTTTCAGGATTTCCCCAATGAATATGCATGAGATCTATTTGCATGTACTGCTTTCATTGTATGCTAATAGACCTCATGCATATTCATTGAGGAAATCCTGAAAACCTGACTGGATTGCGGCCCTTGAGGACTGACATTTGACACGCTTGCATTAGACGTTGCTTTTTCCAATGGGTATCTATGAAATTCTGGATGCCTATTCTGTGAATCGCACATAGCCTTTGGATATCTAACTTTCAATTATTGCATGTTAAAGTCTTTAATTGTGCTTATTATTCAATCTATTTGGATGCCTAAGTTGTTGGACGTCCACATTGCGGATGCCTAACTTTAGGTGTCCTTTTGAGAATTTGCCCCTAAGTGACCAGCTACTATTATAGAATAAGTGTTCACTGTGCGGCCTTGGGGTGCCTAAATGGAGATACAGAGGAACCTTGGTTTGCGAGCATAATTCGTTCCAGAAGCATGCTCGTAAACCAAAGTGCTCTCGGAGAGAGTGGGAGCCAGAAGGCCTTGAGCATGCACAGATGATCAAGGCCCAGGCCAGCGTCAAGAGGCAGGATCTTCAGGCACTGGCACGTCCTGTGGATTGGTGCTGCGTGCCGGTGCCAGATCAAGGGTAAGGGTTTGGGTTTGGGCGGGCAGGTGATGCTGGATCTTGGGGCGGTGTGGGGGGCGGCATTCGTGGGTGAGGGGAGGGAGTGATACCAATTCTCGGGGGAGGGCTCGCAAATCGAGTCACGATTTGCTTGAGTGTTTTGCTCGTCTTGCAAAACAGTCATAAACTGCGTTACTCGCAAACCGATGTTTGACTGTACTCAGTTGTAGAATTGGCCCTAAGTGTTTTGAAATATTTTGTGCATTAGCATTTCCAGGAATACGTGGAATTCTCAGTTGTGGCAATGTGCCAAAGAATTCTCTGAAATTCAGCTATATATGCAAATTAGCCAGTTGTTATCTGCAAGGATAGCTTAATTTCTCAAAACAATGATTGCTAGCACCTAAATATTTTGCAGATTAACATATTGACTCATATGCTTGAAGACATGAAGAAATAGATGAACTGAGTATCAATCATTAAAACCCACAATGGTATGTGTTATACAGCTCAACTACTTATAATTATTACAGTGCTACTAACATTTGCAGCTCTGTACATTAACATATACTAGGCAGACTCTGATCAAAACAGCTATCTAATCAAGACAGATAAACAGGACCAATTAGGAATTAAGGAATTACTTATAGAGGGAATGATAAAAGCAGATATGGGTACTGAACAAGTGAATTGGAGTTAAAAGCAGCCTCAAAAAGGCAGGCTTTTAACTTAGATTTGAAATACTGGCTCAGGGGGAGATGAAGTAAGCTTCACCACACATACCGCCAGAAAAATACTGCAGCATGCTGTAATCAATGAGCATGCAAATTACTGCCATGTTAAAATTGCAGTAGTAATACACAGATCAATGATTTAATATCACCTTTCCTGTTAGTACCTGAGTGGAGACTGGCTCAGACACTGACAGGCAGGTTGACAATATAAAAACAAAATAAAGGCAAGCATGCCGTGGCATTTTTCCAGTCTGAGCCGATCTGAACATTCATATGAGGGAATTTCTCCCTTATATGGCAGACTGGCCTTGCCTAGTACATCCCAGAATGCATTGGAAAGAGCTGCCATTTCAGAATTACACTAGAGTCAGAAGCCAGTGGGCATAGTTCCTGCCATTAAGATGTATGGGGTCTGGTTGAGGGTCAGATGGATGGCCCTAGATTCTGGTTGGGCAAGGTGGGAAGGGAGAAAGGCTGATTGGTCCCGATCAGGCCACTAGACACATGAGAAAAAATTGTAAAACCCTTGTTTCTCCAGGATGCTAGCAATGGGCACATAAAGTTTTTTATTTGTTGAGGACCAGAGCAGGAGCCAGCTCTTTAGGTTTGGGCTCCACAGCAAGTTTGCACCAGACTTCCACTCACTCCTCTAAATGAAATCAGATCACACCAATAGTTGAAAGAATAACTCCAATCTTTTCTTCTTCTTGGAATGCTTGAACAACAATAGTTTTTTCAACAGCTCCAAAATTATGTACACATTCTAAATCAGATACAAATAGTTTAGATACACTGGGATCCTCTTTGTTGGATGGATCCAGCTGCAAAGTCTAAAAGTCCAGATTTCTTGGTGTGGAATAGACCTAAACATAAATCAGAGTTTTCTGCTGTGATCGATTAGGTTGTGCAACCCATGTGACAACTTTCCGCCCAGAGCCAGGTCTTAAGACTCCTTAGGAGTGAGGTCACTTTTCTAAGACCATCCTCCAGATTTTACTAAAGCACTAAAGTAAAATCTACTAATTTAGTTAAGTAAAATCTGGTAATCCTATCAAGGAAGTCCCAAGAACTGGCTTGGCTTCTCATATTAATGTGTGATTTCTGGAAAATGATGGAAACCAAAGGCAGTTTGAAAGGTGTATGTCTGCCTCTACCTTCCAGTTTTCTTGGGAAACCAAGTGTAAGCAGCTTTTCACACACACACATACACACACACACACACACACACAGGTCAGAAGTTCACACTCCATCTGTAGAACACAGTAAAACAAAACACTGATCATTTTAGACTACAAATACCACAACATCAAAATGTTTACATCATTTACTTGCAGTCATGGGGAATATATACACTATTCTCTCTTTTTTCCTGTATATTTTGCTGGAATATATACACTACACCTTATAAAATTCACCCAGGGCTATACACTTTTTTTTTCCAAGGGATGGGGTGAGAAAACAATCTTTTTTTTTTTTTTTAATTATGATTTATTGTAGGAGTGGGAGAAAATGGGGTCAGGTGATTTGGGGGGGCGGGGATGGGACAATGCTGGAGTGGGACAGAAGAAGGCATGTCGTTCAGAATACTACAGTTAACCTCATTCACAATGTACATAAGTTTGATAGTGTCACTCCCCTTCTGAAATTGGAACTTTGGCTCCGTACTGATCACTGTATTTCTTTTAAAGTATTTATTTATTTGTTGCATTTATATTCTGCCTACAACCTAAGTGGATTACAGTAAAGACAAAGAAGCTTCAAGTTTCAAGTTCATTTGAATCTTGATATACTGCTTTTATAGTCAAAGCGGTTTCTGATTAATACAAAGTTTTAAAAAGATTTTTAAAAAATAAAATAAAGGGAACAAATTCACAATTACCATACAGACACAACATGATACAGATGGGCAAATGGGGAGGATACATTGCATAAAATATAAAAGGGGGAGGTAAAAAACAAAAGGCACAAAAGGAATCATTAATGTAAGGCCTGATGTCTGAGATTTTGAATTAAAAAATTAAGTATAAATCTCAAGTTCATCTCTGAAAAGAAATGTTTTAAGATTAGATTTAAAATTATTGAGATTCTTTTCTTGTCTGAAGGTCAGAGGTAATGTATTCCACAGTGTGGGAGCGGTCACAGAAAAGATTGTTTTCCGCGTTTTATCATATAACAGTTGGCGTATAGAAGGGACTACTAAAATGTTTTATTGGGAAGAACGTAGAGTTCTATGTGGATCATATGGGATTAGCATCCTATCTATAAAGGATGGAATGTGATTAGATTGAACTTTAAAAGTATGAAGTAGTATTTTGAAAGTAATCCTAACACACTATACAAAAATAAAATGTAGCAGAACAAAATTACAGCAGCTCATTCCATCACAGTAACAACTCTGATCCAACATGACAGCCAAATTCACCCTGTAAAGTAAGCTTGGCCAAACAAATAGGTTTTCAAGAACTTCCTGAACTGGCCTACAATACTGCACAACCTGAGCTTGCCAGGCAACTTATTCCATCAAAGAAGACCCATTATGGAAAAAAGCCATCAACCTTGCATATTATTCTCAGATCTTAAGGACCGCCTTGTCTGAAAATGCTGAATCACGGGACAACTGTTCCTGGTAACTGCTTATATGCTAGTTGAGGGAGAAGTACCAAGAACTTATATTCAATCTGAAAGGATATTGGCAGCCAGTAGAATTGTTTTAATCTTGGAGTCTTTTGCATCAGTCCACAACACCCCATTAAAATCCATGCTGCTGCATTTTCCACCACTTGCAATGCCTTAATCCTGGTCTGCGCCATTCCCAAGAACAATGCATTGCAGTAGTCAATCTTCACCAACACCATAGACTGCAGCATGTGTCTAAAATCATAAGCTTAATATAACAAAATCAATTGAGCCAAGACACCTATACTATTAGTAACACACTTCTCAAATCACATGTCTTACCTCAGTGTCAAGTGATCACCAAATGAGCATTACACTTATCAAATGGACCTCAGAATCCACAGAATATAACTCACAGAACCAAAAGGCTTCAAAAAGAGTTAACCTAATTTTATCATTGGTCCACTCCGGGTAAACCAGGTCAGAGAGAAAAAACTCCCTTTAAGAGAGAGAAAAGGTCTCTGGCTCAGAACTTGGGCTCAATTCAGAACTTTATAACTACAAAAGGGGGTCACCTGGCACTAAGGGCTTTTCAAATCTATATCTACAGAGTTAAGTCTATATTCTAGGGTGTAGCGTAAACCTCCAACATTAAATAAGGAAAGGAATTTCAGACTTAGATTCACTTTGTCATTGTTCTGTTGTATAGTCCTTTCCAGATAAACAATTCAGCCAACAATTGTACTCCAAACTTAGGCAAAAAACAGCCCGCCAACACCTAGGAATAGGAGCAACTATTTTTCAAAAGAGAATCCTTGTTTCGTTGACAGCATTGGCTTCAAAATGGCCCAACAGGTGAAGCTTAATAAATACCGATTTCACCTTCATTGCTACTCAATCTTGCATTTTCAACCTATAATCTAATATTATTCCCAAAACTTTAATACAGCATTCCACCCATAACACCATGAGAACATAACATAAAACCATAAGAGTTGTCATACTGGAACCATAAGAGTGGTCATACTAGAACCAAAAGAGTGGTCATACTGGAACAGACCAAAGGTCCATTAAGCCTAGTATCTAGTTTCTAACCATGGCCAATCGCTGCCTGGCTGGCCTGGAACTTCCTCTCCGACGTCAGAATTGATGTTGGGAAGAAGGCTTCTGGGCGGCAAGAAGAAGGTGCAGCGGTGGCAGTTGGACGGGGGTTTGAATCGGCGCTGGAGGGAGAGGAAGCGATCGTCTGTCCCATTGTCCCCGCGCACAGCTTTGGGACGCTATCCCTGAAAATGAGACATTTCAGTGTCCCAAAGCAGTGGGTCGGGATAACGGGATAGCCGGTCCAATAACGGGATGGTCCCGTTGAAAACGGGACATATGGTCACCTTACTCAAGGCTGACCAATCCCAGGTCAGCACAGTGTTTGGGCTTCTTCATTATGTCCTTCCATTGTAGAGTCATGGGATTCAGTTCCTAGTTGTGAATCCCTTAAGACATTTTCTTTTTCTTTTAATTTGATTGGTTGGACTGGCAGAACTTCCAAGCCTGCCTAACCAATCAAATTAAACAATAAAAAGCCTTTAGAGATTCTCTCCAGGCACTGAATTCTCCAAAGGAACTATGCTCTCCTGTGCTTTGACTGCTGGTTCGGGTTTGCCATTCACACCTTCCTGACTGCTGCAGTATTTGGGGGACCTCTGGAAAGGACCCCATGGCATAAGCATCAGAACAGGGGCCATGGCCTCCCCAAAAATTTAGCCCTGGTGGTCCAGAGGTGCAGCGGGCAGGAGCAAGCTTTCCGCGCTCCTGTCCGCTGCTAACTCGGTGGGTGGCGGCCACGGGATGTGTTTTCTTCTGCCGTTCAGCGGCAACGAGCACGAGTGTGCTCTGGCGCTCCTGCTTGGCGCTGAGTGGCTTTTAAGATCTCAGTTTTCATAATCAAATCAGTAATGTTACTCAGAAGTCTTTTTACAACTAAGCCTCATCCGTTCTATCCTTTCTCTATTAGACCCCCCTACCAACATTCTGATTCACTCCTTTGTTAGCTCCAACATTGATTACTGCAACACCTTATATCAAAGCATTACACAAAACGAAATTTGTCAGCTGCAACTATTGCAAAACACTGCAGTCAAACTCATTTATAAAGCAAAAAAATTTGACCATGTCACCTCCCTCTTGATCAAAGCACATTAGCTACCAGTTCTTCACCGCATCACCTAACATTTAAAACCAAGCAGTCCAATTCACCAGCATTCATTGATAAACTTCTTATTCCATATGCTACCTACCCGGAATCTGCATTCCATTACTCAAAATCTGCTTTCAGTCCCATCTATATGTGAATTATTTCTTGACACAACCCGCAAAACTATCTTCTCAGTCACTGCCCCTAGAACGCCCTTCCATCTGACCTTACACTAGAAACATCTCTCAGAAAGTTCAAATCTAAACTAAAAACATTCCTTTTTAAAGACACCTATACATTCTGACTTTTTTCATTTCAATAAGAGCCAAAAAAGCTTCTATGCAGTTGGTAATACCGAATTGAAACATTTCTTTTGAAGCGACCCCTACTCTAGTGTCTTAAGCCCCTCCCTCTTATGAGTTTATTTTTTATTTAATTTCTCACCATTTCCCATTCATTCCCTTTGGTACCAGTAAGTCAACATGTTTTGTCCCCCCCCCCCCTCTACTTTTATTTTTAACTTTTATTTTATTTTAATAATATTTGATAATTGTAAACCATTTAGGTATGTTTTTGATAAACGGTATATCAAAGATTAAATGAACTTGGAAACTTGATTTAGAGAAGTAGATCTGGGAGTCATCAGCATAAAGAGAATCCTGAAAACCATGGGAGGAGATCAGAGTAGAGGTCTGCACGGGAACGGGGATTGCGGGGATCCCGCGGGTTCCCCCCCTGGCCCACGGGACTCCCACGGGGACGCCCCCTGGCCCACGGGACTCCCACGGGGATGCCCCCCTGACCCACGGGACTCCCACGGGGACGCCCCCTTGCCCACGGGACTCCCACGGGGATGAAAACAACCTACCTAAATTCTGGCGATGCAAGAATGCAGCTTACAAGTCTGGCGTCGCGTCGGGAAATAGCCATGTTGAGCAGTGAGCTCAGCACGTACACAGATGAAAGCCTTGCTTGCTGATTGGTCCGGTGGCCCCGCCCCACCGTGCCGCCGGACCAATCAGCAAGCAAGGCTTTCATCTGTGTATGTGCTGAGCTCACTGCTCAGCATGGCTATTTCCCGACGCGGGCATTAGGCTGTTTTTTGTCATTTCGGGTGGGGGATGGCAGCGGCAGCAGCAGCCTGAAAAAGAAATCATCCTGGCCGGGTTCGGTGTCATGCTCCGGAGCTTCTACAGCCTTCCTATCTCCCTCTCCCTTCTACCTGCGGCTCTCTTCGGCAACTCAGCAGCAGCTTCTGACGTTGGGGCCTACCCTCTGCGAGTCCCGCTTGTTTCAACTTCCTTTTTCCACAAAGGTGGGACTCGTAGAGGGAAGGCCTCGATGTCGGCAGCTTGTCTTGATCACCGCTGCTGACGAGTTGCTGAAGAGAGCCGCGGAGCAGGGGGGTGTTGCCAGGTGCAGGTAGAAGGGAGAGGGCCAGATGCAGGACTCGTGGGTGAGGGAGGAGAAGAGAGAGGGGAGAGAAACAAAAGGAAATATTTCATACTGGGCTGGGCCGGAGTGGAGAGAGGGTGGAAAGATTCTGGCTACAGGGTGCATTAACAAAGGAAAAGGGGGGAAAGCTGAAAATGGAGATAGTGACACAAAGAAGAGAAAGGGTAAGCAGGACCTTCTGAATAAGGATAGAGATACAGAGGGGACATGAAGAGGAGGTGAAATAGAGACATAGAAGTAATGCTGAAAAAGTGTGTGTGTGTGGGGGGGGAGATAAAGACATTGAAAGGGCAAATGGTGAATATGGGGTAAAGACAAGGACAGAGACAAATGAAGATTCTGAAAAAGTGGTGAGATACGGATATAGGTGAGATGGACACAAAGAAGGGTGATGCTGGAAAATAGGTGGAATGGTAATTCTGACAGACACAGAAGGGAAATGCTGGATCAAGGAGAGATGGGGCTCAGGCTGGATGGAATGAGGAGAAATGCCTTGTTGGCCCGGAACTTCCTCTCCTACGTCAGAATTGACGTCAGGGAGCAGAATGCTGGTCAGCGCGACGCTTCTGCAGGGAAAGCTTGGGACGGCGGTGGCTTAGAGGCTATTCTCCGATGGCTGTGGCAGCAAACCGAGTGGCTTGGGGGAGGGCACGGAGAAAGAAAGAAAGGGGGCAGACAGAGAGACAGAAAGAAGGGGGAACAGGGAGACAGAAAGAAAAAGTTGGGGGAGAGAATGAGGTCTGGAGGAGAGGAAACATACAGGAGGCTGAAAGAAAGGAAGAAAGATTGGATGCACAGTCAGAAGAAGAAAGTGCAACCAGAGACTCATGAAATCACCAAACAGCAAAGGTAGGAAAAATGATTTTATTTTCAATTTAGTGATCAAAATGTGTCTGTTTTGAGAATTTATATCTGCTGTCTATATTTTGCACTATGGCTCCCTTTTACTAAACCGCAATATTGTTTTTTAGCGCAGGGAGCCTATGAGCATTGAGAGCAGCGCGAGGCATTCAGCGTAACTCCCTGTGCTAAAACCTACTATTGTGGTTTAGTAAAAAGGGAGGGGGTGTATTTGTCTATTTTTGTATTTTGTTACCGAGGTGACATTGCATAGAGTCATCTGCCTTGGGAAATGTATATGGCAGATATCTTTATTTTGTGTTCAAAAGAAAAGGAAATGCATTTCTGGTTTTATTTCTACAGTGTTGAAGTACTTGTTGGCCCTTGCTGTGACTGGTGGGGATCCCCAAGCACCGCCAGCAGAGGACCTCCTCTAGAGATGGTCAGAACTCCCCTCCACCAAGCGCAGCAGTCGCTGGCAGCATCCATGAGCCACTGAGGTGCCAGCATCTGTGACTCAGGGACGCTACTGCTGCCTGCCAAGCTTGGCAAAAGGGACCCCAGGCCAACTGCAAAGGAAGTCCTCAGCTGACAGTTTGTGGGTTCTCATCAGCTGAGTATTTATATTTTATATTTACATTAGAGGTTCTGGTAGAAACCCATTTACAAAGTATGTATTCTTCCCAATTAATATTTCCAAATTAATAGTCTCTTTGCTTATTTGTAAATGGGTCTCTACCAGAGCCTTTAATTCAGTAGCATAATTAAATAAAATAACTATTTCTGAAGTTTATAGGGAAGGATGGTGACGGAGGGGATTCCTCGCGGGGACGGGTGGGGACGGAGGGGATTCCTCGCGGGGACGGGTGGGGACGGAGGGGATTCCTCGCGGGGACGGGTGGGGACGGAGGGGATTCCTCGCGGGGACGGGTGGGGACGGAGGGATTCCTCACGGGGACGGGTGGGGACTGAGGGATTCCTCACGGGGACGGGTGGGGATGGGTGGGATTTTGGCGGGGACGGGTGGGGACGGGTGGGATTTCTGTCCCCGCGCAACTCTCTAGATCAGAGCACCAAAGGAATAAGTATAGAGAGAGAAGAGAAGAGGTCCTAAGATATAGCCCTGATGTACACTGACTGATAGTGGGATAGCATTGGAAAAGGATCCATCACTGCACAGACTAAAAGTGTGATGAGACACAATAACATTATATTGAAAGTTCCAGCATGACAAGCCTACAAGCAAAATATTTGGTGCAATAGTCCTTTTGCCTCAAGATATCATGAGAATTATGACATACTGTACAGTATTTCTAGCATATCCTAAAATGAATAAACTGTGCCCAGGTGAATGACTACTGAGAATCACAGTGGTGCGCATTGAGGCAATCAATTTATTGAGGCATGAACTTTCAGGGACCAGAATCCACTTCATTAGATGCACTGCAATTTTCCTTCGATTCCTTTATATAAACATTCCGATTTCCATAAAGTGGAAAATCTAAACAAAGTGTGATAGCATGTCTATTATAAACAAAACAGTATTTAAGCTATATAAGTACATTGCAATTCTTTTTCTGCATCTTGCTGAAGTTTCCTAAAAACTGACTCTCTGTCTCTAATAGCTTTCTCCTGTAATCTAAAATAATGTGTTTGAATTGCATGGCTTCTTTTTATAAACCAGACAAAGGCCCAGTTCCTCAACTAAAACTATTATCTTAAAAGATAAGAACAGTGCTTGAAAATAATCTGTTCAATTGCAAATGTTGCAAGCATAGGATCTAGATTTCTAATTCAGGCTGAATTAGCAATTATTGTTAACTTCACAGGTTATAATAATTTGCTGGGTAATTACAATACTGCTTACATAGGTGAAAGGTGCAGGTATAGTCTTCACTCTGCAGACCACCAGACTTTCAACATGAAAGCACATGTACTTTCACTTTGTAAATGATTTCAAGGGGGAAAAAAACACATTCACATCTGTTCACATGTGTGGTTGCTTTTTGCCTAGTTAAAATGCATGCAGACTTTTGAAAATTTAACCGTATGGATATACACTCATAAGAACATAAGAATTGCCGCTGCTGGGTCAGACCTATGGTCCATTGTGCCCAGCAGTCCGCTGCCCTAACTGAGTCTAGCCTTACCTGCACACGTTCTGGTTTAGCAGGAACTTGTCTAACTTTGTCTTGAATCCCCGGAGGGTGTTTTCCCCTATAACAACCTCTGGAAGAGCGTTCCAGTTTTCCACCACTCTCTGGGTGAAGAAGAATTTTCTTACATTTGTACAGAATCTATCCCTTTTTAACTTTATAGAGTGTCCTCTCGTTCTCCCTACTTTGGAGAGGGTGAACAACCTGTCTTTATCTACTAAGTCTATTCCCTTCATTATCTTGAATGTTTTGATTATGTCCCTTTCAGTCTCCTCTTTTCAAGGGAGAAGAGACCCAGTTTCTCTAATCTCTCACTGTACGTCAACTCCTCCAACCTCTTAACCATTTTAGTCGCTCTTCTTTGGACCATTTTGAGTAGTACTGTGTCCTTCTTCATGGACACAGTATTCCAGGTGGGGGCGTACCATGGCCTGGTACAGCGGCATGATAACCCCTCCATATTCGCGGTGGTTAGGGGCAGAGCCAGCCTGCGAATATTGAAAATTTGTGAATAACTTTTGGACCGGTTCTGACCCACCCCTACCTTCCTCCTGCCTCCTGGACCTTACCTGGTAGTCTAGTGGTAACACGTGGCAGAAGCAATCTTCCTACCCTCCTGCCCCCATGCAGAGCCTTCTTCAAAAATGGCTGCTCTAAGTTCACGTTGTAGTCTCGTCAGACCATGGGAATCAATAAGATTAAAACAGTTCAAACAGAAATTACCAAAATGACCATCGCCCCAAACCCAACACATCATACATATGAAAATCCTATGGAACCCATCAATACAGACCAAATATGGAACTCTGAGACAAAAAAAATTTACTAAACAAGCTTTCCACTCATTGCAGCCTCCTAGACAACTGTCTCTCCTACCTTCTCTCTTCTGCACCTGAAGTAATCATCACATGGATTACTAAGCTCCTAAATTGCATTCTAAAACAAGGCCAGCTTCTGGAAGAATTGGGAAAAAGAGTACTCATGCCAATATCTAAATCACCGAATGCAGATATTTCTACCCTCTCAAACTACAGACCTGTTTCTGGCATACCCTTACTCATCAAACTCCTAGAAACCCATATAAGCAAACAACTTGTAACATATATGGAACAACACTCCTGCTTACATCCTTCTCAATTCAGTTTCTGGCCACAACACAGCACTTAACTTCTCCTTCTAACCCTGACCACAAAAATAAAACAATTACCAAGCTTTGGCCAAGAAGCAGTTCTTCTCCAATTTGACATCTCTGCTGCCTTCGATTCAGTAGATCTTCACCTCCTCCTAATGAAGCTCTCAGAAATAGGAGTGACAAATACCATTCTAAAATAGCTTAAAGATTTTCTCATAAAAAGAAAATACCTCATCAAGAAAGATGACACCTTCTTCAACTGGAAGGCCTTCTGTGGAGTACCCCAAGGCTCTCCACTTTCCCCTATATTATTTAATCTATTTATGAGCTCACTTGGCGATATTAAACTTAACGATGAGTTCATACTGTCATATACAGATAGCATTCTTCTCCTCATCCCAACAAATAGTAACCAATCTAATACAGCCCCAAAATCTCAGACAACATAGATAAAATACAAACATAGACAATAAATAAACTAAAACTAAATGCATCAAAAAACAAAATGCTCTTCTTTCACACCCCACGACAGACAGCTCTGACTAACATCATGCACCCTTGCAGTAGACAAATCCTCCAGAGTTCTAGGTTGTATTTTGGACTCCACTCTATCAATGGAGCTGAAAATATCCAACCTTTGGAGGAAAGCCTTCTTTGCTATGAGACAACTGAGATTCTTCAGACCATACTTCCATCAACAACACTACAACCTGCTCATGCAGATGCTGATCCTGTCTCACATAGACTACTGCTACTCCATCTACATGGGTATCAATGTCACTCTTCTCCGCAAACTACAGCTCTTACAAAACATTGCAATAAGGCTCATATTCAAACTGAAAAATATGATTCAATCTGTAACTACCTCAAACTGGCTACCCGTCTCATCTCAAATAAAATTTAAAACATCCTGCATTATGTATCACATACTCAACGGAAACTCCACTGAACCACTAATTCACTTACTCTCCTTGGCATGGTTCACGTCACACAGAAATATTGACAGGATAAAGTTAAATCTCCCCACAACAAAAAACCTCAGGTATAAACGCATATTCCATTCAATGTTCACATTCTCTGGTGTGAAAGCTTGAAACGACCTCCCAAGAACCATCAGATCTGAATTAACTTACACCACATTTTGCAAGAAACTAAAGACTGTTCTTTTCAACTCCACATACTCTACTGGCAACTAAGCCCAACATCCATCAATGCCAATGGGGTAGATAGAGTTTGTTACAGTCATTAACTTGTGATTGACTGAGTACTTGATTCCATGGTGGTGATAGATTGAAGAGTTCATCCTATTACCACCATATTGGTATTGATGGATGTTGGACTTAGTTGCTAGTAGAGTATGTGAAGTTGGAAAGAAAAGTTCATCCTCTCACCACCATGGAACCAAGTACTCAGCCAATCACAAGTTAATGACTGTAACAGACTCTATCTACTCCATGACTTCTTTCAACAAATCTTATCAACTCTCTTACTATATTTTATTCCTCAACTAAATGTTCATTTAATGTACATCCTACAACTCCGCTGAGTCATACCTAACTGCTTACTTGCATATTAAGATAAACGTTAACCAAAGAATCCCAAATGTCATTATGTTCCCCTAGAGCAGTGGTTCCCAACCCTGTCCTGGAGGAACACCAGGCCAATTGGGTTTTCAGACTAGCCCTAATGAATATGCATGAAGCAAATTTGCATGCCTATAACTTCCATCATATGCAAATCTCTCTCATGCATATTCATTAGGGCTAGCCTGAAAATCCGATTGGCCTGGTGTTCCTCCAGGACAGGGTTGGGAATCACTGCCCTAGAGCACCTTTGTCCCTTATGTACATCTAAGCTTCTTTGTACTGTAGTAAACTGTTCTCCATATACTATACTGTAAGTCACCTTGACCCTTTATAGGCATAGTGCAACACATAAATCCCAGACTAGATTAGCTTTATTCATAGAAAATGTTTTTAAAATTACCCTTCCTAGAGTCATTTAAGAACCAGCAAGTATGCTAGGATAATAACAGATTTTCAGTGCTTAGAATTTACATTTATATAAAGATCTCTAAGGTTTTGACTTGCTTAGAAGGCAAACATCTCTAGTGGCTCTACTACAGTATTGTGCTGTGACCTGTATACACCTCTGCATTTTCCAGAACAAGGGGAGGGTTCATCTGACCAGTGAGATAATAGTCAGAGGGAATTAGGGAAAAAGAGATACAGGTAAGTCAGGATTCAAATCCCACTGCCACTCCTTGAGATCTTGGACATATCACTTACCTCTCCAACTGCCTCAAGTACAAAACTTAGCGCTGGCTTTTACAAAGCTGTGGTAGAGATTTCTACCATGAGCTGGCAAGATAAATGCTTCGACACTCATAGAATTCTTTTGAGCGTTGCAGAATTTTCTGTGCCGGCCCATGGTAGAAACCTGTACTACAGCTTTGTAAAAGGAGCCATTAAATTGTAAGCTCTCCAAGAACAGGGAAATACCTTCTTGCCTTGAGCTTCTACTGAGAATCCAAAATCCAGTACTAGGCATACTGTGAAGTAATGCAAAACATTACAAATGTCACTCAGTACCTAAGGAGCAATTCTACCATACTATAATAGCACTAACTTCCATGAGTTATACAACAAGAGCCCACCTAGTAAAAGACAGCACCAGAAACACTGCAGTGGACACTAGCATATCAAGAAATCAATTGGAAAATTAAGCAAAGATAGATTCTCACCTAGGATAGAATACTTAAAACTAAAATAAATTTAAAACAGAAAGATATAGATGAAAATTAAACTGAATTGGCAACATAAAAAAAGGTGGTGGGGGGGGAAAAGACCCAGTTGCTTCACAGTAAAGACAGTCCAGAGAACAAAAACCAAAAGAAACTGTGGAGAATGATGTTCTTGATGCTACTTTCTTGTTGTATCATTCCAAGACAAAAAAATATACAAATCCAAATTTGTTGCCATGTGACAGGACCCAACACGGTCCGTGTTTCGGCGGACATGCCTTCCTCAAGGGTCCAGGTTGATGTAAATATACAAATATGGATGAATAAACAGATTAAAAAACTTGGAATTTCCTATGTAAAGTTCACTACAGTGTCCCACTGTTCTGCTGGGATGTCTGTGTGGTTGGTTCCTCCTACATCCCAATGGCTTGTTCTGTGCGTTTTTCTTTTGGATGTGTTTTTTTTTTTTTTCTTTGTCTTTCAGTCTTGTCTACTTGGAACTCCAAAACTCATCTTTAAGTCCCAAGCAGCACTAGAAATTTGGGCACAGAACAAGCCAATGGGATGTAGGAGGAACCACACAGACATCTCAGCAGAACAGTGGTACACGGCAACATATGTGGATTTATACTTTTTTTTTTGTCTTGGAATGATACACCAATTAAGTAGCATCAAGAATATCAATTAAACTGAACCCCCAAGAAGCTAGACTCCATATACAGTGCACACCAAAGAAAAAAAATAAAGTGATGCATGGCCCACTGTACCATGCAAAATATAAAGATAGCAGATATAAATTTCAAAAACTGATATTTTCTAACCCTTCTTTAATACAACAAATTTAGACTCCCTTTTACAATGCCATGCAGCCAATTGCCGCAAGGCAAATGCACTGATGGCCATTAACATAACTACTGCACTATTTTATTTAAACTTAAAATAAACCCCCTCTTTTACAAAGCCACGCTAGCGTTTTTAGTGCTGGCTGTGGCAGTAGCAGCTTGGATACTCATAGGAATTCTATGAGCGTCGGAGCTGTTATCGTGGTGGCCGGCACTAAAAACACTAGCACGGCTTTGTAAAGGAGGGGGGGGAAATTTTTTTTATACCTTTATTTTTTAATACCTTTATTGTCTGGCCATTTTGGCTCCTGGTTTCTGCTTTTTTTGCCTTCTCTTAATTCTTTCCAGGATTTTCTGTCCATATGTCTTTTTTACCCTCCTCTCTTCTTTTCCTTTCAGTTTTCTACAATTTATTTTTTTCTCCCTCTGTCCAGATGTAATTCTTTTTTATTATCCAATCTTCAAATTCCTTCCTTTTACTGAGTCTACCTACAGCTTTCCATCTCTTTCACTCACCCTGGCTCTCCTATTCCCCTTCTTCTTTTTCCCCAATTTCTTACCCTGACTCTCCTATTCCCCTTCCTCTTTCCCCCCAATTTCTCACTAACTCTATCCTCTTTCTTCCCCCAAGCATCTGCCTTCTCTCTCCCTTCCATCTAACATCTGCCTTCTTTTTATTCTTCCCTTCCATCCAGCTTCTGCCCTTTCTCTCCCATCTAGCATTTGTCTTCCTTTACCCCCTCTTCAATCCAGCTTTTGCTTTCATAAGAACTTAAGAATTGCCATACTGGGACAGACCGAAGGGCCATCAAGCCCAGTATCCTCTTTCCAACAGTGGGCAACCCAGGTTCCAAGTATCTAGCTAGATCCCAAGTAATAAAACAGATTTTATGCTGCTTATCCTAGAAATAAGCAGTGGATTTCTCCAAGTCATCTCAATAATGGCATATGGACTTCTCTTTTAGGAAATTGGCCAAATCTTTTTTAAACTCCGCTAAGGTAACTGATTTCACACCATTCTTTGGCAACAAATTCCAGAGTTTAATTAGATGTTGTATGTAGAAATATTTTCTCCTGATTGTTTTAAATTTACTACTGGAAAGCGTGAAAAATTGGTTCACATCTACCTTTTCCACTCCACTCAGCATTTTATAGACCTCTATCATATCACTTTTGAGTTGTCTCTTCTCCAAGCTGAAGAGCCCTAGCCACTTAGCCTTTCCTCATGGGGAAGTTGTCTCATTCCTTTTATCATTTTTGTTATTATTATCTGTACCTTTTCTAATTCTGCTATATCTTTTTTGAGATACGGTGACCAGAATGGCACACAGTATTTGAGGTATGGCCGTGCTATAGAGCGATACAAGGGCATTATAACATTTTCATCCTTGTTTTCAATTCCTTTCCTGATAATTCCTAACATTCTGTTTACTTTCTTAGCTGTCGCTGCTGCACATTGAGCTAAGGGTTTCAATGTACCCTCAACAATGACACCTACAGTAGATCCTTTTAATGGGCAGTGATTCCTAATATGAGAACCTAGCATCAGGTAGTTATAGTTTGGGTTTTACTTTCTCATTCTATCTCCCTTCAGTGTCTGCCTTACTTCACTCCCACTTCCATCCAGCATCTCTCATTTTTTCTCTCCCCTTTTCCATCCATCATCTACCCATCATCCCCTTCTTCTCCCCTCTCTGTTTCCTTTCTCAAGTCAGGATCTACCTCCTCTGTCTTTTTCTTCTCGATTCAGCATCTGTTCCCAACCCCTGTCACTTACAGCAGCAGTGGTTAAACAATGGAGTAGACTCACTATTCATGCAGCTACTGGCTCTGCCTTAGAACAACAGGTGACACTAAAGGGGTGAGGATGGGGCTGTAAGCCATTTGAATGGAGAATTCAACCCTGTGATGGTTGTAGCTGTTTTTGCTGAAAACTATAAAAAACAGGACCTTTCGCTTAGCTAAGATATGTAAGCATTCATTTACAGTGTTTTCTGACCCGCCCTTAGAAGCACAGCTGTCAGATTTTCAGGATTATCATAATGATAATATATGAGACTGATCTGCATGCACTAATGGGGGGGGAGCTGTTATCAAGATATGCTAATGTTAAAATGAGTTATTTTACTGTTAATCCCAAACATTTTAACAAAGGATTTCAACTTGTGGCAAGCTCAAACCCAACATTGCCTCAAAAAGAGATGTTCCCAGTAATTTTTATTGCGAGTTGTGTATTAAGGCAGGATCACTAACCACTTCCTACACTGTATTTAGGAAATGCCAAATGCTCCTGCATTAAACAGTTACCACATGATAAGTGTAACACATTTGCTGACTAACACTTCCACATCAACTCTTGGCCCATGTCACACTCCCTGACAGAAAAATGCTGAAAGATTCAGTAAAAACCAAGGAAATTGACCCAATGACTCAACAGTAGAGAAATATATCCAAAGTAAGAAGACTCTGTGGAGAGTTGATGTTCCTGATATGGACTTTATTGTAAGTGCAGCTTTATAATCCACATAAAAGTACATATAAACAAAAAGGATCCAATCCACTGTAATATGGGACCCAACACGGTTCGTGTTGGACAAAATTGTCTTCTTCAGGGGTCCTAAAGGGAATAATGTAGTATAAGGTGGGAAAATGGTACTAAGCTTCGTTAGGTGAATACGTGAATGGATTTGAGTCTGTGGTGATTAGTATAAGCATTTCTCTCTCCCTCCCAGTATCTCTACTTCTCTCCCCCTCCCCCCCTTTTCTGGTGTCTCCTTTTATTCCTTCCTCTCTGGACCCGATAGTCTAGCACAAACCCTGTCCTGGAGGACCCCCAGCCAGTCAGGTTTTGGGGATAGCCCTAATGAATATGCATGAGAAAGATTTGCATATAATATTGGGGACAGGCATTCAAATCTGCCCCATGCATATTTGTTAGGGCTATCCTGAAAACCTGACTGGCTGATGGTCCTCCAGGACAGGGTCTAGCACACCTCTCCTTTTCTCACCATCATGCAGGTCTGGTCAGTGGTGTAGTGAGGGTGAGAGATACCCCTCACCACCCTCTTCTCTGCCCCACCTCCATCCCTTCTTCCCTGCCCCCTCCTGCCGCGCATGTGCACCCCTTCCCTTCCCCCTTATCTCTTTAACATTCCTGGGGCGAGCAGGAATCACAACCTGCTGCTCATGCCAGCATTGGCTCTTCCTGTGATGTTACATCCTAGGCACGGGTCCAGGAAGTGATGTCAGAGGAAGAGCCAACGCTGGTGTGAGCAGCAGGCTGGGGTTGCTGCTTGCATTGGGAACATAAGAATAGCCTTACTGGGTCAGACCAATGGTCCATCAAGCCCAGTAGCCCGTTCTCACGGTGGTCAATCCAGGTCACTAGTACCTGGCCAAAACCCAAGGTGTAACAATATTCCATGCTACCGATTCAGGGCATGCAGTGGCTTCCCCCATGTCTTTCTCAATAGCAGACTATGGACTTTTACTCCAGGAAATTGTTAAACCTTTCTTAAAACCAGTAACGCTATCCGCTCTTACCACATCCTCTGGCAACGCGTTCCAGAGCTTAACTATTCTCTGAGTGAAAAAAAAAATTCCTCCTATTGGTTTTAAAAGTATTTCTGTGTAACTTCATCGAGTGTCCCCCTAGTCTTAGTAATTTTTGATGGAGCGAAAAATCGATCCACTTGTACCCATTAAAGAAGTATGGGGGAAAGGAAGGGTGCACGATAGTAGGGGGTAGAAAGGAGGATGGGTGCCAGTGTTCCCACCAAGACCACGCCCGGGGCAGACCGTCCTCCCTGCCCCCCCCCTATTACTACACCTGGTATATCTGGTATATCTCTGGTAATAGTCTGGTATATCTCTCACTCTTACTTCCCCTGCTTACCACAGGTCCTGCACTCCCTCTTCCTTTCCCTCCCAGGAGTTCAGAATCTTTCCCTTTCCTTCTACCTCTCCTGTTACCCTTACCCCACCCCTCCCCAGATCACAGCCAGTAGTAGTGATGCAACGACATGTTGTTGCTGGCCAACCCCTCAGTCTTTCCTCTGCCATATCCTTCCTCTTCTGACACAAAATTATGTGAGCAGGATATGACAGAGGAAAGAGAAAGGGAATGAGACTTGATATACTACCTTTTTGTAGTTACAAAACAAAGCAGTTTACATATTATACAGAGGTACCTATTGTGTACTTGGGGCAATGTAGGATTAAAGGACAAATTCTATAAGAAGCTCCCAAAAGATATGCACCGCATTAGGCACTGTTCAGCGTGATTCAATTAAAAATTGGGTGCTGTTTAATGAATTACGCTGAGTGGCACCTATTTTGGAGGCACCCAATAAATAGGCCAGCTCTAGGCACAACTAAAAGTTAGGTTTCTTTGTGAGCGCTTAAGCATGCTTAAAAGCAGTGATTCTGCAATAAGGCGCTAACACATATCCACGCCCACGCCTAACGTGCATAGCGCCTATTTTTAGAAAACCACCTACATTTTTAGAGGCACCTTGATGCAGAATTGATCTTTCTTGATAGGCGCCTAAGTTTCAATTATTATTGATTAAAATGCTTAATTGAGCTCGTTATTCAATTTAGATAGGTGCCTATCTAGTTGAGCGCCTCCAAAATAGGTGCCTAACATTAGGCGCCGGTTACAGAATTTGGGCCTTTGTGACTTGCCCAGAGGCACATGGAGTTGCAGTGGGAACTGAATTCTCTTCCCCAGGTTCTCAGGCTACTACACTAACCACTAGAGGGCGACAGAGAGCAACTAGACGCAGCATCTCTTTGCATTGCTGCTGCTGCTGCTGCTGCTGCTGCTGGTGGCAAAGTGGTAGAAGTTTTTGGGGATGTGTGAAAGGGGAGGAAGAGACTTAGAGGGAAAGATGCTGGACCCCAAGGAGAAGCATGGAAGGGAGAGAGTGTCAGATGCATGGTGGTGAGTGCAGGAAGCCAAAAATTGCAAAGAAGAGTGGCACAGCAGGCATCCCCTACTATTGAGTGGCCATGGACTTTTTGTTGGGCTCACTTAATTGTAGTTACACCTCTGGCTATTGCAAGCTGGCAACAATGCCCCTAAATTAAGCACACCCACTTAAGCCTGCTGTATTTGAAATGTAAATATCCATGACTTACAGCACATACACACACAACTGACAGTATTCAATAAAGTGTGCACTGGAATAATGACACCCATGCCCCCCCCACACACATATACCTCCAATGTGAACACCCCTTTGCAGTTACACGTTAGAGCACTTAGGCACCATGCTACAGAATAATGTCTAAGTGTCATTACAGATGTACCTGCCATTTCACCACAATTTTGGCATGTAACTAATCTAATCTAATCCAATCCAGTATTTCTGAGTCACACTATGCCTAAATATGTTCAATATAGGAAAATACATCCAACAGGAAAAGGAAGTGAGATTAGCAGAGTATGAGGAAGAAGAGTATGTGGGTTCTCTGAGGAAGCCGGTCTGGCGAAACGCGTCAGAACCCGATACTGCTTGCTTTTGAAGATCATTTCAGCAACCTCAGCTAAGTACCCAATAAAGAGATTTAAGAAAGTTTATAGTTTTCAAAGAAACAAACAGTAATGATTTATTGATATGGTATCTCTAAAGACTGTTTGCTGTGCAACGATAGACTAAGGAAGCTGAATTTAGGGGCTTGACCCCCGTTTGTGATCTTTCTACCTGACAACGGTTATGAGCACATCTCTGTCAACAAGAGATTAGTGAAAGTACAGGGATGCCTTTTGTTGTTTGAATACAATATAAGAAAATACAGATATATATTCTACATTATGTTATAGCAGTTTGAGGAGAAGGGAAAGGAGAATAGTGGTTCCATGACTGTACTGGTGTAACACTTGAGCTGAGTATGGAATTTGGTGACACTAGGTATTTTGAGTTAGTTGTCTATAGTGTGTATGCTTTCAAAGAAGAGAGGTTTTTTTTAAAAATTTCAGAATCTGTTGTAGAATGTTTCCATCTCAATGTTAGTTGGAAGGTTGTTCCAGGTCTTGGTGCCAAGATAAGTGAAGAGCGAACTGAATGTGTGTTTGTATTTAACTCCTTTGGGAGAGGCAAGGAGCAGTTGAAGTGATTCCAGTTTTCTGGCTGAAGTTGACCGGGGATTGACGAATAAGTATGAGTGGCCCTGCAGTTTTTGCATATGGGATGTGGAACATTATACATGATAGTTTGAAGGTGATACAAGTTTTGATGGTTAACTAATTTAGCCACTATTGTAGCACAGATGTTAAGTACTGAATTGACACCTATATTTTAGTGGATTATAGAGAATTAAAGAGACATTCTTTTCATTGTCCTAAATTGACTCACATGGCTGTAGGGTTAGAGTTGGAATATCACCTAGCCACAAGGTTAGTTGGTGATATTCCCACCATCATGATTTGAAATAGGAGCTGACAATCCAGAACAGTTCTATGTCTTCCTTTCAACTAGAGTCAGCTCATCTCAATTTGTTATAAGTTCCTCTACATCTGATGATACAATTTGCTTGTTTTGGGCACAAGTTATAGATTTTTGTTACCATTCAGGCAAAATGATATGAAATTCTGGAAACTGTTTTTTCTTCTTCTTCTTCTTTTTTTAATTTTAATGTTGAATTATTGGGAGGTAAAGATCATGTTGGCTTTCTTCTATGGGACTGAGGATGAATAAAATTCAGTTTAGCATGTAGATTCTTTCAGTTGAAATAATCAGGCTACCTCTGGAGTATGGGATGGGAACATGTGGATGGGTGTGGTTATAAAGATGATTCAGTTTTCTTGTATTTTTTTACGTGTACCATACTTTCAGTGATTTTAAATAAGGCAGTCATTTTCTCATTGATCTTTAAGCAATTTACTGTCATATGTAGTTTTACAGTAAATGGTTTGTATAAAGAGCTAGAAAGCAAGTATGAAAATATACCGACGAGCAGTCACTTTAAAGCCCTCTGGAATTTTCTTTGAATTAAATATGTTATAAATTTTAAGATTTCATCAGACTACAATCAATATAACATTTTCTCTAGGCTAATAATATGGTTGCCTCTATGTTGATTGCCTATTAGCACAATAGTATATATATCTCTAGTGGCATACAAAAAGTGATTATCTATTATCTTTTTGGGGGGAAAATCTGAAAAGAGGTTGAGGGCAAGTCTTATAAGAACATAAGAATTGCCGCTGCTGGGTCAGACCAGTGGTCCATTATGCCCAGCTTTGTCTTGAATCCCTGGAGGGTGTTTTCCCCTATAACAGCCTCCAGAAGAGCGTTCCAGATTTCTACCACTCTCTGGGTGAAGAAGAACTTCCTTACGTTTGTACGGAATCCATCCCCTTTTAACTTCAGAGAGTGCCCTCTCGTTTTCTCTACCTTGGAGAGGGTGAACAACCTGTCTTTATCTGCTAAGTCTATTCCCTTTATCTGCCGCTTCATTATCTTGAATGTTTCGATCATGTCCCCTCTCTGTCTCCTCTTTTCAAGGGAGAAGAGGCCCAGTTTCTCTAATTTCTCACTGTACAGCAACTCCTCCAGCCTCTAACCATTTTTAGTCGCTCTTCTCTGGACCCTTTCAAGTAGTACTGTGCCCTTCTTCATGTACGGCGACCAGGAATTAGACACATTTGAAGTCTGTGAATGCTTGCTTCTATAAAGCCTTAAGCATTAGTTGTATGATTCTTATTAACTTTCTTCTTTGCAATTGAAATTGCATTTCCCAACTTATTAAATTATCATATTTATTAATATGTACTGTGCACCACAATGTGTTGCCGAGTATAGGCCATGATGGGAAAAAAATAAAAAGCACCAGCTTAATCATGTTCATCATCAAAGTACATGATTTACCTTTCAATCTTTTTTTCTGCTGCTTTTTATCATTGTTCCCTTCTCTCTTCATCTTTGTCCAGACATTGCGATTAAATAATTGCTAAGCACTGTAACTGAATGCAAGAGAACATTGCCAGCAGAAGTGAACACGAATACACTGCAAAGATTAATTAGGAGGCCCGAGAGCTCCTGCTATAAACTAAGGCTGAGAATATGGAGAGTATAATTATTAGGAACTCCACCTCCTTGTTTTTCCTGATCAGTATTTCAGTTGACCCAGGGCAGGAACCCTTCACCCTGTTGGCATAATTAGCTATGAAATTAGAAATGGTTTTGAAGTGATGCATTGCCACCTGCCACACTGCTTTAAATCTAGACAGCACACAGAGAGAAGAACTCATCTGTCTGGAAATCACCTAGAGGACAGTCACTCTTCCTTAGAAATTTATTTTCTTGGTAGGTCACGTTCAGATCGAGAAATGTCTTTCATAAAACCAGAGGTTGGGTATTATTTTCAAATTAACCTTTTTCTTCTTTTGATCTTCCATTTGGTGCTTTGTAATGGGAAAGATGGACTAATATCTATTCAGTTCAAGTTCACATTTCTTGAACTATCCTAAAAAGCTTTATGGGCAGAAATGAATTGCTTGGCCAGAACATAAGAAAGCAATTTTGATTAGCTTTTGAATGCAAGTCCAGGACAGATTGAGAGGAAAGAAAGAGAAGCACACATGGGGCATTCCAGCTAACTAAAATGAAACGACTTCACCTAGAACACTGCTGTCGAAATTTTAATCTGCAGTGTACAGAAAGTACTTTGTTAAAATCAACTTGAAGACTTATTTGAAAATAATGTATTAAAGAGGGAGCAAGCAAAGTAGATCATTCTGCTGTACAACAAATGGGCAAATGAATCGATCCTCTGACATTTTCCTATGCTTCTTATAGGTGTGGAAAACAAATCAATGAGGCAATAAATTTGCAACATGAGTGTCAAACTGTCCAGTGCAGAAATCTGAACTATTGTGTCACTAATAAATATAACCAAACTCCATGGACAAAGGTTCAGAAACAATTCTGAAGCCGAAAAACAAAATGTATCTGGAAAGTAAGTAGAGTCAATCAGAGCTCACTCCCACTTTTATTCATTTGCTTATTTACAGAATCGCTGCTCAGACTAACAATGAGCCCTTCATCCCACTCTTTTGTCTCGTAGGTTGAGGAGCAGAGGAGGCAGTTGAGAAGTTCCCATGGCACAAATGAGATTAGCAGTTTAGGTTCCAAAAAAAGTATTTGTCTCCCTTTGCAAGGCACATTGAATTTTTTAAAGCAGCTTATTTGTATCTTGTTGGAAGTGTAGCCTTTCCTTTTCAGCTCCTTTGCCTTTGTTGGGGTTTTTTTTTTTTCCCCCAAAGAAGAAATTTTCTTTCACTGAAAAGCTGCTAGCTTAGGGAGGAACTTCAGCCAGTTTGAAATGCAGGAGTACATCAATAGAACGCAAATGAACAAATCACTAGTTAGAATGCGAATATTTTCACAGGCTATTTTTAATCCACATGCATTCCATGTTAAAGTCTAATATCCTAAAGAAACAAGTTGTATGCTTATAGAATAGCTTCATAAAGAAAAGGCGACGTGTGCCAAATCATGTGCCTCTTGGAAGTAATAGATATGCAGTCCGGGGTAGCGGAAATACAGTTACTGGACTGAAAGATGAAGATTACAGGGAGCAGCTCCCTTCATCTGGGAGCAACTGGCTGCTGGCTGTCACAGAACAGATCACACGTGCAGAATCGTTTTAAGGCGAAAGAGCTTCTTGAATTGCCTGCTTGCTGTTAGCATTATGCACGGCATTAGTCCATAAGTCTTAGATTCCACAGCACTACTGCCATCAACAGTTGCTGGAAAGGAACGTGCATTTGCACTTGCAATCTGCTGCATTAACATGACATAAAATATGGATTTTATTGCAGCAGTGACAATAAATGCTCGCGCAACTGCCGACTAAATATGCCGTCTCTTCTCCCTGGCTCCCTCTCTCTGCCTCCCCACCCCCACCCCTTCTCTCCCTCTGCTTCTTCCCTTCCTGCCTCACTCGCCCTCCGATTTGTAGCAACCGGTTCGATCCCCGTTACCCTAAAGTGTCATACATTTAGGCTTTCATGTAGGCAGCCAATTCTTGCCAACCTGCCTCCACGTAGGCAGACTTTTCTTTATAAGAAACAGTCACCGCTCTAATGCGGGCAGCTATAATTAGATGTAAGGCTGTAACGCAGCCAGGACCGTTATAATGGAAAGTGATATGAGAGTGTTTTGTACCTGATTCTTGAAAAGATATAAAGTGGTGTCTAGATATATAGATAAAGGCAGTATTACATGCATTTTTTCAAATTTTATTTTACTAGTTATTGTTTTTTCATAATATATAATGCAATTCTTCACACTATGAACCACTATTTTGTGTTTGAAAGAACTCACATATTTTTCCAACCTAAATAGTCACCATCATTCAATTTTTATTTTTTTTAAAGTTCACTACATTATATAATTCTAACCAAACTTGTAATAGAAAATGTCAAATTCATGCATTGGACTGATGAAGGAGATTATATTAATCCATGCATTGACTTGCTACAGTAGCTCTAGCTACCGTACCAACACTTTTTAAATGTATTTTCTTTTTTTATTTTTTTGCAGTGCATTCAAAGTTCTTCAGATGAAAATGGAACAGGCAATATTAATAAGCAACGCTTCTGCTATGCAAACACGTTGAACAAGCATCAAAGCATAGAAAGTAGAAAAGACTTCCTACCTTTTTTTCATTCTGCTTCAGAAATAAAGATACAGTAGGTTTGCCAACAAGGCAACAGTGGTAAATTTTGCCAATATCTTCCCTATTTTGTTTGTTTTTCTGCTGTTATTTTCCAAGTCTGATCTCGTTTGAATCTAACACAGGCTTTTTCCTCGCAGCATCACTTTTAACTCTGAAAGACAGGGAAGCAAAGCTAAGGAGGGAGCTCTCACTCTGATTGGTTTTCATTCCTGGCTCCTGATTAATAATAATATATATATTAAAAAAAAGCCCTCCCTTCCCTGCACACAGCCAGACTCTGCTGATAAAGCTGCAGTACTTACCACAGGAAGGTTAGGGACCAGGGAAAGTGCAGGCTGTTCCAGTCATCCTGTGATTTGCAAGTGAATGCAGTGGGAGGCTTCAGTAATGACACCTAACTATAATGAGGCTCTTTTATTTGAAGTCTAAAGTCATCAGCTCAATCTAATCCAATTGTTTTCCTGGCAACTAAGAAGGGAAAATGTATGCATGTTTACTAGATTTAAAAATGACTTTCCTACTATTGATACCGTAAGCAAAAATATTAATATGTTTCAAAGATGCCTAATGATTTCTCTCTCTCTCTCTCTTTCTCCATCTACCTATATATTTGCATGCAAATACATACACGCCACTTATCTGCAATAATCCACTAGTAGAATATTATACTTGTAAATTGTATTTTTTTTTTTTCTGACATCACTGCTACCAACACATAGAACACCAAACCGCTGGTCCTTCCCAGTTGTTTGTGCCATGAGTTTAATGAGGTTTAGCTTGGTATTAATTGTCAATGTATATTCATAAGACTACTTGCAGTCCAAGAGATTGCATGTTTCACATTGTAAAGTCCAGCAAAATGAATAGCCTGCAGCCAAAAGTCTTGTAGAGGATTGCAAGGCAGAGAAAGAGAAACTGAAGGGAAAAAAAAAAAAGTGGGTCTGTGTTAACAATCTGATATCAAGATTATGACAGTATTTAGCACCAAGACATTTTTTTTTCCCCAACATGTTTCAGATTTTAAAAAGAAATCCATTTTAACCCAAGTAAATTAGCTATGGAATAGAAATGATGCATTGTCAGATTTGTTCCCTTTACTTACCATGGTTTCTTTGATGAAAAAATGTGGACAAGTAGCAAAAGAATATAAAAGCACAGATTCAGGAATGATTTCCAATATAAATCTGCAGAGAAGAGAGACAGGGTTTTACTTTACACATTGAGTACATGTGGTGTTTCAGATGGGTTTTCTAATTGTAGAATATTCCACTTTCTGTACAGATGAGGTAAAAGGGGGTGTGCTTGTGTGGGGGGCTACAGGCAGAAGCATAGCCAGGCTATGACATCAGGAGGAGATCTTTTGTAATACTGTATAGGCATTAATGCAATGCTGAAGGGCCAATCTAAATAGTCACCATTTCATTCAAAATCCAGGGGGGAGGGGGGAGAGTGACTGCTCCCCTTGCACCCCAGCTAGCTATGCCTTTGGCTATAGGATGAATTGTGATTTTTTTTAAATCATATTTATTGGTTGCAAAAACAAGAACATAAACGAGTATGAATAAGCAGTTATCATAACAATTAATTATGAAATTTAGGGGGGGGAGGGGGCAATTAGAGGCTGAGGGATAGTGAATGCTTTTTGTCAAAAGCTATCCCCCTGCCAACAGCATTACTAGATCAAAACCAATAAAGTATCCAATCTGCTCAGTTACCACAAAACATTCTGACATCAATGTTTAAATGATTGTTTCTGCAAAATTTTGCTTGCTACATTAAAAAAAAAAAAAAATGCTGATTTTCAATCTGCTCCTTCCTTTCCCCCACCACAGATTCAACAAATTTGGCAACACAACTTGATGTATGACACAATTTATATCCAATCAAGGGACCCTATTGCTGAGCTGCATTATACAGCTAACATGGGGTTTCATGCATGGCAGACAGCACAGACCTGCATCACCCCACTCCTGCTTTAAAAAGACAGCCACTAGGGTAAAAATCCTGTGTTTGCTGTCTAACACGGGAGTGGGTGAGATCTGGACTAGTCTGGGACATGGGCTGGCCTGCTAGTGCGCGAGTCAGTATTCTGTGCTAGATGAAAGGCATAGAGAAGGTGGAGAGGGACAGATTCTTTAGACTAGCGGGGACAACAAAAAACAAGAGGTCATTCAGAAAAACTGAGAGGAGACAGATTCATAACGAATGCAAGGAAGTTCTTCTTCACTCAAAGGGTGGTAGACACCTGGAATGCGCATTCCGGAGAGGTGATAAGACAGAGTACAATTCTGGGGTTCAAAAAGGGACTGGATGACTTCCTGGAAGCGAAGGGGATAACAGGGTACAGATAGAGGTTTACCTTACAGGATATTAAGCGAACAGGGTATGGACATTTTAGGTTAGGTAGGGAACACTTACAGGTCATGGACCTGGGGGGGCCGCCGTGGGAGCGGACTGCCGGGCACGATGGACCCCTGGTCTGACCCGGCAGAGACAATGCTTATACAGCAATACTTACCTCCTCAACAGTATAGCCACACTACTGGTAGTCCAGACTGCTGTCAAACCAAGGTCTAACCAAATCTGCATTGCCTCTCCCTGACTCTTCCCAACACTACAAAGAGCACCAGATCCCTCTCCCCACCCCTCACATTTTTATTCATTCAAATTCTATCCCATTCTCCCAGGGGAACTCAGAATGGTTTACATGAATTTATTCAGGTACTCAATTTTTTGTTGTCAGTCCTAGTAGGCTCACAATCTATACGATGTACCTGGGGCAATGGGGGGATTAGGTGACTTGCCCATGGTCACAAGGAACAGGGGGGAGGGGGTTGAACCCACAACCTCAGGGTGCTGAGGTTGTAGCTTTAACCACTGTACCACACTGCACTGTGGGGTGTCAGGGTTTGAGGAACAGGAGATCCAAAGCCCTTTGGGCTGTCAGGTGAGTGGGGGGTGTGAGTTAGAGAATGACATGGGGACAAAATTTTCCCTGTCCCCGGGGGAACTCATTTTCCCGTCCCATCCCTGCAAGTTCTTTTCTTGTCCATATCCCTGCCCCATTCCTGGAAGCTCCATTCTCATCTGAGCAAGCCTCAAACATTTTAAAATCATAAGTGTTCAAGGCTTGTGCGGTTTAGGCAGAGCTTACAGGAATAGGACAGGGACAAGGACAGCGACAAAACTCATGGGGATGGGACAGGGAAATTGAGTTCCTGTGGGGACGGGGACTGATTTGTCCCCCATGTCATTCTTTAGTGTGAGTGGTTGGATGCATTGCTGTGGCAACTCTGTCCCTAATTTATTTATTCATACTATGCCCCCACCACATTACCTACATAGGTTCCTCCCACGCTATCTGCCACTGCTGGTAACACAGTTCCATGCGCTGTGGTAATTCTATGCCCAGTATAGTAAAAGCAGGACACGTTTCCTGCATGTACCTTAAAGACTTTGCATTTCCTGCACATTAATTTTGATGTTAAATACACAGTAAGTACAAAACTTACCTGCACATTTAGTAAAATGGCCTCCAAATGTGGGAAGAGAGATTGGAATCCCTGGTGGCCCAGTTCAAAGTGAAAAGATGGTGAAAATATCCTGCCACTATCTGATTTACTGCTTCTCTCCTCTGTAGATACAGCAGACCAAAGGTTAATAGATAAAGATATCCATTTATCTGAAAACTGCTGAGATAAGCAGTATTGCCTTTGAATATCTATTTAAAGCCAGCTGTACAAGTTAGCGTTCATCTTTGGGTAGAGAGCACCCTGCGGAATATTGTCCTGTCTGATATTGATTCATTAATAAAATTGTTTACGCTACTTCCTGTGACAGAAAAACTTTTCAAGGTAGTTTACAATAAGCCATCATTGCACTGCAATAAAAGAAAGCAAACTTAAATTATAACCCGCTTTAGAGAACATTTAGAAATAAAATTGGAAATTAAGCAAAAAATTGTGGGCAGCTTTCAGAAATATGAGGAAGCACATATGAATTTCAGCTACGTATATGTGTGTACATAAATTTAGGGAGGATTGTTGATCATATGAAAGAGATTTTGTAGGGGGGAGGGGGGATTTATGTTGCTTGTGGTATATCTGGTAGTGAGTGTATTGATTGTCACAAAACAAGGCTAAGAACTAATGAGCGGCAAAGTGGAGTCGATGTACTAGATGCAACCGAGTTCATGGATAAGCAAAAATATACAAATAAATTAAAAAAACAATTGCAGCTGCCACTGTTAACACAATGGAATGACACAATTTGGTGTGCTGTAAAAATTGTCCCCTTGATGAAGATTACCATTTCAGCAGTTCAAAATAGTTGACAAATGGTAATGACACACAGATGGACTTCTGTGGCCACCGTTGTTCCGAGTGCGCTCTTTATTTTTATGCTTTGTTTTAGCCGTGGACTTACAGTTACAGACCCGTGATAAAGGCAGACAAATAGCCGACACATGGGCCGTGTAGGGTCCCTGATTTCTATTTGTCGACAGAAGTCGGGTATCATACCATATGTCAACTATTTTGAACTGCTGAAATGGTAATCTTCATCAAGGGGACATTTTTACAGCGCACCAATTTGTGCCATTCCATTGTGTCACCAGTGGCAGCTGCAATTGTTTCTAATTTATTTATGTATTTTTGCTTATCCATGAACTCGGTTTGCATTCTAGTACATTGACTCTACTTTATTGCCCGTCAGTGGCTAGTTTGCGACTTTGATTGTATTCAGTGGAGACAGAGGTTTTCTGTTTGTGTTGTGAGTGTATTGATTGTAGCATTTGTGTGTGTATTGGTATAGGTGTTTGTGTGCTGATGAGTATGATTGTTGTATGTTTGTATTAGAGTACAGAGGCAGCATGTTTTGCTTCACAAACTGAGCAGGCGGCACCTTGGCACTCTTTCATCCCGCATACAATATCAACACACAACAAAATGTCTAAGAAGAAGAGTGGATTTATTATGGCGGCAGCATTATACTACGTACATACATTAAACATAGTTTACAGCAGGGGTGTCCAACCTGTGGCCCAAGGGCCATATGCCCAAGGGCCATGAAGTATTTTGTGCGGCCCCGGTCAACACAATGTTTTCTTCTGCTGCCCCAGGGTATTTACCAACTTGCTGGCTCCATCCTCTGTCTTGCTCCAGCGTTTGCGCGTTTGTGTGGCCCCCAGAAACATTTTTTTTCGGACAATGCAGCCCAGGGAAGCCAAAAGGTTGGACACCCCTGGTTTACAGTATCTTGCAATTACATATATGAGTACAACTTACAGTAGAATGCAATTATATATATGAATCCCTGTAAAGACTCTATCTAGTTCACTTCAGAGCAGGGTGCCTAGCCTTTCGAGTCACACAGCTCCCACTATTTTCTGAACCCCTGCCAAATGCTGTGACGTGACTCCTATCTCCCCTAGCTTGGGTCGGGTGGGGTGGGAGAGAGCAGTTGGAGATGCAGGCAAAATGGAGATCACGCCAGTTGCCCACTCCCCTCTTCATTGCTCCTAGTTGTCACCCTTGACACCGCCTCTTAGACTGCCCCTCATTCCTACTGCAACGGACCATCCCCCCTAACACCCTTAGCTACCTCACCATTTTTCTTATTCCTGTTTTATACCTCTTAGACCCAGCCCCTTTATTTCCTACCTGCCTCCCTTCCCCCTCCCCCTGCCTCAAAACTCTATTCCCCAGCTAAGTGCCAGGCTGCTACCCGTTTGTCGTTCTGACTTTCCACTCCCCACCCCCACCACTTCCCCTACACTCCTTACAACACTATACTTCACCATCACCCATTATTACAGGTCAAGGGCAGATACGGCGATCTCTCCCCCCAACCTAAAAAAAGCCGTTCCAGAAACCCTGCCAATCTCATCCCCATTCTTCCCTCCCCACAAGCCCCCCTCCCCACAATACACTCAAACTGGCACTCATCAACGCAAGATCAGTTAACAATAAATTCCTTCCTCCTACACGACCTCATCTGTGACAAGACTTGGGACGCCCTCATGATCACTGAAACCTGGCTCCAAGACAATGATGGATAACACTAGGCGAACTATGTCCTTCAGGCTACCAGGGCCCTAGCCTGCTCACGTACCTCTGGAAAAGGAGGTGGAGTGACCACCATTGTCAAGACCTCCGCCACACCAAAACTGATAAACTCCATTAATACTCCCTCCCATAGAAGCAATTGCATTCACCATAGGCCACAAACAAAAAATCGCCCTCTTACTCCTCTATAGAACCCCCAACTCCCCAGCAGATACCCTAGAGACCCTACCTCGAATTCATCACCGAACTATCCATTTCACACAAACACGTGTACAATCCTGGGAGACTTCAATTTCCCAGACTACCTCAACCACTTCAGGACAAACTGACAATTTCCTCTCCTCCCTCTCTGACCTAGGATTCCACCAAGCGATAACCACCCCCCAACGCACTCAGCAGGCAACATCTTAGAACTTTCTCTTCACCCTCAGAGACCCAAATACAGAGCCCCAACAAACTTATACTCCACATCTGTCCCATGGTCTGACCACCCACCTCATTGAATTCGAACTCCCACTCGATACCACCTTAACCCCCGCGTAAAGATCCCTACCCCTCCTACCCTACGTCAACATCCCTAATTCAGTCAACCCTCAAGCTATGGCCGCAGGTATTCGCACCCTTAATGAAACCTATACCCAACACCCCCACTCAATTGACCTGGCAGCCTCCACTTGGCACTCCAACATCCAATCCCTCTATAATAACCTTGTCCAGACAAAAACAACCCAAATAATCACCAACAAAGCATCTGCTCTCTGGTACACTAATGACCTCCGTTCCATAAAACGATCACTAAGAAAAGCAGAAAGGATCTGGGTCAAACATCCGTGCACAGAAACCAAAACCCACTGGAACAACATATCCATCACCTACAAAACAGCCATCCTAGAAGCAAAAAAGACCTACTACTCTCGCCTCCTACAACTAGCCCCATCTAGATCTAAACAACTGTTCACCCTCACAAACCAACTCTTCACTAACACCCAAAGAAAAAGTCACAGCAACCAAACAGAACTCGATAGCGAAACCCTCTCGAACTTCTTCCAATCCAAAATACAAACCATCCAAAATAATCTCGACGTCAACACCAAACCCACTCCTACTCAGCCCCAGCCGATTCAAAATACCCCCTCTTCCGCCGCTCTCTCCCAATTTCATATGGCCACTCATACGGAGGTTCTCGAAACCCTGAGAGAACTCAAACCCTCAAACACCATCCTCGACCCCTGCCCGTCTACCCTCCTGCTGTCCACAGAAGACGCCATGGCAGAATCCATCCTCCCCATCATTAACACCTCTCTAACCACGGGGACTGTTCCCCTCAGCTGGAAGTCAGCTATTATCAAACCCACTCTTAAAAAACCCACTCTTGATCCTAACGAACCTGGCAACTATCGCCCAGTCTCCAACCTCCCATTTGTCTCTAAACTCCTTGAACGAATCGTGCTCCACCGACTACACCAGGGGTGTCCAATGTCAGTCCTCGAGGGCCGCAATCCAGTCGGGTTTTCAGGATTTCCCCAATGAATATGCATGAAATCTATTAGCATACAATGAAAGCAATGCATGCAAATAGACCTCATGTATATTCATTGGGGAAATCCTGAAAATCCGACTGGACTGCGGCCCTCGAGGACCGACATTGGACACCCCTGGACTACACCCTTTCATTGAAGAACAAGCTGCTCTATCCCCAGCCCAGTCCGGCTTCCAAAAAGGCCACAGCACAGAATCAGTACTCCTTGATATCATGGATGACAGCTGGTCAATTCTCGACAAAGGCAATGATGCCCTACTAGTACTACTTGACCTCAGTGCTGCCTTTGATACAGTCGACCACCACCTCCTCACATCTAGACTCTATGACCTCGGAATCAAAGACACAGCCCTCCAATGGATCACCTCCTTCCTCCATCAAAGAACCCAGACTGTCCTTCTAGGGACACATAAATCTAGCCCCAAGCCTATCAATTATGGTGTTTCTCAAGGAGCCCTTCTATCCCCTTTCCTGTTCAACCTCTACATCAGGCCCGTCATCGATATAGCGCAGAAATATAACATTAAAATCCACTCTTATGCAGATGACATCCAGCTAACCTCCAACACTGCCTCACTGACATGAAAACTTGGATGTCAAACAACAAACTTCAACTTAACGCCTCTAAAACCGAACTTTTATGGATCAGAAAAAAAAAACACCAAATACCCACGTCCTACACTAGCATGGGACTCCACTCTACTAACGGCAACAGATCAGGTTCGCAGCCTAGGAGTAACCCTAGACGGACACCTATCCTTATCTGCCCACATATCCCAAGTAATCTCCACCTCCTTCTACTACCTTCGCCAACTGAAAAGGATCAAACCCTACATCTTCAAACCTGACCTCACCCAACTCCTCTACGCATATGTCCTCTCCAGAATGGATTATTGTAACTCCCTATTTAATGGACTAACCAAAAATAATCTCAAACGCCTCCAACGGGTCCAAAATGCAGCTATCCGCCTCCTACACAACCTCAACTACCACGATCCCATCTCCCCAGCACTCCGTGCTGAACACTGGCTCCCAATTAGCCAGCGATGTGCTTTCAAGGCCCTGGCAATTGCCCACAAGAGAATTCATTCCACCACCCCCTCCTACATAAAATCCAAGCTTCCCATCTACACCCCCACTCGCACCCTCCGCTCAAAATCGGAGATACGCCTATGCACCCCCCCCCGGAAGGTCCCTCCTCACAGAAACAGCCCGCAAACGATCCTACAGTCACTTCATTCCACACCTCTGGAACCAACTCCCTCCCCAACTCAGACAACAGAACTCATTATTAACATTCCGCAAATTGGTAAAGACCCTCCTCTTCAACTAAAGATCACTTCTGTCTCTCCCCCCCCCCTTAAGCACCCCCCTCTCCTCTCTCCTACCTCCCCCCTAAACTTCAGTACAGTCATCTCTTAGTCTATCCTCTGACAAACTGTACCTAATCTCACATAACTGTACTTAAACTACACAACTACCTAATCTCACATAACTGTACTTAAACTAACTACTTATATTTGAACTCTACTCTTAAATTGCTGTATTGCCTGTACTTAAACTCACATCACAGTCCTGTAGTCCAATCATTCAAACCTGTTGCACTTCTTATATGTCTAATTACCCTCAATTGTGTATGTTCACTTGTAGACCGTTCTGAGCTACTGGGAGGACGGGATAAAAATCTAAATAAATAAATAAATATATGTATACTGATTGTGCTGTGCATAAGTTTATATTTCTGTGCTGGTGTACACTTTGATTTGGTAGTGAGTGTGTATATAAACTTGTGCTGACTGATACATATGTACGAGGGGCGGCTGAAAATTCTCATATGCCACAGTTAGCAGATAGCAGTATAGATAATCACATATGAGAGGCCAATGAAAGTTTTCAGACCAAGAAGAGAATGATGTGGAGCCATGAAACTTACAAGTTATTCCGCACTTTTCTTGACACCTTTCATATTAGTGAAGCAAATGCATCTAGTAAATGGGCACAAGTATAGGGGAACCAAGCCATTGTGACATCACTGATGAGGTTGGCTCTTAGACATTGGTGGAATGAGGCATTATGACAACATGATACAAGGGACCACTGAAAGTTCTCAGCCCAAGAAGAGAATGATGCGGAGCCATGAAACTTACAAGTTATTCCACATTTCTCTTGATACTTTTTGTTTCTGAGATGAAATGAAATGAAAAGTGTGGAATAACTTGTAAGTTTAATGGCTCGGCATTATTCTCTTCTTGGTTGGGCTGAGAACTTTTCAGCGGCCCCACACATGTGAATATGTGCATTGGTGTCTGCTAACTATGGTATATGTATGAGGGTGGTTTGAACGGTTTGGTAAAAAAGCAAGTTAAACAACAGTCTTCATTGAGGGCTATACAGTTAGTACAGTTTTTCTAGGTCTTTTTTTCATATCATAGGAAAAATAGTTTATGAAAAAACTAGAAACTTACTGAACTAAGGCCTAGATTCTCTAACTGGTGTCAATTTTTTAGGTGCCGGTAGGCACCCAAGCTCAGTAAAAAACAAAAACAAAACACTGTTAAAACAACATTTCTAAACTGAGTTTCAAGGCGCTAAATTCAGTCTGCTTATCGCCACTGTGAGCATATCTAACACTGGAAGAGGCATTAGGCAGCCTAAAGTTCCTGTGGAGGCGCAATTCACATCAGAGGTAGGCACCGGAAATGCAGGCCTGGAAAACCCTGCTCTATGTTTGTGGTGCTTATCTTTGCCGGAGGCGCAATTCCCGTCACCGTCACGTGATTGAGGCGCTGGTTACAGAATCCGGGCCTAAGGCCCTTTTTACTATGGTGCGCTAATCGACTCGCGTGCGCTAAACGCTAATGGGTGCACGTTAGTCTATGGACGCGTTAGCGTTTAGCACCCGCTAATTGGTAATAGAGCATCTTAATAAAAGAGGGGGTAAGTATACAGCCCTCAATGGAGACTATGGCCCTCTTTTACAAAGGTGCACTAAGGCCTAAGTGTTTTAGTGCAGATTTAGCATATGCTAAATCAACGCATGCACTAACTGCTAACGCGTCCAGAGGATAGCATGCCCGTGTTAGCGTTTCACCTTTGTAAAAGAGGGGATAAGTTGTTTAAATTGCTTTTTTACCAAACTTTCCAAACCACTCTCGTATACCGTATTTCTCCACCTATAGACTGCACCCATGTATAGGCCACAGAAAAGGGTGGCCTATGTTTAAAAAACGGAAGATAAGCCGCCCCATGGTATTAGCTGTGGCTTATCTTCCGGTATCTTCCCTGCCTTTTAAAACTTCCCCCCCCCAACACCCCTGGTACCTTTATCGTAGACCCCTTGGACGGCGAATCTCCAGCGGTGCAGGATAGCCGCAACCTCTTCAGCGTCCGGCCTGTCCCTGCACTGCCCACTGAATGGCCGACATCAGCTCTCGCGAGACTCATGAGAACTGACACTAGTCACTCAGTAAGTGGTATGGGGGCAGGCTGGGTGCCAAACAGATCGCGGCTGCCCTGTACCACTGGAGATTTGCCATCCGCCATCCAGGGGGCTCCGAAATAGGTACCGGGGGTGGGGGGATGATTAAATATTTTTATATAGGTCGCCCCATATAACTAGGCCGTGCCCCATACATGGGTTTGTAAAACCCATGTACAGGCCGCGACCTATATATGGGAAAATACGGTATGTGAATGTTGGTGTGTGTATGTGCATGCTGTTTGTGCTATGTTGGATAGTATCGGTGTATATCATTTTAAAATGAAGGAGTGTGTTGATTGTGGTGTTTACAAGTGTGCACATTGGTATATGAATTGATTGTGATGTATGATTGTGTGTGTTTATGGAATGTATGAATGCATGCTGATATGTTTATTGAGTGTGTGAGTATGTATGTGATGAGGGGTGTAGGTGTGAGTGTGTGATGTGGGAGGCTGTGCCATGCTTTACCCTATTGTTTTAAAATATTATGCCCTGTTTACCTGTTTTGCTCCCACCACCCAGAAAAAAACAAAATCTACTGGAAGGGAGAGAGGAAAGAAACATTCTTCAGCCTCTATTAATGTTGTTGGGTTGTTGTTTGTTTGTTTGTGTTTTGGGGGGGGGAATGGTTCACTTTTTAAAAAATCAAGATGTGCCTTGATTTATTTTTTGCAGCAAATCAAATTTAGTGATGATCTATACCAGGGGTCTCCAAAGTCCCTCCTTGAGGGCCAAATCCAGTCGGGTTTTCAGGATTTCCCCAATGAATGTGCATGATATCTATGTGCACGCACTGCTTTCAATGCATATTCATTGGGGAAATCCTGAAAACCCAACTGGATTCGGCCCTCAAGGAGGGACTTTGGAGACCCTTGATCTATACCTTCTTAGGGAGATTATTTTGCCCCTGGACAAACAGATCTATATCATTTTATTTTATTTCTTTTTACAAAATTCTTTTCAAGTTTCTGTATTTTGGAAAGCATTAAGTACAGAACATGTTAAGTATGCACCTTGGAATGTCTGGCTGTTGTTGAATGTTGCCTTAAATATTTTTATATCTGCTTTCTGGTGGCTAGGTAGAATTAATTAATTTTCATTTGATTTGATGTTATTACAGGAATACAATTGCAAGGTAATATCTAATATGTGTAACCAGGCATTCATATTGCTTCAATTCAAAACTAAATTTTGTTCACAAATTTATTTTAGATACAATAAATACATATGAATATGAAATCAGTCTCATGAAACAAATTATGAATGCATTTTTTATACTCTCTGGAGTTGACTCTCTTTATTATCTGTAAGCAAATCTTATCATACAACCACTAACTGCCTCATTATTTACCTTCTGTTTCTTAGTAGTAAAATTCTCCATGAGATAAGGATGTGCATTCAATGAGAAACATTTTATGTATGTAAAAATGCCCATTAAGGAGCTGTGTAATGTGGGAATTACTAGATGTTAACAGAGCAGGCCCATGCTAGAAGTTACACAGTGCTTTAATGTGTATTCATGTGGATTTAACTCACACCTTTTTCAGTGTCAGTTCAAGCTATTACATTCAGGCTCAGTATTTATTTCCCTGTCTCAAGAGACCTTCAGTCCAATGGGGAAATTCAAAAAATTTGCATCAAGATCAAGCATCACAATGGTTTAGGCTTAGTACCAATTCTATAATGACTTTGAGTGCAAACTAAGCTTTGCTTCCTGGCAACCGGTAAAGAACTGTTTAAAGTTATTTTTAAAGGTCAGTTCCATTGACATCAGGAGCTGCCCAAGGAAATCCAGCAACTGCAAGGGGGAGGGAGAAGTAGGCCAATGTGGGAGCTAAGCTCCTCCCCCTGACAACCAGTAAAGAGTAGCGCCTACTTAAGGCGGCAGAGCAATAGGATAAATTAAGGTAACTACTCACTATGCACTTCCTTCTGGATTGTTCTCACAATTTAACTTTAGCTAGAGTGCACCCTTACTGCTGCTACCACCTTGACTGTATGTTACCCCATTTAATGCTCACATAGTACTAACATCATATGATAATAATAAATGGAGTCAGTGTATACTGGAATATAATGAATAAGCTGCTCATGAGTGCATTGGGACCACTAAATAACTATTTTGGCAGTTTTTTTTAATTTTTTTTGTTGTTGTTTGTTTAACCATCAATGTCATACTACTAGTAGGGTAATGGAAAATATTGAGTTAATTGCTGAATGGATTATATATATACTATACTAGTAGATGTTATATTAAACTAGTTGGATTGAATACAGTTTACTAGATGATTACAATGTTTGGCAGTATATAAATTTTAAGTTACACACAAGGCATTACTGTACTATGATAAAGACACAGAAGTAAGTGGAGCAGGTTCTCTAGGTCAACACATCCAAACATAGGTAGAGCTTTGGAATGGTTTTAAGGAGACTAACTTCAACAAGGAGAGGGGTGGAGACACAGAGGTGCATAAAAAAAGAAAACTAGACAATCAATACACTCTGTTAAATAAATTAGCAAACAAAATGCACCATGGAGAGGAGGCCTATTCAATATAAGATCCATGACCAAGAAGGGAATTCTGACTGCAGACTTAATTGAAGAACACAAATTGGATTTTTTATTAATAATGGAATCCTAGCATTCAGATAATAGTGGGATTGTTATGAGTGAAGCATGCCCACTGGACTATCACATTATGTTTCAGAATAGAATAGGTAAGAGAGGAATGGGTATAGCTGTAATATACAAATAGAGCCTGAAAGAAAACAGAAAGAAACCATCAAATGCAACCTAACTAGTAAAGATTTCAACAATTTTTTCACAGAGAAAATTAAGAAAATCCAGTCAGACAATAGCATAATTAACAATATATCAATAGACATACATATATTCCTAAAGAGGATAAAGGCAAAGGAACAATACCAGGAGATTTGGATCTCACTGGTATGTTGGAAACATCTCAACAAGAAGAAATATTAACTAGAGCTACTTTATTAGTAACCTTCGTTTTTCTCCAGGATAAGGAGGAAATTCTTCGTCTATTCTACAGGACTGATAATGTGGAATTTCATGGATTCAAAATTTCAATGTTTCCTGATGTTTCAAAATGGACGCAAGCCAGATGGAAGAAATTCCTGGCTTATCATCAGTTAACTCTGAGTATGGGAGCAACTTTTCAGTTACATTTTCCTTGTAAATGCTGCATTACCTATCAGGGTATTAGATATATATTTTATGAACCTGATCAGTTAAACTTTTTTATTAAGGGTAAGGCAGCTGGAAGACCTTCAGAGGCTTCCATGGAGTCCCTCAACCAGGCCGTTAGTTAAAAGAATCCAACTGCACTTGGTAATGTGATTTAATTTTGAACTATTCCTGAAAACCAACTTCCCTTGGAGGTGATGGATTCTCTCTTCCCATATTGTGGACTTTGATATTGGTTACTAATGTGGAATTATTTCATAATTTGTTTTACTTGTTTCTTATTTCAATTATTTATTTCTAGTTAAATTGTTGTTTAACAAAGTAAAAGTATAAATTTAAAAAAATAAAAATAAAAAATAGACATACATATGAGGGAAACAGGATACTCAATGGAAGAATTCGAACCAATCAGAGATCCAAATAAATAAGTTTCTGATAAGAGTAAAACCTAGCCCACCATCCCTCAATCTATGCCTAATATACCTGACGAGAGATCTTGAGGGCATGGGACTAATCTACTTTACAAATATATTAAACAAATCATTACAGTCTGGAGAAGTTCCACTTAAATGAAAACTCACAGTCATCAAACCCATTTAAAAAAAAAAAAATAAAGGAAAAGACCTAGAGGATTTCTCCAACTATAGGCCAGTAGCTAACCAGCCATAGGAAACTTATAGACAAAATGGCCTGCCAATAAATAGCAGACTTCATAGAAAACATGTCAAAGCTAGACCAGGCCTAATCAGGGTTCAGAAGTCACCTGAGCACAGAGACAGTATTAGTAGCAGTACAGGACTCAGTCCTTAAACACCAGGTTAAAGGAAAAGATGTTTTATTAGGGTTCCTAGACTTCTCAGCAGCCTATGACCTAGTCCAACATGAATGGCTAATATCAAAATGCACTGAATTGGGCCTTAAAGGAAAAGTGTTTACATGGATAGAGGTGTTTCTTTCCAAAAGACTAACAAGAGTTGAATGACAGGGAGGTACGAGCAACTGGAAATAAATAGACATAGGAGTACCACAGGGATCAGCTATGTCTCCAATGCTGTTCAACATATTCCTCTAACCATTGGGAAAATTCATCAGAGAACTGAGTTAGGAATGTTACTTCTATGAGGATGATGTCCAATTAATCATCCCACTAAAGAAACAGAATGTGAAGACTAAACTGAGGATTAAGACAGGCCTGGAGAAGGTTTTCGGCTGAGTCCATTCAAATGGTCTAGTAGCCAACAAGGAAAAAAACTGAACTACTTCTAATTAATATATAGGGAGGGAACTGCCCAAGATATCAACTAATGCTGAATGGAAATGCCATAAAGTCATCCATGGAGAGTGTGAGAAACCTAGGGGTATAGCTGAACCCAAATTTAGACATGTCAATACAAATTCAGCGCATTGTTAAAAATGCTTATAGCAAACTCTACTGGATCAGAGGACTAAAATCATATCTGAATTATCAAGCAATGTCCAATATAATATGTCTGGTACTCTCTATTTTGGACTACTGCAATGCAATCCTGCTAGGTGTTCCTAAGTACATGATTGATCAAACATATAGAGATAGTACAGAATGAAGCAGCAAAATTTCTGCTGGGACAATTGAAACATACAAGTGCCATTCCGATTCTGAAAGAATTACCCTGGCTCCCTATTGAAAGTAAAGTGAAATTCAAGATCATGTTTTGACACATAAAATCATTCATCTTTCAGAACTGCATTACTTAGGAACCTCACTATACAATCATACTACAACACTCACACTTCACTTGAGTCAAGAATAGACATCAAATAAAAAAGGGTCAGGAAAAGAATGTGCTCAGTGGTAGAACTCCCTATCAAAGTAATTCAAACTAGAAAAAGATACCAAAAAGTTCAGAAAGGAATGAAGACCTTCCATTTTTCAGACTACTTTAATTAATATAAGAATCATCCAGGGCGAGTAATTGATATGGTGGAAATAGCTCACTACTTTACAGTTCATACATGATAGGGCGAAGCAGTTTATACACAGGAAGATTAAATTATGATACATTTAAATGGCAACTAAAAGTTTTGGTATGTATATTTATAGAGGCTAATTATGGGGGTCTTTTACTAAAGCGCGTTAGCCGATTTAGCGCACGTTAAATATTAGTGCGCGTTAAATGCTAACGCATCCATAGAAAATAATGGGCACGTTAGCATTTAGCACGCTCTAAATCAGCTAGCATGCCTTAGTAAAAGACCCCCTATATACCGTATTTTCACGTATAGCATGCGCAAATGCTCAAAGCCCAGTCCAGCCCGGCACGAGGAAGAAGGAGGATCTTCGGGCACTGGCACTGGCATGTCCTGTGCATTGGTGCTGGTGCCGGTGCCCATGTAGGATCGCGGGGGAGGGGGGGGTGACGCGAGCGGGGGGAGGATGCCGGTTCGCAGGACAGAAGAGTAAGCGGGAGTGGAAGGAGGTTATAGCAACATGCGCGGTATAGGCGTGTGCGTGCTATATAAAAATGTTTTTACTGAAATGCTTTGGACCCGCGCGCTATACGCGTATGCATGTTATACACGTATGCACGTTATATGGGTGAAAATACGGTAAATAAGTATAATGAATGGATTTAGGGTTAGACAAGGTAAATGATTTGTACATGTATATGTATGCTGCACATCTTAAAAACAAACTAATTCTGTATGTAAGACTATTACTAAGCTATTTTATCATAACTCCAGCAGGGTTGTGTTACTCCTTGACTATAGTTCATATATTGTAGCTCATGTATTGTACCATCATTACTGAAGTTAATGTTTATATTTCCATCTCAAAGCTGCTCATGTAAACTGCTCTGAATTGACTTCATATCCATTAGGTAGTGGTATAGAAGCTTTAAATAAACAATAAACAACATATGCCACATTAATGGCTGATACAAGTTGGTATGTCTATGCGTGTCATGAGAAATCTGAGGAAATACTTTTTTAAGGAAAGGGTGGTAGATGCATGGAACAGTCTCCCGGAAGAGGTGGTGGAGACAAAGACTGTATCTGAAGTCAAGAGAGCCTGGGATAGACACGAGGGATCTCTCAGAGAGAGAAAGAGATAATGGTTACTGTGGATGGGCTATTTGGCCTTTATCTGCCATCATGTTTCTATGTTTCTATTTAATGTGTGCAGCTAATAGTATTCCATAAGTTGTGCACATTGCTTGGCGATAGGACCATAAGATGCCCATGCATACCCCTTCGGCAGTTCTGCTCTTAGGGCCTGATTTTATATACATAGCACGCAAAAAATCAGCACCAACTATAACAGGGGTGGGCAACTCCGGTCCTCGAGGGCCAGAATCCAATCAGGTTTTCAGTATTTCCCCAATGAATATGCATGAGATCTGTTTGCATGCACTGCTTTCAATGCATATTCATTGGGGAAATCCAGATTGGATTCTGGCCCTCGAGGACCGGAGTTGCCCAGGTCTGATCAAATAAAAGTCTGAATTAGAGAAGCGCCAAGACCAAAAGATTGATATCTGACCTTGACCACAAAATAAGAAGAATTAGAGAAGTGCACTTCTCCAAGTCTTTTTATCTTGTAGTCAAGGTCAGTCATCAGATTTTCATGCATAAGGTTGATACCATAGTCACCTTCATGTTATTTTTTCTTCTCATTTTTCTTTCTTTCTTATTTCATTTCATTTCATTATATCTTATCCCCTTTAGGACACTTGAAGAAGGTGGTCTCACCAAAACACGGACCGTGTAGGGCAGGGGTCTCCAAAGTCTCTCCTCGAGGGCCAAATTCAGTCAAGTTTTTGGGATTTCCCCAATGAATATGCATGAGATCTATGTGCATGTACTGCTTTCAATGTATATTCATCAGGGAAGTCCCGAAAACCTGATTGGATTCAGCCCTCGAGGAGGGACTTTGGAGACCCCTGGTGTAGGGTCTGTCAGGACAATCATATGTGTGTTACTAATACAGACTTTTATTTGCATTTTTATTGTGTAAGAGTGAATAAAAATCATCTTTCAGGATATCCACAATCCACATCCACAGTCGTTGTTTTTATCTTGATTGTTTTATTGTGGATCATTGGGTCTCCCTTTTGTTTTGCTTTTTCGTAATGCTCTTTAAAGGCAAGCACCATATATAAAATCACACTTAGCAGCTGTGTGTGTCTCTAATATTTGGGAACACCCATTTAGGCCAAGGAAAAACAAGGCCTAAATACCCATGCCTAATTGTGCATGATCAGGCATATTCAATAGTCTGTGTCAATAACTTTTAGGAATGTCCATGATCTGCCCATGCTCCTCCCTTGGCCACACCTCCCTTTTGTGATTCTCACACTATAACTGATTGCATCACTTTATAGATTGCGCTGACCATTTGTACGCATAACTTCTAATTAGTGCCAAGTAGTGGTCAATTAAGAGGTGTTGCCAATTATTGGTGCCAGAGTGAGAGGGCATAGAATGAGGTTAAGTGATGATAATGCTCACGAGTAATCTAAGGAAATTCTCCCTACCACAATCAGTTTAGCGGCTGCAGCAGGGGAACCCGTCCTCCTGTGAGGTCGGCCAGCAGGAGAGATGCCCAGTCCCTCCTTCTGAAACCCCGAAGGCCCCCCCCAATGTCTGGTGGCAAGTGGAATTCCCAATTCCTCCTGCCGCATTCCCCCGATGATCACTGGCAGGAGGGATGCCCAGTCCCTCCTGCCAGAACCTCCCACCTCCCCAAAGATCAATGGCAGGAGGGATACCTAGTCCTCTTGTTGGAACCACCACGAATATCAATGGCAGGAGGGATGCCCAGTCCCTCCTGCCGGAACCCCCTTGAAAACTTGTCCCCCACAATGATTCCAGCCCTCAAGATACCTGAAGAAAGGGTAACATCTTCCTACCTGAAATAGATGAATTGTTTGTTCCTTTTACACTAAATTATATGTGTCTGAAATACACTGTTTTGCTAATGATTTGGATGTTTGGTTGGGAAGGTTACTGCTACATAAGATCATAACTTTAGATAATGAACATCTTAATGCACCTATCTCAGGAGAGGAGATCCAGAGGGCTTTTCTGCGCTTCAAACCTCATAAGTCACCGGGCCCAGATGGATACAGTGTTGAGATTTACAAAATCTTGAAAAGTACACTTAATGGGTCCCTTTAGAGACATATTATAGCCTCTGCAATACAGAAAGGACAGTTTCTTTCACATACCATCAGGGCAATGGACTTCTAGGCCTGCATAAGCATGAGAAACAACGCCAAGAAGTCCATTGCCCTGACGAAGCTACATAGCGAAACGCCAGCTAGCCTCCGTTGGCAAAAGTGGACCGACAAAGACAGCAGGAGAACTAATATGCCTGCAGCCCATAATTGAAGCCCTGCCTAAGCTAAGTTCTTTGCTTTACTCTTTTGTTCGTGAAGTAAAATGTCTTTAAGAATATAACATGTTGAAGTGTGAGCTAGCATCAAATGATTTACATCAGGCTGAAGGGGGAGTGGAGCCAGTGAGGTATTTTCCCTTTCTAGTGCGGTTGTTCAGTTAACACACTTCACAACACACAGTGAACTGAGGCTCCTTCCCCTTTTAAATAATCAACAATACATTTGAGAAAGTTGTGGAAAAGAGCTTTTATTGCCATTTCTTCCAAACAAAATAACACATACAGAAAAGACATATAAAAGTGAGGTATTTTTTGCAGAAGTACCTCATATTATTTCCCCAGGACAACTAGAACAATCACTCTTGTTGCCATTGTCTGGATCCTATTTACTTCATGCATAATCTCTGATTTCTGAATTTGAGTGATGGTATAGTAAATCATTTGGCTATATGAGGACTAATTGGAAATGATTATGTCATTGGATGAGTGTAAACCCATTACTTACTCCTCTTCTACCACTCTGTGGGAATAAGAACTTTCTATCGGGGCTGTTTGGGTGCTCCTTTTAGAAATGGAGAGATAAAGGCCTGTGTTGGGTGGGGATGTGTTAGATGAGTCTCTTTGTACCTACATTATGCAATATGTTTGACCTCAGTGCAAGTGATCATTGTGGAGTTCTACAGGTCCACCACTATATATCAACACTTTCCAGGCAAGACCTAACAGTATTCCGTTCAATTCTGGTCTCCTTATCTCAAGAAAGATATAGTGGCGCTAGAAAAGGTTCAAAAAAGAGCGACAAAGATGGTAAAGGGAATGGAACTCCTCTCGTATAAGGAAAAATTAAACGGTTAGGGCTTTTCAGCTTGGAAAAGAGATGGCTGAGGGGAGATGTGATTGAATTCTACAAAATCCTGAGTGGAGTAGCACGGGTACAAGCGGATCAATTTTTCACTCTGACAAAAATTACAAAGACTAGGGGACACTCGATGAAGTTAAAGGGAAATACTTTTAAAATCAATAGGAGAAATTTTTTTTTCACTCAGAGAATAGTTAAACTCTGGAACGTGTTGCCAGAGGATGTAGTAAGAGCGGATAGCGTAGATGGTATTAAGAAAGGTTTGGACAAGTTCCTGGAAGAAAAGTCTATAGTCTGTTATTGAGAAAGACATGGGTAAGCCATTGCTTGACCTATATCGGAAGCATGGAATATTGCTACTCCTTGGGTTTGACCAGGTACTAATGACCTGGATTGGCCACCGTGAGAATGGGCTACTGGGCTTGATGGACCATTGGTTTGACCCAATAAGGCTATTCTTATGTTCTTATGGTCTTACCTCCTTTGTATATTTAGACCCGGTGTAGAGACTGAGAGAATCTACAGGAAATTAAAAGACATAAACTTTTGAGCTGCCCATCCCTAGTTGGTAACTGGTGAATGTAGAATGTGTGCCTCTCCCATCTCTCGTGGCATTTTGTGGCTGTCCTGTGCATATGCCACAAGCCTGCCTATATTGTAACTACTGTGAAATCTACATGCTCTATTGTAATAGAGTTTGTACTCCCTTCTTCTTGATCCAGATTTAAGGGAACCTCAGCTGACTGCCTTCCCAACCTCTGAATAAATTATCCTCTGAAAAGTTAGACAGGCTTCAAGTTGACCTTTCTGTCCTAGTGTGAGCCATTTGTTGTGCCCGTGCGCTTCTGTCATCGGGACTATCCATAAGAGATATATTTATTTCCTGAATCAGATGAGATTCTTATTTTCTGCCATGTTCTTACAAAACTTCTCATCATATATCAACCACACTGTACCCCCCTCCAAATGCCCTAAAGGCCTCATATCAAGTGTTACTATTTGAATAATTCTAAGCATTTCTCTGTTGTTTTCTAGCCGTGACTTCCGAAGGCAACTGACCACTTTATTATAATTTTGGCATTGTCTCTGCTTTCTTATCAGCTATTATAAATTTACTATGACAGCTACTGACTTAGCATGTTTTTTTTTTCTGTTTCCCTGTGGAGAATATAAAACATAATTCTTCTATATTTTCTTTTCAGTCCTGTCTGGTGCATAGATACTGGATCTGTGGGCTAGTGTCACAAAAGGACAGCACCAGCAGTGTGCTGTCCACCCAAAGCTGGCACTCAGCCTGTATACTTAGGCCCAAATTCTCTCAATAGTGACAAAAGTTAGATAGTGGTAGGGGCCTTGTCGCCGCCAAACAATCATTTTAATCAGTGTGGTAATTGGCCTCATCAATTAAAACTGATTAACATATAATTTAAAAAAAATTGTAGGTGCCAGTAGGTGCCTACAAAAAGAATGCTGTAATAGTATCTACAGAGGTGCCTAAGATCAAAGCAGGTGTGGAATACGCTGAAAATGATCTTAGGCACTGCCAGGCACCTCTGTAGACACGATTCTCATTAAATACAGGCACCGGGAATGTAAGCCTTCAAAAACCCTGGCCTACATTACTGGAGCCTATGTTTAAAAGCAGGCACGAATCTGCAAACGGCACTGTAGTGTGATTGACACACAATCGGCAACATTTTTATAGGCGGCAGCCACTACAGTTGTTGTTTGCAGCATCTGGCCCTTAGTACCTTGGTGTTTCCTGTGACTGGACTAAATATTTGGGGGTTTTGTTTGGCCAGCTGTAACCTAAACGGCTAAGTGAATATTCAGCGCTGGCTGGTTAAGTTAATGAACTTTTTGAGTTAATTTTAATTAGGTTAGTAGCTTTCCTCTACTCTGGGATCTGCAAATCAAGAGCACTGGCACCCAATGCAAGAAAGGAGAAAAGAGAAGAGGAATTCAAGAAAGTTCTACTTATACTTACCTGGGTCCGCTGAACGGAAGTTCAGTCATCATCTGAAGCACATGTAGGAAAAGTCACAGAAAGAACTAAATTCTTATATTAACCATCTCCTTAAATCTTTATTGCAAAAGTTCAATTAAAAAGAGCCTAGAAAATTTAACTTATCTGATAATACTGTTTTCTGTTGAAATTCACTGAAATTAACCCCCCCTCCCCCTTTTACATAACCGTAGCACAATTTGTAACGCTGGCTGCATCAGTAACAGCTCCGACGCTCATAGAATTCCTATGAATGTCAGAGCTGTTACTGACATGGCCGGCACTAAAAAAACGTTCTACGGTTTTGTAAAAGGGGCGGGGGGTGGGGTAAGTGAGGTGTATAATTTAAATCTGTTGGAAGAACAGAACGATAGTTAATTGGTTAAAGTTCATAAATTTTATTTAATTGTTAATCACTGAGAATATTATTTAGGTTTTTGTTTTATTTCATTTATAATTCGCTTTTCCTAAAGCGGCTCACAATTTAAACATACTTGATAAAAATACATAAAATACATGTAAAAACTCACAAAATAAGCGACCATCACTTACAACTAATTTGGGGGCCTTCCTAATCCTAATCAAAGCATGCCTCCAACATGCCCCTTTGCTGTTTGAATGAACTGCATAGAAACATAGGAATATGTTAAGACAGATAAAGACCATATGGCCAATGTACAGAATTCTGCCCATCCGTACATCATCAATCCTTCTCTTCACCCAGGTTGAGTAGGAGGTGACAGAAGGTAGTACTCAGTTGAGATCACTCTGAGGAAAGGGTGGTGTGCCTCAAAGTTCAGCTCTTGGGCTTGTTCTTTTTAACATTTATGTAAGTGATATTGCTGAAGGCTGACTGGTAAGATTTGCCTCTATGTGGAAGATCCCAAAATCTACACTAGAATAGGCACCTCTGATTAAGTGAATAACATGAGGAAAGACCTAGCAAAGCTTGAAGAATGGTCAGAAATTTGGCAGCTAATATTTAATGATAAGAAATGCAAGGTCGCACATTTAGGCTGAAAAAACCCTGAGGGAATGGTGTGGTTTAGAGCAGTGGTCTCTAACTCAAACCCTTTACAGGGCCACATTTTGGATTTGGAGGGTTTTTGGATGGCCTCAGAAAAAAATAGTTAATGTCTTATTAAAGAAATGACAATTTTACATGAGGTAAAACTCTTTATAGTTTATAAATCTTTCCTTAATAATAATATTGTAGTTTATAGCTAAAGAGACACATGATCAAGAAACTATTTTATTTTACTTTTGTGATTATGATAAACATACTGAGGGCCTCAAAATAGTACCTGGCGGGCTGCATGTGACCCCTGGGTCGCGAGTTTGAGACCAGTTGTTTAGAGAGTAAAAAACTTTTTTTGCATGAAAGAGGAGCAGGGCTTGGATATGACAGTATGTGATCTTAAGATGGCCAAATATGTTGAAAAGGCAATAGCAAAAGCTAGAAGGATTCTAGGGTACATAGTGAGAGGTATGGCCAATAGGAAAAAGGAGGTATTTTTGCCCATGTATAAAACTCTGATGAGACCTTATCTATATAGAATATTGTGTACAATTCTGGAGACTGCACCTTTAAAAAGATCCAGAGGAAGATTACTAAATGGTTAGTGGTCTTCTTCATAAGGTATATGAGGACAGACTTAAATATCTCAATATCTATACTTTGGAGGAAAGGCAGGAGAGGGGAGATATGATAGAGATATTTAAATGCCTATGTTGTATAAATGTGGCTGGGGTGAATCCTTTTCATATGAAAGGAAGCTCCAGAATGAGCTCAGGAGTAAGCTAAGGAAATCCTAATTTACAGAAAGGGTAGTAAATGCATGGAATAGGCTTGTGGTAGAAGTGGTGGAGACAAAGACTGTCTGAATTCAAGAAAGCATAGGTCAGGCATGTGGAATATCTTAGGGAGAGGAGGAGATAGTGGATGATGCATATGGGCAGAATGTATGGACCATTTGGCCTTTATCTGCCATCATGTTTCTATGTATAAGCTGCAAACACTTCATATTATCACTTGTCTCCTTTCCGAATAAAAATATATCATCCAAGAAACTTTTCCATCGTATATATTTGAACCGTTTCTTCAAAAGCTGTTACCTTTAAATTGGCCACTAATTGTGTTACTAATGCCCTCATGGCTACCCCTTGGATTTGTTGATAACAATCTCTCTGGAACCTAAAATAATTTCTCTAGATTACTAAAGACATTAAGGGGCTGATTCACTTTAGGACGCCGGTCACAATGGCCGCCTAAGAGGCGGCTTAAGTTCATGCACCAGCATCTGCCCTAATGGAGAGACGCCTAACTCCCAATTCTCTAACCAGTGCTCATGTCACAGAATCACTGAGCCACCTATCTTTGCTGAGGGATCCCTTGCCATCAGCTGATTGAGTCGAGGGAATCCCCAATCAGCTAAGCCAGCAGAACTGCCGCACTTTGTAGAGTCCTGCTGGTTCAACTGATTGGGGAGATAATACCACTGCTATGATCATCCAAGCCGGCTGTAGCAGAGGGCCTCCCGACATGTATTCCCCAAAATTGGCAGGAGGGATGCCCACTCCCTCCTGCTGATACACTCCCCGAACCCTTGACATCCCCCTAACCACTAACACCCCCAAACCTCAACACCACTCCAACTACCCTGAACTTTAACACCCCCTGACACCCACCAAACCTCAACCCCCCCCCCATACCTGTACTTTTTTGAAGAAAGTCCGGCTGGAAGGATGCTTACTTAAATGGTAGGCCTTCCCTTCCTGGTGTATCCTGGGTTGCATCAGGATGGCTCTGATTGGTTCAGATGCGCAATGCTATAAAAAGCCTAGTCCAAAGCACATAGTTAAAAGTGGATACGCAAAAAAAATGTACGATGGCCTCCTAACGACGCAGGCAGCGAAGCTGGACCCATCCGTCTTCAACCTGCTGACAACTACAAGTGACTTTAAATCATTCCGAAAAGAAATCAAAACTCTGCTTTTCAAAAAAACTATCAACCTTCTTATCCCCCCCTCCACGCAAACTACCAGCTAACCTCCTCCCTTCTACTATTATCAGCCCTATGACTCTATCAAGAAACCAACCCTAAACCTCTTCTTCCCTTCTAGTGATCATAACTCTCCCCTTTGCCTTACTCTTCAATTCCCCTAATCTGTAATTCCCCTGCATCCACTGTATAAACGTCCCCTGCATCTACTGTGTAAGTGTCCCCCAAATGACATCTTCCTGGAAATGTCCAGCAATCTTATACTGTAAATTGTAACTTCCTGGAAATGTCCTTATACTGTAATCCGCTTAGAACTGCAAGGTACAGGCGGAATAGAAGTCACTAATGTAATGTAATTAGGCTGGACTGTGGGCATATTTTTGACTTAGGCACCAGTCTTTGACTTAGGCATTGTTGTGTGCCTACAGTAACTTAGGTACAGGCATTTAGGCCAAAAAAATCCCTGACATAAATACAGTGTGTCTAAAAGTTAGGATGCCTAGTGACACCTAATTCCACTTAGGCAGCACTAAGTGTGATTCTATACAGCACGCCTAACTTTTAAAGAACTGCCATTAGAGCTGCATTAGTCAGCATTGATTTTTTAAGTGATATATAAAGTTCATGTCTAACTTTGGGTGTGTTCTAATTCCTCACAATGATTGAAACAACTCACTATTACTTTATGAGAGTGTTGGAAGAAAGAAAATTATATCACCTTAAATCAATTTTTAAATATATAGAGAGAAGAGCCCTCAGTTCGCTGTAGCACTTTAGAAAAGCAAATGCTTTCTCATGGGAGCCTTTCTATTGAATCCCTCCAAAGCAGGAAATGGTTACTATGAACATCAATGGGCCTCTCCAAATTTTTAATGTGTTAGTAAAATTAATATTGCGAAACCATATTCACTTCCATATGTTTGTACTTCAATCCAATAACTCTGTCATTAAATGATTAGATATTATCAAAAAATACACAATCCTGATTTTGATGATGCAAACTCTCATTCACAAGCACATATAACAAATCTTCAACTCCAACTTCAAACTTATATCATAAATCCTTTTAGAGGAATCACTTATTTGAATCTGTGTTTCAAATTGAATCAGTCCTTTGGTAAATTCCTCTGGGTAATAGTGAATTGTGTGAAAATCATTATGAGGAATTTTTTTTAATATATTTTGGTTTTCTTCACAAGGGGTTTAATACAATGAAATACCTTTGGTATCCTTTTACTAAAGCCTACAGCTTGGCCACCCTGAGTAGGCCTGCTCTTACTGTTGGAAGCTAAGCAGGATTGGGCCTAGGAGACCACCTAAGAATACCGGTGACCTGTCAAATGAGTACAGAACAATTGCGCTCTGACAAATGCGCCCCAACAATTGCACTTATTAAAATTTCTAAGCGATTACATAATAAAAATTGGGGGAAAGGAACATGTAAAGACAGACAGAAAGGAACATGTAAAGACAGACATTGACTATAACTTACTTGAGTCTCAGAGAAAGTAGGGGTAGAACTAGAAATTTATACAGAAAACAAGAACGCAAAGGGCTAATAACAATAGGGTAAAGGCTTTAAAAGGCTACTAAATTGAGGCTTTAGTTATAAGTTGTATTATTTAGACTTGTGTGACTTGTAAAATTGGAGGCACATGTTTAAGTATTTCCCATCTCAAATGCATCTCTGAAAAGAAAACTCTTAGTGAGCTTTTAAATCCTAGCGTTGTTTCCTCCATAATTTGAGCTGGTATGTTGTTCCATATCTGACAAAAAGAGGTCTGTGTGCCTCAAATTAATGGTTTTTAAAGAAGGTATTGACAGAAGATGTTGATCTGTTGATCTTAATGTTCTGGGGGGAGCATATGAGATAAGGTATAGTAAAAAAAAACCAAAAAAAAAAAAACCCAACAGGACTTGACAGCAAAGCAAGCAAAAACAATACTGCAAAGACATGTACAGGGCACAGGAATTTATTAAAATGACAAAAGCAAAAATCTAAAAACAAAATGCATAAACTGCATTAAAAAAACTGTTCCCAATATTCCTGTGGACCGGACCAGACCCGACACGGTCCGTGCTTCAAAGAAACACTCCTTCCACAGGGGTTCCTACTGTATCAGAAAACCAAAATGGATAAGATAAACAAAATCGATAATGTACAGGCATGAACCTCTCTGCGCTCTCTGTTTGATAAGAGATAGTGGAGTCATACATTGCACAGGAGAAGGCATAAGAACATAAGAATAGCCTTACTGGGTCAGACTAATGGTCCATCAAGCCCAGTAGCCCGTTCTCACGGTGGCCAATCCAGGTCACTATTACCTGGCCAAAATCCAAAGTGTAACAATATTCCATGCTACCAATACAGGGCAAGCAATGGCAAACTCCTCCTGTACTCTGCTATGAAACATCACAGGGTGGATTCCTCAATATGCATATTGCCATGAGGTGATGGCATAGTCCATCTATTCATCCTTTTACTAAACAGCAGTAGAGATTTCATTTTCATTTTTTCCATTTTTTATTTGAATTTTAACATATGAAATATGACACTAATTAAATAAATATAACAAAAGGAAATTTTACAGTATAGAATACATACATACAAAACACAGATGCAGGAAGGACTAATGAGCATCCATGTAGTCTAATCTAATATATATATATATATATATATATATATATATATATATATATAAAGCCATATAATTGAAAATAAGTTAGAAGCTCCTGTGGAGACCAGGATATTAGGGCATAACATAATAAATTTAGCTAAGCTAACAATAGGAAAAACTTTAGGGTTAAATATTACACCCAATGTATATACCAGCTGAAATGTATCCAAAGTTTAGGACTGAGAAGAGACATTTGTTATCGGCAACCATATTTTATTAGTTTTAAAGCTCTTATTAGTGAGGGAATTAGCTTTACATTCATAATTATGAATCATCAGGACCACAGGTCAGAGAGGTAAATGCTTTGACACACATAGGAATTCTATGAGTGTCGGAGCACTTTCCTCACCAGCACGCAGTAGAAACTTGCACCGCCATTTAATAAAACCCAGCATTTGGATGTGAGCATTTATGCCTGCCAAAATCTGCTGTAAACTCTCATGCCCAACTACTGGTAGTTAGGTGTGAATACAACGGGAACTCCCCGCAGCCATTTTGTCTCAGTGATCTGCACGGGGCAGGAGCGTAGGAAGATCGTTCCTGCCCCGAAAGCCCGCTAGAACACCAGGTAAGGTCATGGGAGGTCCGGAATGCCGCGTTTCCTGTATATTACCAAGTCTTTTCAAAGCAATCAGTACAGTATGCAGCGTTTCCTGTATAAAAAAAAAATCGAGAATAACCGAATCCGCAGATACTGAAACCACGAAATTGGAGGGAAACACCTATGACCCTCCTATGGCCATGCCCCCTTTGGAATCACATAGAGCAATGTTTCTCAACTCGGGCCTGGAGTACCCCTTTGCCGGTCAGGTTTTCAATCTATCCATAATGAATATACATGCAAGAAATTTGCATATAATGGAGGCAGTATATGCAAATCAATCTCATGCCTATTTATTGTGGATATCCTGAAAACCTGACTGGCAAGGGGTACTCCAGGATCGAGTTGAGAAATACTGGCATAGAGCAAAGGAAAGGAGGTGGTCTAGCCCTTCTCTACAAATCATTCTTTAACGTCGAGCTCCTCAAAAAGGGCAGTCACCCTTCCTTAGAATTCATGCTAGCTTCAATAAACGACGAACTTCATCCCCACCCATTAGGCATCCTGCTACTTTACCGCCCACCCACCCCCTGGAATAAATCCTCTGAATCTGTCCTTGAGACCATAACAAGGGCCTACCTAAAATTCCAAAGACTACTGATCATTGGTGACATAAACCTTCACCTAGAAGACAACACCAACAAGGACACAACTGATTTCAAAGACTTCCTCACTTCCTTAGGCTTCACTGCCCCACCGCCCACCCCTACCCACGAAAAGGGGCACTCCATTGATATCATCAGCTTTCTTGACCTGACTGAGCACAAAACCTCCACTGATGAGACCCGTTGGAAACATCTCCCCTGGTCTGATCACCTCCTAGGCTCGTTCTGACTCCCTGTCTTCATGTCAGACCTTGGTGCCCCAACCCGTGCCACATACTACATCACCTACCGCAAAAAAATCACAAGTGAACTGTTCTGGTCCCAGTTTCTCAACAATCTCCCTCCTCTTCCCAATCACACGGACCCAGACTCAATCTGGCACAAATGGGTGACTCTTTCGGAAACCACGTACCATGCCCTTGCCCCTCTAGCCACTAAACCCATCTCCTACTCTCATAAGGCTCCCTGGTATCTCCCATACCACAAGGAACTAAAACAGAAATGTCGGGCCATGGAACGAAAATGGAAAAAATTGAAATCCCCTTCAGATAGACAATCCTAGAGAGAAAACATCAAATTCTACAACTCCGTTCTAAAAAAAGCTAGGAAGAATTTATATGGAGATAAAATCTCCAGGTCAAAAAACCAAAACAGTACACTGTTCCACATCTGGCGAAACCTAACTTCTAAAAACGACCCCTCCCCCTCCCTCCCATCTCCAAATGACCTATCCAAATTCTTCAACGAGAAGATCTCTACCATAAAGAGTTCGTTCCCCCCAGCTATCTCGTACAACTCTCTTCCTCCAAATGACTCCGACCCTATCCCCGCTGACAGATCATGGACTACTTTCAAACCCGTATCCATAACCCAGATCTCTAAACTCTGCCTCAAACTTAAATCCTGCAAGTGCATCTTAGACCCTTTCCCATCCTACCTTTATGAAAACATCCCTGTTCAGGCCATCTCTTCCCTTACCAACCTTATAAATAAAGTTTTACTATCGGGCCTGTTCTCCACAGAAATGGGACACATTGCCTTATCCCCTCTTCTAAAGAAAGCCGATCTCGACCCTTCCTTACCATCGAACTACCGCCCCATAGCAAACATCCCTCTTTTAACAAAACTTCTAGAGACCATAGTCGCTACTCAGCTTTCCTCTTACCTAGAAAGATTCTCCATTCTCCAACACTACCAATACGGATTTAGACCCAATTTCAGCACCGAGTCCCTCCTAGTCTCCTTAATTTCAAAGGTGCAACAATTACACGCTCAAAACAAATTTGCTGTTCTTCTACAGTTCGATCTCTCCGCAGCTTTCGACGTCGTGCACCATGACATATTAATCTACCAACTTTCTGAGATAGGAATAGACTCCTTTGTCCTAAAGTGGTTCTCAAACTTCCTTCGCGCGCGTTCCTACATTGTCAACACAAACGGCTCCAATTCCACTCCGTGGTCACCATCCTGTGGTGTCCCACAGGGCTCCCCCCTATCCCCTATTCTCTTCAACATGTACATGACCTCCCTGAAGCTCCTCAAATTAACCCCCCTTGAAACAATATACACATACGCAGATGACATACTTATCCTCCTAGAAACAGACCAGAACCTCACAAACCTCCAAGAGAATATCACTTCATGCATAACGAGACTTCACGCTTGGTCCCTCTCTGTACAGATGAAATTAAATGAATCAAAAACAAAATTACTCTGGCTCGGCCCAAAATTATTACACCTGCCCACCCTCTTCACACTGCCCACAGGCCCTGCTCTGCACCTTGAATTTTCAAGCAAGGTCCTCGGCATCACTATCGATTCCTCCCTCTCCCTCAACGATCACCTGAATTCCCTGGCAAAATCATGCTTTTTCAGCCTCCACATGCTGAGGAAAGTAAGATCCTATTTTCACCAACAACATTTCACCGTCCTTGTACAATCCATCATCCTATCCAAACTCGATTACTGTAACGCCATTTATTTATGCCTAACAAAAAAAAGTCTTTGCAGACTCCAACTTATCCAGAATACTGCAGCCAAGCTGATTTTTGCTAAACACAAATTTGATCATGTCTCCCCCCTACTTACCAATCTCCACTGGCTCCCAGTACTTTCCAGAATTCATTTCAAATGCTCCTGCCTGGCCTTCAAGATCATTCACGGCATCCTTCCGCCCCTAATCCCTCTATCCTTCCTCGTCCGGATGCCTGCTACCACCAGATCCGCTCACAGATATAAACTATCCTTCCCCTCTCTACACGGCATCCTCCACGCTGGCAAACTGGGAAAATCCCTTCTCTCCAAAATCACAGGCCTTTGGAATGATCTCACTATTCCGCTGCGGAACCTCCAACTATTCCGAAAACAAAAGAAAACCTGGCTTTTCTCTAACATCTAACATCTCTTCCCCTGTCCACACTCTCCTCTATTCACATGGTCTTGTAAATCTCTCTCCTCTCTCTTCCTATATTTTTAAACATTGTAAACGGTGTCGAGCTCCACTTCCGTGGAGATGATGCGGTATATAAACTTAAGGCTTAGTTTAGTTTAGTTTAGATCCATGTGTAACTTCTAATTACTGCCAATTAATTGTTTGTTAACCCCAATTATTGATTATTAGTGTCGGCGTCGGCAGTTATTTTGCACATGGATCTATGATTCAGGCGCTGAACTGAATGCCTGACTTTGGCAGTCCTTTACAGAAGCTGCTGGTGTATTCAATGCCACTATCTGAACATATCATGGCACTGAATATACAAGTGTAGGCCCCCTTTTATCAAGCTGTGTTAGGGTTTTTTATTGCCGGCTGCTGCGGTAAAAGCACTGACTCTCATAGGCATTCTACGAGTATTGATGCTTTTATCGCAGTGGCCAACAATAAAAAAAATTCTATTGTAGTTTACTTGGAATTAACTAAGACCAGCCTTCAAAGACTCCAATTGATACAGAATACCACTGCTAAATTGATCTTCAGAAAAGGAAATTTGATCATGTGTCCCCATTGTTCAAAAAGTTACATTGGCTTCCTGTTCATCGCAGGACCTATTTCAAATGCGTCTGTATTGCTTTCAAGATTTTGTTTGGGTTCTTTTGTTCCTCTTGTTCCCTTATCTTGGAATGCTCACAGGTCTCATCTTGCCAGAAGTACCCAAAAATTCAAACTCTCCTTTCCCTTATTTAAGGGAATAAAAGCTGTCCAGAAATTTAGCGAATCTTTTATTTTTAAATTAATGGAATTAGGGAATGGTTTGCCACTAACTCTAAGGCAGGAGTGTCAAAGTCCCTCCTCGAGGGCCGCATTCCAGTCGGGTTTTCAGGATTTCCTCAATTAATATGCATGCACTGCTTTCATTGTATGCTAATAGAGCTCATACATATTCATTAGGGAAATCCTGAAAACCCGACTGGATTGCGGCCCTCGAGGAGGGACTTTGACACCCCTGCTCTAAGGGGTCCAGGCTCCTTTCAATCATTTTGAAAAACTTTAAAAACAATCCTGTTTGGAAATCATTCCTACTAGTTTTTTTTGTTTTTTTTTTACTTATGATTCCTCGCTCTTTTTCTTCCTTTTTTTTTCTTCTATGTATTTTCAGTTGTTGTTAACTGATTCAAGCTCCTTTTTTGGTGATGACCCAGTCTACAAATCTAAGTTTTAGTTTAGTTTAGTTTGATAAAAGGGGGCCTTAGTTAAGCACTGATGCCTAATCTGCTTGCCTCATTGACTGAAAACCTGACTCATATCTTTTGGGCTAGATATAGAGAAATACATTAATATAAATATTGTTCTGTGATGCCATGATTCTTTCAAACTACTATGCAAATTATATATGGAATGGCTAAAACTCTATTTCCACAGTTTGTCCAGAAATATTCTGTCTTTCCCCCCAGATTTCTACAATTATATTTAATATGCAAATAACGAAAACCATGGTACACACTATGATGTGTAATAAGAATGCTAAGGGCATGCATAGATGAATCTACCATCAACATTCAGAAACTAGATATATTTTTGCAATATGATCTCTGCAGTCATAGAAACTGTGCTATGAATTCTCTTCCTACTGTGATAACTGCCATAGGGCTGCAGATTTCATGACACGAAAATCAGACCTGCAGCCAAAGCTATCCAATTTTCTACACAGCAGATTCAGTGTGGTAAAGGAAAAAGTCAGCCCACACAACTGTATTGATGAACACTTCCCTCTCCGTATTTGTTGGGGTTAGGGGCAGAACCGGCCCGCGAATATTAAAAAACTGCGAATAATATTTGGGCCGGTTCTGCCCCTAATCCCCGCTTCCCCTGGCTAATTTAAGCCCTGAAAGCCCCCTGAAACCCCCTTAAGCCTTACCTGGAGTGACGGGTCAAAAGCGCGCGAAGACAAAGGCGCGCCAACAACCGAGCGCGGACAACTGAGCGCAGGGCTTAATTGTGCTGAAGAAAACCCGTATTTTAAAAGGCTCTGACGGGGGTGTGTGTGTGTGTGGAAAACCCCCCCACTCTACTTAATAGGGATCGCGCTGCCTCACGCTGCCATGTTGGGGGGGTGTAACCCCCCACATTATACTGGAAATTTAACTTTTTCCCTGTTTTTAAGGGAAAAAGTTAAGTTTTCAGTATAATGAAAGGGGTTACAACCCCCCAAACCCCCCACAACGCCAGCACAATCTCTATTAAGTAACCCTCCGTCGGAGCCCTTTAAAATATGGGTTTTCTTCGGTGCGATGAAATCCTGCACTCAGTTGTCTACGCTCAGTTGTCGGCGTGCCTTTGTCCTCGCGCGCTTTAGACTATGAACCCTTACCTGGTGGTTTAGCGGGTTTTCAGGCAGGAGCGATCTTCCCACGCTCCTGCCCCATGCAGATTGCTCACAGGTAATGGCTGCCTTGAGCTCCCGTAGTCTCTCGAGCCATTTCCTGTGAGTGATCTGCATGGGGCAGGAGCGTGGGAAGATCACTCCTACCCCAAAAACCCGCTAGACCACCAGGTAAGGCTTAAGGGGGGTCTTATAGGGCTTAAACTAGCTCAAAAAATTAAAATGGGTTCTTGGGTTTAAAACAGCAAATAAGCGAATATGTAGATACGGAATTCGCGAATACAGAGGGGAAAGTGTAGCTGCTGAAATCCAGTTCAGGAGGGATCGTTTCTGCTGGAGAAGAGCAGAAGGCATACATTAATTTTCTGACCCATCTGTTGAAGTTTCTTGCTCCAGTGTCAACTATCACCATGGGAGACAATCGGTATGATAGGAACACTTGTCCAGGAGGAATTCATTTTCATATAAATCACCGGCAGGTTATCATATGAAGTACCAATAAAGCTACTTTAAATGCTTTTAACCTAGAGTAGTGCTCAGACTCCAAAGATGGATTTGTAAGAACTCAATGTGGGGACAAACCCCTGTAGAGATTCTTATGGTATCTATCATTGCACCATTTTGTGGTTAAAGGTAGTTTAAAGTGCTATTTAAGCCATGTTCATGATTCATTAATCCATAAAGAAGCGTAATGTCCAAATGTGAATAAACTTCAAATTGATAATTTCAAAAATAGACTTAGCTTGAAAAATATCAACAGCATGTGTTCAGCTGGGTCCTGACGCGTTTCGCCGCTATGGCTTCCTCAGAGAACCCGCTAAATAGCTGGAAATGTTCAATGCTGTGAATATCCTAAACATACAAAACACAGTGCATGTGGTTATAAAGCTGAAAATACAAGTAAATAGTCAATGCCTATAAAACGCTCACAGCACTACCGGCTGAGTACCTGATTCAAAAAATAATTTTTCTGTTTCCTGTGACGTAAGTGCTCAGCTGAGCACCCCATATTTATACTGTGGAAGATGTGTCAATCACCTAGTGGAGAAACGCCCACCACTCCACTAGGTGGGCGTTTCTCCACTAGGTGATTGACACATCTTCCACAGTATAAATATGGGGTGCTCAGCTGAGCACTTACGTCACAGGAAACAGAAAAATTATTTTTTGAATCAGGTACTCAGCCGGTAGTGCTGTGAGCGTTTTATAGGCATTGACTATTTACTTGTATTTTCAGCTTTATAACCACATGCACTGTGTTTTGTATGTTTAGGATATTCACAGCATTGAACATTTCCAGCTATTTAGCGGGTTCTCTGAGGAAGCCATAGCGGCGAAACGCGTCAGGACCCAGCTGAACACATGCTGTTGATATTTTTCAAGCTAAGTCTATTTTTGAAATTATCAATTTGAAGTTTATTCACATTTGGACATTACGCTTCTTTATGGATTAATGAATCATGAACATGGCTTAAATAGCACTTTAAACTACCTTTAACCACAAAATGGTGCAATGATAGATACCATAAGAATCTCTACAGGGGTTTGTCCCCACATTGAGTTCTTACAAATCCATCTTTGGAGTCTGAGCACTACTCTAGGTTAAAAGCATTTAAAGTAGCTTTATTGGTTCCTTTACTAGTGTCAGGATATCATTGACCTTCAGGAACTTTCTCTTTATACTTCCCCAGTCGTTTATATTGTATCATATGAAGTAGACATTTACTCACCTGTGATACAGTAAGTTCTCTGGGTCTTATTATCTCTTCTTTTGTACTATGTTGAATGGTTGGTTTTAAAAATGCAAAAGCTAGTACACAAGTTGACTGCTATTTCACAAATGAATTTTAGATTGAATCTGTTATGTTTTCAAAGTTAAACCAGCAGAATGCAAGCTTCATCTCAAGATTTTTCTATAGAAACTGCCCAAGTTTGCCTGATACATACAGTATATGCATTCATTAGGGCACTTTTAGGGCCATAGTTAATAATCTGCCTTATTGATAACATAATAATAGAATGATGATAACGTGTAATTTATTTTTATTATTTTTAAAACAATCTGTTTGGGACCTAGGGGGTAATTTTATGAAATATAAGTGCCAAATATATACCAATATATTGCAGATAGGCACCAAAATAGTAGGGATCACATTAAGGCTCCTTTTATTCGTTTTTAGCGCACGCAGCATTTTAGTGCACACTAAGCCCACGCTACATGGCTAGAATTAGTAAAAGGAGCCCTAAGTGTGATTCTCTAAAGGAGGAAAATCTGTGCCCATATAGGGGTAAATTCTAAAAAAAGCTTTTGAAATGTAGGAGCTGGGATAATGCATGGTAAGCATGAATTCTATAATCATAGTTTCTGTTCACTGGGGCCAGCAGACTAATTATCTACACACTGTGAAAGTTTCTTTACAAGTAAGGCCTCTTATTGGATGTCCTATCTCTACTAATTTCTCAACTCTCCAATGGTTCACACAAATTTTTATTTTCATAATAACCCATAATGGACTTAAGATAAACATTTTCTTTGTTTTCTTTCTGATTCAAACACTGCTTATCATCTTCATTTCCTAACACAGGTTGCTAGACATACCCTTGACCCGGTCCTTTCTTCTTTCTCATTTGCTTCCTTTGTTCTATCTGGCTTTACTTCAGCTCCTATCCCATTGACTGACCACTTAATTCCATTTTCCTTATCCACTCCATCTTGCTGTTTTCCAACTTCCCTTCCCCCCCAATAGTATCTCATACCTGTTTCCTTTTACAGACCCCACCACTATCCCCTAGACCAGTGGTCTCAAACTCAAACCCTTAGTGGGGGGCCACGTTTTGGATTTGTAGGTACTTTGAGGGCCGCAGAAAAAAATAGTTAATGTCATATTAAAGAAATGACAACTTTGCATGAGGTAAAACTCTTTATAGTTTATAAATATTTCCTTTAATCTAATCTAATCTAATCCTTAGGTTTGTATACCGCATCATCTCCACGTTCGTAGAGCTCGGCGCGGTTTACAGAAGATGAAATAGGAAGGAACTACAACAAAGGGTTAGAGGTCAAAGTATGAAGAATATTTAGAGGATTTGGGATGCCAGATATGAAGAGTTTTTGAGGACTTGGGATACCAAAGTTGGAGAGAGGCTTACATTTTTGAGAAAAGCCAGGTTTTCAGATGTTTGCGGAAAACTTGGAGAGAGCTCAAGTTCCGAAGAGGGGAGGTAAGATTGTTCCAGAGTTCAGTGATTTTGAAGTTAAAGTGAAGATTTATAAACTATAAAGAGTTTTACCTTATGCAAAATTGTCATTAACTATTTTTTCTGTGGCCCTCCAAGTACCCTATTTTTTCTGCAGCCCTCACATTTAAAGTTTAATATTGTTCCTTTCTAAAAACTGACACATTTCAATCACTATATTGAAAATAAAATCATTTTCCCTACCTTGTTGGCTGGTGACTTTATTTTTCTGTGCTTTTAACTATGTTTCCAGGGCCTTCTTGTCCTTTGACTGTTTTTCTTTCCGTCTTCACTTTCTACCTTGCATTCATCTTTATATAACAAAGAAAAAGCTGACTTCACATGAAAAACTGTCTGTGAAGAGTGATCAATTAATTTTGTAAAATGCTCAGAGACATGAAACTCTGAAGGGAAGGCTAACAAACCCCCCTATGATAAGAGTTCACCTTCCAGTTAAAGCAACTTCATAACTTAATGATCATGCTTCAAGACGCGGTGAACAGTTTATATGGATTTCAAAAGTGGTGTTATACATCAAATTTGAGAGTAATATCTTCTCTTCTCAAATCGTTAAACAGCCCCCACTGCATGATTAGATGAAATAATGTTCACTTAGCTGATACAAATGATTTGAGGGGTCCCAACTAGAGAGTTGCGCGGGGACAGAAATCCCACCCATCCCCACCTGTCCCCGTCAAAGGCCCACCCGTCTCCACCCGTCCCCATGAGGAATCCCCTCCATCCCCACCCATCCCCGTGAAGAATCCCCTCCGTCCCCGCCCGTCCCTATAAACTTCAGAAATAGTTATTTCATTTAATTATGCTCCTGAATTAAAGGCTCTGGTAGAAATCCATTTACAAATAAGCAAAGAGACTTTATTAATTTGGAAATATTAATTGGGAAGAATACATACTTTGTAAACAGGTTTCTACCAGAGCCTCTAATGTTTATAAATTTTTATCAACACAACTAATATACTACTTTATCCTGAAGCAAAAAAAAAAAAAGAAATATAATTTTTTTCCTACCTTTGTTGCCTGGTTTCTGCTTTCCTCATGTTCTCATTCAATTCCTTCCATCCACTACCTCTCTTCTCTCTGCGTCTTCCATTTGCTCTGTTACTGTGCCTCTCCCTTTCTCCCCCCTTCCAAATTGGTCTGGCACCCATCTTCTTCCCTCCGCTCCCCCCATAGTCTGGCATCTTTGTCTTCTTCCCTGCCAGCATCTTTGCCCCACTCTCTCTTCCCCATTTCCCTTAAGCATCTTATCCCCATTCTCTCTTCCCCATTTCCCTTCAGCGTCTTCTCCCCACTCTCTCTTCCCCATTTCCTTTCAGCGTCTTTCACCCCCATCTTCCCCATGTCCTTTCAGCATCCTTCTCCCCCTTCTGTCTTCCCCATGTCCTTTCAGCATCCTTCTCCACTCCTTTGTCTTCCCCATGTCCTTTCAGTGTCCTTCTCCCCCTCTGTCTTCCCCATGTCCTTTCAGCGTCCTTCTCTCCCCCATCTTCCCCATGTCCTCTCAGCATCCTTCTCCCCCCTCTATCTTCCCCATGTCCTTTCAGCATCCTTCTCCCCCCATCTTCCCCATGTCCTCTCAGCATCCTTCTCCCCCCTCTGTCTTCCCCATGTCCTTTCAGCGTCCTTCTCCACCCCTTTGTCTTCCCCATGTGCTTTCAGCGTCCTTCTCCACCCTCAGTTTTACCCATTTCCCTTAAGCGTCTTTTCCTCTCCACTCCACCTTTCCTCCCTTTCTCCCTCCCTGCCCCTTACCTTCATGGCGCTTCCCCGCCTGACTGACAACAGAACAGGCCCGGTCCAACAAACCTTACTGCCCTGAATCCAGCTGCTGTAAGAAGGTAATTTAGATTCGCGGCTACAGGGCAGGGAGGTTTGTCGGACCGGGCCTGTTGTCAGTTAGTCGGGGGAAAGCGCCATGAAGGTAAGGGGATCTGGCCAGCTCTGCACCCCTCCATAAGGCTGCCCCTGGGCGGACCGCCACACCCCCTTGGTACTCCACTGCCTTGAAATTTTCCTACCTGCCCTGCCGCAGCACTCAGCTGACCGGAAGTCTTCCCGATGTCAGAGGGAGGGAGGGCTTTGCTTAAGCCCTCCCTCCGACGTCAGCACTGACATCGTGGAAGACTTCTGGTCGGCTGTGTGCTGCGGCAGGGCAGGTAGGGAAAAGAAGATGAGCCTCGCGGCTCGAGTGCATCCAACCGCGCAGGAACCCTGCGACCCTAGGGGGCGTCCCCATGGGATCCCTGTGACCCTAGGGGGCATCTCCACGGGATCCCTGTGATCCGAAAGGGGAAACCACGGGATCCCCGCGGGTCCCGCGGGATTCCCGTTGTCTCCGTTCCCGTGCAGCTCTCTAGTCCTAACATGGCCCCGTTTTGATCTCTGCTTCAGGAGACCCGATACCGAATATTCTGAAGAACGAAGTTCAGTAATGATTCTACAAGCTGGCCTGGAACTTCCTCTCCGACGTTAGAATTGACGTCGGGTGGCGAGAATTGGTCGACTCTGAGCTGGGGAAGATAAGCAGGGAAAGCTAAGACCTCGGCGCTGGCCTGTTCCCCCGATTGTGGTGGCTTGGGGGAGGGCAGTGAGAAGGGAAGGGAATCAGATTGGGGACCCCTGCTTTAGACAAGCTGTGAGCCATTTGCCGACATTCCCTACAGAGAGACGCAAGTCCAATTACAGCAGTTGCGGTCTGTACAGGATTGTCCTCTCCACAATTGGAAAACTTGTGAAGTGGAGAGGACAGACCGCGTGCCGCAAAATGGTCCCTGGAGGGCCGCAAGTTTGAGACTGCTGCCCTATACAATGACACGGGGACAAATTTGTCCTCATCCCTGCAGGATTTATCTCCATCCATGTCCCGTCCCCGCGAGTTCTGCCTCTGTCCCTGCCCCATCACTGCAAGCTCTGTCCTCATCTGCACAAGCCTCAAACATTTATGATTTTAAAGTATTTGAGGCTTGGATAGATGAGGAAAGAGCTTGCAGGGATGGGGCAGGGACAGGGGCAGAACTCATGGAGATGGGATAGGGATGGTGATAGATCCCGTGAGGATGGGATACGAATTTATTACCGTGTCACAATTTGCACTGTGCTTCCCTCTGCTTTTATGACTTCTTCCCTGAAAACTCAAGCATCTCTCTAGGATTCTCTCAGGTCACAATTCCCCTCATTTCCTATACATCCCAAAAGTCCTGCACTTCATCAGCCCCAAAGAAATAGATAGTATCATAAGGGTCTTTGCCTTTTGTGCCATCACATCTGACATGTGAAAGAGTATGGTGAAAATATAGATCTCCAGACTGTCTCCAACTTTGTGAAAGAAGCCATTATTTTACTGTACACCCAAACAGGAGATTCTACCTCGTCATTTTCAATGTATTTTTTTTGTATGGTTTTTACATGAATTATGTTGTACTAACCTTTAGGTTTTTGGAAGTTTTTCTAACATTTTTATTTATTTTGTTTACATGGTTTTCATGTTTTAATTTTATTTGTAGACCCATGAGGCAGGTCTTACGGCCGAAACATGTGTCGGGTCTTGACTATGAATGAAGACATTGAGCCAAGGAAAAATTTTAATCTTACCAAATATTCAAGTCTGTTAACAAACCTCAAATGCTTTTTTTCCCCATCCTTTAAGAACTTACTACCTCCTCCCCTGGAATTCTAATAACATTTAACTCTATTTCCCAGATAATATTGCAACTCCACTCTCAGCTTCCTTCCCCTCAATCCCAGTCTCACCCTTCCAAGAATTCACCCAGCACTACTCCTCTATTTTCCTCCCCCTCCGCTGCAACTGTTATACAGCATCTGAACAGTGAAGTGCTACCTGCCCTCTGTGTAAATATTGGGAATCTTGCTCTATCCCAGGGGTGTCAAACTCAGGCCAGCGCCTGTTCATTGGATCTCATTCCATCATCCTGTCTTACCCTCCCAAATCACTGTCTTCTGCAATAGAGTAGACGCTCCTGATGGTGTAAATAACATGAAGAATGACCTAGCGAAGCTTGAAGAATGGTCTAGAATTTGGCAGCTAAGATTTAATACTAAGAAATGCAAGGTCATACAGTTAGGTTTAGGGAACGGTACAGTTTAGGGATAAAGATTTTTGTGCACAGAAGAGGAACAGGACTTTGGTATGATCATATGGGATGATATTAAGGTGGCCAAACAGGTTGAAAAGGTGACAGCAAAAGCTAGAAGGTTGCTTGGGTGCATAGAAAGAGAAATGGCCAGTAGGAAAAAAAGGAGGTAATAATTCCCCTGTATAAGACTCTAGATTGACCTCATTTAGAATATTGTATATAATTCTGGAGATTGCACCTTCAAAAATATATAAACAGGAAGGAGTCAGTCCAGAGGAAGGTTATTAAAATGGTCAGAAGTCTTTGTCATAAAGCGTATGAGGGCAGACTTAAAGATCTCAATATGAGAGGGCTTAGAATGAAGTTAAGAGGTGATCTAAGGGAATACTTTTTTTTACAGAAAGGGTGGTAGATATATGGAATAGTCTCCTAGTATAGATGGCGGAGACAAAGACTGTGTCTGAATTAAAGAAAGTGTGTGACAGGCATTTGGGATCTCATAGGGAGAGGAAGAAATAGTAGATGTTGCAGATGGGAAACTTTTTGTCACTTTGGCATTTCTAAGCTGACATTCAAAGCAGTGGGTACTGGAGGATTAAGTGACTTGCCCAGGGTCATAAGGAGCAGCACCAGGATTAGATCTCACAACCTACATTAATTTCTACATTAAATTGCATATTTCCTCAGTATTTTGAAATATTTAACAAACTGTTGATTTCTATTGGAGGTAGAGGTGAAAAAAAGTATCAGTTAAAAGACAATATTTTTATTTTAACACTAGTCTTTAATCCCGTTACATTAACAGGTGCTAGAATAGATATGTGTATCTGTCTTTCTTTCTTTCTCTCTCTCTCATTGGCCACTTTCTGTCTGTCTTTCTTTCTTTCTGTCTCTCTCTTTCCTAGGCTGTCCACCACCACCTCTTGCCTGCTCCCCCCTGTCCATCAGTAGCCCTTCTCCCTTCCTTGTACCTTCCCTGTGTCCAGCAGCACCCCTTCCCTGCTCCTCCAGTCCAAAAACAGCCCTTCTCCCTTCCTTTTACCTCCCCACTATCCAGCAGCACCTCTCCCCTGCTCCCCCTGTCAAGCAGTAGGCCTTCTCCCTTCCTTTTAACCCCCTCCCGGCCCAGCAGCACCTCTTACCTGATCCCCCTGTCCAGCAGTAGGCCTTCTCCTTTCCCTGCTCCCCCTGTCCAGCATCCACTAGCCTGGGCAGCCTCAGGGCTTTTGCTAGGCCGGCCCACCTCGCATTATCGAAGTGGGCTTGCCTAGCAAATGCCTCGCGGCTGCTGCCTTTGCTGGTCTGAGGGGTGAGAAGAGGCATCCCGGCAGCGCAGGAGTCAAACCGCCACTGAAATCACCATCACAAGCTTCCCCACGCACCGCAAACTGCCCCACACACCGGAAATAGAATTCGGCACGGAGGGGCACAGCACATTGGCAGGGATCATAAGAACATAAGAACATAAGAAGTTGCCTCCGCTGAGGCAGACCAGAGGTCCATCTGGCCCAGCGGTCCGCTCCCGCGGCGGCCCATCAGGCCCATTGCCTGAGCAATGGTCCCAGACTATCCCTATAACCTACCGCTACTCCTATCTGTACCCCTCAATTCCTTTATCCTCTAAGAACCTATCCAAACCTTCTTTGAAGCCTTGTAACGTGCTCTGGCCTATCACAGCTTCCGGAAGCCCGTTCCATGTGTCCACCACCCTCTGAGTGAAAAAGAACTTTCTGGCATTTGTTTTAAACCTGTCCCCTTTTAATTTCACCGAGTGCCCCCTTGTACTTGTGGTTCCCCATAATCTAAAAAATCTGTCCCTGTCTACTTTTTCTATACCCTTCAGGATCTTGAAGGTTTCTATCATGTCTCCTCTAAGTCTCCGCTTTTCCAGGGAGAACAGCCCCAGCTTTTTCAGTCTGTCAGTATATGAGAGGTTTTCCATACCCCTTATCAGCTTAGTTGCTCTTCTCTGGACTCCCTCAAGTACCGCCATGTCCTTCTTGAGGTAAGGCGACCAGTACTTGACACAGTACTCCAGATGCGGTCGCACCATTGCACGATACAGTGGCAGGATGATCTCCTTTGTCCTGGTCGTGATACCCTTCCTAATGATACCCAACATTTTGTTTGCTTTTCTTGAGGCTGTGGTGCACTGTGCCGACGCCTTCAAAGATGTGTCTACCATCACTCCCAGGTCTCTTTCAAGGTTACTTACCCCTAGCAGTGATCCTCCCAATCTGTAGCTGAACATCGGGTTCTTTTTCCCTACATGCATGACCTTGCATTTCCCTATGTTAAAGTTCATTTGCCATTTTTTGGCCCATTCTTCTAGCGTCGTTAGGTCCCTTTGCAGATCTTCGCAGTCTTCCGTGGTTTCAACCCTGCGGTAGAGTTTGGTGTCATCCGCAAATTTAATAACTTCGCAATTTGTTCCCGCCTCCAGGTCATTAATGAATATATTGAACAGGAGCGGTCCCAGCACCGACCCCTGCGGAACTCCGCTCGTGACCCCATGCCAGTCCGAGTAATGGCCCTTCACTCCAACCCTCTGTTTCCTGTCTGCCAGCCAGTTTTTGATCCATCGGTGGACCTCCCCTTGCACCCCGTGTTTCAAGTTTCAAGTTTCAAGTTTATTAGGATTTTATATACCGCCTATCAAGGTTATCTAAGCGGTTTTTACAATCAGGTACTCAAGCATTTTCCCTATCTGTCCCGGTGGGCTCACAATCTATCTATCCACAGCTTTTTAAGTAGTCTTTCATGCGGTACCTTGTCGAAGGCTTTTTGAAAGTCAAGGTAAATGATATCAATGGATTCCCCTTTATCCACCTGTCTGTTTATCCCCTCAAAGAAGTACAATAAGTTTGTGAGGCATGACCTACCCTTGCAGAAGCCGTGCTGGCTCGACTTTAGCTGTCCATTGTTTTCTATGTGTTCACAGATACTGTCCTTAATCAGTGCTTCCATCATCTTTCCCGGGACTGAGGTCAAGCTCACCGGCCTGTAGTTTCCCGGGTCCCCCCTTGAACCCTTCTTGAAGATGGGCGTGACATTTGCAATTTTCCAATCCTCCGGGTTCTCTCCAGTTTTTAAGGATAGGTTACATATTTGGCGAAGTGGCTCTGCTATTTCGTTCCTTAGTTCCTTGAGTACCCTTGGGTGAATGCCGTCCGGACCTGGCGATTTGTCGCTCTTTAGTCTGTCTATCTGCCTGAGGACATCCTCTTGGCTTACCTCTAGTTGGACCAGCTTTTCATCCCGATCCCCATTTACGATGTCCTCCGGTTCCGGAATATTGGGTGTGTCCTCCCTCGTGAAGACCGACGTGAAGAACTTATTTAACCTGTCTGCTATTTCTTTTTCCTCTTTTACCACTCCTTTTTTGTCTCCATCATCCAATGGCCCCACTTCTTCCCTTGCCGGTTGCTTCCCCTTCACATATCTGAAGAACGATTTGAAGTTTGTTGCTTCCCCCGCCAGTCTCTCCTCATATTCTCTTTTAGCTTTCCTAACCACACGGTGACACTCCCTTTGGTGTTCTTTGTGCTCCTTTTGGTTGTCCTTTGTTTGGTCCTTTTTCCATTTTTTGAATGATGCTTTTTTGTCACTTATCGCCTTTTTCACTGCAGTTGTTATCCACGCTGGGTTTTTTGTTCGGTTTTTTTTGCACCCCTTCCTGAATCTGGGGATGTACAGTTTCTGGGCCTCTTGCACCATGCCCTTGAGTAGGGACCAGGCTTTTTCTACAGACTCCATCTTCCTTGCGCTATCGTTGAGTTTCTTTCCCACTATTTTCCTCATGCCATCATAATTCCCTTTTTTGAAGTTGAGTGCTGTTGCTGTGGTTCTTTTCACCTTTGATGATCACAAAACCCTAAGTTCTCATGCGCACTTAGGGTTTTATTATAGAGGATTGGAGTTTATACTAGGAAGACACTGTAAAAAATATTGCAGTTCAATAACAGGAAGGGGATTTCTCCTTGTGGCAGGCTCTTTATACATGCAAAGCAGCTCATTATGATGTAAAATGAATAACACAGATCCCACTAAGCTTCACAGGCTATTCTATTTTTGGAAAGAAAACAACACCTCTGGAGGTTTTATTACCTTTCTCCCAGGACCATCAGCCACAGAAGCGAGGGCCGATGCTCTTAGGAAATGTAAAAAATGTATTCACGTGACCAATTCCTTTTATAAATTAAGAACCCTGACTCAGCTTCATGCACCTGATCCTCTGATATGGTTTTAAAAAATCTATTAAGTCCATCCACTAATTTTGCCATTCTTTTTAAAACAAAAACAACTAACCCCTTCTTTTACAAAACCGCAAAAGTGTTTTTTTAGCACCGCCCGATGCGCTGAATGCTCTGTGCTGCTCCCGACACTCATAGAGTTCCTATGAGCATCTGGAGCAGCACAGAACATTCAGCGTACCGGCCGGCACTAAAAAATGGGGGGGGGGGGGGGGGTAAAGTTCCTCCCAGTCAAGCCTCATACACCAGTCCTAAAAAAAAAGGTTAATTCTATATAGGGGACCTTTTAGTTAGCTGTGCTGAACAGTGGCCTGCACTATGACTAGCATGCGGTTATCCTGCAAGCTGAGGCCACTTTTAGAGCAACTGTAAAATGGCTGCATTTTCAGTGTTCACAAATAATGGCCATGCACTATTTTTCCAGTTAGCGAATTGCCATCAGCGTGGAAACTTTATTGGCACCTATTTTCTAGGCACTAAGGGCTCCTATGCTAACCACATGCAAATTGGTTAGTGCGCAGCAAAGTGATTGCACTAACTAAATAGCACTGGACCTGCCTACTCTATCCAAACTTGCCCCAGTACTGAAAATACAAAGTATATTTTAGCACATGGGAAGCAGGTGCAGATCAGAAAAGTACCACAGAATGCCTGAACTCATGGTAGTAGATTTTAACCTGAGGTAAGCATGCATTAATGTTTACTGCAGTTTAGTAAAATGGTTTCTTTGGCACTTAGGGCCATATTCTATAAATGGTGTCCTGACTTGAAGTGGCAGTAGGCATCCTATCACTGTTTAACCAGCCAATCGGGATGCACATTTTCTAAAACAAAAGGACCCAAGGCAGGCCACCTATACTGTAGGCATCTGTCACAAGTGCAGGGAGGTGCCTAGGGACGCTTAAGCTCATCCAAAGCTGGACGTGGGCATGGTTTCACCCAGAAGTGGCCTTAGGCAACCTTAATCTGCCCTAGGCATCTCCCTAGGGCAACAATAGGCGCCTGAAATGTAGGCATTTGATATGCTGGCCTACATTTCAAATAGACGTGGCCACTTAACTGATTGCAGCAAGGAAATCTCCCTGCTGCGATTAGCTTAATGGCTGCAGCCGGGAACCTCTGAACCTCACCACAAGCCGTCCAGCAGATGGGATGCCCACTCCATCTCGCCGTAAATCTCCCAACATCCCTGGCAAAAGGGATGCCCACTCTTTCCTACCAGCACCCCCTTCGAACACATGACCCCCCACCCCCTGAAACCCTACCCCTCCATTCCCCAAAGCCCACCCAAACCCCCGTACATTTATAAGCAAAGCCAGCCAGAGGGATGCCCTCTTTCTCTGGCAGGTAGGCCCGCCTCTTCAGAATGGTGGGCCCTCCCCTTCCTGATGCATCCTGGGATGCATCAGGGAGGGGTCTAAGGCCCTGATTTGCCCAGGTGCCTGGGGCCCCTTCCCTAGGGGTGCTTTAGGCACCTGGGCCAACTGGAGTCTAAGTCCATGCCATGCCATGGGCATGGCCTTAGGGATCTTGCCAATTGGAGTTTTAGGCCACTCCAAGTGCATAACAAAATGCACTGGGAAGGATGCCTAAGAATCCGGTTGGCCAAGGTGCCTATAGCCCCTCCTCTTCTCCACCCTACCTTCCTACTACTCCCCCTGCCATGCGCATGCCCCCTCTCTTCTCCCATAGCTTTTTAACTTTTGTGTAAGCAGCCACCAACTTGCTGCCCATGTTTGCTAGACCTGTGCCTAGGAAGTGACGTCAGAGAAAGTGCCGAAGCCACCATGAGCAGTAAGTTGGTGGCAGCTCGCGCTGAAGTTTAAAAGATACAGGGAAGGGGGTGCATGCGTGCAGTGGGGGAGGGTCGCCACCACTCTGGGCATCGATCACCCTCGCTACGCCACTGTGTAAGCACTGCCTAGTGGTTGATTGACAACTGCGCTAAGCAGTGCCTACAATGCAGGCATGCTTAGGCACCATTTATAGAATCTGGCTCCTAGTTTCTTTATAAAATAACAATGGTGTAAAGAATCATACTTAGATTACTAGGGAATGTGGATAAATTGTTAAGCTATGTGAATGCCTACATAAAAACTATGAACCACAGCTGCAATATTGGCATTTATGAGTGAATGTGTCCATATATAGGCATATACATGCCAGTATTCAGGTTATGTATGCTCATTCTTGCTGCCTAAATCTTGACACCCTGCTTAGGGGCCCTTTTACAAAGCTGAGGTAAGCACTAACACATGCCTACTGCAACAAAAAATGGTGTACCAAGGGGTGTGCTGAGGCATCCCATGGTAATTTTGGGATGTGAATGTGGTACCAATGAGCTATAAAGTTGGTAACTTAGCTTGCTTAACAGCAACTGTTAAAAACTTAAAACTAGTCTAAGAGACATTTGGAGCATTGAGATAAAGCAATACATTTCTGCTGCTCAATGGCCATGGATTTGGACTTGCAGGATGAGATGTACAGCGTCAGCATCTATGAGACAAACCTGGCTTTTTTTTTTTTACCGATCTTTCTGGACTCCTGTGCATTTGCAAAAGTTAGATAGTTCTAAATCTAATAGATGCTGGCATTGTCATCTTGATATAGGGACACTAGATCATCTGTTGTTCTATTGTCCTTTGATACTCAAGTTTTGGAAGTTGATATGGGGACATATTAATACCATACTGGATTCATCGATTCCATTAACCTACATAAGAACATAAGAATTGCCGTTGCTGGGTCAGACCAGAGGTCCATCATGCCCAGAGGTCCGCTCACGCGGCAGCCCCTAGGTCAAACACCAGTGCTCTAAATGAGCCCAGCCTCACCTGCATACTTTCCAGTTGAGTAGGAACTTGTCCAACTTTGTCTTGAATCCCTGGAAGGTGTTTTCCCCTACGACAAACTCCGGAAGAGCGTTCCAGTTTTCTACTACTCTCTGGGTGAAGAAAAACTTCCTTACATTCATACGGAATCCTTTCAACTTTAGAGAGAGCCCTCTCATTCTCCCTTCCTTGGAGAGGGTGAACAACCTGTCTTTATCTACTAAGTCTATTCTCTTCAGTATCTTGAAAGTTTCAATCATGTCCCCTATCAATCTCCTCTTTTTGAGGGAGAAGAGGCCCAGTTTCTCTAATCTCTCGCTGTATGGCAACTCCTCAAGCCCCTTAACCATTTTAGTTGCTTTTCTCTGGACCCTTTTGAGTAGTACCGTGTCCTTCTTCATATACGGTAACCAGTGCTGGACGCAGTACTCCAGGTGAGGGTGCACCATGGCCCAGTATAGCAGCATGATAACCTTCTCCAATCTGTTCATGATCCCATTCTTTATCATTCCTAGCATTCTGTTCGCCCTTTTTGCCACCACCGCACATTGCATGGATGGCTTCATTGACTTGTCGATCAGAACTCCCAAGTCTCTTTCCTGGGAGGTGTCTCCAAGTACCGCCCAAGACATCCTGTATTCGTGTATGAGATTTTTGTTACCGACATGCATCATTTTACACTTATCCACGTTGAACCTCATTTGCCATGTCAATGCCCATTTCTTGAGCCTGATTATGTCACATTGCAGATCTTTGCAATCCCCCTGTGTCTTCACTACTCTGAATAATTTCGTATCATCTGCAAATTTAATCACCTCACTCGTTGTACCAATTTACAGATCATTTATAAAGATTATGAAGAATACGGGTCCAAGCACCAAGCCCTGCAGAACCCACTGGTGATGCTCTTCCAGTCCGAGTATTGTCCATTTACCCCTACTCTCTGTTTCCTATGCTCCAGCTAGTTTTTAATCCACGTATTTCACCCTCGATTCCATGGCTTGCAATTTTCTAAAGTAGTCATTCATGTTGAACCTTGTTGAAAGCTTTCTGAAAATCCAGATATACAATGTCAACTGGATCACCCTTGTCTATCTGCCTGTTTACTCCCTCGAAGAAGTGCAGCAAGCTCGTCAAACAAGATCTGCCTTTGCTGAAACAGTGCTGGCTGGTCCTCATCAGCCCGTGTCCATCAAGGTGATCAATGATGTAATCAATTTTTGGAAGTCGATATTGGGATATGGTATAGTAATACCATACTGGATTCATCGATTCCATTAACCTACAATGTAGTTATCTGTGGGACGCTATTGCATATTAAACCCCCGTTGGATTGGTATAAATGCCAGTTTTTCCTGATCATAACCAGGATAGCCATGCAAATGGTTACTCGCAATTGGAAAAATTGGGATCGCCTTAGTTTTACTTTTTGGTGGGCAAATTTATACTTATGCTACAAGTATGAAAAAATGAACGCTAACATGTTGGGACATAATAAATTATTCAGATTAGTTTGGGGTCCATTGACGTCTTTTGTTACTTCGATATAGTTGTCTATTATTTTTATTTTATTTTTCTGTGGATTTGCACACACATCCAGGGAAGGGGGGGGCTATCTCTTTTGGTTTTGTTTTATTACTTGAAGGGAGGGGGGTTTCTTATTTCTGTATTGTTATTGATTGATTATAAGTGCTTACTCTGATTATTAATGTATGTAAAATGTTCTGCACTTTTTATTAGCCTTGAAAACTTAATAAAGATTTTTTTTTTAAAGGTTTCAAGAGGTGATCAGTGAAATTATAGATTGGTAAGACTGATGTCAGTGCCAGGCAAAACTATTATAAAGAACAAAATTATAGAGCATATGCATAAGCATGTGCGACAAAACCAACATGGATTTTGTCAAGGGAAATCTTGCCTCACCAATCTACTACATTTCTTTGAAGGAGTGAATCTACATATAGATAAAGGTAAGCCAATCAACATTGTATATCTGAATTTTCAAAAAACATTTGACAAAGTACCATATGAAATACTCATGAGGAAATTGGAAAGTCATGGGAAAGGAGGTAATGTCCCATTGTGGATTAAGAACTGGTTAAAGAAAACAGAGTAGGGTTAAATAGGATTCTGAATGGATAAGGGTAATTAGTTGGGTTCCCCAAGGGTCTGTGTTGGGACCACTGCTTTTCAACATATTTATAAATGATCTAGAGATGAAAATAACTAGTGAGGTAATTCAGTTTGCTGATGACACAAAATAGTTCAAATTTGTTAAATCATAAGAGGATTTTGAAAAATTGTAAGAGGAACTTGTGAGATGGGGAGATTGGGAATCAAAATGGCAGATGCCATTTAAGGTGAACAAATGGAAAAGATAAATCATGCCAAACAAATCTGATAGAATTCTTTGATTGGGTGACCAGAAAATTGCTAGATGTAATTTACTTAGACTTCAACAAAGCCTTTGACATGGTTCCTCATAGGAGGCTTTTGAATAAACTTTATGGGATGAAGTTAGGATCCAAAGTGATGAACTGGATTAGAAATTGGTTGACGGACAGATGTCAGAGGGTGGTGGTAAATGGAATTTGCTCAGAGGAAGGAAAGGATTGATACTGGGGCTGATTATGCTCAATATGTTTATGAGTGACATTGCTGAAGGGTTAGAAGGTAAGGTTTGCCTCTTTGTGGATGATACTAAGATTTGTAACAGAGTGGACACTCCAGAGGGAGTGGATAACATGAATAAGAATCCGCAAAGGTTAGAAGAATGGTTTAATGTTTAGCAACTAAAATTCAATGAGAAGAAATGCAGAGTGATGCTTTGGGGAAGTCGAAATCCGAGGGAGCCATATGTACTGGGAGGTGAGAGGCTGATATGCATGGATGGGGAGAAGGACCTAGGAGTGATAGTATCTGAGGATCTGAAAGTGAAGAAACAGTGTTACAAGGCAATGGCTGTAGCTAGAAATACGCTAGACTGTATAGAGAGATGTGCAATCAGCAGAAGAAAGGAGGTGTTGATGCCTCTGTACATGTCATTGGTGAGGCTACCCTTGGAATATTGTATTCAATTCTGGAGACCATATATGGCAAAGGATAAAATAAGACTTGAAGTGGTCCAGAGAAAGGCAACAAAAAGGTAAGGGGTTTGAGTCAAAAGATATATAAGGAGAGAATGGAAGATCTGAATATATATACTCTAGAGCAGTATTGTTCAACCTTTTTACACCTATGGACTGGCATCGGTCCATGGACCGGCGGTTGAAGAACACTGGGCTAAGTCGTGGGCCAGACCCCGCCCATCTCTATCCAATCTCCATCCCAGACCCCGCCTCCATAATAGTACTAATTGTAACACTATTTTTTCCATTCATTTTTCACAGATACATAATATAATCTTATTAACTACACATAATGGTAAATCACAAAATTAAACTACACAAAGCACACTGACAGCAGATGTAAATTCTCAGAATTGACACTAAATTCAAAAATAAAATCATTCCCCCCTATCTTTGTTGTCTCCCTCCCTCCATGCAATGCCTTACCTTCTGGCCTGCTCCCGCCTGGCCATTTTATGCCGCCCCTGGTATTATCTTCAGGCTGGCTCCCTCTTCCTCACTGATGCAGTGCACAAAGCTGCGAGCAGCAGCTTCTTGTGTGTCCTGTGCCTCATCTGGAAGCCTTCCCTCTGACGTTGCAACATCAGAGAGAAGGCTTCTGGTTCAGGCGCAGGACGCCCGTAGGAGCCACTGCCCGTGGCTTTGTGCACTGAATCAGTTAGGAAGAGGGAGCTGGCTCAAAGATAACGCTGCATCGATCGCACCGTGGACCGACGGTTGAAGAACACTGTTATGGGCCTGATGCACGTGCTGGTCCTGTGGACCGCCAGGAAATTTCTGTGGACCGCCACCGGTCCACGGACCGGTGGTTGAAGAACACTGCTCTAGAGGGGAGGAGAGATAGGGGAGATATGATACCAATGTTTACATATTTAAAAGGTATTAATACAGAACCAAATCTTTCCAGAGAATGGAATATGGTAAAACTAGAGGGCATAAATTAAGGTTGAAGGGTGAAAGACTAACCCCCCTGTTTTACTAAGGTGTGCTATGCATTTTAGCACACGTTTAGTGTGCACTAAATCTACACACACGCTAAATGCTAACGTATCCATAGACTAACATGCACATGTTAGTGTTTAGCGCATGGATAGCATGCACCAATATTTAGCATGCGCTAAAAAGCATAGCGCACCTTAGTAAAAGGAGCCCTAAGAGTAATGTTAGGAAATTCTTTTTCACAGAGAAGGTGGTGAATGCCTGGAATGGCCTCCTGAGGGAGGTGGTGGAGAGCAAAACAGTGACAGAATTCAGAAAAGCATGGGACAGACACAGAGGATTGTAGACGTCAATCAAAATGTAATACAACCAAAAAAAGGTCTTTATTCAAAATAATAAGTTTCTTATATAAAAAAAAGTCCCCCTTGTATTTTCTTTGTTGTTGCGTCTGTATCCTAAGACGAGGGTCTCTTCTGTTTTTGCCTGCTTGAATAGATTATAAGCTCTGTTGAGCAGGAACTGTCTCATATGTTTTTTGTCTACAGAACTGTGTATGTCTAGTAGCACTATAGAAAAGATAAGTAGTGGTAGTATTAGGTTTTCAGACCAGGAAGTTTATCCAGCTATTATCTAGGCAGCTCCCTTTGAAAACTGTTTTCACTCTGACTATATTCTTTTAAAAGCACCAATGCAAGCTAAATATAATTTGCTATTGCTTTTTCCATTTGTGAGCTTTTTTTTCACATATAAAATTTTGAACATATATACCTCAGACACATCAACCATAAATCTCACTCTTGGAGGCAGTCTACCTTAGCATTTCTAGTTTGTATCAGAGAGGATGAAAATAACTAGCTCGACATCCCTGCTTCTCAGCCCAACTACTCCAGAGCTGCCAAGTTACCCAGTTCCAGGAGAGAACTTTTTGCCTCGTCTTGTTTTGGAATGTACATCCTAATTCAATGTGCTATTTGTAGTTAGGTCCCATAATATATGAGAACCTGAGACTCTGTACTGATTGCGTAAATTTTAAGAGACCATTAAAAACACAGCTATTTGTTGACGCCTATATGTAATATGTTGGAGGCAGATAATAAAATGTCACAGCTAGTATCTATGCAATATGTCATAAGTAGTAGCTCAGCAGAGAAAGAGTAGATAATGTTTGTGTATTGTGTGTAGATACGTATTTTATTATATGTATGTTTTTTTTTAAATCGCTTACATTTAAGCGGTATATAAATTTATAAAATAAACTTAGGACTCCTTTTACTAACCTCCTCTTATACTAAGGTGCGCTAATCAATTAGCACACGCTAAACACTAACACGTGTATGGACACATTAGGGTTTAGTGCGCGCTAATCGGTTAGGGCACCTTAGTAAAAGAGGGGATAAGGTGCGCTATGCTTTTTAGTGCACACTAAATATTAGCGTGTGCTAACCACGCACTAAACGCCAACATGTGCATGTTAGTCTATGGACACGTTAGTGTTCAGCATGCATAGATTTAGCACACGGCTAAAACTCTTAGCGCACCTTAGTAAAACAGGGGGTAAACTAAAACTAAACTAAAACTAACAAGTCCTTTTACTAAGGAGTAGCCGATTTAGCGCGAACTAACTGATTTAGCGCGCACTAAACACTAACATGTCCATAGACTATAATGGGCGTGTTAGCATTTAGTGTGCACTAAATTGATTAGCGCACGCTAAATTAATTAGCATGCCTTTGTAAAAGAGGGAGTTAGGTTTATAAACCGGGCCATCAGCCAATTTGGAACTCGACTTGGTTAACATTAAGAAAAGGAAAAATACAAAAGAACTAGACGGGAAAAGAACTAAAGCAGGAGAGGTAGAAGTAGTTAATTTCCAAAGTGCTTGGCGAACAGAATTGTCTTCAAAGCCTTCCTGAATGATAAGGGGCCTAAGCTTCTTAACGAAAGTAGCAAGTTGTTCCAGAGCTCTGTCAATTTGAAGGAGAAAGAATGACTAAATAAACCTGGTAGGAGATCTAGAACTAGCCTAAAATATAACTAACTAGGCAACTTTCTAACTCTAGCATTTACACTGCTCCCTCTGAAGCATGTGCTTGCCTAGTCTCCATGCTCACTCTCAAAGTATTATTGTCACCAGTGGCATAGTAAGGGGGGAGGGTCCACCCTGGGTGCCGTCCTGGTGAGGGCGCAGGCACCCATCCTCCTCTCCACTCCCCAGCTTCTTCCCTGCCCCCTCCCTACTACCGTGCCTGTGCGCCGCTTCTCTTCCCCGTTCTCTGTAACATTCCTGGTGTGAGTGGCAACCCCCAAGCTTCTGTCATGCCAGCGTTAGCTCTTTGTCTGATGTCACTTCCTGGACTTGCACCTAACTGCCCATGCTAGGAATGTCATAGCAGGAGGGAAGGGGAAGGAGCATGTGAAGGTGGGGGGTAGGGTAGGAGCACCACCGTCCCGTCAACCTCTCACCCTTGCTATGCCACTGACTGCCACCATTCCAAAGATATACTCTGCGCTTTTTGCTGTTGCCTCTGGAAAAGTGAAAGGTTTATGTTGTGTGAGCGTGTGCGTATGTGTGGGGCATGAATAGAGATCTTGAGGGTGGAGTGGTGGTAAAAAAATGAAGTAAATTGTGGGGGATTCATGGTACGGGGGCATACAAATCAGTCAGTAGGGAATGATCGGAGAGGACAAAGATGTATAAATTTCTTTTTTTTTTTGAGATCTCCTTTAGGTACTTTAATATGCACAGCTTGGAGATGCCAAGATGTATTTTCAAAGTTAAACTTTGTGGACTTGCAAACTTCTTAGGTAAATTGATAATTGCCCCTATAATTCACTTTGGAAAAAAATATTAAAATGGGTTTAACTCTTTAGGAACATCAGTCATTTAAAACCTTATATTCAGTGTTATAATACTGAAATGTAACAGATTGAATTCATAATTTTTTTTCTCTGTGATTAAAGACAAATATTCCATGATCAAAATGATTTATTTTTTTAAAAAGATGAAATACGTTTTTGATTAAAATCCATCTGCATTATCGTATATAGAAGATAACTGATTATTTAGAGGAAGACATCTCTTTTATTTCCAATTATCTCATATTATGCAGAATAAAACACTTCTTCCTTTTATAAATTGAAGTTTCTCTCATACTGACATAACTGTATGTATTATTGTCTACATTTTAAAATCATTAATTCAAGTGTCAGACTGAAAAACCTCTTAACTGACTACCATTTATTACATGCAGTTTTGCTTCTGAATTTTCAACAATTGATTTCTGCTAGAATACATATGAGAAAGTGAGAGGACAGTACAGAAAGGTGAAATATGTAAGGTATTTTTAAAAAGAAATCAGCTGTACTGGATGCTTTGAGCTGGCCAGCAGTCATTACAACCTTCAGATCATTTTGTGGTTAGTTCTGCAGTATGAGTACAAGAGAAACCTGTGGAAAAGTCTAAAAGAAGTTAGAACAATGCTCACAAGTGGTTGGGTGGGTGGTACAGAAGGCCTTTTGAGAGGGTGAGTTATAAGTATACAAGATGTGATTTAAAAAATACCGTGAATGCTTAAATTAAAAAATAATAATAATAATCCCCCTCAAAATACCCCCCCGCCTCGCTTTGAACACACTTATCCCATCGTTCTTACTACTTTCTGAAACAGTTCTGGAAGTCCTTTGTCATGAGTGTTTTTAGTTGTACTGCCATGGCTGCCTCGATATCCTGAATAAATTCAAAATGCTTACCTTTCATAAGAACATAAGCAATGTCTCCGCTGGGTCAGACCTGAGGTCCATCGTGCCCAGCAGTCCGCTCACGCGGCAGTCCAACAGGTCCAGGACCTGTACAGTAATCCTCTATCTATACCCCTCTATCCCTTTTTCCAGCAGGAAATTGTCCAATCCCTTCTTAAACCCCAGTACCGTTCTCTGCCCTATTACATCCTCTGGAAGCGCATTCCAGGTGTCTACCATGCGTTGGGTAAAGAAGAACTTCCTGGCATTTGGTTTGAATCTGTCCCCTTTCAACTTTTCCGAGTGCCCTCTTGTTCTTTTATTTTTTGAAAGTTTGAAGAATCTGTCCCTCTCTACTCTTTCTATGCTCTTCATGATCTTGTATGTCATTTTGAATTTGAGGAAGAGTCAGAAGTCGAACATGCCATCTATTGTGTATTCCTAGCTAATCTTGTGTAAACCACATTGAACTTAAAGCTAATGCGGTCTAGAAATTGATTTTTATGTTATATTATCCGGTGAATAAGGTGGATGAGGACACACCGTAATTTTTATATGTGACAGAAATTGCTGTACCAAAAGCGATATGTAACATGGAGCATCGTCATGATAGAGGATGAAACCGTTTGCCCTTTTCTCAGGTCATTTTCTACTCACATTATTTCTTAAACACTCTAATAAACCCATATAAGAGATGTTCAGATCCTCAGCAATTTCCCTAATAATCAATCACCTGTTTGATCAAATCATTTTGCTTACTCTTTCAACATTCTTTTGGGTTTTTGATGTTGAAGGACATCCCGATCTCTCCTTGTCTTCAACTGATTCACAATCATTGCGAAATTGTTTGAACCACTTGTAAACTATCTTCAAGGTGACTGCAGCATCACCATAAACTAATTTTAACATTTTGTGTTCCTTTAGCACTTTTTGTAAAATTTCATGTTAATGTGTTGTTTGTGATATATGATTTATGACACACTGTAGAACACACCTTCTCTCAACCATAGCTCACAACCGACTGATAGTACTGAATAAGTTGAAACTTGTCACACACTGTTACCAAGGCTTGATGCTCTGCTTCCCGTATTGAAGATCCCTGTCTTTCCATTGGGTGGCACTCAGCAGCAGCATTCATTGTATTTTGGGTGGTTTAGAAGTATGTGTGTATGGTGTATGAAAAGTGTCATTCCCCTTCCCTTATAGACATTATCCCTCCTCCCAAATACTCATTTCTTTTCTTTCCCTCATACACTGACTCTCCCATCTCTTCCCTTTACAATGATTCTAATTCTCCATCCTACTTGCAGTCATTCTCTCTAACCATAGAAAACCTCCTCAGTTTAAGAACATAAGAATAGCCTTACTGGGTCAGACCAATGGTCCATCAAGCTCAGTAGCCTGTTCTCACGGTGGCCAATCCAGGTCCCTAGTACCTGGCCAAAACACAAAGAGTAGCAACATTCCATGCTGCCAACCCAGGCCAAGCAGTGGCTTCCCCATGTCTTTCTCAATAACATACTATGGACTTTTCCTCTATGAACTTGTCCAAACCTTTCTTAAAACCAGCTATGCTATCCGCTCTTACCACAACATCGGGCAATGCATTCCAGAGCTTAACAATTCTCTGAGTGAAAAAAAGAATATTTTATCCTATTTGTTTTAAAAGTATTTGTTTGTGGCAATCTCACTTCCATGACTGCTTTGACTATATCCTAACCTTCAGCTGGGTACAAGGAGTGCAAGGATGTACCTACTTCTTAGTATCACACCATTCCACCCAACATTCTCCTTATAGCTCTGTCTTATTTCCTCTTTGAGCTTGTAGCTGGTAGAGTCCAGGCAACCCTCCTCTGCTTCAGCTGATACATGTACCAGCATGCTAAGCTCTTCCATTGTAACTGGCAAATGCAAATTTAAATCACTGCTACCACAGAGCTTGGGATTCACATAGTACTACTAGATCTCCTTCCACCAGGCAACAATTTATTAGTACACAAGAGGTTAATGTATGAATAAATAAAACCATACAGACGGACAAACAAACCAATTGATGAACAAGCATACCTTAGTACAGTGTATCGCAAACTGTGTGCCTCCTGAGAATTCAGGTGTGCCCTGACACAATGACGAGGAGGAGAGCTGTCCCTGAGGGCTGACTGCCTACAGTGTGTGCCTCTCTCATTGAGAGGCATGACCTGTAGGCAGTCAGCTGGCGCAGATGACTCTCCTTCTGGCCGGCATCTCTCCTCCTCTCCCCGCACCACTCGGATCCCTCCACCAAAGCGGGTCGCAGCCAGATGGGCCTCTACTCATATAATTCCTATGAGCGTAAAGCTGCGTTACGCTTTTGTAAAAAAAATTAAAGGGGGGAGGTTAATGCAGTAAACATGGATATGGCAAAATTGAATCCAGTTGATAGGACAAACATGATACAGTATCAAAAATATAAACATTTTAAACAATCATAAAACAGCAATATGTCAGCAAAATATGAATGACCCAATAATAGGCTGAATGGATGAACAATCATATAATATGATGAGATAATATACACATCAGCACAAAACAAATGAAGCACATTAGAATAACCAAATAACAGATATGATGCTAATGCTGTTTATGCAATACAATTAAATATTTTAATAGGCAGCTGAAGGGATAAGTGCAGGAGAAGATGAATAGTACAAAATCATTGGAGAAATAGATGGGTGGTTAAACTAAAAGCAAATTATTTGAATAAGATTTAAGATATGAGGAACTAGTCTAAATTACAGAGGGATGCATTAAGATAGTTCAGGTGTGGAGTTAGTTGATAGTCAGTTGCCAAATTTATTTATCTATTTGGATTTATATCCCATTCTCCCCAGAGAGCTCAGAATGGGTTACAGCTGACATTCATAGCATTATAATAAGGGTTACTGTTTGGCAGTCAAGGGGTTACAATCCAGATGAGCAGAATGATGATTCAATCTAATAGTATAATCTAGTGCACATGTTCCATAGGAATTGAATTAACTTAACGTAGATATTACGGATGTGACAGATAGTTTGTCCCACGTGCAGGCATTGTTTTTTTACAAGGATGGCCTAAAACATCAAATAGCAGTTGTTTTATTAATTTATTATTTCTTAATGTATTAAAGACTTGGGATCAAAGCCAGGCTTCTACCTGCTTCCTGAAGTAGAAGTAATCTTGAGTTCAATTTAGTAAGTAAGTTCCAGTGTGGGGGATGCTCCTGAGAAGGTTCACTGGTGGGTATCAAACCATGCATGTGTGTGTGTATATAGTTGGTTACAGTTTATATACAGTATACTGTATATAGGTATGTAGTGTGTATATAGGTTAGAACCTGTGGAATTGGGTTCTGTTCCTACTGCAGCTCTTTATAACCCTGTGCAAGTCACTTAGCCTTCTATTATCCCAGGTACTAAACTCAGATTCTGAGTCCACTAGGGACAGAAAAATACCTGAATATACAGTAGTATGAGTAAACCACAGAAAGGCATATCAAATCTGTGTCCCTTTACTTTCCTGTACAGAATACAAGAATTACCCCATAAATGACTTGCCTAAGATCTCAAAGAGCAACAGTGAAATTTGATGCAAGTTCCCTGGTTTGCTGCCTGCTGCTCTAACCATTCAGTTACTCCTTCACCTCAAAGAAAGAGTCTAGACCTATTTTTGTATATTTTCACACCACTGAAGACAAATAACAATGGCATAATATAACGCATGGGAGACGGGGCATCCAGATGACCTGTCCTAGCACACGCTGGCACATTGTTAGAAATTCTGACTGCTCACAGCATGACTAAGTGCCAAGAATATTGCTTCTTCATGAACTTCATTCATACAGTGATGGAGCTTATTATCTGACTTGTCATAGTCTAAGACATGAAACTCTGAAATACAGTAGGGGCTAATTAGAAATGGGAATGGTTTGACATGGAAAAAGACTGGCACCAAAATTAGAAGGTTGATTGATAAGAAGCATATAAGGAGGACAAGGAAGGCTGGATGGGGTTACATGCTATTCTGACTAGCTAGTTCAAGGATATAATTAAATTCTGTTAATGTGGGAACTTCACGTTTATCTGTCAATTTTAATTCAAGTAGGCAGGCAATCCAGATATGCCAATAGTTAATCCAGGTTTAGGTAATGGTTAGCCTTGGTCAACAAGCTGGGATTAAAATGCCTCTGTTGGGATGTGAATGAATTATTATGCATTTGGTCCGACAGCATGCCTTAAAAATGTAATATGGCCCAGATTCTGTAAACAATGCCTGCCGCTACAGGTGCCTACAAAATGGTCACCTGCCACATGTCAATCACCGACAGGCACTGCTTCTAGAATTGTGGCTCTCAAGGACCCTAGGTGCTGGAAATGTAGACCAGGGTTTTACTACACCGTCCCCTAAGCATGCCCATTTCCAGGCTTTGACATCACTAGGTGACGCTAGGCACCAAGGACCTAGGCCTAGCATCTCCTGCTTCTTTGTTTTGATTAGGTTTTAATTTTTTTTTTTTTTTGTGCAACCATTAAAATCCTTTTAGAACCAATTAAACCCATTTAGACCTATTTAAAACTCTTCCCCTAGTCACCGGTAAGCACAATCTTGGAGCCTGCTGGAGACTAACCTTTGGAGGCTTTTTGAGAATTCGGACCTAAGTGCATAATCAATTCAACATAAGTAAAGTCAATTTGAATGCATTCAAATGTTGTGGTGCATATCTTTTTAAAAAAACATGTGAAATTAAAAAAAATATATGAAAAAGGTATGATATTGATCTAAATGATATATTTAAAAGGAAACATCAATGCTCTAAAGCAGTGATTCCCAACCCTGTCCTGGAGGAACACCAGGCCAATCGGGTTTTCAGGCTAGCCCTAATGAATATGCATGAGAGAGATTTGCATATGATGGAAGTGATAGGCATGCAAATTTGCTTCATGCATATTCATTAGGGCTAGCCTGAAAACCCAATTGGCCTGGTGTTCCTCCAGGACAGGGTTGGGAACCACTGCTCTAAAGTACCAGTAAATGCACACAGAAACAAATACACATGGAGGCCTACCTAATATGAGTGTATACTAAAGAAAGAAAAAAAAAAAAAAGAAAGAAAGATTATTCAGAGGTCGATTTCATGCTGCTTTATTCGGAAAGCTTCCACTGCCAATTTGAATGATGATCAGCATTTTCCTCCATGGGCAAAAGTAGGCGGAAGAAAATCTTGATAGGGCTTACTGTATTCTTGAGGGATCTGGTGCTAGTAGATTAAGGCCCTCTTTTACAAAGGCACGCTAAGCGTTTTAGCGCAGATTTAACATGTGCTAAATCAACATGTATACTAACCGCTAATGCAGCCATAGGATAACATGAACAAGTTAGCATTTAGCACGTGTTTACCGCGTGTTAATATTTAGCGAGCGCTAAAAAGCTTAGCGCACCTTTATAAAAGAGGGGGTAAGGGGCACTAGAAATAATAAACATTAAACATATACCATATGATTTATTTGAAAAGAGGCTCCAGTGATGGCAGTGATGTGACCAGAAAGGTAACAAGTAGTAAGTATGAGGAATCAAGGCAATAAAAGAAAAAAGGAAAACGCACAGTACCAGAGACAGGATGTCCGGGGCAGTACTCAGAGAGACCCCCCAGGAAAGAGATTTAGGAGTATTGGTAGACAAGTCAATGAAGCACTCCGTGCAATTCGAATGGTGGCAAAAAGGGTGAACAGAATGCTAGGAATGATTAAGAAAGGGATCACAAACTGCTGTAACGGGCAATGGTATGCCCCCATCTGGAATACTGTGTCCAGCACTGGTCACCGTACATGAAGAAGAACATAGTATTACTCGAAAGGGTCCAGAGAAGAGCGACTAAAATGGTTAAAGGGCTGGAGGAGTTGTCGTACAGTGAGAAATTAGAGAAACTGAGCCTCTTCTCCCTTGAAAAGAGGAGACTGAGAGGGGACATGATTGAAACGTTCAAGATAATGAAGGGAATAGACTTAGTAGATAAAGGCAGGTTGTTCACCCTTTCCAAGGTAGAGAGAATGAGAGGGCATTCTCTACAGTTAAAAGGAAAAAGATTCCGTACAAACACAAGGAAGTTCTTCTTCACCCAGAGAGTGGTAGAAATCTGGAACACTCTTTCAGATGCTGTTATAGAGGAAAACCCCTACAGGGATTCAAGCCAAAGTGAGACAAGTTCCTGCTGAGCCAGAACGTACACAGGTAAGGCTAGACTCAGTTAGGGCACTGGCATTTGACCTAAGGGCCGTCACGGGAATGGACTGCTTGGCACAATGGACACTGGTCTGACCCAGCAGTAGCAATTCTTATGTTCTTATCTTCAGAGCCTCAGCGGCACCACTCCACTACTCCAAAAACTTTCATAGCGGCCAAGATTTACGTTTCAAACTGTCATTGGCTTGATCATTTGTCTGATATCTTTTTATAAATATCTTTATACTTTAAGGCACTCTTCAATGCTTTTAAATGTATTAAATATGTGTATATACTATATGAATTATAAGATAGACTTATCGCAGATGATATTCTCTTAAGCTTGACCCAGGAGGGTTGAACCCAACATGTTTTGCAGAAAACTTTTTCAAGGGTCCCCCTTACAAGTAAAACATTAAAATTGAATACTTTTACTTTCTCAACTCACAAATTAATTATATCATATACACTAGCAAAAAGCTGGAATTATAATAAACTTTTTACTATACTGGAGCCGCCAGTGTCATCACCTCATTAAGATTTTCAAAGCAAGATGGAATTGTTGTCTTCTCTGACGTTTAAATATGCTAATTCAAACTCAATGATAGATCCATTTTTATTCTTTTATATCGTTTAGATATGGTTGAACCTAAGGCACTAAGGCCCTCTGTTATTAAGGTGTGCTAAATGTTTTAGTGCGCGTTTATCACACGCTAAATACTAATGAGTCCATAGGATAACATGTATGCATTAGTGTGTATCGTGAGCTAAAAAGCATAGCACACCTTAGTAAAAAAGGGGGTAAATGCTGAGGTTCAGTGGAATTCACTGTTTTGAAAGCTCCAACCAATGATATGCAGGGGATATCAGCTGTTGAGTTAAACTCTTAATAACATATACACCATTGAGAACTTTACGAAGATCACAATTTACTTGTAATTCCCTCCCTAAAAGTCATTAATACTTGATGAAACAAAATATTCACAATTTATGCTCCGCAGCTATGGAATACTTTACCCTCATATCTTAGAAAAGAACAAAAGCTTGATCATTTTAAGAGCAGCTTAAAGTCTTTTTTATTTAAAGATGGTTTTCACATTTAAGTATCAAATGTATGATACTTATTTTAAAGAAGTATATAACTCAGGAGACATCAATCCTCTATGTGCTTCCCTAAACTCCTTTCTTTACTATAACTATTGTAGTTCAACCCCTTTCCCTGTCCTATCATGTTGGTCCTTGTATGATTTGAGATGTATTTTTATTTTATAATAATGTACTCAATTTTAAAGTGTACATCGCTTAGAAGTATTATAAGCGATATAATCAAATTTTTAATAAACCTGAAACCTGAGCTTGAATTAGCATATTTATAGAATCTTTTCCATAAGGGAAATTCTATAATTGGATACCCCTTTAATGCTCCAGTGCTCCAGTGCTGTGTGGTGACAGCCTATACCAGTGTTCTTCAATGCAAGGTCTGGAGGGGGAGGGGGATAGTTTTTACCATTTTCCTGAAATGTAGTAGGGAAGACACACTTTTTTATTTCAAAAGTGGAGGTAATTCTATAAAATAACTTCTAGATGCATGTCAGTACAAACCAAAGGAACTAAAAAGAAGTCCTACATTTGGAAATCCAAAAAAAAAAAAAAAAAATTAAGGATGAACCAAAAAATTTCCAGCACTGAAGAATAAAAAAACATTTTTTTTTTTTTAGATATAAGTAACAACATCCAATATAAAACAACATTTTGTAACCGAATCATTGACACTCCTGAGAAATTAACCATCTCCATTTGATTTTTGACAGCTGTTTTATATTGGATGTTACTGCAACGATAATCTTATATTTACAACACAATCCACAGAGCATTTTAGGCCTGATGCTATAAATGGTGACCAAGTTAGTTGCCAGTAAGTGCCTAGATTGGTGACACCTATCAGTGCCTATATTTTTTTTAATTGGCTCAAATGGCATGATAATTGAGATCACTATTAAAAGCACATAAATTGGTGTGGCACCTACCGATACCTATGTTGAGATGCCTACCCATTTCTACTTCAAAAGTATGTCTGGTTAGGGGTGGGGAATAGGCATGATATGGCAGGCATCATTAAGCATCTGTGTTAGGCACTGGAAAATTAGGCCAGGAAAACTTTGGCCTAATATATTGGTGCCTAATATTAGGATATCTACAGACATCAGTCAAGTTAGGTGCCACTAAGCGTGATTCTATAAAGGACGCCTAGCAGTTGACAACAACCGTGCTGAATGGCACCTAGTCATTAGTGACCGCTAGGCACCATTTATTGAATAAGACCCTTTGTGACCCCTAAGGCAGGAGGTTTTTCTGTTGAAACATGTCTGTCTGTCCCCCCCCCCTCCTCCATGGTGGCACTTTATCAATTAAAAAAAAACGTTTTAATTCTTGAGTGCTGGAAATTCTTTGGTCCTTCCCTACTTTGCCTAGATATATGTGCCACTCACAATTATCATAGATATCAGCAAATGGTAGTTATGTGCAAATATACACTTGGTGCTATTCTATAAGTTGGTGCCTAAATGTATAACTATAGGGGCCATATATAGGGATGAAGCATGGATGGGCTATGGATGAGTCTTCAAGTAACATATATAACTTATAGAATGCTATGAATTGCATATGTCACTTGGCACATATACGAGTAGGAGCACTCATTTCAGTTTATTTTTGATATACCTTAAATCATATTAAAATAAGTTAAGTGTTTAATAATAGCTTAAAAGAGAGACTGGATAAACTTACACAAGGACAAAAAAAAAGATATAAAACATAAAATAGAAACAAAAACAAAAATCAAGAGGAGAACATAAAAGTTAAGCCATTTAAATTATGATGCATGCTTAAAAGACAAATATGTTTGGAAAAACACATAAAAGTATACTGAGACACACTAATATAGAATTATCTAGAGCAGGGGTAAGCAATTCCGGTCCTTGAGAGCCGGAGCCAGGTCAGGTTTTCAGGATATCTACAATAAATATGCATGAGATAGATTTGCATCTCAAGGAGGCAGTGCATGCAAATCCATCTCATACATATTCATTGTGGATATCCTGAAAACCTGACCTGGCTCCGGCTCTCGAGGACCAGAATTACCTACCCCTGCCCTAGTCCCATCCACACAACACTTCTAACATGCTCCCTTGAGATTTAGATGAACTACTGATCAACAGCATAGATATATGCCTAGAAAATAGTCTTCAAAAATGCAAATGGAAGGGTATGGTTTGAAGAACATCCATCTGCCCCTTTATGCCACTTTTTGGACATCTTTCTTTTTTGAAAATGAGCCCCTTAACTTTCTATTGCCCCAGGCACAAAAGCTTAGATTGTGAGGCCACTAGGGACAGATAAATTACTGCTGTATAGTAAATATGAACTGCTTTGGTTGTACCACAGAAAGGTGGTATATCAAATTAATGATCCTTTACTTCTGGGGAAAAAAAAATCTCCTGCTGGCTGAATATATGTATATTGTAGAAGTCTACATCTTCAGCTAGTCAAACAGATTTAAAAACTGCTCAAAAATGGACTTGTCAAGTTGAAATATCTCCTGAAACCTACCACCCTATTTAACTGCTGGATAGTTGCATTTGAGGTATCACTGTATATCATAAGCTGTATTTTATTCCTGTTATATTTTTCTTGTTCAGCAATATTATATTTAATGACAGAATGTTATAAATTACAATACAAATAATCTAAGAAAATGAGATGGAAGAAGTCCACTGTCACTCAAACAGACCAAATCAACACAACTTGACAGGATTCTTATGTTCCATTCTCATAGTTAGAAGGAAACCACAGGATTCAAGAGACTGCACTCTGATTGATACTGCATAATTAATCAAATTTTATTACAGGAAGCTGAATAAAATGGTTCACAGTCCAAGCTATCAGCCTGACTGCTAATGCACTGAATGTTTCACAGTCCTCGCTAGTTTATGGAAATCTTAAATATTTGTTTAAATTGTTTTAATACATTGGTCTCAGCTTTAATATTATGCAGCTGTTTGAATACCACAATCTCCATGATGACACAGGGACAGCAATTTTTATCAGGTTGTCAAACTTGTATAGCAGGTACACAAGAGTTATACCAGTCTTCTAAGGAAAAATTTGCATACACTTCCATTTTTGATATGTATAAATTTCTAAATCTAGTTTGAGTGTATACATGCATGTTTCATATTCGGTGGCTTTTAAAAATAAAAAGCAAACAAACAAACAAAAAATAAAAGCAGGTAATCAGTCTGCAAGCACCAGAATGGCAGACCTAAGCAGTCCAGTATGGTCGAAAACAAAAGATAGGGTCCCTTTTACTAAGCCACGGTAGTGATGCTGCCATGGTAAATCCATCAAAGCTCATTCAATTCTTATGGGCATCGGTGCATTTCTACTGCGACTGTGTAAAAGCGGCCCTTATTGAGATAACAACACAGAAGAGGGCAATTTAATTTTGTATTAGGTCTCTTTTTCAGTTTGTTTGGTGGTTTAGAAATTAAAATGAACCACATCCTATATTTAAAATCTCATGACCCTTTCTACCTTTTTGTGGCTACCTTAATATCATCAGATACAAGTACCCTCAGGTTCTTACCTTCTGTAGTTCGCAGTGTGTACTTCACCACCTATACTGTAGCACCCACTTTGATTTTTGCAGCCCAAATGCATCAACCTACATTGCTTAGCAGTTATGTTTAAATGCCAGATTGTAGACCAGCTTTGCTAGGAACCCTCCACCTCCAACATTAGCCACACCTTCCAGATTATCCATGTTATTGCAGATGCTGGCTTCATCTGCATAAAGACCAAGTTTTCTATGGTCCGATAATTGGGTCCATAGCACTGAGCATATGTTTAAGTTTCTTACTTCATGCTAAGCTTTAGAAAACAGCCTCTTGGTAAAGAAAGGATGGTGGCAGATAAATAAAAAGCCTTAAAGGATGTAATGCATGAAACCTATCAATATACTTCACATCTGCTTTTTGTGATCAGGCAAAGAAGAATAGCAGATATATATTTCAAAAAAATCCCAATGCATATGCTGTTTGTTTCCCTCTGAGTTAATACACTTGGAATGGTAGAGGAAAGGGCAAGTCTATAACACACATAGAGGAGTAGCATAATGGCCAGCTTAGTGGGCTGAAAACTTTGGGGAACTGGATTTGATTCCTACCGTGGCTTTGTATATGCATGGATGGACAAAGCCCGCAATATCAAACGATTGAAACGCCCCACATACACACATACGTCATCAGATTCATCAGAAGATGACCATAAAACACGGCAGGGGTCTGTTCAAAGTCAATCTCACAATGTCCATTTTCAGGGAGGTTCCAAACCACCCAACAAGAGACCGGCAAGGTCCAAACCAACAAGGACACAACCTTAACATCTAATATCTTTAATCTATCACATCAGTCTCTTTCTGTTACAGAGGCATCAGTGTTAAACAAGGGTCTTTCTTTTGTTCCCACCAGTCATTATTTTGCTTTTGACACACGAGTGGCTCTGTTTAAATTCATCAGGTCTTGCAAGCTTAATAAATTTTTCTATACAGATGAAGTTACTATTGATCAGCCACAAGACAGCACACATACTTTACGTATTAAATCCACTTGGTGCCCCCCGGGCACGGTTGACCCGCACATCCAAACCTTTGAAGATTTGATACTGAAAGATATTGGCAATCTAGAGAGTGACCCTCCCCCCACCCGGTTTAATTTGTCCAGACAACAACATATTGCAGTATCTTCTTTAGCCACTGATACAAGTATCATTCGGCGGACAAGGGTGGTGGGGTGGTCATTCAAGATACTTATCAATATGTCATGGAAGCACAACGCCAGCTCAGTGATTCCACATATTATGAACTTTTGCAGCACGATCCTACGCAATCCATACTTGACATAATTTCTCATTTACTGTTACAAGCTGTAGAATCGGGAGTCATCACTGATAGGGAATTTAGATTCTTGAATTGTAAACACCCTCGGATACCTGTCATTTATTTTCTTCCAAAGATTCACAAATCTTTGTCTAGCCCTCCAGGAAGACCAATTGTATCCAGTATTGGTTCCCTTCTTGAACCCTTATCAGCTTTTTTAGACTTTTATCTCAAAGACAGGCTCCCTCTTATGTTTTGGATTCTACTAGTATTATTCAATTTTTGTCATCATTTCAGAACATACCAGAGTACGCTATTTTGCTTACCTTTGATATATCAGCATTGTACACTAATATTCCCCAACGTGAAGCCATTGAAGTCATTAGAACAGAACTACAAGCACAAGAAATGTCTGATATTAGAATTCAGTTTTTGCTTGATTTAGCCCATGTGGCACTCAGCATGAATTATTTTCAATTTGATCAGGATTTCTACAAACAGATAAAAGGCACTGCTATGGGGTCAAAAATGGCCCCCTCCATAGCATGCCTTTATGTGTCTCAATTTGAACAACAGTTCTTATATCCATCTGACTTTTGGCAATATTTTTTGTTCTGGAAGAGATACATTGATGACGTGTTTGCTGTGTGGATTGGTACAGAGACAGATTTGGTGCTATTTTTTGATAGTTAATAGTTAATAGTTGTGATTCCAATTTACAGTTTACTATGATTAAGGATTGTCATCAGGTTTCTTTTTTAGATATCAATATTACATTGCATCATGGCAGCTTTCAGACATCTATTTACCGGAAGCCCACGGACAGGAACAATTTACTGCAATATGACAGTTTTCATCCTAAGCACCTAAGGAACAACATACCTACTGGACAATTTTTATGCCTTAGGAGACTCTGCTCCACGGTGGAAGAATATGTGTATAGGGCAGAGGAAGTTAGGCATAGGTTCTTATCAAAAGGCTATCCTCCTTCTATTCTTAAGAAAGCCTACAAGAGAGGCTTATATGCCAACCGTTCCCTGTTGTTGCAGTCACAATCTAAATCAGAATCCTGTCCGTTGGTCTGTGTCTTACCTTATTCTATCCATGCTTTCCAAATTAAGAAAATTATTAAACATCACTGGCCTATCATGCAGTATCACGAAGCTTTTCAAGAGCTTCCCAGGTTTGCATTTTCTAAACCTCCTAATCTCAAACAGAAATTGACACATTCTCAGTTTTCAAGTCAACCTTTTCACCAGCCTCTGCGGGCTCAGCATTCTCCGTGTGGACATTGTAAAATATGTAAATACAGTGTTACCATTCAACAAATGTCATTGCCGTCTCATTTTAAGTAACCCAGTTAACTACCAACTGCAACTCTCATCATGTAGTATACGCTATTTCATGCCCGTGCCAGCTCGTGTATGTGGGGTGCACCACTCGTAATTTGAAGCTCCGCATTGGGGAACACATAAGCTGCATACGGACAGGGGTACAGGAAGCCCCCCCTGGTGCACCATTGGCAACATGCGGATCACACTTTGGAAGATCTTACATTTACAGTGTTGGACCTGTTTAATTTGCTCCAGGGGTGGTGATACTGCCCGTATGCTGTGGAGGAGAGAACAAAAATGGATTTACCACCTCAGCACTCTCCACCCGAATGGTCTTAACAACGAGATTGAGTGGACTGCTTTCATCTGATCACGTCTGGCTACTGTAGTAAGAAATTTTTGCTGCTTCTGTTTGTGAATCTATGATGTCATCACGTTCTTACGCTCGTTTCTCCCCCCCCCCCCCCACTCCGGTTTAAAAGTCGGAGCAGGTGCCGGCATTCTCCGTTGCACGGAACTTTTCAATTTTTTTGACAGGTATGTATGTTTCAGTGTGCCTTTTCTCCGGAATGACAGCTATAAATATTTAATTGCTTTGCACAGTTACTGTAGCCTTTCGAGTTTCAGTGCACGTTTCTGTTGCATGTTTCTTAAGTTTCCTGTTTTTGCATTTTAGATCACAGTTATCAAACTTGAACATGGTGTGACTTTGTAGCAATTTTCAACTCTCAGTTGGCGGGGTCTCCTGAAGCAGTAACTGAAACGGGGCCGCGTCGGGACCCTGATGAGCTGTTCTTTGCAAATAAGCTAAGTGAAGCTTTTATATTGCTAGTGACAACCTGAGTGCAATTACTCTTTGGAAATCCTTTTTTGAAAGCATTTTGAAAGCACTACCATTAAGAGCTATATATATATATATACAGTAATTGATTACTTGAACACCTTTGAGTTGGATCCGCTTTTATCAATAATTATGCTATGATTGGATGATAAACTCTTGCCCCAAGAGGGGTTAACCTCCCCCTCTTCAGAGTTTTATGTCTCTGAGCTGAGTTACTGTATAGTGGTTCCTTCTCTTTTGGTGGTTTAATTGACTTGAGTCAGTCTCTCAATTACAACAACAGTCCATGATATCTTGGGCAAGTCTTATGGAAGGACATTTTCGATAAGTCCGAATTTAGACATTTTGCGGTACACGCACAAAAATCTAATATCAAACATGCCCATTTTCAAAACTGCAAGACATCTCTACCTTAGATGTTTTTTTTTTGTTTCAAAAATGGAAGTGCGTCTTATCTTTTTGAACCATTTTAGAAAAAACAAAAATGCACAGAATATGCCATTGGGGTGTAGGAGGCCAGCAGTCTTAGTAGATTGGCCACAGAAACATCCCATTAGAGCAGTGGTGCAACCTAGGGGGCATTGTAGTGAACTTCAAACAAGAAGTCCCACTTACACATCTCACCAAATTTCCACAATATCTCTTGCAAATTTCCACAATATCATTTCCACATCTCACCAAATTTCCACAATATCTCTTGCAAAAATGTTGAAAAGAGCCAGCCTTATCTTCTGATTGAACTCTTCTCTTAGAAACATCACAAAATAGAAAATGACAGGAGATTAAGGGGAAAGGGCAAGTCTATAAACTGGCAACTCAGTCTGGGTGCTCCAATGTCTCACCCTAAGTATCAATTCTATAATGGCAACTTGGTGCCAAGATTTGATTTTAGAATAGGCCATGCAAACTATAAGGTCATCACTGATATACCCATGTATGTCCTCCTATGCTATGTCAATAGTAGGTATAAGTTGGCATGCCTATGTATACCGAGTGACTTGTATAATTTATATTATATAAACTGTGCATATAACTGGGAGTTAAGTCTATGATCTGCCCATGCTCCACCTATATTTATGCCCTCCTGCAGTTAGGTGCTATATCAATTATAGAACACCTAGGGGCTGATTTTACAAACGGAATCCCGATTGTAGGCAGCAGCAGGCATCCTGTCACCATCTCACCAGCCAATTGGGATGCATATTTTTTTTTTAAATAAAATCTATGCAGTGAAGGACGCATATAATATAGGAGTCTGGCTCATGCCTATAGAGGCGTCTAGGCATGCCTAGCAAAGCCTAAAGCTGGCATGGGTTTGGTTTCCACTGGAAGTGAACTTGGACATCCGTAAATGTCCCTATGCATCTCCGTAGGCATGAGACAGATGCCTTAAATGTAGGCCTGTAAAATGCTGGCCTACATCTAAGGTGTCTGTTCGATAAAAAAAAAAGACACAATTCTCTGAGTCTAAAGGACGCTGCTGTGAGATTGACATGCGAATAGCAGCTGCTGAGATCAGCATCCTTTAGAGAATCAGGCTCCTAATGCATATAGGTACCAAACTGTCAATTTCATGGTGCCTTTGATGTGCATAGGTGGCACCACACTATAGAATTGCCCCAATAAAACTTATCCAACTATTTATCATCAACCATTAACACTTCCTTCTCAACCAGTTTATATAATAATAATAATAACTTTATTTTTCTATACCGCCACAATCTTGCGACTTCTAGGCGGTTTACATTCAAGAGAGCTGGACATTCAGTGAGTTACAATATGCAGATAGTTAGAGGAAATGCAGAGTACATCAACTTTAAGAATGCGAAAGTATAAAGTGTACAGTACGCTAAGACATTTTCGAGAGGACCTGTTAGGAAAAAGGTTGCAAATTATAAAAATACATTGAAAAATTACAATATACAGTTTAGGATATTTTCAGAGGAGCATATTAGAAGATATGTCCCAAATTGTAAAATACGGTTTGATAAGGATTTCAGAGGGGGGTGGAAGGAGGGGGTAAATTGGGAACGAGAAAAGAGAGAAGTGTTCGGTGAGGAAATTATTTAGGTGATATATTTGTCGAATAAGATAGTCCTGTGGCATCAAGTGCACTGCTTGACACCACTAGGATAGATAAACCGCCAACTCAAAGTTAAAGAACTCTATAGTCCAAGCAGATCAAGTAGATGGAATATCGAATAAACATCAAAGTTCCCAGTCTGAAAACAGGTTGAAAAGAGTCCAAAGGCCTAAAACTCAAAAATTTAAACTGAATACATGGAAAAGAAAAGAAATATAAAAATATGGAAGAAAAAAGTAACAGGAAGGCCCAAAAAATACACTAGTTTGACACGCTTGGAGAGATCCTAAATCACAGCTTCTCAGCTCTGTGGAAAAAGGAAGGTCCTGTGAGCTGACATCAGGCAGGAAGGCACCAGCATGTTCATGGTATGGGGGGTCTTAAAGTTTTAAAGAGACAGTACATGATTTGACTGACAGGTTTTGTGGATGACGTCAACCACATGTAAGAACATAATACCTGCTTGTCCTTAAAGAACTACAGCTATGTGATATAGAGCAGTGGTCCCCAACCCTGTCCTGGAGGACCACCAGGCCAAACAGGTCCTCAGGCTAGCCCCAACAAACATGTATGAGAGAGATTTGCATATAATGGAAGTTACAGGCATGCAAATTTGCTAAATGCATATTTATTAGGGCTATCCTGAAAACCCAATTGGCCCGGTGATCCTCCAGGACAGGGCTGGGGACCATCGATATAGAGTACCATATTAGGAGTCACCACCCAGGAAAAGGATCTAGATGTCATCTTCAGCTCAGTGTGGCAGCGGCTAAGAAAGCAAATAGCACAGTTACTTACCGCAACAGGTGTTATCCAGGGACAGCAGGCAGCAATTCTCACACATGGTCGACGCCATCCGATGGAGCCTCGACGCGGACGCCCCACAAGCAGTCCCGCCCGAAGAAACCAGAAGCCCCAGTGCACAGGGTTAGTCCTAATTGTAGGTGATGGTAGGCATCCTACCACCGTCTGGAAGTCATTTGTCACGGGTCTAGTGAGACGGATAGGGACACCTAAACTAGACCCAACCTAAAGATAAGGGCACAAATATTCAACAACCACCCCAAAATGTGCCCTAAATGGAACAATCGGGGGGGGGGGGGTCTCTCGGGACACTGCAAGACCACAAACACACCACTTAACACACCACAATCTGAAAAATATCAAAAAAATAGACACACAAAAAATGTGGAGAAAAAGCCTCAGTTAAGCTTCATATGGCAAAAACCTCCACTCTTGTGTCTTAAATTTATTCAGAAAATTAGTGGTGGAAAAAATGAGGCACAGTAGCAGCCCCCACAAAACACCCTACACAAGCACACCAAAAGTATCATAAAGTTTTTGTGTGGAAAACATTTTTGCAAAATTAAGAAACAGTTATAAGCATCGCGGCTTGAGCTAGGAAGGTAAAAATGAAGATTTAGCTACAAATGAAGTCCCAGCTGTGTCCAATCGTACTTGATCACAGTCAGCACGCCTAAACAAGCCCAAGGATGGGCCTGGGCGTGGTTTCACCTGGAAATGGCCTTGGGTGAGTTTAAGTGTCTGTACACAACTCCTTAGAGCTGTGACAGATGCCTGAAATGCACACCAGCAAAATGCTGGCCTACATTTCAAAATCTAAACGTAGATGATGCCAGTTCAACTAATCTTGGCAAGGGAATCCCTGATCAACTGAGCTGGTCAGAGTCTTAATCCATACCTATTGCATCCCAGTGAAGGAGGCCTAAGGCTCTGAATGGCCCAGGTGCATAAGGCCTCTTCTATGGGAAGAGCCTTAAGCATCTGAGTTAATCAGGTCCTTAGGTTCCTCCCTGGTACATCCATTTTGAAGAGGCGGGTCTGCCAGCCGGAAGGAATAAACATCCCTCTAGCCGGCTTTTCTTCAACAAAGGTAAGGAGGGTGGGGGGTATCAGGGGCAGCTTAGAGGTGTCGGGGGGGGGGGGTTGAAGTTTGAGTCCTTTAATTAACTAGATTCAGGAAACTGCACTATCCTCTTTTAAGCAATGTTTTCTTTAATTTACTCAATACCAAGATCAGACTAAGTGGCCTAGTTTCAAGTTTAATAAAATTTGATAAAATCACTTATCTGGGATTACTAAGCGAATAACAATTCAATAGTAATAAAATTAAAACATGAAATAAACACTTACAAATAACAGGGGGACATAACAAACTGGTACATTAGATCAAAAAGGGGAGAAATACAATCTTTATAAGAAAAGAGACAAATAAGGCAAGTACAGCAGGAATAAGGGGATGAAAAGAGAGAGCCTTTTACTTTTGCTTTGATGTACAGGAACCAAAAGTGAGCCCACAAAAATAACACCTCACAACCATTGCAATTGCTACAAAACACTAAAAGTGGCAAACAAAAACTGTGGGGATGACCAATAAAATATATATATATATTTAAATCTGACTATTCAGGAATCTTCAAGATAAAAACTTGTATTATAAAACACCTTATGATATACAGTGGTTGAGTGGCATGGACTGAATATTGGCCACATTTCAGCATAATAACCTTTGTCAGAAGTCGTGGCATAGCCAGACAGCCAATTTTGCGCTGTCATGAGCCCAAAGAGTGCGGGTATTTCTCTTTTCCCTAGCCCTTGCAGCAGCCTCTCTCTATCCCTACCTGCCTTCCCACCCCCAGCTCATATAGCAGCCTCTCTTTCTCTCACTCTCCACCCCCCAGCCTGTGCAGCAGCATCTCTCTTTCCCTTCCTTCCCATCCTCCCAGCCTTTGCAGTATTTCTGTTTCTCTTCAGGTTGCTGACAGTGGTTCTTACACGCTGCTGGTGGCTACCCTGGAAGCCTTCCCTTTGACATAAAACACAAACGTGTCAGAAGATAGGTTTCTGGGACACAAATGTGTCAGAGGGAAGGAACCACTGTTGGTGACCTGTAGCTATTGGGAGGGTGGGCCTGAGCTCAAAGTGGCCCACCAATGCCAGATCTGTGGCTATGCTCCTGGTCAGAAGTCCTATAATTAACCGATAAAGATGATAAAATTTAAGAGGTAATAAAAACAATTTTCTTCTATATAGGAACAGATGTGTCACTGAGTGGGAAGTCTCTCCAGCAACTATGAAAATGATACTCAAGGAGACTATTTGTGAATGTTCCAGCACTGAATACTGCCAGCACCCTGATAACCTTTGGCTCCTCCCCAGCTCCACCCCTTATATCACCACTGGCCCACCCACTTTTTTGTCAGGTGGTCTGTGGTGATATTTAGCAGCTGTCTAGTTACATGTCACTGAATATCAACACTTAGGCAGTGATGTGATTTAAACACATTCAAAATTAGCCAGCTTGTTTTCTGAAGATGCTCAGAAGTTTTCCTTGAAATTAAGACTGGTTAAAGTCAGTCTTACTTGCAAGAAAGCTCTGCATCCTATGCTCAAAAATTTCTAAGGGGCTTTTACCGAACCTGGTAGCAGCCACCGAAAACCGTAAGCAAATGCATTGCAAGGAGTTGATTAGGATTTAAGTGAGCACTCCTTGTAATGCTCAAAAAAGGGAATGCCCACCTCTTAATTGGGATTTTTTAATGGCAGGCCTGGAGCTGTTGTTAGCTGCTGTGCGTGTGTTGTATGAGTGTAACATAGGCATGGGACACACACACACACAACAACAACAAAGGTTAAAAATATCATTAAAAACAAACAAACAAGGGGACTTGTTCTTTATCTTAGCGCCAGCGGCAGTGGGAGAGCAGAGCCAGCTTGGCTAATCGGGGCTTCCCCTACCCGTTCAGTTGATCACGAACAGCTTAACCAGCAGAGGAAGCCGAAGGAAGGAAAGAGCCTGTTGTGACAGGAGGGATGGCAGGAGAAGTTGTGCCTACCGCTTTGATCTTCTGAGCAGGCGCCAGGCACAGTTCATCCCCTCTTTTTACCAGGCTACTCAGCACAGTTAGCATGCATATGATTTGCATATCATTGTGCTAAGAATAGCCCATAAACAGAAAATCGCTCCCAATCCAGCTTGCCCGAAGCTTTGTGCATCTTCCTTCCAGTCTTTTATCTGTGAACACAGAGCAGAAATAATTTTTAGGCAATTCTCTTTTACCCTTATCACCCTCTGCATCTGAGTCTGACAATGCCACATTTTCACTTCCTTCTCTCACAAATATCTCTAAAGGCTTGCTCCTCCCTCCCTTGTTTTACTGAATTGGCACCTTTGCTTTCTCGTGTACTTGACCTGATTCTATTAAAACCAAAGGACTTCTCTTCAAAATAAACAAATCAGAACAGAAAGGAAATCCAAATGAAGAAAATAGTTAAGAACATAAGCACTGGTAAATTATTATAGGATGGGCTGTCAATTGAAACGAATGTTTGCTGATAACAGAGTGCACTATTGGGAAAGAGCGTATACTGTCTTGATAGTACATGCATGTGCAAATCATCACACATGCACAAATAACACACATTCTTTAGGATATCCTAAAGAGCAGTGTGTCACAACCTTTTTAAGCTGCTTTCACACTAATCTCGGGGCTGCGGCTGGAGGGCACCCAGAAATGCACGGACATTGATGCAATGTCACAGGCATGTGCGGATGCCCTCCAATTGCGGCCCTGAGCCTCCTATTACCACCGGTGGGGGAGGGGTGTGTGCTGCAGAAGGAGAGGTGAGGAAAAGGAGCAGAGGTGCCGGCGAGGGGGAGAGGCGTAGGTGCTAGCTGATTGACTACAGGATGTGCCTCTCGCTGCATGAGGCATGTCCTGTAAGCAGTCAGCCAACGCCGACACCTCTCCTCCTCTCTGGCCTCTCAGGACACATCTGAAATCCTCCAGAGCACACCAGTGTTCCGCAGCACTCAGTTTGCGATACACTGCCCTAATGCGTGTGCATTATTTGTGCATGTGTGATGGTTTGCACATGAGTGCACTATCAAGAAAGAGTGCACCCTATTAACATATATTTTGAAGCAAACAAACAAAAAAAATAAATAAAAATACAAGTTTTCTGGTTGCTCGTCTCTACATGTAAGGCAAACCAAACAAGACTTTGAAAAGAAGCAAAACTCATAATAAGAGTTTTCAAGTACATGTGTAGCAAGACATCTTGAAGATGTTAGACTGCTAGGGGGCTAAAATGTTATTCAAGGAGGACAAGCGGACAATTGAAATTAACCCCCCACCCCCACCCCTTTTACAAAACTGTAGTGCAGTTCTTAGTGCCAGCCATGGCAGTAACAGCTCCGACACTCATAGGAATTCCATGAGCGTTGGAACTGTTGTTGCCATGGCCAGCGCTAAAAAATGTGCTAGGGTTTCATACAAGGTGAGGGAGGGGAGGCTGAGGGGGGTTAAATGTTTACTTTGATCTTTATTGAAGATGAAGTTGGGGAGTTCCCAAGATCCGAACTATTCTTAAATGGTGATTATTCAGGGAAAATGAAGTAAATCAAGGTGAAACTGGATTATGTAATAGGGAATATTGGCAAACCAAAGAGCAACAAATCATCATAAGTGAATGGCATGTAGCCCAGATTTCTGAAATAACTAAAAAAAATTGAAATTGCAGAATTAGAGTAGTACAAGTAAACAGTACCCATTATTTAAGTCAAGTACAATACCTGAGGACTGAAATTTGGTCAATGTAGTAATCATTTTTTAAACAATAGGAGTAAAAGTAATATACCCTAAATATTTGGGAAGGATTCCTAATTCCAATAAGGTCAAGACCCAGTCAAAGAGCTGTCCCCAAAACTTAGAAGGAGCAGCCTGAAAACCCCCAGGAGTGCAAGATTTTAGCACACAATAAGAGTGGTCATATTTCATATATGTAGATTTAGAAAGAGACAGATATGGCACTTCAAAATCACTCCTTACCAGATCAGCATGACAGCTCCCAGAGGTTTACTCCACATTCCTTTCCCCAACACCAACAATGCCCTTACAAGCCTGCCTTAAAGTGCAAATCTTTTAGAAAAAATAATCTGCTAAGGAGTCTGCACAAGGAGGAACTAATTGAAGAACCTGCTGATATGACTTAACATCAGTAAGCCCCCTTACTATCTTAAATAATTCCCTAGTGTTCAATACCTCAGTGCCTACTAACTGTGAATAATAAGCATGCCATTGAGCTTTTAAAATTGAAATATTTATACACCGCCTCTCTCCTCTATTGCTTTTCACTAATAGAACTAGTTTTACGCCAAAAGCGCTCCAAGCTACAAACCAACTGCTTCAAGCAGACAAACTCTTATCAAACCAAACATCAGACTTGCAAGGACAAACCCTACAGCCAAAACATCAATAATTTTAGTACTTAATATAATAATAATAATAATAATAACTTTATTCTTCTATACCGCCATAGTCAGATGGCTTCTAGGCGGTTTACACCGAAGAGAGCTGGACAATCAGTGAATTACAATATGCAAATAGTGAAAGTACAACATATTACACAAGAATTAGACAGAAGGAAAATATAAAGTTTAGTGTGGCTTCTGTTTAGGAGATAAATCTGTCAAACAGTACAGTTTTAATAACTCTCCGAAAGGTGCCCTAGGTCAGCCTGGCTCCATTGATGTAGTTACCCAGCCAAGACTGCTGTTTACTTGCTTGAAACATGAAAGACCTCTCCAAAAAGGACTTATATTTACAACCAGTGATCCTTGGGTATGCAAATATGTTGCAGTTTTTGGTTGACCGTGTGGGGTTGTGTAGCACGAAATGAGGTAGAAGATAAGAAGGGGCTAGTCCCCAGGCCTGATTGAAACAAATACAAGCAAACTTGAGTGAAAATCTAACAGCTGTAATAAATCAGTGCCTGAATCATAAGTTGCCCAAAAAGTTACTGCATCAGCATATCAAATATATATGACTGAAGGTTTGAAAATTCCCTTCTGTACCTCCTATTGCTAAAATGTTTTCTCTGTCTATTTTTAAGTAGAAATAAGTGAAAAGGAGATAAGTAACTAAGAGAGATCACCTGGAGATTGACTTTGAGAACTTGACTGCTGTTCTTGAGAAGACTGAAGCTGAAATGATTTCTTCTGCTACCTTGCTTCATTGACTTTATTTTCAGATCATGATTGGTTGCTAGGTTTATTTGTCAAACACAAGGATGAATGCTTTCTAGGCTTTAAGATAAGAATGTTTGCAGATATCTCTAAGGTCACCCAGAAGAAGAGACAGCATTTTTTATGACTGCAAGAAGGGGTTATTTGGCTGAGAGTGTTATTTCTTTTCTGAAATGTCCTTGTAAATGTATTATACTGTAAATACCAATATGTTAGATATATTTTTTTGAGATATCTCTACTGTCTGCCTTCCTAGCTTAGAAAAGATAGAGAAGTAACTCTAACAATAGTATATAGAGTCAGGTTTAAAACCTGAATACTACTAGTAAGAGTGGATTGTGTGATCTTGGTATCTTTTTTTTCATTATTCAAGATAGATGTGAGAGAGTAAGTTGAACAGGTTTCCCTAAAAACACTCCTTCACTGGTGCTGAAGATGGTGCTAACCTGCTGAGTCAGAGGGATGGAGCTCAGGCAGGAAAGAGGTTAAAGGTTATGGTGCAGAACAGTTCAGGGATACACCGAGTAAAGGAATCCTCCCAGGATTTCCTTGGTTACAATACCTGGGGAAGAGGAGAGGCTTTTAGCAGAGATTGCTACCTTGTGTTTCCCAGAAACAGAGGCTTTGATAAGGTAGGCCATGTTTCCTTAGAACCTCAAAGTTAAGAGAGTGAGTGTTGACTAAATATGTGAAGCTCTGTCATAAAGAGAGAGAGAGAGACCACAGAAATCTTGGAGTGAAGAAGTAGTGATTGTGTATTTAACCTGCAGAAGCTATGTCAGGGGCAGACTGCAGGGACTACTAACACATACAGGATACAAAAGGATCTGAATTAGCCTAAGCTAAAGCTACTACACCACTGAAAAGGTCCCAAACCCTCTTCGATGAGTCCAATATAAAAATTAGTTAAGAATTTATTACAGAGAGGAAAAGGATCTCAGAAAACCACTCAGACATAAAATTGAATATCTCAGACTTACAGGTTGCAAATTCCAATCATAGATCCTGAAAACCTCAGGATCTGTGATGAAAATTTGCAACTTGTAAGTGGTCCATCATGCCCAGCAGTCTGCTCACGTGGCAGCCCTTAGGTCAAAGGCCAGTGCTCTAAATGAGTCCTGTTCCAGTTTAGCAGGAACTTGTCCAACTTTGTCTTGAATCCCTGGAGGATGTTTTCCCCCACAACAGACTCCGGAAGAGCGTTCCATTTTTCTACCACTCTCTGAGTGAAGAAGAACTTCCTTACGTTTGTACGGAATTTATCCCCTTTCAACTTTAGAGAGTGCCCTCTCGTTCTCCCTACTTTGGAGAGGGTGAACAACCTGTCTTTATCTACTAAGTCTATTCCCTTCAGTATCTTGAGTGTTTCAATCATGTCCCTTATCAGTCTCCTCTTTTCATGTCTTTTATTAAAATGTTATGTCTGAGCAGATTTTTGAGATCCTTTTCCTCTCTGTAATAAATGCTTAACTAATTTTCAATGCTAGACAGACTGCAGGGACCTTGAAGCAAGTGAGGGCAGTACTCAAAGGAACTACAGTAAAGCTCCAAGTGATTGGTTAATGTTTCCAGCCTGTGAAGAGAACAGACTTGGAAAATCCTCATTATGAATTTCAATAAAACTATTGTTCTACTTCCAGCCCTTGTGTGTGGCTATATTCATGAGAGTTCCAACCTTGGTTATGGAGTCATGTTGCCACAACTGGGTTAGTGCCAGTTTCCTGCTAAATTATGTTTAAAATCTTGTTTAAAATTATGTTTAAAATCTTAAATTATGTTTAAAATTATGTTTAAAAAGCTTTTGAGGAATGGGATGGGGGTTGATTTTTTGCTCATGGCAGTTCAACTTTCCTTAATTTTTGTGACATATTCTCATTATCTTTAGAGTTTATTGCTTGGAATGTATTGAAAACCTACAAATAAAAAAAGAAATTAAATAAAAGAACCCTATGTTTAGTCACCTACATTTTCTTTATGTATTAAAAATAAAAGATATATTTTTTTGTAAATTTATAATGGTAATCTTATAAAGTTATTCCCTCCACACACATACATCTTTATCTGATAAATGACTACATTAATTGGGATAACACTGATGTAGACATTGTTGTGTCAGCAGAAATTTCTGAATTTCATGCATGGCTCAAGATCACAGTTCATAACCTCTAAACATGCATTTAGCATACATGTGAGGTGCACAGTTCAACAAACAATTCACAAACCAATTGATTGTCATGACTAAGGAGAACAGAGATGGATATCCACATTATGTAAGATGATCATCTGTAGTGTTGAAACCTTCAAGATAATGAAGGGAATAAACTTAGTAGATAAAGACAGGTTGTTCACCCTCTCCAAGGTAGGGAGAACAAGAGGGCACTCTCTAAAGTTAAAAGTTAAAACGTAAGAAAGTTATTTTTCACCCAGAGAGTGGTGGAAAACTGGAACGCTCTTCTGGAGGCTGTCATATGGTAAAACACCCTCCAGGGATTCAAAACAAAGTTAGACGAGTTCCTGCGGAACTGGAACGTACACAGGTAGGGCTGGTCTCAGTTAGGGTGCTGGTCTTTGACCTAGGGGCCACCACGGGAGTAGACTGCTGGGCACAATGGACCACTGGTCTGACCCAGCAGCGGCAATTCTTATGTTTTTATGTTCTTATGTTACCAGATTTTATATATATAAAATCCAGACCCACCCCCAAGCCCACTTAGTTTCACCCATCCCTGCCCTGTTATACCCATGCCACGACCAAGCCTCACCTCTAGCCCCACCCCTTCAGTGGATGCCCCTCTTGACATGATTTGCTTTTCAAAACCTGGACACAGCCACACAGGGTTAAAGGTGAAAGAATAATGTTTATGTACATGCAGAAAAGTGTGCACAACCTGTTCTCTTCACAGGTCAGGGATAAATGAACACAGAAAGCTACTTCTTACAATCACAAGTTTCTCTCCCATGGCCTGCTCTTGTAGGCCCACAGCACACACTTGGTCACCCCTCTACTAGGAAACCCAACCATCTTGTATCATCCTGGAACTCTCACCATTCTAGTTCCAATATTCTATACTGAGCACTACTTGTTCCTGATTTTCCAAGTCATACTGACAACACGGTTTTAAGCTAACTGTCAACACATGTGGATAAAGGTGAGACAGTCAGTACTGTGATCTGAATTTTCAAAAGGCATTTGACAAAGTACTTCATGAAAGATTCCTGATGAAATTAAAGTCATGAGATAGGGATTAATGTCCTATTATGGATTAAGAACAGTTCAAAAGATGGAAAACAGAGAGTGAGGTTAAAAGGTCAGCATTCTCAAGGGAGAAAAGTAGATTGTTGGGTTCCCCAGGGGTCTGTCCTGGGACTGCTGCTGCTTAACATATTTGGCAGTGATCTAGAAATGGGAATAACTAGTGAGATAATTAAATTTGCTGATGATACAAAATTGTTCAAAGTTGTTAAATCACAAGTGGACTGTGAAAAATTATAAGAGGACCTTGCAAGATTAGGACACTGGGCATCAAATTGTAGAAGACATTTAGGGGTAAATTCTCTATTACTGCGTTTAACTAAGGCGTGCTTTGGACGTCCGATGTAAGTGAATAATTACGAAGTTAAGGGTCTTAATTAATGTTAATTGGGAAATTAACGACATATAGACGTCCCTATGAGGTAGTTGACGGACTGACGTCTATAGAAAGCATAGTCCCGTCTCCAGCTCTGGACGTGGGCGTTCCGTGGGCGTGCCAAATGGGGACGCTAGATTAGCGCTGCCTGAGCGAGCAACTGCGTCTAAATATCGTGTATTATATAGACGTAAGAAACCCTGGTCTAACTTGGATTTTAATGCCGTTTCAACTATCGTAATTGCGGCTCTTTGTTAGACGCGAGGCAGACGTCCGCTGTGTTTTTTCATCAATAATTCCAATAGTGAGTTTGAATAGGTAATTTTCATCTTTTCTCTGTCCTAATAAATATAATGACACCATAACAATGGAACACATTATATTGCATGGATAACAAACCACATTTCTGCCCAAACAATAATATAATTTAAACATGGCTTTTACAACCCCCTTTTTTTTCTCAACAAACAGCACTGCAATCGGCTCTCTTTTGAAAGCAAAGAAAAAACAGCACACATTATCAGCACTTAAAAAGAGAATAAACAGATACACACCTTAACATTCAAGCTTCCCTCATTGCAAAATGGAGGTCTTCAGTTGCACAAAACTGACCTCATTGTGACCTCATCAATCTGCACCTTCAAAGTAGTATGCCACAATTAAAAGATGTGCTGGGTGTAGAACTCACAACCTCTGGATGTTAGGAGCACAGGCTGGCGCCTAACACATAGAGCTACAGCTGCTTCTACTTAGGTCCATCTCACCACCCTTCCATATCATACTTGACTGAGCTGTCTATGCTCATTAGCGATCATATCAGGATGAACTCAAATAAGTTTAAGCAAAGGAATGCCTAAAGATTTGGAAGGTTTTCAAGTAGAAAACAAATATCAACTATGTATTAAAGAATTGCAGCACAAATGACGCTGATCGGTAAGGGCAAAAAAAACACCACTTTTCCGGTATGACGCCTAAACGGAACAGATAACTTACAGTCATATATGCATTAGTACAGTGCTTAGAATGAAGATTAGCATGTGAGAAAAATGGAGCTTCACCTCACATGCATTCAAGCACACTTGGGAATATGGGTTTGGGGCTCAGTGAAAGCAGCACTTTTAACCATTGAGCTACCACTCTTTTATCTCAGCCTACTATGACATTATAGCTAAACTCCTTTTCCCTTAGCACTTCACTAAGATATGATATGACAAGGGAGCCAGAGGCATTGGAGCTGTAGCTCAGTGAGGAAAGGCACTCTCTACCAATCTTCCGGGCTTTGAGGGTTCAAATCCCAGCCTGTATTTTACTTGTGGCATATCTACTTTCCAGGTGCACTTTGATGATGCTTTCCACTTCTTATAGGAGTTGAATATAACATTACTGTACAACTTTGCTGTGTAGCTGAAAAATAAACTTTTCCCCCTTCCATGCTAAGAATTTGAGTTCAACTCATCTTATATTTCTCCTTTTAAACATGGCATACTTTGTTAGTTTATATCATGGTAAAGTATACATTTCTGAAATGGTGAAGAAACAATAATATACAACTGCAGTGTTTTGTCTCACCAAACTGCTATAAGCACAAGAAAGCATTTGTAGCTCAACACGGTAATGCTCCTGTTCTGAGCTTTGACCTCTGAAACTCCCCGGTTTGACTCCCACCTTTGCTCATTTTAATAAGGTCCTAGTTTTTTCCTATTAGCTCTTATAACAGGGTCTACATGGTGGACTTTGCCATTTGTAAGGTGCACATTTCCCTTTCCAGGCAAACCTATTTTCAACTTACCATGGCTCGGACATCCTAAGCAGTGATGAGAGCACATTAACCAGGCGATCCACAAATGTCATCTTGCTGTCAGAGGAAAGGTTTCCTCTCATCACTGCTTAGGATGTCCGAGCCATGGTAAGTTGAAAGCATGGAAACTCGAATAAAGTGGGGAGAGTATTGGCAAATTATCTCAAAGCTAAAAAGCAAAGAGAAAAGATTGCAGCCATTAAAAATGAAAAGGGCAAGATTTATACCCATATATCTGATGTGTTAACCCAATTTCTGGAATATTATAAAGCTTTATACTCTTCTGAGCTTAATTCAAATAATGGGAATGAAGGAGGAGACTTCTTGAAGTCTATTCTTAGGCCCAAAATTCCAGAGCATATAAAAGAATCTCTTGATGTGCCTATATCTTTTTTGGAACTCCAATCAGCATTGAAGTCTCTTAGAGCAGGATCCATTCCAAGTAGTGATGGATTTACAGTGGAGTTTTTCAGATCTTTTCAAAATATATTGCTATCTCATCTTTTTCAATTATATCAATCACAATTGGCAAAAGGTCAAATATCAGGTACAATGGCTGAGGCTCTTACAATTGTTTTACCAAAGCCAAAGATCCTATGTTGGTAGCAAATTACAGGCCAATCTCTTTAATTAATTTGGATGGGGAAATCTTGGCAAAAATATTGGCTCGGAGGTTAGCTAAGGCTCTCCCTCATATTATTGGAATGCACCAAATGGGTTTAGTTGCTCGAAGACATTCTGCAAATAATACTAGATTGGCACTTCATATGCTCAATTTGGCAAAAACAATAGATGACCCGGCTTTTTCTATATACTTGATACAGAGAAGGCCTTTGATCGAGTAGAATGCTCTTTCATGTACAAAACAATGGACTGGTTTAGAATAGGCTTTGGATTTATTCAAATGATTCAAGCATTGTATAGTTCCTCCTCTTCCAGAATTTATATTAATAATACATTTTTGGAGCGTTTTTGTTTAAAGAGGGGAGTTCGGCAAGGATGTTCCTTATCTCCTTTGCTTTATGATATTGTTTTGGAACCCTTGTTGTTAGCTATCCAGCAGGCAGAGGAGATAAAGGGACTTCCATATGCAGGTCGAGACTATAAAGTTTTGGCTTATGCAGATGATATATTGCTTCATTTGATGAATCCTGAACTAACTATCCCTCATTTATTGGAATTGATTGATCGTTTTGGAAAATTTTCTGGATATAAGTTAAATTGAAGTAAATCAGAGGTTCTTCCATTGAATGTTCACTGTGTAAAGGGATTATTTGACTCTTTTCCATTCCTTTGGAAGAAGGAGGGGATAAAATACTTAGGGATAATGACTCAAAAGACACTGGAAGATACAATGTTGGTAAATGAAAGATCCTTATTGTTGAATGTCAAAGAAATGTGTGAGCAATGGAATCCATTACATCTTTCTTGATGGGGGAGAGTCCAAACTATCAAAATGATGATTTTTGCCTTTAATTTGTTACCAAATGAGTATGTTACCAATTTATTTTCAGTTATTTTTTAAATAAAAAAAACTAATTAGGATTCTTTCAAATTATCTTTGTCTTGGTAAAACTCCTAGAATAGCCTTAATATCTTTACAAAAGTCTCAATTTTTGGGAATGGTAAATTTTCCAAATTTTTATAGATATCATCAAGCTTTTATCTTGCGTCAGGGTACATATTGGATCCTTCCTGAACTCATGGAGAACCTGTCGGATTGGTTGATTCTTGAAAGTCATCTTATGTCTCCACTTCATCTTAATACATGTTGAGTATTAAGCTTCCTAGAATTTATAAAAATAATGTGATTTTTTATTCCACTTGGAAAACATTAAAATTTATAGATCATTTAACTCCAGTCCCGATACATAAATCCAAGGGCTCCTTATACAAAGGCACGCTAGGGTCTTAATTCATGGAATAGCGTGCGCTAAATTGCCACGCATGCTAGCCGCTACCGCCTCCTTTTGAGCGATAGATTTTTGGCTAGCGCACCTTCATAAAAGGAGCCCCAAATGTCAGTCCCTATGGCTGAATTCCAAGGTATTGATAGGAAATTCTAAAATCCTATGGAAGCATTGGTTAAAGGTAGGCATTTGAACACTAAGGCTCTGATTCTGTATAGGACGCCCAGGAGAGGTGTCCTATACAGAATCGTTCCTACACTAGATCCCGATTCTGTAACCGGCGTCCATGGTACAGATGCCGGTTAGAGAATCGGGTTAAATTAGATGCGGCCGCTATACATATGGCAGCAAGGGATCTCCCTGCTGCAATAAGTATAGCGGCCGCGGTCGCAGTCGCCTGTCCCATCGCCGACAGGAGGATGCCCAGTCCTCCTGTCGGAACCCCCCTGGACCCCCCCTCCCCCCAAACTAGTAATCGCGGGCAGGAGGATGCCCAATCCTCCTGCCAAAAAGCCCGACGACCCCCCCACCCCCAAAACTAACCTCCCTTCCCCCAACCTCCCTTCCCCCAAGTGCCTATCTTGGGCCAATCAGGTCTTAGGATTAGTGGGGATGGGCGGACCCGCTATACCTAAGGCCTGATTGGTCCAGGCTTCTAGAACCTGGGCCAATCAGGCCGTAGATTTAGCGGGGATGGGCTGGGAAGGGGCGGGCCCGTCTCATTTCCACGAGGCGGGCCCGCCGGCTGGACGGCAGCAAGACCCGTCCAGCCGACCAACATGTAAATGTTAATTGGGGAAGGAGGTTAGTTTTTTTTTGGGGGGTCTTCGGGCTTTCTCGACAGGAGGATTGGGCATCCTCCTGCCCACGATTACCAGTTTGGGGGGGAGGGGGGGTCCAGGGGGTTTCCGGCAGGAGGACTGGGCATCCTCCTGCCCGCGATTACCAGTTTGGGAGGAGGGGGAGTTCCAGGGGGGGTTCCTGCAGGAGGACTGGGCATCCTCCTGTCGGCGATGGGACAGGCGACCGCGACCGCGGCCGCTATACTTATTGCAGCAGGGAGATCCCTTGCTGCCATAAGTATAGTGGCCGTGTCTACTTACAATGTAGACCAGCATTTTGCTGGCCTACATTTTAAGCTTCTTTTCCTCTCCTAGGGAGACGTGTAGGGCCGCCTAGGTTTGCCTAAGGCCCGCCTAAGGACCTTAGGCGAGCTTAGGCGTCTTGCGGGTCTCCCTAGGCTCCTGGAGGCGCCTTCAATATAGGCGGCCTGCCTGGGGAGCATTTTTTAAAAAAACGTGCATCCCGATTGGCTGATTAGACAGCTGTAGGATGTCTACAGCTGCCTAAAATCGGGACGTACTTTGGAGAATCAGGCCCTAAATGATGTAATTTAGGATGATAGAATGGCTTCTTTACTGCAACTACAACAATCATTTGGTATTTTGAAATCTCAAGGATATAAATGGTTGTAGTTGAGGCACGCCATTCATAAAGGGTTCCCTGAGTGGCATGCTTTAATAAGTCAGCATAGTCTGCCAGACATATGTTTCCAAGTGGAGGTTCAAGAACACCAGACCCCTAAATGTTATAAATTAATATATGAATATCTGTCATAAAAAAAACAAGAACAAGCTTAGGAGATATTAGGTGTATGGAAACACAGCAAAATATTTCTGTTACTCAATGGCCATGAGTTTGGGCTCGGAGGATGGGTTGCACTGTGTCATCTTCTGTGAGACAAACTTTGTTTTTTCTATTATATAGAATATTTTGGACACCAGTCAGATTGCAAAAACTGGATAACACAAAATAAAATAGATGTTGGCACTGTCAGCTTGAAGTAGGGACAGTGGATCATCTTTTATTTTATTGTCCATTGGTATTTAATTTTATTTAAATCAATTTGGGGTAAAATTAATTTTGTCTTAGGTGTTGCTATTCCACTGTCCTATGATGTGATTTTCTTTGGGACATTGTTACAAACTAAAGTCCAATGGACAAAAATAAGGATAGACTTCTTATAATGACTGGAGTAGCCATACAACTAATCACCAGAAATTGGAAAAATTGGGATAGGCTGAATTTTACTCTTTGGTGGGAAACACTTTGTTTATATTACTGTTATGAAAGAATGTAAGCGGAGCAATCTGGGCAATTTAGGAAATTTAAAGAAATTTGGAGTCCATTGGAGTCATTTGTTAAATACCTTAGTATCACCTCCCAGATTTGATTTTAGTTCCAAGTGTATCCAGGAAGGGAGGGAGGGAATGGGGGATGGGTAAAGTGAATTCAGTAAATTGCAAGTATGTAAGTGCTGCTTTTTAAATTTTTGAATGTATATGTGTTGCATTTTTGATATGTTTAATAAAATCAATAAAGATTTGTAAAAAAAAAATAATTATCAAGAAAGGAATGGGAAACAAAGATGAGAATGTTATAATGTATTTGTACTACTCTATGGTCTTCGTAAAAAGAGCCCTAAATTTTGAGCTGCCCATAGGAATAGAATAGGCGACTTCTAGTTTACAGTTACAGTTAGTTTATTTGATATACCGCTTTTCTTAACAATTGTAGTCAAATCAAGGCAGTTAACAAAGTTAAAAACAATGGATGCAAGATAAAAAAAATTCAGACAGGGGAAAGACTGATACTGTAGACAAACTGGGACAAAAGGATATTCAGGGAAGGGATGAGTTACAATATTTATAACGGAAAGAGGAAATTAATAAAACAAATTAATAAAACATAGGAAATTAATAAAACAAAGGAAAAACACAAGAGGTTAAGGGGATAAAGTTGTTTTTGTTTTGTTTATTCCGGGATACGAAGCGTTTGTAGGGATTCACAGTCAAAAGCCTTTCTGAAACTTTAGCTGTGACTTGAAGACTTTAAGAGATTTTTCTGATCTCAGATAAAGTGGTAACGCGTTCCAAAGGCTTGGGGCCATCACCGAGAAACTTGACTCGCGGTTAGCATCCAGGAACATTTGTCGAAATGATGGTACAGTTAACAAATGCTGAGAAGAGGGAGGAAAACAAAAGGTAAAAGGACCCCTTTGTGCATAAAGGCCATCTGATGGAGGACTTAAAGTGGTAATTATTTTTTTTTTAATTATTTGCACAGTGACCAATTCATGGCAAGGAGGCAACATTAATAGTAAGCTGTTTGGATAAGAACAAAAATGGATTTATAACGGGGACATAGTACAATCTAGAGGTATGAATTAGAGATAGATCATGTAGTTTTATGAATAATTATTTTACGTTAAAAAAAAAAATAGTTCAGTGATGTAAATGTTCCCCATTTTTCTATTTATGTGCATGAGTGAATTGCATATACTGTATAATTGTAGAATTTTAAAAAAATTAATTTTAGATATACATGAGGGATTAGATTGATTATATGCTCTTTCACTAAAAATTAGAAAAATGTAAGAAAAATATATGAACTCAATTAGAAGAGAGCTTTTATGAGGGCTTTTCATAAGGGCTTTAAAATATTGCTTGAAAAATACATAGTAACATAGTAACATAGTAGATGATGGCAGATAAAGACCCGAATGGTCCATCCAGTCTGCCCAACCTGATTCAATTTAAATTTTTAAATTTTTTCTTCTTAGCTATTTATGGGCAAGAATCCAAAGCTTTACCCGGTACTGTGCTTGGGTTCCAACTGCCGAAATCTCTGTTAAGACTTACTCCAGCCCATCTATACCCTCCCAGCCATTGAAGCCCTCCCCAGCCCATCCTCCACTAAACGGCCATATACAAACACAAACCGTTCAAGTCTGCCCAGTACTGGCCTTAGTTCAATATTTAATCTTATTTTTTGATTCTAGACTCTTTGTGTTCATCCCACGCTTCTTTGAACTCAGTCACAGTTTTACTCTCCACCACCTCTCTCGGGAGCGCATTCCAGGCATCCACCACCCTCTCCGTAAAGTAGAATTTCCTAACATTGTTCTTGAATCTACCACCCCTCAACCTCAAATTATGTCCTCTGGTTTTACCATTTTCCTTTCTCTGAAAAAGATTTTGTTCTACGTTAATACCCTTCAAGTATTTGAACGTCTGAATCATATCTCCCCTGTCTCTCCTTTCCTCTAGGGTATACATATTCAGGGCTTCCAGTCTCTCCTCATACGTCTTCTGGTGCAAGCCTCCTATCATTTTCGTCGCCCTCCTCTGGACTGCCTCAAGTCTTCTTACGTCCTTCGCCAGATACGGTCTCCAAAATTGAACACAATATTCCAAGTGGGGCCTTACCAATGACCTGTACAGGGGCATCAACACCTTCTTCCTTTTACTGACTACGCCTCTCTTTATACAGCCCAGCATCCTTCTGGCAGCAGCCACTGCCTTGTCACACTGTTTTTTCACCTTTAGATCTTCGGACACTATCACCCCAAGGTCCCTCTCCCCGTCCGTGCATATCAGCTTCTCTCCTCCCAGCATATACGGTTCCTTCCTATTATTAATCCCCAAATGCATTACTCTGCATTTCTTTGCATTGAATTTTAGTTGCCAGACAGACCATTCCTCTAACTTTTGCAGATCCTCTTTCATCTTCTCCACTCCCTCTTCGGTGTCTACTCTGTTACAAATCTTGGTATCATCTGCAAAAAGGCACACTTTTCCTTCTAACCCTTCAGCAATGTCACTTACATACATATTGAACAGAATTGGCCCCAGCACCGAACCCTGAGGGACTCCACTACTCACCTTTCCTTCCTTCGAACGACTTCCATTAACCACCACCCTTTGACGTCTGTCCGACAGCCAGTTTCTGACCCAGTTCACCACTTTGGGTCCTAACTTCAGCCCTTCAAGTTTGTTCAACAGCCTCCTATGAGGAACTGTATCAAAGGCTTTGCTGAAATCCAAGTAAATTACATCTAGCATATGTCCTCGATCCAACTCTCTGGTCACCCAATCAAAAAATTCAATCAGGTTCGTTTGGCACGATTTACCTTTTGTAAAGCCATGTTGCCTCGGATCCTGTAACCCATTAGATTCAAGGAAGTACACAATCCTTTCTTTCAGCAAAACTTCCATTATTTTTCCAACAACTGAAGTGAGGCTCACCGGCCTGTAGTTTCCTGCTTCATCCCTGTGACCACTTTTATGAATAGGGACCATATCCGCTCTCCTCCAATCCCCAGGAATCACTCCCGAACCTCTCTGAGCTCTCTTAGTATCCTGGGATGGATCCCGTCTGGTCCCATCGCTTTGTCCACCTTCAGTTTTTCAAGTTGCTCATAAACACCCTCCTCCGTGAACGGCGCAGAATCTATGTATATTTGATAACTGTAACTATGGCAAATTGTAACCTGTTAACTGTATATTATGTATGTTAACCTATAGCTCTTTGGGGAGAATGGGATAGAAAATGAAAGAAAGAAAGAAAGAATAGAGGCTGAGTCCTCTTCTGAAGCAAGAATAGCTGGAGAGAGGCTGAGGTGCTTCTGGCAAAGGTATGTATGGTGGGGGGATGGTGGTATAGGCTGGATTGGACAGAAGGGGAAGAGGTAGAGGGGGTGTGCAGTTAGTAGAGAAGTAGTATTTTGGCAGGCTAGGAGTTTTGGGTAGGACAACAGTAGGATAGATATAAAGCTCATTTTATGAAGGCACGCTAGCGGTTTTAGTGCGCGCTACATTGCCATGCACGCTACACTCTAACGCCTCCATAGAGCTGGCGTTAGTATTTTCCGTGTAGCATGGGTTTAGCACGCGTGGCATTGTAGCACATGCTAAAAACGCTAGCACACTTTCGTAAAAGGAGCCCATAGGGCAGGAGATTTGTGAGAAGTTTCTTTGTTAGAGTGCTTGTTTGTTTGGTGAGATTTCTGTGGTATTGTATCCAGGGTGGCACCGGAGGGAACGGTTACCAGCATCTGTTATTTTTCTGTTCTCACTGGTGGTATTCCCTGGAGTGCAGGTGAGGTCATAGGTATTTGGATAACTGAATCGGGGCTGACTCGTATCACACATGGACCAGTGATACAGAGGATCCAAGCAGACTCATGATGAAGCAATGTGACTTGAGATCCTGGATAAAAGTAGTGCTGGCTTGAGGGTGACTACTAGCAGTGGTACAGTGTGAGCATCTTTTTTGCCTGGGCAGTGTTGTGGTGGCAGATATTTTTTTTTTTTGCGGGGGTGAGAAGGAGGGTTGCTTGAAGACAGTTAGTTATGTATTGGAGAGAAAATAAATCTATCGCAGAAAAACATTTCACCGTTGCACCAGAACAGAGAATCCTTAGGGTCAGTCAAACAGGCCAGCTGGTTGGGCACAGTGTTACCGTATATACTCAAATATAAACCGAGGTATCCTTTTTTTCCTCCAAAAAAGGGGGGAAAAGGTTGCCCGAATATAAATCAGAGGTTAGAAATTTGGGTTATCATTGTGAGCCAATCTATGAAGACTGCTCACCTTCCCTCCCCTTCAGCTATCTCTTAAGTCACTAAACATAATAGAAATATCTGTGATGCATATATTTCAAAGTAGAAATAGATTTTTGAGTTGGATACTGTCAGCCCTAAGGGGCTGAACGTAGAATTGGAATGGATGCTGCTGCTTTGAAAGTGGGAGGGCTCTATGTGGAGTGATTCGTGATTGGATGAATGTGATCTCAATGTGTATTTAACGTTTGTAGTAAGACGCCGCCGCCATATTAGAACAGCACGGAGAATGGGGTGAACTGATCTAAATGGTGAGAATTTATGTGTATATGAGTGTAATTTGGTGGGTTATTTAATTTTGTTAGTCAGTTTATAACGATGCTTCATATGTATTACAGGGGACTTTCCTTGAAACAGCTATTTGCGAAACGCGAATTCACGCCGGAGTCCCTCATTGCTGCTAACTAAGAGAAGTGCTTTTGGCATGACATTAATCTTTAAAAATATATGAATGAATTTTGACCGATGAGGAGGCTTGCTACAAAATACTTGAATTATACATGAAATAGGTAATTCAGGTGTAGACCTGAGGTCATAAGAAGAAATGAAAGAATTTATGAATTTATAAATGAATTATTAAGTTATATCTATTGAAGCAATTTTATATGATGAAGAATGAACTGAGCAATAAGAGTCTTTATTCTGAGTGTTGCATGGATTGAAGAATTCACGTTATTAGCTTCACTCTAAGTTATTTCTAAATAAGTAGAGGGGCATAATTTAAAAAAAAAAGTCTAAGTCCCCTTTTGGAATAAGGCCCTAAACATTGAAAGTAGAAGCAGGGAAAATGTCCATTATCAAAAAAAACATCCAAAAGGAGTTTTTTTTATTTTTTTTTTTATAATGGCCTGCCTCAGTGGCGTACCTAGGGTATGTGGCACCCGGGGCCCATCATTTTTTGACACCCCCATGTAAAAAAATATTTTTTATAATAACCATGAAACAGAATAAATGGTCATAATAGAAACAGGCAGTGAAAATTTTCTTTTATTGAACCTCATATATGTAACCATTATTCCAAACATACCATAACATAACATAAATTATGTCTGAATTGTCATGACATCAGAAGTATATATGGAGTAGTTGCAGGTGATGCTTGGGACAGTTCTGATTGTGTTAGTTCAGTTTTATGTGTTTTTTGAATAGAAGGGTTTTTATTTCTTTTTTGAAGGTTTTGTAGTCTGTGGTTGAGGTCAATAGGTTGTAGAGTTGGGGGTCGAGTGTTGCAGCTCGAATGGCTAGGAGGTTGTCGAACAGTTTTTTCTTTTGACGTTTTTGGTTGGAGGGTGTGTGAATGGTGCGTGAGTTCTCCTATGTCTGGTTGAGGTGGATTGAATTATTTAGCTGAAGAAATTAGTTACCCCCCATTCCACACACATTAATTCTCTTCCATTTTTGTTCCCATTATAAAAAACAATGATAAGTTCCCAGAAAAAAAATACATTAAAATAAGAAGTGAAAACAAAGGCCCCTACAGATGAGAACATAACATAAGAATAGCCTAACTGGGTCAGACCAATGGTCCATCATGTCCAGTAGCCCATTCTCATGGTAGCCAATCCAGGTCACTAGTACCTGATCAAAACCCAAAGAGTAGCAACATTCCATGCTACTGATCCAGGGCAAGCAGATGCTTCCTCCATGTCTTAATAACAGACTATGGACTTTTCCTCCAGGAATTGTCCAAACCTTTCTTAAAACCGGCTACACTATCTGCTTTTACCATAACTTCTGGCCACTTCATTTTTAAGCTGAGATCTTTCCTTCCAAACAGAGACTTTGCTAGATGTCAAATACAGAAAGAACAAGGTAACTTCACACGGACTTAGCTGTGCAGGAAATGTGAATCTCCTCATACACCCACCATATAGTGCAAAAATGTGCAAAGGTCTGGTTTTTTCTTTCGATCACTACATAGCCTAATGCCACACAAGCAGCGCTGTTACAAACATATTCTGAAGGTCAATGCTAAGGTTAACAAAGTTTCCTTCCTTCAACCACAAGGAGATACTGACAAACCACTGGAAGAGATCCCAAAACAACTACCCAGGCACAACACCCAAAGACTCACTCAGTGTGTGAACCAGTTGAGTGGAGTGGACTAACTGGTGGGTGGAAATGGGCCCGGAGTTTGCTCAGTAGAATTTCCCAGACCACCTCTCAACACATTGACACGCTGCCACCACCACTAGGAACACCTCACCGGGTAGGCCAGCAATGCTTATAAATTTTATAAAACACATTATTATATTTTCTTATAAAGCACATATTTTAACTGAACTCTGACATCCTTAGCCTTGCCATTCACAAAAATAGGAAGAAAAGCTCCCATTTCCCCCGGCCTATACAATATTTTTCTTCTGCAGACCCTTCAAAAGTCTGACCAAATCCTCGTTTCACTTGCATTATAAAGTACTGAGGATGCCATCTCTCCCCAATCCCAGGTCCTAAAGTCTAAGACAGTAGCGCAAACTAGTGCTGCCCGATTCAGGAAAAAATTTTTTGATTCGATTCAGCCTATTGAATTGGTTTTTCAATTCGATTCGATTTTCATGCCCAATTGGGTGTTTTTTTCAAACATCTTGGTGGGTTTATTTTATAGCTTTTTCACCTCCTTTGGCTTTTCCTAACCACACTGGCGCTGTGGTGTAAATCAGTGGTTCCCAACTCTGTCCTGGAGAACCACCAGACCAATCAGGTTTTCAGGATAGCCCTAATGAATATGCATGGAGCAGATTTGCATGCCTCTCACTTCCATTATATGCAAATCTCTCTCATGCATATTTATTAGGGCTAGCCTGAAAACCCGATTGGCCTGGTGGTCCTCCAGGACAAGGTTGGGAACCAGTGGTGTAAACAAAATAAAGAAACAAAAATGACTTTTCCTCTCTCTGTTAAATCCTAGCTCACGTTTGCGGTCTAACACTAGCTCTGGCAGGATACACTTTTCAAATCTGACATACTGTAATCACAAAACAGAAAATAAAATTATTTTTTCTACCTTTTGTTGTCTGATCAGTATTCAAATCTTCTATGTCCCAGGCTCTGGTTGTCTTGCTTGCCATGGTCTCCTTCTTTCTTCTTTCTCCGTGCTAACCATCAATCTGCCATCTCTGTCCTCCACTTCCGTTTACCTTCCCTCCACCGGAGGTCTGGCATCTTTCCTTTTTTTTCATCTCCATCTACAGATTCACCTTTTCTCAACTACCTTTTCATCCAAGATCTCTCCCTCCTTCCCCACCATCCCAGGGTCCAACATCTCTCTCTTTCTCTTCCCAACTATCCTCTTAACCAATATCTCTATCCCCCCTCCAAACCATCCCTTGTGTCCAACTTCTCTCCCTTTCTGTTCCTTCCCTCCCTAAATCCCATTACCCACTCATCTGTTTTTAGATCCATTATTTCTTCCCCCAAAGTCCGGCATATGCACGTACCTTCCCTCCCTCCCTCCCTTCTACTTCTACACCAGGACCCCTTCCCCTGGAGGTCTGTCCCCCCCGAAGGCCTGTCCCCCCACAAAAAACTGCAACTCCCCCCCCGAAGGTCTATCCCCCCTGAAGGCCTGCACCCCCCTGAAGGACTGTCCCCCTGAAGGCCTGCACCCCCCCTGAAGGCCTGCACCCCACCCCCCGAAGGTCTGTCCCCCTGAAGGCCTGCACCCACCATGAAGGCCTACACCCCACCCCTGAAGGCCTGCACCCCCCACGAAGGACTGCACCTCCCCCCTGAAGGTCTGTCCCCCCTGAAAGCCTGCACCCAACCTGAAGGCCTGCACCCCCCTCTGAAGACCTGCACCCCACCCAAAGGTCTGTCCCCCCTGAAGGCCTGCACCCCCCCGAAGGCCTGTCCCCCCTGAAGGCCTGTACCTCCCCCTACACCCAAAGGACTGTCCCCTCTCCACCTCCCCTCGGGAAGGCCTGCGTGTTCCCCTCTGGCCTCCCTTTACCCAATTCCTCTTCACAGCAACCTGCAGAAAGGATCGTGGGCACTTCAGCGATCCTTGCAGGTTGCCATAGGCCTCCCGAGTTGTCCCTCTGACCGCGCAAAGGGAGGCGAAAGCCTTGGGGTCAGGCCATGAGAAGGGAAATTCCCGGGCCATGACTCCAAGGCCGGGAACACCCCCTCATGGCTTGCACCCGGGGCGGACCGCCACCCCCTTGGTACGCCACTGGCCTGCCTCTACGTTCAGCTGTTCAAATGCCCAAACCACCACTACGTCTAAACTTACACCATATAATCAACCTAAAAAAGCCTAGGGGGTTCATAATAATAAAAAAAAACATCTAAAAAGTGTCCTAAATGGCTACTTGGATGATCAAAAAGCCTGATCGTCCAAGTACCCATAATCAAAGCTGGTTTTAGATGTATCTAAAACCAGCTTAGGCCTTTCCCCTGCCACTAAATGCACAGAGAGAAAAGAGGCATGTTTAGAGGAGGGGAAAGGGCGGGCGGTGGGCGGGAGGTGGGCCGACCTACACCTAGGTGTGCAGCAGGTATAACCAAAACCTTAGGCAGGTTGCCTAGTCGGCACTTATACGTTTTTGACTTAGACGAAGTCAAAACAGGTCTAAGTACTGAAAAAGGGGCCGCTGAGCTGATCGTGGCTGCTGCGATCAGCTCAGCGGCCCCAGCAACCTGCCTATCCCCTACAGCAATAATTGCGGCAGAAGAGATGCCTCATCTCCCCTACTGCGATGCCATCACTCCTCTACCCAAACTGCTGCGACCCGCGGCAGGAGAGATGCCCAACCCAGCCAATGTTCCTAAGGCCCCACCCACAGGATGGGCCTAAGACTCCCGGGCCTATTCTGATTGACCCAGGCACCGTAGGCCCCACCTGTGTGCGGGATTTCAGACGCCTGGGCCAATCCGGCCCCATTCTGGAGCTGGCTGGCCTGCCGGACGGGCGGGCTTGGCACCCGTCCATCTGGCCAACATTTCAAAGGTATGGGGGGTGGGATTGGGGGTGGGTGGTCGTGGGGTCAGCGAGGGGTCGCGTGTCGGCGTGGGGACCGATCGGGGGTTCGGGGTGGCAGTCATTGGGGGTGGAGTTGTGTCGAGGGCAGGAGGGCCTGGGATCCCTCCTGCCCATATTGTAGAGGGGGGTGGAGGGTAGGGGGTCCACCTGAGCAGGAGGGGTTGGAGTTCCTCCTGCCCTGATATCGTCGGGGGGGTTGTTGGTTCCGCGGGGCAGGAGGGGTTGGGCTCCCTTCTGCCCCGATATCATTGGGGGGTCGTCGGTGCCGCGGGGCAGTAGGGCTTGGGCTCCCTTTTGCCCTTATGTCGTCGGGGAGGTCAGGGGTGCCGCGGGGCAAGAGGGCTTGGGCTCCCTCTTGCCCCGATGTCATCGGTGAGGTCGGGGGTGCCGCGGGACAAGAGGGCTTGGGCTCCCCCTTGACCCTATGTCTTGGGGGAGATGGATTCTGTAACTGGTGTTGTTTTTGACAGACATCGATTACAGAATCCAGCTTTTAGGCGAAGGACTGGCTCCTCCTTTGCCTAAAAGCCCTTGTGTTGGACGTTTGGAGCTTAGGCATTTTTTTGGTTCATTATGGAGTATAAGTGTAGACGTCGTGGGGGTATAAGTGTAGACGTAGTGGTAGTCTGGGCGTTTAAACAGCTGAATGTAGAGGCAGGCCATAATAAAAAAAAACCTCCATTTGGACGTTTTTTTGATTATGGACATTTTCCCTGCTTCTACTTTCAACGTTTAAGGCCTAAGGCCTTAGGCCAAAAGGGGACTTAGACATTTTTTTTTATTATGCCCCTCCACGTCCCAAACGCCCAGAACAAGGACTTTTAGGCAAAGGAGGGTCCAGTCCTTCACCTAAAAGCTGGATTCTGTAACCGGTGTCTGTCAAAATTAACACCGGTTACAGAATTCACACCCCTTCCCCGACAACGATCCTGGAAGGAGGAAGCTCAGGCCCTCCTGCCCCGGTGAGCCGCAACCCCCCTGACAACATTGAGGCAGGAGGGAGTGCAAGCCCTCCTGCTCTGGCGAGCCACGACCCCCCCCCCCCACGAAAACATCAGGGCAGGAGGGAGCCCAGGCCCTCTTGCCCCAACACAGCCCCCCACAACCGCTCACCCTGAACCCCCGATCGGCCCACTGAACACCTCCCTTGCGTGCTCCCGCTCCCCCCCACCCCCAAAACCCCTCGTACCTGTAAAAAAGGTGGCTGGATGGACGGCAGGCCCGCCATCCTCAGAATGGCGGGCCTTAGGGCTTGATTGTCTCAAGCGCCTCAAACACCTCCCAGAGGTGGGGCCTGAGGCACCTGGGCCAACCGGAATTGGCCCAGGTGCCTGTATACCTGTTTTGACTTGGTCTATATCAAAACGTATAAGTGCCGACTAAGCCTGTCAAAATGTTTGGTTATACCTGCTGTACGCCTAGGTCTAGGTTGGCCCACCTCCCGCCCTTTCCCCTCCTCTAAAACTGCCTCTTTTCACTCTATGCGTTTAGAGGCAGGAGAAAAACCTAAGCTGCTTTAGGCCACTTTTTAGACTTTTTTTAAAAATTTTATTATGAGCCCCAAAGGCTTTATATTTGGTATATTCCAAAACTAACATATTCACAACAAGGCCCCTACATAGGAAAGCGCAACAACAAGCAACCACAAACTTAAATAAATGTAGAGCTGAGACTAGAGGCAAATTTAAAATCTTTCAAAATTATGTTAAAAAACAGTATTTTTTAAAAAAAGAAGCATTCAGACAAGATTTTAATCAATTTGATATTATTCATATATTCTGAATGTTCTAGATCTTCAATTAACAGTCTTGGGGAAATTTAAAGATTAATGGTAACTATATGATTTCATCTAGGAGTGAATGTTTTTTGTAAGAATGAATGTTCCTTAGTATGCCTGCTGTTTATACAGATTAGGTCTGCACTATCTAATAATGGAGTTCTTTTTTATATTTGTTTTATCTTATTTTTATTATATTATGTAAACCGCTTGGACCAGTAAAATGAACGAGCAGTATAACAAGTTTAATAAACCATAAACCATAGACAAATATCAAACTTAAACCTCAAGAAGCCATATGCAGTTCAACACCAGAGAAAGAGAAACAGCACTCTACACTTTGGAAAATAAAAAGAAAGTAGTGCAAATTGCATTTTCTGTTCATGACATTAAAAATAAAATTATCTTTTCTACCTTTGTTGTCTGGTTATTTTATTCATGTTTATCCCAGTTTCCAGTTTTTGCTTTCTTCTGTTTTGTTTTTTTTAGTTTTCTTTCAGGGTCTTCAGTCTATCTGCCTTTTCTCTCCTTCACTTCATCTCCTACATCCATCTCTGACTTTAACCTTTTCCTTTCAGTTTTATTCCATTTATTTTTCTGAATCTCTATCTGCTTCTATTTACAGCTTTCTATCTCCCTCATCCTATTATTTTCCAGTTGTTGTTTTTGCTAACATTTCTCTGTTTCCCCCTCCCTTCCAGCATCTTCTCTTTCTCTCTCTTTCCCCCTTTATCTTCACTCTTCTAACCAGTATCTATTGTCTTGCCTCCTCCAGCCAGCATATCCTCTCCCCTTTTTCCTCCAACATCTCATCTCTCTCCCTCCACTTCCATGTAATATTTTTCCCCATCACCCTTTGCCACTTCCAGCACTACCTACCTGGCTGCAGGGAATGGAGTTGTAGGTCCGGGGCAGGTCCGAAATGTGAAGCAGGCAGCTGATTCCTCTCGGCGGTGGACATCCAAGCTGTTTGCCTGCCGCCTGGAGGGGGTGGGGTGAAAAGTCAGTGGTGCATCTGGATTGTGATAAGCCCTGTCTTCAGTCCTAGTCCCAGTCCTGATAAACAAGCTGACAATGAGAATCCACACACTGCGGGGGGCCTTCCCTCTTACCAAGTCACTATAGGCTCTGCCAGTCTCAATCTCACCCCTCTCTGGTTACTTGCTGATTTTGAGGGCAGGATGAAGACTAACAGAGCCTATAGTGATTTGGTAAGAGGGAAGGCCCCCACGGCATATGGCTGGGAGGTATCAGCTGCCTGCCTTGCATTTCAGGCCTGCCCCAGACCTACATCTCCATTCCCTACAGGTTTAAATTCTGATTTTTTTTTTCCCCCAGTTAGAGAAGTACTCAGGTGTAGACTCAAATATAAACTAAGACCCCCATTTTTTGGGTCCAAAAATTTGGTTTGTATTTGAGTATGGTAATAAGAAATAACAAGGACATTGGTGGTAGTACTTAAGGTGTGGCTAAGGATAGAGGTGTGTCAAAGCAAGGTTGACAGGGGAAGTGCTGGAGACAAGGCAGTGGCATTTCAACAATGGTCATCGGGTGAGACAGCGTGATGATATGTTTCAATAGAGACTATGTGTGCTGAGCATTGATCATAAAGAGGGAGGGGGGCAGGGAGAAAGCAGTGAACATACTGCAAAATTGGCAGCTGGCACCACAGGTGAAAACATATATACATACACACGCACAGGAAAGGTCAGATAACTGCACAGAAGCCACACAGGCATTCAAGAGGATGCTACAGAGACCAATTTGAGTGGTATCAGGTTGTAGTGGATTTGTTTGAAGAGGTGAGTTTGCAGGAGGGAGCTGGAAGATAGAAATGGGGCTAGGGGGCAGTAAAAATAAGTTGAAAGCTTTGGAGCAGTGCTTGTATGAAAAAAAAAAGACACTTGAGGAAAGTAGTGAAGTATTTATGTTTATTTTTTTGTGTTTAATATCTCACTATTAGCTGTCTTAACACATGGGTCATGTCATCAGCTTTGCTCTGAGACGTACCCCTACACTGTATTACTTTGACGTTCACACAGACTTTGTCTATGTTCTTACGAATTTCTTTTCACGTGGTAGTGATCCACAATGCTCATCAAATAAGAACCACTTTGGAACTCTGAGGAAGATGTGTTAATCGAAATGTGGACCATGTCGGCTCCTCGTTTCTTTAGGACACAGGTGGACCACTTTTTATACAACGTTTTATTGACTTTAAAAAAAAAAAAATCCTACATCAAGTACAATCACTTCTGCAGTTCTCTCTTTTTGGTTCCTGTTGCTGTTACTGCAGACTTGTCGGGATTTTTTTTCTTCTTTGTAACTTCAGGAATTTTCAGAGTCCATTACCAAAAGTCCAGTATCCTGCTTTTAACAATGGCTAATCCAGGTGATAAATACCTGTCAAAAAGTTGCAAGAGTCAAAACTATCAACTCTTAAGGTAGGGATGTGTCAAATTCTGATAGTAATTTAGAGAAGGATTTACTAACATAGGGCCTTTCTAAAATACATGTAGGAATGAAGCTATATGTACTGGCTATAAAGTATATGGTAGGAATAGCCATTTTATAAGATCTAAGACATCAGCAGGTTAATGTGTCAACATACACATCTATATGTCAGCATATACATGATAGACTTGTAAATGTTGATTCTTAGATGTCTATGTCTGCCATTTTAGAAACCTACATATCTGTACTGCCAATTAACCCCCTAACACCCCTTTTACAAAACCGCAAAAGTGGTTTTTAGCACAGGCCGGTACACTGAATGCTCTGCACTGCTCCTGATGCTCATATGAAGTTTATGAGTGTCAGGAGCAGCCGGCACTAATAAACACTTTTGCAGTTTTGTAAAAGGGGGTGGGGTAAATGTCTGCTAGTGTGCTTCACACTTTATTAAAAGGGCCACTAAATGGTTAAACTGGTTTGTTGATATACTAAATGACCCATGATTATATTGGAGTGATAAATACAAGTATGGGAAGTTTCCAACAAGATTGCTCTTTTCAAATTTAAAGATCTATATTCATTGTTAAATATTTTATCATGGAGAGTAGTTTAATAATAGTAATAACTTTATTTATATATACCGCCATATAGTGGTGTACCTAGCATATATGGCACCTGGGGCCCATCGTTTTTTGACACCCCTCCTCATTTGTATGAAAAACATGATTTTTAGTAACAATCTAAACGTCACACAAGAGTATACCTAGGAAAAGGCAGCATCTTACATACTGCAGTGAGTACATCAATACACCCATTGTAAAACTAAACAAGCGAGACTAGTACAGATCAATCCTGCAGTCAATCCTAACAGAAAACCATGTCTTTTGAAAACAGAGAACACAGAAGACACCTTCACCTAGTATGGAATATGTAATCACAAACTAACCCCTCTCCCTTTTACAAAACTGTAGTGTGGTTTTTAGCCATGGTGGTAGAATTCTGAGCATCAAAGCTGCTACCACCACGGCTGGCGCTAAAAAACGCTCCACAGCTTTGTAAAAGGGGAGATAAGATAGAAATACATAGACAAAGGTTAAATTGAACCAGCTGGACTCTGCATAACTCCACAGAAACAGTGACACATGTCTCCTAAAGCAATAAATAAATAAAAAATTTTTGTTCTACCTTTGTCTTCTCTGGTTTCTGCTTTCCTCATCTTGTTAGTCTCTTTCTTCTATCCACTGTCTGCCATCTCTCTGCTCCTATATGGCATCTTTTCTCCTTCTATGCCCCTTCCATGAACTGTATGCCTCCCCCTTCCATCTCTCCTTTCACCCCCATTGGTCTGGCATCTCTCTCCTCTTCTTCCCTCTCCCACACCTCTCCTCTGCAATCCCTTTCCCTTTCTTCCCTCATTTTCCTTTTCAATTTATTTTCTGCATCCGTCTAGATTACGATCTTGCTACCCTCTCATCAATTTCCTTTTTTACTGTCTACCTACAGCTCGCCACCTATTTCCCTCACCCCTCCAGAATTTCACTAATTCAATCCTTTTCCCTCCATCATGTGCCCTCCTTTTATTTATCCCCTCCTTCCATCATGTGCCTTCTTTCTCTACCCCTTCCATCTAGTACCTTATCCTCTCTCTGTTCACTTCCATCCAGCATCTGCTCCCCTCCTTCTCTCCTCCCATTTCCTTCCTGCATTTGATCCCTTATCTCTCCTATCCACACTTCCATCTAGCATAGGCTCCGCCTCTACCTTCCCCACTACCGTCCAATGTCTCTCCATCCATCCCTCTTCAATTAGCATCTACCCCTTTCTTTCCCTCCAATCCAATTCCATCCAGTATCCTTTCCCCTTATGCTTCTCTTCCCTTTCCCTGCACACCAATTCCATCAGTACCACCCTTCCCCCTTTCTCTCCCTCCACCACTCTTGAAGTCCTGCGTCCTTCATGCAGCAAGGTCCCGCGATGAGTACGTTTGCTGGGTCTGCTTTGGAAGAAGTTATGTCTGCCGTGTCCACCCCCTCCAACGTAACTTACTTCTTCCGGAGCAGAGCTGGCAGATGTACTCATCGCGGGACCTTCCTGCATATCAGAGTGGCTGCCGACTCTGCTCCAAAGCAAGTATATCGGAGGGGGTGCACCAGCAGCCATGCTGAGGTGCAGGTCTTTCTTAACAGTAGGCTGTTCATTCCGGACCCGGACCACTATGCACCCCCTTAGGGCGTGCACCCGGGGCGGACCACCCCCCTAGGTACGCCACTGCTCCATACCACAAACAGTTCTAAGTGGTTTACAAGGGAAGAGACTCTATACAGACAGCGACATTACAGAGAACTTTCGAAATTACATTGGTATGTTAAGTTTAGTCAGGTTTATCTGGAAGTGTTTTGGAAGTACATCAGGTTGAGGTACATCAAGTTGAAGTGGAGTCAGAGAAATATGTCATAGAGATAAGTTTTTATTGACTTCCTAAATGTTTGGTACGAAAGTGCATTTGAGATGAAGTTGGTTAAACATTTGTTCCATTTGCCTGTTTCGAATGATAATGTTCTATCGAGGTTCTAATAAAACAGACACTTGTAGGTGGGTTTTTTTGTCATTTTCTAAAAAAAAAAAAAAAATCACAACAAAATAAAAAATAAAAAACAAAACATAATAAACAAAAGTAAAACACAGAGATGTATGAATTAAAAGGGAAAAATAACTAAGATATATGCACATACATTTAAAAGTAAGGAATTGTAGTTAGAATAAGTTTCCATCTTTTAAACCAAACTTTTAAGAAAAACTTTCAAATTCTCTGGGTAAAGTACAAGCAGTCACTAGTAAATAACTTTGTATTTACATGGGGAGTTTAAAGCAAAGTCCTTGGTCTGAATTACTTACCAATAGAGATCTATAAATATTTTCTGCCTGGCTCGTATGCCATACACTAGATCGGTAAAACCCCAAATGCTCTGATGTAAAAACAATAAATCTATTTTATTGAAGAACTCCTTTGACATCCAGTTTCTGTGCCATGTCCTAATGTGAATGTCACCGTGTAAATGGCTTTCCACAAACACTTTTCTTCATCAGGTTTCAGTTATTGGGCTAATTTATCCACTGTGTATTCCAATCTTACCTCGTTCCTGAACAGCCAGTTTGAGAAAGGCACATGAGAGGCTAAGGGATAGTAGCCTCATTCAGTATCTGTTGTAACTTAAGATATGTTTTTGTTTGAGTATGGCACAGCAACAAATGAAGACGTGTGAAAGGGAACCTGAAATTACCGTATCCCGCAAATCATATTGAGGGATACGGTAATTTCAGGTTTTCATAATAGAGAACCTAAATGGGCCGCCGCGTGAGCGGATCGCCGGACTTGATGGACCTCGGTCTGATCCGGTGAAGGCATTTCTTATGTTCTTATGTTCTTGGATTCTCTTTATTACATTACATTACATTAGTGATTTCTATTCCACCATTACCTTGCGGTTCAAAGCGGATTACATCCAAACTAAAACAAGAATTACATTTCAACTTTGAAGTACATAAGAACATAAGAAATGCCTTCACCGAATCAGGCCCTTGGTCCATCCAGTCCGGTGACCCGCACACGCGGAGGCCCAACTAGGTGCTTCATAATGAGACCTTGTTTACCTGTATCCCTCAATGTGATTTGCAAGGAGGTATGCATCCAACTTGCCCTTGAATCCTATAATGGAGGTCTCCGTCACAACCTCCTCTGGGAGAGCGTTCCAAGCGTCCACCACTCGCTGTGCGAAACAGAACTTCCTGACATTTGTCCTGGGCCTGTCACCTCTCAATTTCAGTACATGACCTCTCGTCCAAGTCACATTTGACAACGTGAATAACAATGCATCTTGCTGGATTTTATCGTCCTTTTAATATTTTAAAAGTCTCTATCATATCTCCACGCATTCTTCTTTTCTCTAGAGTGAACAAGTTCAGTTTTCTGAGGCGTTCTTTGTAGCTCAAATTTCCCATACCTTTTACTAGCTTTGTAGCTCTCCTCTGTACCCTTTCCAGCAGGGTTATATCCTTTTTTAGGTAGGGAGACCAGTGTTGGATACAATACTCCAGATGTGGCCTGACCATTGCTCTATAAAGCGGCATTATGACGTTAGCCAATCTACTTGTGATTCCCTTCTTGATCATGCCCTGTTCGCTTTCTTTGCAGCCGCCGCGCATTGTACCGACGGTTTCAATGTCCGGTCTATCAGTACCCCCAGGTCCCTTTCCTGTTCGCTCTTGCTCAATGTCACACCTAAAATTTTATATTCATGTTCCTTGTTCTTCGTGCCTAGGTGCATCACTTTGCATTTTTCTATATTGAATTTCATCTGCCACTTTTCCACCCATTTCTCTAGCTGGTTCAAATCTCTCTGGAGTTCTTCACTATCTATTTGTGATCCAACTGACCGACATAGTTTTGTGTCATCTGCGAACTTGATTATGTTACTCGTTGTTTCCTCTTCCAGGTCATTTATGAATATATTGAATAAGATTGGCCCAAGGACCGAGCCCTGGGGCACACCGCTTGACACCTTTTCTCAGTCCGAGAACTTCCCATTTATGCTTACCCTCTGCAATCTGCTTTCCAGCCAATTCGCTATTCATCTTAGTATATCCCCCTCAATTCCATGGCTTTGTAGTTTCTTCAGAAGCCTAGTGTGTGGAACCTTGTCGAACGCCTTCTGGAAGTCTAAGTATATTATATCCACCGGGTGTCCGCTATCAATATGTATGTTCACCTTCTCAAAAAATTGAAGTAAATTCGTCAGACATGACTTCCCCTTCCTGAAGCCGTGTTGACTGTCTCTCATCAGGTCATGATTTTCCAGGTGCTGCACTATGCTGTCTCTGATTAGCGCTTCAACCATCTTCCCTGGAACCGACATAAGACTCACAGGTCTATAGTTGCCTGGTTCTCCTCTCGATCCTTTTTTGTAGATTGGAATGACATTCGCTATCTTCCAATCCTCTGGTATTCGCCCGGTTCTGATTGACAAATTAGCTAAGGATTGTAAGAGCTCTCCGATTTCTACCTCAAGTTCCTTTAGCACTCTCGGGTGAATTCCGTCTGGTCCAGGGGACTTGTCACTTTTTAGCCTATTGATCTGATAGTATATCATGTCCAGGTTCACACTCACTGTGGTGAGGCTATCCTTGATTTCTCCCTTGAATACTTTCCCTGGTTCAGGCATTGATGCAGTGTCTTCCCTGGTAAAGACAGACACGAAGAATGAATTTAGCCTATCGGCAAACTTTTTGTCTTCCTTGATGTACCCTTTTCTTCCCTGATCATCGAGAGGGCCTACTGCCTCCTTTGCTGGGTTTTTTTTCCCTTTTATATATCTGAAAAAGGGCTTGAAGTTTTTGGTTTCTTGTGCTATCTTTTCCTCATAGACCTTTTTGGCGTCTCTTACTGCCTTGTGACACTTCTTCTGGTCGGCCTTGTGACAGTTCCAGGCCTCCATTGTATGTTTGCGTTTCCATTTTTTAAATGAGTTCCTCTTTTCCCTTACCGCATCCTTCACCCCTTTAGTCAGCCAAGCTGGTTCTCCTTTGTTCATATTTTTCCTTCCTTTGGCTATCCGCAGAATGTAGAGATTCTGCACTTCGGTGATAGTAGTTTTTAGTAAGGACCATGCTTGATCGACAGTTTTGATTTTGGCTGTCGTTTTCTTGAGCCTTTTTTTAACCATGGCTCTCATGCTGTCGTAATTCCCTTTTCTGAAGTTAAAGGTTGTGGTTTGAGTCCTGGTTCGTTTCCCCTTTCCGATGTCGATTTTAAAATTGATCTTGTTGTGATCATTCGTCCCTAGTGGGACCGTGACTTCCACATCTGATGTCCTTCCAGTTATGCCGTTTAGGACCAAGTCCAAGGTTGCGGTTCCTCTTGTCGGTTCTCCTACCATTTGTTCCAGGAAGCAGTCTCCTATTAGTTCCAGGAACTTTGTTTCCCTGCCGCAGTTTGAGGTTCCTAGGTTCCAGTTTATCCCCGGAAAGTTGAAGTCTCCCATGATTGTTACGTTACCTGTTCTACATTCGTGGTTGATTTCCTCTTTCATTGCTGCGTCTGTTTCTTCCATCTGTGTTGGGGGGCGATAATAGAGGCCAATTTTTGTGTCTGCTCCGTTCTGGATTGGGATCCTTATCCAGAGGGACTCCAGTTTATCCTTTCCATCCGTCATTCCTTCTCTGCTAGAATCTACTCCCTCTTGAACATACAGGACAATACCTCCCCATTTTTGCCCTATTCTATCTCTTCTGTATAGTTTGTATCCCTGCAGTGCTGTGTCCCATACATTTTCTTCATTCCACCAAGTTTCAGTTATTCCAATGATATCTAGTTCTTCTCGTCTTGCTAGTGCTTCCAGTTCCCCCATTTTGTTTCTCAAGCTTCTGGCATTCGTGTACATGCAGTTGAGCTCCCTTGTTGCTGCCTTCTTGGACTTTTTAGTCTTCCCAGCCCTTTTTGTATCTTCTTGTACTCTTTCCTTTTCACTTTCGATTTCAACATGATCGTCCCGTTTATCTGAGTTGTTTGTTGATCCATCTTTGGGATCATCTGATGCCCGGGCCATCGACTGGCTGTCGACTGTCGGCTCTCCCCTGTTCCTTAGTTTAAAGCCTTCTCAATGGTCTTCCTCATGTTATCTGCCAAGACTCTCGCTCCTTGTTTGGTAAGGTGAAGGCCATCATTTCTATAGTATCTGCTTCTTCCCCAGAATGCCGTCCAGTTGCGCACGAAGTCGAATCCTTCCTCGTCGCACCATCTTCTCATCCAGGCGTTGATTTCTTGCAGCTCATCCTGTCTCTTTCCGTCTGCTCTTGGCACCGGGAGGATTTCCGAGAAGGCCACTTTCACCTCCCTGACCTTGCACATACATCTTGGGCGCATGCAGAAATATGGGCACACAGTTCTGGGCACCATATAGAGCAGGGGTCTCAAAGCCCCTCCTTGAGGGCCGCAATCCAGTCGGGTTTTCAGGTTTTCCCCAATGAATATGCATTGAAAGCAGTGCATGCACATTGATCTCATGCATATTCATTGGGGAAATCATGAAAACCCGACTGGATTGCTGCCCTCAAGGAGAGACTTTGAGACCCCGGCTCTATATGGTGCCCAGAATTGTGTGCCCATATTTCTGCATGCGCCCAAGATGTGTGTGCAAAGTAATTGAATAGGAAGTTAATTAACTTCAATAATTGAGTGCTAACAACCAATTATTAATGTTAATTGGTACTCATTAAAATTTCTGTGTGCATCTGGCTCCATGCTATTCTATAAGGCATGGTGCCTAACTACCATAGACCATAGACCAGACATGGGCAACTCCGGTCCTTGAGGGCTGGATTCCAATCGGGTTTTCTGGATTTCTCCAATGAATATGCATGAGATCTATTTGCATGCACTGCTTTCAATGCATATTCATTGAGGAAATCTTGAAAACTCGATTGGATTCCGGCCCTCGTGGACCGGAGTTGCCCATGTCTGCCATAAACCATAGGTGTGTCAGGGGTGTTCGAAAATGTTGTGTAACAAATTATATAATATGGTCTCAGAAGGCCTGATTCTATAAAAGGCAGTTGTCAATCATCCATTAGGTGCTGTTTATAGAATCACATTTAGTGGCGCCTAAGTGGTCAGGTGCCAGTAGGCGTTGAATCCTTAGGCACACTGCCATTTAGTCCAGGGTTTTCTTGGCCTAAATGAGGGCGCCTAAGTCAAGCCATGACCAAAATCCACTCTGAATCCGTCCCTATGCATGCCTACTTTCTGGTAGGTGCCATATTATAGGCACCTACCTCAAAATGGTAGGCACTTAGGGCTGGATTTTGTAGCCAGCGCCTATGGCAATGGCTGCCTTAAAAGTTACCACCGATCATATGTCAATCACTCAACAGTGCCAGTTATAGAATCGTGCCTAAATTCAGCCAAGATAGGCAACTGAAATATAGGCCCGGAAAACCATGGCCTACATATCAGCTGCCTATCTATGCCACTGCAGGATCCTTAAGTCAGGTCACAGCAGCCATAAGCTGATCGTGGCAGGAAAAGTTATCCATGGTCAACTGAGCAGGCAAAGCTTCCTGAAGCCTTGATTTCAGGGAGTCCTGCTGGTGCAGCTGATCGGGGGAAATACTCTTGCCTCGATCAGCTGAGCCCCAACCCTGGCTGCCTCGGTCTTCTGAGCCCCAAACTTGACTCCCAATGACACCTTCCAGTATATCCCAGTATGCACCAGTAAGAAGAAGGCCCGCCATTGTGAAGAGACGGGCCTGCTGGCCGGAGGGTGTAGGCATCTCTCCGGCCAGCCTTACTACAAAAGGTACGAGGGGGGGGGAGCAGTGTGTGTGTGTGGGGGGGGGTTTAGGGCTTGGGAATTGTTGGGTTGGGGGGTTCAGGAGTATCGGTGATTAGAGGGTCATGGGTTTGGGGGGGTTGGGTTTTAGAGAGCTGTCAGAGTGTGGGGTTTGGGGAGAGTCATGGATTGGGGGGGCCTGCAGGCAGGAGGGAGTGGGCATCTCTCCTGGTTATCACAGGTGGGGGGTGCATTAGGGGTTCTGGAAGGAGGGAGTGGGCATCCCAACTGCTTATCATGGTTGGCGGGGTGCTTTGTGAGTTCTGGCAGGAGGGAATGGACATCTATCCTGCCGATTCTCAGGGGTCCCCTGCTGTAGCAGCTCAGTTGATCACAGCAGGGGTAGTTCCCCCCCAATCAGCTGAGCTGACAGGACTCCCCAAAGCCTTGGCTTTGGGAAGCACTGCCGGCTCAGCTAATCGTAGATAACTTCCCATGCCACGATTAGCTTATGGCTGCTGCGGCCTGACTTTAGGATCCCACAGCGGCATAGACAGTTGACTGAAATATAGGCCAGGCTTTTTCGGGACTAAATTTCAGCTGCCTGTCTTGCCATGAATCACAGTCAGATAGCCGTTTTAGCCCGCCTAATGCTACTTCCGGCGTTGACCATTGCCTACTTTGGCATTCCATGGCCTAAAGTGACTACCTAGCTGCAATGCCAGCTGCCTTTTATTTAGGCATCAGTGTTTATTGCTGTTTCTGATTTTTCAATTAACTTAGGCATCAGCAGGGCGCCTACCAACTCCTATGTTTAGGCACTGGTTATAGAATTTCCCTGTTAGCGGCTAAGTAATTTTTTAAAATCATTTTTTAAGGCTTTTTCAATTAACAACACTGATTAAGCCAATTTATTTAATTTTCTATACCATTCTTTCAGGGGACTTCAGAATGGTTTACATGAATTTATTCAGGTACTCATTTTGTCCTGTCTAATCATCTATCTAATGTATCTGGGGCAATGGGGGGATTAAGACAAAGCCCTGTTAACAGTCCCTTCTTTAAAAGTTATAGACTCTAGGAGAGACATGTTTTTTTCTGTTTCGGCCCCCCCAAATCTGGAACTTACTTCCACTTAATCTAAGAGAAGAAAGACTATTGAACAAATTTAAAAGTATCCTAAACAGCTGGCTTTTTAAAGACGCTTTTTAATAGATCAGTCTTACTATATTTTAGGATAGGATGAGGAGGTTACTGAAATACAGTGTCTCCCATCCTGTGTGTACTAAACCTATCCCCAATTTTATTTTTGGTTTTACTTTTTTAATATTGTAATTTAAGTTGCCCTTTTCCCTAATGTTTTAATGTCAATTAGCAGTATATGTGGATTTTATTATTTTATCCGATTTTTATCTGATGTAAATCGCATTGAAATGAGATTTTGCGATCTAATCAAAGAATTTATTAAACTTGAAACTTAAACTTTGAACCCACAACCTCAGTGTGCTGAGGCTGTAGTTTTAACCACTGTTTCTAGACCGGCACACTTTGGTGCCGTTTATAGAATCTGAGCCAGAGTGCCTAATTTGTGCACCAGCATTTATACCATGTTTCAGTGAGTGTAAATTTGGCACCTTAAGTTAGGCATATTTGTCAGCACTTGTCACTACTCTATAGAATCACATTTAATGCCACATTTTTCCAGTGCTGATTTTTTTTAGCACCATTTATAGAATTCTTTCCTAACTGCATGAAAGGATGCCTAGGTTAATAGGGCAGGAAGGTGCCTATTTTATGAAAACACCTATGAATATTTATAAAATACTAGCACAAATCCTGTAGAAAAGCATCTAGATTTTGATTGTTGATTTATTCACCTGTTTAGATATAGGCTTAACTTATGACTCTGCCTATCCTCCACCTGAAATCCTCCTCCGAGCATGTCAATTCTACAAAAATGCACCTATTTGCACCATGCATGTTTTTAGTAAATGTGTGCATCTACATTAAAAAATATATATATGTAGAAAAGCAAGTGTGGAATTGAGTACACTAGGCAGATCTTCCCTACCCCATTAAACTCCCCTTTTTCTATCGTATTGGAGCTCATTTGCAGGGTCTGTGCTTTACCTGCCATAATGCTTTCTAAAATTATCCTTTCTGTGCCTACTAATTATAGCACAGTCATCTCCATTTAACACACACTAAAGTAGAAAATAGAAGAGAAAAATTTAGTTTTTCTTTCATTTTGAAAATGACACAAAACAAAACAATGGGGAGGTAATATTTTAAACCTGATTTATGCACATAAAAATACTCTTATAGTATTAAGTAAAGGGAAAATTTTCTAAAGCTTCCTCAAAAATGGACACCAAAAAAGTTTGATGCTAAGTGTTATTCTACTTGGGTGTATGTTCTTTATAGAACAAAAGTTAACACCAATTTCCGTGTCCAACTCTGGGTGCCAGATTTATACTGGCTGAAACATGGTATGCAAGGGGCTCATAATCAAAAATCTAATATGGTCAAAAAACCATAGAGGTCGGCACAAATGGGAATACTCAGACAAGAGGACATGGACTGAAGCTAAGGGGGGACAAATCCAGGACAAATATCAGGAAGTTCTGCTTCACGCAACGAGTGGTGGACACCTAGAATGCTCTCCCAGAGGAGGTTATTGCAGAATCTACCGTTCTAGGATTTAAAAGCAAACTAGATGCACATCTCCTTACGAGAGGCATAGAGGGATATGGGTGACTAAAATTACGCCAGGTGTATACCTGGCTGGGCCTCCGCGTGTGCGGATCATCGGACTTGATGGACCGAAGGTCTGATCCGGAGATGGCAGTTCTTAAGTTCTTATGTTCTAAATAACTCAGCTGATAATGAGCCTCTACAGAAATTAAGAAGCTGTAGTGAGAACTGAATATGGTAACACTGATTAGCTTACAATAAAATGTGGTGTCAGTCAAGGATGAATCTTGTTACCTTATCTGTTCAGCCTTTACAGTGTAGCCATCTTCAGAAAAGCAAATTTGTGCGAATAGAGAGAGCATTGGCTTCAAAGTTGGTGGCCGAAAAATATAAATAACCTGTGCTATGCAGATGATACAACGCTCATCACCAGCAGCAAAGAAGACATAATATTCCGCCCTTAGAATCCAATCACTTGTCACACTGAACAGGATAAGTTTCCTTTTCTCGCTGTTTATCTTCTTTCACTTCTCATTCATTTTATTCCTCTCAAAATTGTCTCAGTTCACAACCTACCAGAAGGGCTGGTGATGACTTATCCAGTGAACATGGAGGCACTGGATAAGTCAGAAAAAGGAAGATGGGAGATGGGGTCAGTAGCCATATGTGGGGTTACAAAGCCAACTAGTGATTATGTTGTGAAACATTAAGTTTACCTCATTGTGGAATGCCTGCAAAGGTTTAAATGTTAAACTTACAGTTAAAGGGCCTGATTCTCTTTAGGACGCCAATCTTGGCGGACGTCTAAGAGGTGGCTGCCAATTACATGTCAGTCACGCATTGGCATCCTAAAAAGACTTGCATCTACATCGTTGAACAGATGACTTAAATGTAAGCCTATATTTTACTGGCCTACATTTAAGGCATCTGTCTCACATCTACCTACATGCGTAGGGACATTTAAGCCCGCCCAAGGCCACTTCTGCGAGAAACCATGCCCATGCCCTGCCTTGGGTATATTTAAGCATCCATACGCATCTCCATAGATGCACTATGGATGCCTACAATGTAGATGTCCTTCCTCAAACATTTTTTTTTAAAAAACGTGCGTCCCAATTGGCTGCCAAACGGTGATAGGATGCCTATTGCCATTTGCATTAGGGGAGTGAATTTCAAGGATCAGGCCCAAAATGTATTTCTTATCCAGCTTTAACAAGGTGGATTACAATAAGCATAGATAAAATAAAATATGCTTAAAACACATACCTATTAATCAAGTAGAAAAACACATAGAGGCAAATATTCAGATCATGGGAGAAAGGCTGGCTAACTCCTGTAGTTGGCATTCACCGTGGATGTTCAGTGCTAGGCTGTTTCTGTGATCATCACTGAATATATATATTTTTGTTTTGTTTTGTTGGGTCAAAATAAACTTAGGGCTTCTTTTACTAAGGTGCGCTAGCGTTTTTAGCGCACGCAGAATATTACTGCGCACTACACCGCACGCTACATGGCTAGAAATAACGCCAGCTCAATGCTGGCGTTAAGGTCTAGTGCGCAAGGCAATTCATTGAGCGCTATTCCGTGTGTTAATGCCCTAACGCACCTTATTAAAAGGAGCCCTTAATCATCTAAGTCAGTATTCAGCACTGGTAAGTTAAGTTTAAAGGGTCAGCAAACCAGGAAATTCAGTGACAGAGTTGTATCCGGCAACTGACATTGAATTTCTGGTCTGTTTTTCACTGTGTTTGACATAGCCAGCCAAGCTGATATTCATCGGCTGACTGGCTAAGTCATAGTGGCCAACAATAGACCTGCTATTTATGTGAGTCTATCTGGTTGCTAAACTTATCTGTTCAGCCAATGAAATTGGTGCTGACTGGCCTTGTCATGTGATGTAGCTATTGACCGGGATATACAGCAGGAGATAGCCATCTATTTCCACTGAATATTACTGGTTAGCTGGCTTTATACTATTTAGCTGACAAGGAGCCTATCCTGGCTGGTTAATATCAGGCAGATAGTGGCAAAAGATAGGACTACAATTTTCATGGCCTGGTTTGGCCACTGTGCTTGGTCAGTCAGCATTAAAAATGTACAATTATTCCACAATATAGCTGGTTAATGTTTAACTGCTAACTGTAAATATTCAATCAATTAAACTGGTTGTAAAACATTAGAAAGGTCTGTGATAGTAATTAGTTCAAATATAGAGATAATAGACCAATCATCCTATCTTCTGAACAAAACTTGTATAGAAGTATATATAACAATAGCACACTTCTCATTTTTTTTAAATCAATAGTTACTTATTTTTATGCACCAGTTATTTCTTTTTAAACCAACAAAGCCATCAGAAGTAGCACTTTATTGTGTATCCAACACAAGGCAGTATAGAGTTTTGATGGCCGCTACACTTAACATAAGAACATAAGAACATAAGCATTGCCTCCGCTGGGTCAGACCCGAGGTCCATCGCGCCCAGCAGTCCGCTCACGCGGCGGCCTAACAGGTCCAGGACCTGCATAGTACTCTTCTATCTATACCCTTCTATCCCCTTTTCTAGTAGGAAAATGTCCAATCCTTTCTTAAACCCCAATACCGTACTCTGCCCTATTACGTCCTCTGGAAGCGCATTCCAGGTGTCTACCACACGTTGAGTACCACACTTCCTCTTAGGCTGTAGTTGATATATTTAAGAATAATTTATTTTCATTCACTAGTTACTTATTTAAATATTTTAAGTTATATAAAGTAGATTAAATTTAAACTTAATCTGTAAATCTGGTAGGGCTTATCTGGTAGATGCCGATCTCTACTAAACAGTAATGGCTGGTATAAACTCGGTGGTGGTGTACTCTAAAATAGTAACGGCTGGTATAAACTCAGCGATATGCTCAAAGATAAGTTTAAATTTAATCTATTTTATATAACTTAAAATATTTAAATAAGTAACTGGTGAATGAAAATAAATTATTCTTAAATATTCCAGCTACAGCATATGAGGAAGTGTAGCAGCCAACAAAACTCTATACTGTCTTGTGTTGGATACACAATAGAGTGCCACTTCTGATGTCTAGTTTAAAAAGAAATAACTGTTGATTAAAGAACGAGAAGTTTGCTATCGTTGTATATATTTTTATACAAGTTATGTTTAGAACAAGGGTGCCCAAAAGGGCGATTGCAATCGACCAGTAGATCGCGAAGGCAACGCGAGTCGATCACGAAGCCCATCCCAGGCTCCATGATAGATTCGCTTTGCATTCACGATCTACTGGGCTAATCAGCCTTCCTCTCCCTGACGTCAATTCTGACGTCGGTAAGGAAGTTCTGGGCCAGCCAATCGCTGCCTGGCTGGCCTGGACCTTCATCTCTGACATCAGAATTGCCATAGGGGAGAGGAAGGTTGGTCGGCCCGATGTTTCTTTGTCGAGAAGCAAGGAAAGCTTGGGGCGGCGGTGGCTTGGGAGCCTGTTCCCCGATGGCGGCGGCAGTGGCTTGGGGGAGGGCAGGGAGAAAGAAAGAAAGGGGGCAGGCAAGGAGACAGAAAGAAGGGGGCAGGGAGAAAGAAAGAAAGGGGTCACGGAGAGAGAAAGAAGAAAGAAAGAGAGACAGAAAGAAAGAAGGGGGCACGGAGATGAAAGAAAGGGGAGGGGGTAGGAAGAGAGGAAGAAAAAGTTGGGGGAAGGAATGAGGTCTGGAGGAGAGTAAGCATACAGCAGGCTGAAAGAAGGGAAGAAATATTGGATGCAGTCAGATGAAGAAAGTGCAACCAGAGACCCATGAAATCACCAGACAACAAAGGTAGGAAAAATGATTTTAATTTCAATTTAGTGATCAAAATGTGTTCGTTTTGATAATTTATATCTGCTGTCTATATTTTGCACTATGGCCCCCTTTTACTAAACTGGAATAGCAGTTTTTAGTGCAGGGAGTCTATGAGCATCGAGAGCAGCGCGGGGCATTCAGCGCAGCTCCCTGGGCTAAAAACTGCTATCGCGGTTTAGTAAAAAGAGAGGGGGGTATATTTGTCTATTTTTGTATAACTGTTTCTGAGGTGACATTGCATAGAGTCATCTGCCTTGACCTCTTTGAAAAAACCTTGGAATATAAATGATAATTAACATTTTCTCTGCGTACAGTGTGCTTTTTTAAATTTCATTGTTGTTAGATCATTTTGACTTCGTCATTTTAAAAGTAGCTCGCATGCCCAAAATGTGTGGGTACCCCTGGTTTAGAATATGGGATGATTGGTCTACTATCTCTATATTTGAACTAATTGTGAATATTCAGCAGAGATAACTAGTTATCTTACATTGAATATTCACATTTAGCTGATTAAGTGCTATTTTACTGGTCAGCACCATTTCAGTATGGTTAAATAGTGCTAAATACCTGGAAAATACCTAATCGTGGCTGCAAAGTTCTTTGGAAATACTTTGAAAAGACCCTTCTTCGTGCATGTTTGCATCCATTGTAGCTCCCTCAGTTTTGCATTTACAGCATTTAGACAATAACGCAAGAGTATTCCAGGTACAGTTCTCAACGTATCTCCTACTAGCTGCTAAGCAGAATGACTGAACGAACACTTTGTTCTGCATCAAGCTCAAGTACAGGATCAAAAATTAAATTTTGATCACTGTTTGTTTCATACAGGCCTCATCAGCTGATGTATAAAATTTACATGATCAGTTTGCGGCTGCCATAGCTTGCCAAGCACCCATTTATTTTAGTGTTATTTCAGCAAAATCAAATATTAAAATATGTTTTGGATCTCTAACCTTGAGGTTTAATAAAAGAGAGAACATTATGCTACTTCCCACTGAATTCTGCACCTCCAAGTTATCAGTGACACATTTTTAAAAACTGCATAGCAGCAAAAAGATAACTAAGGGGCTTTTTTTTTTTGCTAAAGTGCACTAAGTTTTTGCACTTACTGCATGCTAGGTGCAAGAACTAGTGCATGGTAAGTATAGGGGCCATGTCTAGGGTTATCAGATGTCCGGCTTTCCCCGACAAGTCCTCCTTTTGAGGGCATATCCGGGGGTCCAGGCAGCTTTTCAAAACCTGGCACTCTGTCCGGGTTTTGAAAAGAAATCACGTTGGGAGGGGGCATCCGTGCATCATCCAACGTGATGACGTCATGTGCATGCGCACAAGCATGTGCGGATGCCTTCCTGCCCGATGAACAGGCAGTGGGGGGGCGGGGCTGGGTGGAGCTAGGGCATATGGGTAGAACTGGGCAGGTCTGAGGGGTGGGTCTAAGGGTCCGGATTTTACAGAGGTAAAGTCTGGTAACCCTAGCCATGCCTGGTTCATAGACAACCCCGCGAAAGACAAAGGCGCTCGCAGACAACTGAGCGCAAGACGGAGGCGTGCGCCGAAGAAAATTACAGTTTTTAGGGGATCCGACGGGGGTTTTTGTTGGGGAGCCCCCCCAGTTTACTTAATAGAGATCACGTCGGCGTTATGGGGGGTTTGGGGGGTTGTAACCCTCCACATTTTACTGTAAACGTAACTTTTTCCCTACAAACAGGGAAAAAGTGAAGTTTTCAGTAAAATGTGGGGGGTTACAACCCCCCAAACCCCCCACAACACCCCCAAAACACGGCAAGATCTCTATTAAGTATAGTGGGGGGGTTCCCTTCCACGCCCCCCCGTCGGAGGCCAAAAAACAGTAATTTTGTGTGGGGTGCGCCCCCGCGCTGCGCTCAATTGTCTGGGCGCGCCTTTGTCCCGGCGCGCTTTTGACCTGACGCCGCCATGCCTAGCCTTTAATTTATTACATAAAAAAGTGGATGGGATTTCTCTGGTTACAATCAAAGCAGTGTCTATAATTTGTACCTAGGACAATGGTGAGTAAAGTTAGAATTAGGAACTACTATGCTAATAGGTGCTATGAAAGTGTTTCTCAACTCAGTCTTCAGGGCACACCCAGCCAGTCAGGTTTTAAGGATATCCATAATGAATATGCATTCAAAGAGGATGAGATGTAAGGAAATAATTTAAATGGGAAGAAAATGGGACTTGATATAAGAACATAAAAATAGCCTTACTGGATCAGACCAATGGACCATCTAGCCTAGTACCCCGTCCTCACGGAGGCCAATCAGGGTCACAAGTACCTGGCAAAAACCCAAATAATATCAGCATTCTTAGGGTTACCAAATGTCTAGATTTCCCCGGACATGTCCTCCTTTTTGAGGAATAGCAGCACCAGACCCTCCTCCCCCACTTAGGTATGAAATCAAGGCAGCAGTGGTTGGGGGAAAGAGGAGGAGGAGGAGTATGAGCAGGTGGGATATGAGCAGGATTACCAAGGTGAGGAAGAGGAGGCAGATGTTGAGGGCAATGAGTTGGGTAAAGATCAATCCCCACCTCAACAACTTACCCCCTTTGAGCTGAATATCCATGGAAACACCATGCACCAGACTCAGGTCCAGCTCAGGGAAGAGATTGTGGGGCTCTTTGAAGCAGTAACCTCTGAGTACGGCTCTGGATGGTCTCACCAGGAAGGCAGATACTATTAATGAGCATCTCGCCAACCTGGTGGCAGAGCATGCTGCTACCCGGCAGTCTCATGAGAACATGCAGGCCATGTTTACAGATCTTCTTGAACAGCTCTTCACCTAGGGTCACCTACCTGATGATTCTATAGCTCAACCAACCCTGTAAGCTTCCTCCTGGCAGGCCTCCACCAGCCAGAGCTCCATCCCTGGCACATCTTGTTGAGGCCAGGGGCATGGCTGTGGCTGGGGGAAGGGGCCCCATTAGGAATCTTTATGGCCTCTGTTTCCCCCTCAGGGTTGTTGTACCACCATGGACACTGTGACTCTTCCAGACTACCTCCACATTGATCCACTACAGACTCTACCTCAAGGTGGTCTCATTGCAGATCCAGGTTCCACGTAGAAAATGGAACACATGCATTGTCCAAATCAGCTATGTATCCCATAGTGGGCATCATAGTTAGAGGGAGGAGGGAAGGGGAGAGGAGGAATGGGACCCCTGTGTGAGGCAACATAGGGGGAAAGGGGAGGAAGGGGAGAGAAGTTGGAACCCTTCTGTGAGGCAACATGGAGGTAATGGGGGAGGAAGAATGGAAAGGGAGGGAGAGGGAGGGGAGGGCAGAGAAAAGGAAAAAAGGAATGGGGACTAGGAGGAGAAGGTACTTGAGACCTGGGTTAAGCACTGTTGGAAGCAGGATACTGGGCTTGAAGGACCCTCGGTCTGTCCCAGTATGTCAATTTTATATTCCTAAGGAGGAGGGAAATATGTAATGAGTAGGGTTAACAGATGTCTGGATTTACCTGGACATGACCTTTTTTTAGAGGATTGTCTTGGTTTCTGAATGTCTTCCTGGAATGGAGGGAGTATGTCCAGGTTTTGGACTCACTCTCTCCAGTCCAGTTCTCACCTTGGAATATTCAGCATATACCCTAAGCTTACAAAAGCAGGGTTTTATGTCTGCCTACCTCCCATCAGGGTGCATATTGATGATGTCAGGATAATGCATCCAAAAATGGCCACTTTCTCTGATCAACTGCAAATGTGAGTGTTCTCTCTGGCATTCTTTTCCTGAGAGTTGGGAATGAGGTGTATCATGGAACAGATTATTCACATTTCATTTGCTATATTCATAGCTTTGAGCTAAAACTGAAGACTCCATCTTCAATCCAACATGTGCACTAGGGGACAGAACAGTAGAAGAACCTGCAGGTATGGAGAAACTCCTTAAAATAATTCAGAAAGAAAAAAGTTGTGAAAACCATATATCTATAAATGGTTAATTAATAGAGAATCACAAAATGTAGAACATTAAACAACATATTTTGGGGGGAAAAACTAAAATATAGCATTATGATGAATTACCTTTATGAGCACCTAACTAACCCCCCATTTTAGAACATGTTCTATAGTGTGGTTTTTAGCACCGACCATGGTGGTAACAGCTCCGATGCTCATAAAATTCCTATCAGCATCAGAATTGTTACCACCATGCTTAAAACTGCGCTACGGTTTTGTAAAAGAGGGGGGGGGTAAAATGGCCAAAAAATAGGCAAGCTTTCAGCATGACTACAATATAGACAGCCCAAACGAGCACCCAAGGGCACCTAACAACATCAATTCTGTAACAAAGCGCCTAACATCAAGCCACGCCCATGTCTAACGAGCATAGCATCTAATTTTTCAAAGCTGCCTAAATATTTTGAGGCACCTTTTTATAGAATTGATATTTCTTGATAGGTACCTAGTTTCCAATTATTGCCAATTAATAAGCTGAATAGGGCTAGTTATTCAGTTCAGATAGGCACTTAGAGGGGCATAATAAAAAAATACGTCTAAGTCCTCTTTTGGCCTAAGACCTTAAACGTTGAAAGTAGAAGCAAGGAAAATGTCCATTATCAAAAAAAACGTCCAAAAGGAGTTAAAAAAAATAAAATAATGGTCTGCCTCTACATTCAGCTGTTTAAACGCCCAGACCACCACTACGTCTAAACTTACACCATATAATCAACCTAAAAAAAACTAAGTCCCAAATGACCAAAACAAGGGCCCCACAGCACCCCCACCCTCCAATCACGATCAGACAGGAGGGATCCCAAGCCCTCCTACCCAGGCAAACCCCCCCCACACACTCCCACTAAGATATGGGCAGGAGGGATCTCAGGCCCTCCTGCCCTCGACGCAACCCGCCATGACCACCCCCAACCCCCAATCGCCCCCATGCCGACCTGCAAAACCCTCGCTGACCCCTCTAACCCCACCCCCAATCCCCCTCCCCGTACTTTAAAAATCATTGGTCGGACGGATGGGTGTCAAGCCCGTTCGTCCGACAGACCAGCCATCCCCGGAATGGCTGCCCTTAGGGCCTGATTAGCCTAGGTGGCTCAAACCCCATCCATAGGTGGGGCCTGAGGCAACTGGGCCAACCGGAATTGACCCAGTAGCCATAGGCCCCTCCTATGGGCGGGGACTTAGGCACGAGCCCAACCTGCCTGTCCGATCGTGATCGGCGGATGGGGGGGTGGGGTGCCACGGGGCAAGAGGGCTTGGGCTCCCTCTTGCCCTGATTGAGTCGGGGGAAGGTGGATGCCGCCCGGGTAAGAGGGCTTGGGCTCCCTCTTGCACCGATCAAGTCAGGGGAAATTGGGTGCTGCCGGGGCAAGAGGGCTTGGGCTCCCTCTTGCCCTGGTCGTGTCAGGGAAGGTGGGTGCCGCCTGGGCAAGAAGGCTCCCTCTTGCCCCAATTGTTGTTGTTGGGGCCAGGAGGGCTTGGGCTCTCTCCTGGCCCGATCGGATCAGGGGGAGGGGTGGATCGCTGCAGGAGAGATGGGTCATCTCTCCTGCCGCTTTAGTGATCCCAAGTGCCGCGTTTGGTGGCACTTGGTGGTATTGCTATTGCGGCAGGGGAGATGAGGCATTTCTCCTGCCCCGATGGTTGCGGTGGGGGGATAGATAGGTTGCCGGGCAGCTTATACCTGTTGCCGGTCCGCTTATATCTAGTCAGCACTTATACCTGTTTTGACTTGGTCCAAGTCAAAATGTATAAATGCCGACTAGGCAAGCTGCCTAAAGTTTTGGTTATACCTGTTGTATGCCTAGGTGTAGGTCGGCCCACCTCCCGACCTTTCCCCTCCTCTAAAAACACCTCTTTCTCTCTCATTTAGAGGCAGTGGAAAGGCCTAAGCTTGTTTTAGATACGTCTAAAACCAGCTTTGATTATGGGTACTTGGAAGATCAGGCTTTTTGATCATCCAAGTGCCAATTTTTAGATATTTTTTTTTAAATTATGAGCCCCTTATCTTTTTAAAAAAAATTTCTTTATTCATTTTCAAAACTTTCAATAAGTGTAACAAAAATTCAATCACTTTACACTTTAACATCACTTACTGACCCATCAATGAATAAATCACATCAAATACCCCCTTCCCCTAAATCCATCATTAGAACTTTAGCATAATATAACATTAAATATCTCCCCCTTCCCCCCACCCTGGACATTTATGAATAAAAGGGAAAAGATTAAGGGCTCCTTTTACGAAGTCGCATTAGCGGTTAAACACGCGTAATAGCGCACACAAAACTGCCAGCCGCGCTAGCTGCTACCGCCTCCTCTTGAGCAGGTGGTAGTTTTTCAGCTAGCACGAGGGTTAGCGCGTGATAAAAAGTCACGTGCGATAAAGCCGCTAACGTGGCTTCATAAAAGGAGCCCTAAAATTAAATCTGTACAATATTTTGTTACTGGCTCCCAAACATCATTAAACTTCTTAAAGTGCCCCTGCTGTATGGCAATTACTCGTTCCATTTTAAAAATATGGCATAATGAATTCCACCAAAAACTATAGCTTAGTCGATCACAGTTTTGTTGGCTGCCTCCATAATGGGTGCCTATCCTTAGGCACCTTAGATTGAATTTGCCCCTTGTTGCCCAGTACAGATAGTTAAAAAAATCTTAAATCCTTGCTATTTTTGCTAGTATATGGCATTGGTATGTAGATGACTGCTTTTGCTGATTAGTATATTTATAGTGTTATTTGCTGCCTCCTTGATATGTTGTAACTATATTGATTAATTTTTTAGGACTATATTTTGACCATAACTGTAATATAGCTCTTCTAAAATATTTATCAAACACCAAACATAATTTTTTAAAGCCTTTTTTCATTTTTAAAACTTTCAACAAATGTAACATAAGATACAATCATTTTATACTTTAATATCACTTAAAATACCATCAAAGTTTAACTCACATCAAATATCCCTCCCCCACCATATATCCAACAAATGTACTTAAGCATAATAAATCATAAAACATTCCCTCCCCCTCTCCCCACCCTGGACGTGTATGAACAAAGGGAGAAAATAATATTCTTTTTTTATATATAATTTTTATTGTAAAAGCAGTCAAAAACACACATCCGTGGTCTGGCAGACGACCACATAACAGGTATAACAACAAAGTAAAACAATAGGAAATACAGAAGCTTCATAGCAGAAAAGGGGTGGTCATAACATCCGTCATGAATGAACAAACGAGACTCATTGTGGCGAGAAAATAATATTCTTGCTGTACAATATTTTGTTAATGGCTCCCAAACATCCCTAAATTTCTTAAAATGCCCCTGCAAACCAAACAGAATTTGATTTTAGAAAATACAGTATATATACATAATAGATAATTGAGTCCCCCTGAGAGACTGCATTTTTTATCCTGTGTTTCTCCCTGCCATAAGTGAAAATTATGTGGTTTGCAAAAAAAAAAAAAAAAAATATATATATATATATATATATATATATATATATATATATATAAGCAATCCAGCTTCTTGGTCCTGTTATAGACCATTTTTCTTTCCTCTTTAAAGGAATAGAATATGGTCATACTGTAGATGTCTCAATGCTCAGACTGGTAATGTTCAGAATAGAGAAACAGGTACAAATGCAACAAAATGTACTAGACTGCCAATCTCTGAGGTTGTTTAGAGAAGTTCAATACCATAAATTTGGAGACAAGTATTGTAAAATGGGTCATGATTAGATGAAATTTAAAGAATTGAATGTTATGAACTGAATTCAATAAAGAATGAACATTGTTATGGCATTTCTGCTTGGATAATGTGTTGCAAGTATCACCATACTTCAAAAGGTATTACCCCTTGAACAAGTCACTCCTAGAAATACAAGCTTGATGAGCTAAATACACTTTAGAATCAATCAGCATCAAGGGTACAGATATTCAAGTATCAGTATCTCTGTTCTCTACACCAGTGGTATTTGCATATGGTCTTTAAGGGCCACAAATCAGCTGATCCCTAATCACAAATCAGAGATCCCTAATGAATATGCATGATACATATTTGCATACTGGCAAAACTGCATGCATACAAATCTGATTCATGCATATTCATTAGATATACCTTGAAAACCCCACCCTGTTTGAGATATTATTAGTTTATTTTAAAAAAAAATTTAAAGAAAGTGCTGAAATGGCTTCATTAAAACAAACAAAACTAGAAAATTCTTTTTCTACCGGAGTTAAAGCAAAGAGATTGAAGCCTGAGTCGGTAATAGCTGCTCAAGTTCCCTTACCGAAAGAGAGTGCAGATCCTGTATCGGTGGATATTCTGGAGGAACTTCGGGTGATTAAATCAATGTTAAAAGATAACGCAGAAAATATGGCAGCTATGAGAGAGGAGATTTCTACTGTTACTAAGCAGCTGGAGATATCTAATCAAAGGGTTGATCAGTTAGAGTCCCGCATTGAGAAAATGGAAGTGGACCAGAGGCAGTGCAAAAAAGATCACGCTGAGCTTAAGGACCTGCAAAAACGTATGGAAGCTTATGAGAATTACTCTCGTAGATGTAATGTTAGGATCCTTGGGATGGCTGAAGGATCGGAAGGAAAAGACTGTGTCACCTTTTTAGAAAATTTGCTGCCAAATTTATTTTCAATTTCAACGAAGTTTCCGTTTGAAATAGAACGTGCACACAGAATTCCTGTGAGGCAGTTAAATGGGCAGCCTAGACCAAGACCTATAATATTAAAACTTCTCAGATTTCAGCATGCAATTGAAATTTTGCGGCTTGCCAAAGAAAAAAAGAAAATAGAATATAAAAATTCAGCTCTTATGTTTCTTCCTGATTTTGCCCCAAAAACAGCTGAAAAAAGAAAACAGTTTTTATTATTGAGACCCCAATTACAGCAATTAGGGGCAAGATATGGTCTCTTTTATCCTGCTTACATGAGGGTAACTCATGATAATCATACTATAAAATATGATGATCCTGTTAAACTTCAACAATATATTGAAGGCTGTGAAAATCGTATGGAATAGGACAGTGTTCTTCAACCTTTTTACACCCGTGGACCGGCAGAAAAAAAATAATTATTTTGTGGACCGGCAAACTACTAGGACTAAAATTTAAAAATCCCGTTTCCGCCCCATCTCCGCGAGCTCGGTCCCCACAAATCATCTGATCCCATCCACACAAGCCTCAGTTATGATTTTATATTGAATGTATTTTATTAAAGTATAAAAAGAAACAATATTCTGTAGAATTGTCATTTTATAAATACAAATAATTCAGAGCAAGGATCAACAAAACCCCTGTCTCCCCTCCTCTTCACATATATCCCCTCTACTATCAAGAAAACTGAACAAGCCAAATTATTTCAGAATGCTACACAGAAATATCATGCTAACAGAATACTGAAGTAACACAACACATGACAGGAATAGTTTTAGGGGAGTGCAACTAGGGCAACTGCCCCCTGGTCAGAGAGCGCCCTAAGCTAGCTGAAAGCTAAAGAAGCACTGCCTGGGTTTTGCAGTCCCCAGTTATGTCTAACACCAGCTCTAGCAGGATATATATTTCAAATCTGATATATTCTAATCACAAAATAGAAATAAAATTATTTTTTTCTACCTTTTGTCGTCTCTGGTTTCTGCTTTCAATCTTTTTTTCACTCTCTTCCTTCCAGCGTATGCCCTCTCTGTCTCTTCAATCCAGCATCTGCCCCTTCCATCCACTATCTGTCCTCTCCCCCTTCCATATGGTATCTGTCTTCTTTCTATGTCCCTCTCCCCTTTCCATCCAGCTTGTGCCCCTCTCTCCTATTTACATGATTCATTCCAGCTTCACTGCTCTCTTCATTTTTATCTCTCCTACACCAGATCTATCATCGTTGTCCCTCTGCTTATTTTTCTGCTGACCCCTTCCTATCATCAATCTCTCTACTTTCTCATGCCTGTGTCTCCCCTTCCCCTCCTCTAATCTCTCTGTCAGCTGTTTCCTTCATTTTTTCATTCTCCCTTCCCTCCTCCTCCTGTCCAGCAGTAACTCTCTTCCCTTCCTCCCCTCCCAGCAGCATCTCTCCGTCTCCCTCTCCAGTAGCAGCTGTCCCTTTTTTTTCCTTGCCCAGCAGCTTCCCAGATTCCTTTCCCTCCTCCCCTCCCAGAAGCATCTCTCCTTCTCCCTCTCCAGTAGCAGCTGTACCTTTTTTTCCTTGCCCAGCAGCTTCCCAGATTCTTTTCCCTCCTCCCCTCCCAGAAGCATCTCTCCTTCTTCTCCCTCTCCAGTAGCAGCTGTCCCTTTTTTTATCTTGCCCAGCAGCTTCCCAGATTCCTTTCCCTCCTCCCCTCCCAGAAGCATCTCTCCGTCTCCTTCTCCCTCTCCAGTAGCAGCTGTCCCTTTTTTTCCTAGCCCAGCAGCTTCCCAGATTCCTTTCCCTCCTCCCCTCCCAGAAGCATCTCTTCTTCTTCTCCCTATCCAGTAGCAGCTGTCCCTTTTTTTCCTTGCCCAGCAGCTTCCAAGATTCCTTTCCCTCCTCCCCTCCCAGAAGCATCTCTCCTTCTTCTTCTCCCTGTCCAGTAGCAGCTGTCCCTTTTTTTATCTTGCCCAGCAGCTTCCCAGATTCCTTTCCCTCCTCCCCTCCCAGATGCATCTCTCCTTCTCCTTCTACCTCTCCAGTAGCAGCTGTCCCTTTTTTCCCCTGCCCAGCAGCTTCCCAGACTGATAGTGGTTTTCTCCCCTCCCAGCAGCTCTTCTTACTTCCCAGCGCAGCGATTCACGAAGGCAGCCTCGGGTCCTTTGTTGGGTCGCGCCGCCTCTGAGGAAAGAGGAAGTTGCATCATCAGAGGCAGCCGCGACTCAGCAAAAGCCCCGAGGCTGCCTTCGTGAATCGCTGCGCTGGGAAGTAAAGGAGAGCTGCAGAGAGGGGAGAAAGCCACTGTCGGAGGCTCCCCAAGATCTCTCCGGCCCAGCGCACGCTTCCGATGCTGATCTTGCCGGTCCTGCGCGGACCGGCAGGAAGTTCAAATGAGTCAATCTTGCTGGTCCTGCGCGGACCGGCAAAAATTTCCTGCGGACCGTTACCGGTCCGCGGACCGGCGGTTGAAGAACTGTGGAATAGGATACTATCCAAGATTTAAACAAAAACTGCTATGATTTGTTACTAACTTCTTCAATTTGTTTGAATCCAAACTAGTTCAATCCAAACTAGTTTGTAGCAGAAATGTTTTAACTGCTATTACAACTTCATCATATAATACGAGACTTTTAATTTGCCTGAATTGTAATTTCATTGAAGCATTTTAACATTCAAAGGAAGAGTCCTGAAGAAAGACTTTTTACAAAGTTCTATTAATTTTTTGAGCATTTTTTTCTGTTGTCTTTCCTGTGGTTTTAACAAGACTGACTTTCCTGGGGAATTAACAAGTCTTTGAGGTCGACTGGTTCTGTGGTTTTGCAACTTCTTATGAAACCTAATATTGATTAACAAGCTTATCCTGGAGATTATGTTCTGGTCATTAATTTTTTGAAATCTAATTCTATTTTTTCTGATGTTATGGATTAACAGATGATAGATGTTTATTTGATTTATTAATTATAATTTATATATCTTTTTTAATATTATGGCAGATACTTCCATAATAACATAAATAATATAGAGATATGAGTTTTATTTTATTTTTTTTATCCTCTAGCTGTAACATTAGTGTTTAGTAAAGATGATTTGAATCTTTTATAAGTTGAGAAATTGATTACTTTTATCTTTAGATATGATTTTCTTCTAGTGTGACAAGTATTTAGTATTTATATATATTTATTCTTATATGTTCTTTGTTTGCTGATTTTAGGTTTTTATTTTATTATAAAATTTATAATGAGGGAATGAATGGATATGAACTTTAAAGATTGGGAAGATTTGGAATTTTTATTATTTTAATGTTCATTTATATTCTGGATATCTAGTAATAATCATTTTATTTAATCATTTAGTCTTCATTTTTAATATTTATTAATTTTTCTAAATTTATTACGTTTTGGTTGAATAGGATGATAATTTTATATAATAATTTCTACTGTCTCTAATTTTAGATAATATAAATTATATAATTTAATATATTAATTTTAACATTTCATATTTCAATATTTATTATTTTAATATTTTATTGGGTATCTATTAATCATAAACATTAATTTATTTATTCATTTAGTTTTTTATAATTGGTATTTATTAATTTTTGTGATTTTTGTTTTATTTGGATAAGTTGGAAATTTTATATAATAAGTTTTAATGTCTATAATGAAAAATGATATTAGTTATATAATATAATTTATTATTTTCAAGATTTCATTTTATGGTAATTTTAAGTAATGATTTTAATTTAATTCATTATTTTAAGATTTTATTATATTATGAATTGATAGTTTGCTGGTTGGGGATTTCTTTCGATTTCCTGGTCTTTATGTGTGCTGTCATTCACTTATATTTGTTATGGGGGATGGGTGTGGGAGGGTATATAGGGGTTTTAAGGGAGGGTAATTGGATGTGTAATTGGGATAATTTATATATAAGAATTAAAATCTTTTCAGGTCATTTTCTTTGGTTCCTTAAAATAAATATAAATATAAATGTATTTTAAAATGTATTTGTTGAATGTTAATGGACTCAATCACCCTATAAAGAAAAAGAAAGCCTTATCTTTTCTTAAAAGACAGGGGGCAGATATTTATTTCCTGCAAGAAACTCATTTATCTGCATTAGAATCAAGTAAGCTGGAAGGGGGTTGGGTTAAACAGTGATTTTTTTGCCCCTGCTGTAGGCAAAAAAGCTGGTGTGGCTATCTTGATACATAAAAAATGTAAGGCTACTTTTACTATGTTATCTATGGATCCTTTCGGAAGATGGGTCCAAGTAAAAATGAGCTCAGGGAAAGATACCTTGATACTGTTCAATATCTATGCACCTAATTTGAATCAATCTGAGTTTTTTAAAAACCTTCAACAAATAATTTTACCATCATCTTCCTCCAATTTAATTTTGGCAGGGGACTTTAATGCAGTAATGGACCCTATTTTAGATAAAAAGCCTAGTAAAATTTTAAAATCTTTAGGATTAGATAATTTGATAAATTCTTGTGGTTTAAAGTGGCTTGCAGATTAATCTGCGGGCTTATAACGCTGGATGAGCTAGCGAAGATTGGGTTGGGGAAGAAAAGGGTTAATTGATATTAGCAGGAAGTTAGGAGAATAGGTAGTGGGTTGTTAGGCAAGTTAGAAAAAGGGAGGAGTATGGAAGTAAGAGATGCAAGGATAGGGTAGAGAGAGAAAGTGTGGATTGGCTGAGGAAGGGGCTCTGGGATTGGAGGTTTTTTTGTGAGGAGAATTGGCGGGCAAGGGAGAATTAAAGTGGGAGGGAGTGTAGGAAGGTTAGAGTTGTGAGGGAAATTTGTCCCGCCCTTCCCTTCCCTCTTTATGGGTCCTCTCTGGGTGGTTTGGTGTTTTTTTGGTGGGTGGGGAGGGGAGGGTTGGTTTGTCGCAGTTTTGTTGGCGGAAAATTTCTATGTTGGGGAAACAATTTTGGATCAGTGTAGCTATGCAACAGATTGGGTGATTAAATTTTGTTAACTGCTCATGTGCGATACCGCCATGGGTGGCGGCTGGACTCTGCGACACCGCGTGTCTTGCCGAAAGGGAAGTTGGGAATGGGGGTAAATTTTGGATGAGGAGCTAGTTCGCCACCGAGTAGCTCCAGAATTTTGAGAATAAGCTACACTGTATTGGAAAGTTCTAAGTTTTTGTTAAAGTCTGATTTTATGACAATAAAGCTGCGGCCCATTTTTTGCCACTTTATATGTGTTGTGTATTTTATGATCAATCTGAGTGAGATGCGAATTCCAGTGTTAAAGATATTTGGAGGATTTTTCATTTCATTGATTAGGAATTTTCATTTTATTCCCATGTTCACAAATCATTTTCTAGAATTGATTATTTTTTCGTTTCAGATAATTTAGTACAGAAGGTTAAGAAGGCGAATATAGATTCAATTATACTTTCAGATCATGGGGGTATTTGGATTGATTTTGAGATAGATGAACAAGAAAATAATAGACCTGTTTGGAGGTTTAATAATACATTGCTAGCAGATTCCAATTTTATAGAAAAATTTAAGTTAAAAATAAGTGAATTTTTTCAGTTTAATGAATCAGAAGAAATGTCTCAGGAAATTTTATGGGATGCCTTTAAAGCTACCTTGAGAGGACACATAATTTTGTACTCAGCATATGTTAGAAAACAACTAAATAAAGATTTTTTAATTTTAGAACAAAATATTAGAAAATTGGAAATTAAATTAAAGGAAAAATGGGAACAAAGTATTTATCAGAATTTGCTAAAAGTAAAATTTAGATACAATGAGATATCATCACAATTGGCTAGAAAGGAGTTTGTGTCCTATAAGGCATTGTATTATGGAACCTCAAATAAGGCGGGAAGATTACTAGCTAACTATTTAAAAGCAAAAAAAAAGGAAAGCTAATATAATGGCTATTTCAGATGATAATGGAATAATTCATTCTCAAATAAAAAATATTTTACAACAATTTTTGAAATTTTATGAAAGCTTGTATTCTTCTGAGCATTATTTTAATAAAGAGAAAGATGGTTTTGAATTTTTAAAGTTGATTAATGGCCCTAAAGTTCCTGATCATATGAAAGAAAATCTCGAAGCACCTATAACACAAAAAGAAATTCAGAGGGCTTTAAAGTCCCTTAGAGTTGGATCCGCTCCAGGAAGTGATGGATATACGGTAGAATTTTTTAACTCTTTTCAAACTATTTTGTTACCCCATCTTTTCAAATTATATCAGTTTCAACTAAATAAAGGTTGTATTACAGGTACTATGGCAGAAGCTTTAACAATAGTTTTGCCTAAGCCAAACAGAGATCCCATGTTGGTTTCAAACTATAGGCCTATTTCTTTGATTAATGTTGATGGGAAATTGTTAGCTAAAGTATTGGCTTTGCGTTTGAATAAGGCTCTCCCTTATATTATTGGTATGCATCAAACAGGTTTTGTTGCTCAAAGACATTCTTCAAATAACACCAGATTAGCGTTTCATATTTTACATTTAACAAAGGATATGAAAGATCCGGCTTTCTCTGTTTCTTTAGATGCAGAGAAAGCATTTGATCGGGTAGAATGGACTTTTATGTATCAAGCAATGGATTGTTTTGGTATTGGTTCTCGATTTATACAAATGATTCAATCCCTGTATAGCTCCCCATCTGCTAGATTATATATAAATAATACTTTTTCAGAAAGGTTCTTTTTAGAAAGGGGAGTTAGACAGGGTTGTCCATTATCTCCTTTGTTATTTGATATTGTTTTGGAACCTCTACTTTTAGCTATTCAACAATCAAAGGAGATAGAAGGTGTTCCTTATGCAGGTCGGGAATATAAAATTTCTGCTTATGCAGATGATATTTTGATTCATTTGAGAAATCCGGAGTCAACCATTCCACATTTATTGGATTTGATTGATAAATTTGGAAAATTTTCAGGTTATAAAATAAATTGGAATAAATCAGAAATTCTTCCTCTAAATGTACATTGTATAAAAGGCTTATTTGATTCGTTTCAGTTTAGTTGGAAGAAAGATGGAATAAAATATTTAGGAATTTGGATAAAAAGTACATTGGAAGAAACAATGAAGGTAAATGAAAAATCCTTATTACTAAAAGTTACAGAATTGTGTAAGCAATGGAATCCTTTGCATATTTCTTGGTGGGGGAGAGTGCAAACAGTAAAGATGATGATTTTGCCTATAGTTTGTTACCAAATGAGTATGTTACCAGTTTATTTTCAAGAGTCCTTTTACAAAAAATTAAATAATATTTTGACAAAATTTGTTTGGCTTGGGAAAAAACCAAGAATTGCTTTAGTATCGTTGCAAAAATCAATTGTGGAGGGTGGGGTAAATTTTCCAAACTTTTATAGGTACCATCAAGCCTATATATTGCGTCAAGGTATGTATTGGATCCTCCCTGAGCTTATTGATCATCAACCAGATTGGTGTCTCCTATGAGACTTCCACATGTATTAAGTATCAGATTTCATAAATATGCTAAGGACAATATAATTTTATTGAATACTTGGAAAACTATTAAATTTATTGATAAATTAACAGAGGTACCAATAATGAAATCTACTTTACAGTCCTTATGGTTAAACTCCAAGATTCAAATAGGCGGTGCTGGAATCGCTTGGAATAATTGGATGCAGGCAAATATTAGGACATTAGATGATCTTATTTCTAATGGTAATCTGCTTGAGTTTTCACAACTGCAGCATTCATTTGGTATTTCAAACACTCAACAATATAGGTGCTTGCAGTTGAAGCAGGCTATTCAGATGGGGTTCCCTGAATGGAAAAATTTGAAAACTTATTTTAGCTTGCAAATCCTTTGCTACCAAACAGATTTAATAGGACATCAGGCTGCCCAGTGGTATAAATTGATTTCTGGATTTTTAAATAAAAAACCAAAAAATAGTCTTAGAGATATTTGGAGTATCGAGTTAAAACAGCATATTTCTGTTTCTCGTTGGCCACGAATCTGGACTTGGAGATTAAGATGTACAATGTCAGCATCTATGAGACAAACATGGTTGTTTTTATTACATAGAATTTTTTGGACTCCAGTTAGGTTGAATAAAGTAGATAGTTCTAAATCTAATAGATGTTGGCATTGTCATATTGATATTGGGACTTTGGATCATCTTTTATTTTTTTGTCCATTGATACTTGGCTTTTGGAAGTCGATTTGGGGGCAAATTAATAATATTCTTCAATCCTCTATTCCTTTGACATATGAAGCAATAATTTTTGGAACGATTCTGCATGATAAACCCACTTTGGATAGAAATAATAGTCGCCTTTTCATGATCTTATCAGGAATAGGGGTTCAAATGATCACATCTAATTGGAAAAATCATGATAGGATTAATTTTAGTTTTTGGTGGGCAACTGTATGTGCAACATATAAATATGAAAAGATTATGGCAGAGCATTTAGGGTTTGTTAAATCCTTTAAGGGGATTTGGGGTCCATTAACTAATTTTATCACATTATAATTAAAGTGATTCCTTTTTCTTTATGTTAGATTCCTTTGCACATCCAGGGTGGGGGGTGTATTATTTATTTAGAGGTATAAATTTCATAATATTCTATAATATTGATGAGTATAATATAATATCATTACTGTTATAGGTTAAGAAGGGATTTAAAATTTTTATTGTAATATTTCTGATGTTAATAGTGTATTTTCATATAGTTGTTGTTTTTTTTTCGATTTTTCAAATGTATACATTGTCAAGTTCAAAATATCAATAAAGAAATAAAAAAAAAAAAAAAAAAAAGAAAGTGAATCCCAATTCACTGCTTTCTCTTCTCCAGTACTGTATATAAGGTTGAATCCTTTTTTAAAGTTTCTAATGCAAATATTGTTTTGGGTGATTTTCTTTTTCAAACAATTAGTATATAAATGCTTATAAATAAATAAACGGACTCACTCTGCCACTAAATCTTTGGGAACTGGACTTAGAAGTTTTAATCAGAGAATTTATAGCATATGCTAACAATGGCTGGAGGAAGATTCTTACAGCTTACTCAAAGGATATGGGGAGGATATTGTTGAGTAGGAGACAATAAAGATTACAAAGAGCTTTTTCTGACACTTTCTGTTTCTTGAGCTAATGAAGGACATTATTGTTACTGTGTGTTCTGTTCTTTGCCCTTTGGACAACAAGCTTGCACAGCACTGGTAATGTTAACTCTGCCTGGACAGTGTACTACCTCTGTCCATTCTCAAAAAATACATCCAAAATATTTTTTTCAAGAATTTTCTACTTCTACGTCCAGCCGTTTGATCGTCCAGACTGCTAAGTCATCTATCTTTATACCCCATTCTCGTTGGAAAAATTGTTCAAGTCCAAAACACCTAGAAAAGACCTTTTAGATGTGGGAGGGGTCAGCAAAGTGATGGACTGGCCAGCCAGACATGGCAACAGGGTAGTGGAGCACCTTACAGGACACTGCTGTGAACTTCACAAAAAGGGTGCAACATAAACATCTCACCACAACTCCCTTGCAGATCATTGTAAGCCCCCCAAAACCTACTATACCCACCTGCCTACCACCCCAATAGCCCTTATGGCTGCAGGTGCCACCTATATGGCAGTACAGTAGGGTTTTGCGGGGGTTTTGGTGGGCTCATATTTTCCACCATGAATGCAGTAGTTAAGAGTGGCTTATGGGCCTGGGTCCTCCTTTCAATGGGTCACCAGCCCACTCCCCATACTACTTATGTCACCTCTGTGCAGCTCTACTAGGCTTTCCTATGCCAGTTCTGGATGCAGGTATGTACTTTTTTATGGTGGTAGGGGTGGGGTGGCGGGGATGGTGGTGTCAGTAATCACTGGGGGAGTGTGTGGAGGTCTGTACTTTGTGTCAAAAAGGTCTTCAAAGCCATAATTGTACACATTATTAGTGAATGTCCAGCTCTGGCTCCTCTAATTGCCTCCTTATGAAATGTAGCTTGTTTGCTTACTGCTGTGTTATTTTCAATCATTATTAAAAAAAAACAAACAAAAAAAAAACTAAACAACAGCACATATTTCTTTTATACTTAACTTTTTAATGCAGATTAACTCTAGCCCCAAAAGAGAAAGGACGCTGAGTAAGAGCTCCTTTGTGAACTCTTGAGAAAGCCCTTTTGGGCGAAATGGGTCCCGTCGGGGCATGCTAGAGACACTGCATTAAAAGGATAAGTAAAAAAGGAATATGTGCTATTGTTTAGTCTTTTTTTGAATAATGATTGAAAATAACACAGCAGTAAGCAAACAAGCTACATTTCATAAGGAGGCAATTAGAGGAGTCAAAGCTGGACATTCACCACTATTGTGTACAATTAAGGCTTTGAAGACCTTTTTGCCATCCTGTAATTGAATCCGAACCAGTGAGGAGTACGATTGTTGTGGTTGTTTCCAGTTTGTCTCACTTTTTCATCTTCTACATCCTTCTAGTGGTCTGTACTTTTTCCCTGCAGTGGTTATTTGGTAACTTTAGTTACCTTCTGGGCACTTATACCTGTTTTTAGATTGCCTAAGTCACAACATATAAGTTCCATCTAGGCAGTCTCATTAAACTATCTAGGTCAGCCTATATCCCGCCTACCTCCCGCCCTAACTACTCCTTCAAAAATGCCCCTTTTCACTCTGGGCGTACAGTGGCAATGAAAAGGCTAAGCTGTTTTTAGATACGTCTAAAACCCATTTTGATTATCGTCTTTTTGATCGTCCAAGTACCGATTTAGGTGGATTTTTAGATGTATTTCCGTTTTGATTATGAACCGCTTAATGAACAGTGGTTTATTTATTTTAAAAGTTTCTATACCATCAAAAATCTCAGCGGTTTCCAAGATTACATACATAAAAAGCATAAAATACACCTACACTAAAACATAACAATCCAAGATCACCACACCTATAGCTATTGACACAAACAGTACCATTTACATTACTTAAAAAAAAAATACTCCAGAGTAAGGCAGCTTCAAAGAAATTATCAGGTCATATTAGAAGCGCCAACAAATAACTTTATCTTAAGCAATTTTTTAAAAGTGGGATATTCTGCATATAACCTTATTTGACCAGATAACCTATTCCATAATGACATCCCTGTGATTGTAAACATTTTCACCTGTAGATACATAGGGCTCCTTTTACAAATGTGTGTTAGGGCCTTAACGCACGGAATAGCGTGTGCTAAAATGCCGCATGCGCTAGCCACTACTGCCTCCTCTTGAGCAGGCGGTAGTTTTTTGGTTAGTGCACGCTTATAGTGTGTGCTACTCCAGTGCGTGCACTAAAAATGCTAGTGCACCTTTGTAAAAGGAGCCAAAGTTTATATTTGTAAATGATTGAAATACTAATTTCATACTACAAACTGATTGGTACCAGAGTCACTGGTATCAATATGGCACCACCTGGTGCAGAGTTTGATGCACCAGAGATAATACCTTAAAATGAATCCTCTGTTCAATTGGTAACCAATGTAAACTTTTTAATACAGGAGTAATATGTGATGTTCTCATCGCACCACTAATTAGTCTGGCTGCAGAATTCATTATAACCTGCAATGCTCTCAGCTTTACTTTAGCCAGTGCCAACAGCAGCGAATTACAATAGCTCAAGAATAGCGATTGTACCACCATTCTAAAGTCATATGTTGTTAGGAGAGATTTTAATCTACTGTATATAGTAGACGAAGCTGAGCATAGCCCTTTTGAACCGTATTCAGAACTTGTTACCCCTTGCTAATCTTTAAAAGTAGTCAACCTCTGGATTAGTATCATAAATTAGAAATTCTGTAGAAATGAGAACCCAGTAAAAATTGGGTCTGATATTTAAAAGAGGTGTGCTCCTAACTTCGAGAGTTTAAGGGAAATATTCAACTATCTGTGGTTTCACCGGGTGGGATAGGACTGAACAAATTGCAGCTCTACACTCTTGAGGAACGTAGGGAGAGGGGAGACATGATCGAAACATTTAAGTACCTCACGGGACGTGTCGAAGTGGAAGATGATATTTTCTTTCTCAAGGGACCCTTGGCCACAAGAGGGCACCCGCTCAAACTCAGGGGCGGAAAATTTCATGGCGACACCAGAAAGTATTTCTTCACAGAGAGAGTGGTTGATCATTGGAACAAGCTTCCAGTGCAGGTGATCGAGGCAGACAGCGTGCCAGACTTTAAGAATAAATGGGATACCCATGTGGGATCCCTACGAGGGTCAAGATAAGGAAATTGGGTCATTAGGGCATAGACAGGGGGTGGATAAGCAGAGTGGGCAGACTTGATGGGCTGTAGCCCTTTTCTGCCATCATCTTCTATGCTTCTATGTTTCTATGAATTGGAAATCATCAAATTAAACAATATTCAGCAATAGCTCAGTTTGTGGAAATTCATTTAGCAGAATTTTATGATAACTGACTTCCTTCACTGATAACATGGAGGGATATTTTCAAAACATAAGTCTAAGTCCGATTTGGACATATGGCGCTAGATGTCCAAAGTCAGCAGTAAGAAAATGCCTATTTTTGAAAGGCAAACCACCATACGTGTAGAAATAATTTTTTTAAAAAAAATATCCTCTATCTAGACGTCCAGGCTATTGGGACACCCAGACCACCAGGACGTCTATCTTTATACCACATTTTTGACCAAAATTTTGTCCATGTCCCAAACGCCCAGAACAAGACCATTTGGACGTAGGAGGGGCCACTCCTGTAATGGACTGACTACCCAGACCTTGCAACAGATCAGTGTGGCACCTTAGAAGGCCCTGCTATGAGCATCACATAAAGGGTGCTAGATAAACATTTCACCAGACTCCCTTATAGGTTATGGTGAGCCCCCTCCAAACACCGCCCAGATCTACTATACCTACCTGTCTATAACCTCAATAACCCTTAAGGCTGCAGGTAGCACCTATATGGCAGTAGAGTAAGGTTTTGGGTTTTTTTTTGGTGGGATCACATTTTCCACTATGAATGTATTGGTTAGAGTGGCTTATGTGACTTACTACTCCTCTCTATGGTTGACTAGCCCACCCACCAGTCTACTTAACCCACATGTGTGGAGCTCTACTAGGCTTCCCTATACCAGATGCTGATGTTCTGGAGATAGGTATGTATGTTTGTATTTTGATCTTTATGGATGTGAGGGGGGCCTGTGAGCACTAGGGTAGTGTGGGGGTGTTAATGCATGCAGTGGTCATATGGTCAGTTTGGGCACCTTTGTGGCACTTAGACCAATCTAAAACAGATCTAGTTACAAACATATAAACTCTGTCCAGGATGTATTGCAAAATGTTTGATTATCACAGCAAGACGTCCATGTCTAACCCACCCTTGAGACTGCCCAAAGCCTACCAATAACACGCCTCCACCACACCCATCTCGTGCTCTGAACATACAAAGGCTAGAACACCACACTAGACGTACAGAAAGACAGATTTGATTATCGTCACTTGGACATCCTGGTGATTAGGATCTCCAAGTGCTGATTTAGGATGCTTTTTAGATGTCTATATCTTTTGATTATGGCCCCCTAGATTCCATATATAGGATCAGAGAATTCATTATAATAGAAATTTGTTCTAACATGCTTCCCATAGTGTTGATCTTTTTGTGGGCAACTTTCCATTTGAATGGAGATGCAAAGCCTGATATAGGCTACTTTGCTATTAATGAAGAATGAAAAGCCTGATATATTCCAATGCAAATAAGAACAACTGATGTCTGTCTCTTCCCAGACCTGTAGGAGTGCAGAAAGCCTACTTCAGTTCAGAGTAGAGAATGACACGGTGACAAAATTCATCACCGTTCCCGTCCCCGCGGATAACCGCGGGAAATAATCCCATGTCATTTTCTAGTGTCTATTTCAACCTCGGTCCTTCTACACCAGCATTCTTCAAAGCAAAGCTTGCGGGTCAGAGGTTGTGGCCATTCATACTCTGATTCTTATGTGAGCCAAGGATAATGAAGTCATTGTGACATCACTGATGTGATTGGCTCTTAGGCACTGGTGGAATGAGGCATTATGACATCACAATATCTGCTCTGGATACTAGAGACTGTCTCTGGATACCAGAGACTATCTCAACTTCAATCCTTCTAAATCAGCATTCTTCAAAGCAAAGCTTGCGGGTCAGTGGTTATGCCCAATTATACTCTGATTCTTTCCTCTCTCCTTAAAGAATGACATGAAGATGGTTTCCCGCGGTTATCCGCGGGGACGGGAACGGTGATGAATTTTGTCACCATGTCATTCTCTAGTTCAGAGTTGTTGCAACACCTCTGGCAAACACATTCCTTCACACTCTGCTGAATCCTGTGGAAGAGAAGTTAAGCACAACTGAATGGAGATGTCAGCAAAGGATGCATTATTAAGAGATACATAAGAGCATAAGCATAAAAAGAAGTGAAATGTAATAGTTTGAATGTAAAATTAGAAGCTTTAAGGCACTTACTTTAAGTCTGAGGAAAACCAACCTAAATACTTAAGATAATCAGCCTTATAAAAGCCTTATGGAAACAAGCTATGAAAGCCCATTAAAATTAAAAACACGTAGAGAATCCATCATTTAAAGGCTAGGTTAATGAAAAATGTCCTACCTTATTAGTGCCTGCTATTTGCCTTTCACGTTCATTATTAATTAACAGATCCCTTTGCATAAAATGGAACTTGTAAAAGCACGTTTCTTTCCCATCATTTCCTGTTTAAAGTGCAAAGTAGCACTGTCCTTAGCCCAAGTCAGAGCTTGTACTTCCAAAGATTTTATCTTAATCTCAAAGTCACCCGTTTTATTCTCCAAACTTGATACTTTATTTTTAAGTTCCAAATTTTCCGAAAGCTTGGTGGTACAAAGCGTAGAAAGTTGTTGAATTTGATTCCCCTGTGAAGTTTGCATATTTGATATGGCCTCCCATATGGATTCCATAGTAATTACCTTAGGCCTTTGTAAGGGAACAATCTCAGTTCTAGAATTCCCTGTAGCTCCCAAAGTACCTGTAACCACCTCAGTTATCACGGAAACTTCTTGGCCTCCCAAAGTACCTGTAGCCTCCTTAGTAGTCAAAGAAACTTCATGGGCTTGCTGTAGTCTCACCACCGACTGCTGCAATCTTTAAAGCTCCTCCTCCTCCTTCCAGGATTGGTCCTCCCACTCAGAGAGGCCAGCAAGAGGGATCCCAAGCCGGCAAGTCAAAAAAGACTCCTCCATCGCAACGGGGCAGCAAGGCGGACTTCGCTCATCCAGAGATAGAGTGGCACCCTTGAAGGAGAAGTCTCGCGCTTCAGCTTGAACATTCTCTCCAGCTGTGGAAACCTCCGGTTTTGGGGTTCGTGAACTGCGATCCACCAAGGCGTCCATCGGGTCAAATGGTGCTGCAATTAGGAGATGTAATCTCTGGATTATCAATTTTCTGAAAGTTCAACCTATAACAGCCTTAGCTATATTTAAAAGATATTTGAATGAAATTCTGAAAGTACCAGAAACCTCGCATCCACCTCTCTCAAAAATATATTACCTTCAATAAGAATTAAATCTCAAAATCCTAACCAGCAGAATTTATCTGCTGATAGTTTGGATTTGACACAGTCTCTTGAGAGGTTTGATACTGAGGTTCAGGTTCCTGCTACATTAATACTACAATTTGCCATCAATTCAGATAGAGATTGGATGCTTAAGATGTTTTTTAAGCATAAAGATGTTCCCTTTTTGACTAATATAATAAGAATGTATCCTGATTTATCTCGTTCAGCCCAGAGGTCAAGAAAGTAGTTTCTTATACTGAGACCTCTGGCTGTACAGTTAGGGGCAACCTTTGTTCTGAAATACCCTTGTAAGTGTGTTATGGCATTTAGAGGTAATAGATACGTGTTTTATGAATCACTGCATTTGTCTAAGTTTATTTCGGATAGAGAGACTATATGAGTTTTGCTTTTCTGAAGATAGCTCAGAACAGAAACGTTCATGAGCAGTCAGGTCGCCTCTTTAGTTTGCCTGATTTTTATTTTCTTTGGTGTTGTATTTCAGTTTTTCTTCAGCTACGTCTCCGATTATTGAGGACTAACTATACGTTGTAATAAGGTGATATTCTTTAAGTAATTTGGAATATTAGTTTTATTTACAGCTTACATTGTATTTTTTCTTATTATTGACTTGTAAAATTTATAAATAAAGTAAAAAAAAAAAAATAAAAGCACGTTTCTAAACTGTCTAATACAACTCCTGGAACATTCCGATGAGCCAACAATGTCCTACTTGAACTTGTAACTATGGGCTCCTTTTACTAAGGTGCGCTAGTGTTTTTAGCGCACGCAGGAAATTACCGCACGCTATACCACATGCTATGTTTCTAGAACTAACGCCAGCTCAATGCTGGCGTTAAGGTCTAGCGTGTGCGGCAATGTAGCGCGCGCTGTTCTGTGTGTTAAAGCCCTAGCGCACCTTAGTAAAAGGAGCCCTTAAAATGTTAACACAAACATGGCAGAAAAGGGAAATATTTACTGCTACCAAAGAGTGGTTTGAAAAATTTTAAAAGCTTAGAGGGTCTTTTATAAAGCCACCCATTCAGTTTCTATGGGCTTTGGTGCTTTTACTATGGCAGTATCTCTACCACGGTTTTGTAAATGGGGCCCTTAATGACTTACACAATGTCAAAATGAATTGAGCAAATAAATGTAGCATTATAAACATGAATATCATGAACTACTACAGAAAATTATTGAAAAAACTGGTAGAAACCAGAACAAGTTTCCTACTGAAAGTAAAGTCCTGAAAATATATTTTATTGATATTTCAAAAAGTGTTATATCAAAGAAAAATCTTTGATAAGGGAATTTAAGAATAAGCATGAAACAGAACAATTTCAAATAGAGCTAAAACAATTAAATCTGCTTGCATTTCTTGTTCATTCAAATTAGATCACAAATGCAGAGGAGAACAATTTTATAAGCCAAAGGAAATTGGCAGAAAACAAAATCAGTAAATAATAAGAAATCAATTACACCAAGCCTTATCTGTTTTTTTCTTGCAGACAGTTCTGGAAACTAGTTCTGTTTCTGATGATACAGCACTTGTTACTTTTTTGCCCTCAAAGAAAAAAATCATAACTGAGTTCTATCATAGAAAGCATACTTTATATTTTTAAGCAGAATAACACATTTACAAAGATATTTAAATTGAAATTTTGCCCCTAAGGAAACAACTTAGGAACAAAACTTTTTTCCTTCCTAACCTGTGCATATTTTCATACATACAGAAAAATGCTAATCTTATCACCCATGAACAAGCATTCAGTAGTACAAAAAAAGAAAGGATCCCTTTTGCAAAGCTGCAGTAACGATCCCCATGCAGAAAATGCAGCTCAGCACATTCCATTTCTATGGTGTCACAGAGAAGCCCCTGCTTTGAGCACCAGAGTATGTCTGGAGAAACTAGCAGTGGGTAAAATACCCAATGATTTGGCCCATGGTTCCTACACCTATACCGTAAACCAATACCATAGCCTAGAGCTGGGTGAAGGAAAGGGACACCTATGGGAAACCCTAGGGAAAATGTAATGTAGTCCAGGGTCCAAAGAGATAACACTATCAGCAGCAGGATAAAAAATGAATTAAATAAATAAATGTACAACCATATTGCACTTTAGGAAAGAGTGTCCTTTGTGTGCCTGTTTGATGGATGTGAATGTAGGAGAACAGTTTCATGGCGAAAGTTGGCAAATGTGTAAGAGATTATGAAGTTGAGGCATGAATAGAAAGTATGGGAACATGTGATGAGTAGGAATGTTACTCTGAATAGTTCATAGGGTTTGAAAATCACATGTGAAATGAGCATTGCTATAATCCCTGACAGGGAAAATAAAACTGTTCTTTTAATAAAAGCAATGAAGACTGGCTAAATGGGCCTCTTTGGGATCTCTGTCAGGACATTTTGTTTGCATTCCTTGTTAGTGGAACATTAAAGATTTAAAGGACAGTAAGCGGCACACTCGGGCTCATGGTTTTTGTAGAAGAAAAAGAAAAAAAAGGAAAAATGTATTTGGAGCTGAAACCAAGAAGCAAACACAATGTAAATGTGTAGGTGAATAACTCATTATGAGTGAATAGCTCTAACCAATATTACACCAATATAGCCAATGGAACTTCCATGTTGGCTCCATTTCCTGTCCACCCCAAATCTAATTTTTCAAGATATGCTGATTACCTTTATTTCTAGCCTCAAATATGTCCATAATAGATGTTTTTATGATAGATGCTGTCCAAGAGAATATGAACATATCATGTAATTAACTCAAACATGTGTCAAAATATGGGTATCATCAACATACGTATATGAGTTTTTATGGTGTATTATTTGTATTATCCAATTTTTATTGTACAACCACCTTGAACTATATGATAAGGTGGTATATCAAATTATTAATAAACTTGGAAACTAAATAAGGAATAACAAGGACCTTATGTAGTAATAAACTTCTTGATCACTTTTGACATAGAATTTCATAATTAATGCATTCTAGCACACATTTGACCTTGCAACAATAATCTGGCATGAAATACTCATATTTAACTCATGGTCCAGCAAAACACCTAAACAATTTTCTTTATTTGTTTTGGCAATCATTGGCTCATTCAATATATAGCTTGCTTCACTGTTATTGAGAACTAGGTTCCTCGCCACATTAAAACCTCATTTGCTATTGATCTCTTCATTTTCCAAGGATGTCTAAAATCATTTTACAGTACAAGCATGTTCTCTGTGGCATTTACTACCGTGCCCAATTTTGTATTATCAGCAAAGATTGAAACATTACTCTTTATGCTCATTCTCCAATCATTTCTAAATAGATTTAAAAAGTAATGGACCCAGTATTGAACCTTGAAAACATAAAAAGGTCATTATGCATTGCAGACAATGTGTTTAGTTTGGCTATTACGGAAAACACCAGAAGATGTAATTTGAAGCTTCAAAGGGGAGGGGGGAAATATTGTTTGCTTGGAGGAGCAGTCATTTTATCTTTGGGATGCATGTTTATGGAATCTTATACTATAGAATTTGGTGTGTAGTGTCTTTGGACCTTTTGAAGACACAGTTGTATAATATGACCGTAATAGGTATTAATATATATGCTAATGCACTACCCATCAATGAAAGGAAGCTCTTTCAATGATACTAGTAATTTTGTAAGATATATAGAATGAATGCATTATTGTATAAATGCATAAGATGAGGTATATAGGGTAAATATAGTATACTCAAGTGTGTATATAGGGCAAATATTTAGTAAGTAATTGCTGTAAAAGACTAAATGTAAACGATATGTAAATGCATTGTAACATCACTTAGAAGCTCTGTATTGTAACACCATACAGAAGCTCAAGGATTGTAACACCATTATAGAAGCTCATACAAACTCTCTCTGAATTGACTCCCCAGTCATTAATAGCAGTACAGAAGCTTTCAATAAACAATAAGTAAAAGAGGAGAAGACTAGCTCTAAACCTATAGGCACAATTCTACCTAAGTCAGGAAGTACAAAGGTAAGTAAATATCAGGAGGCACTCATTTGTCATTTCATTCTCATATTTGGCAAATGCAATACACAATTATTTTAACTCCATAATAAGAATAGCAATTTTGTTTATTTTAAAGTTTGGAGATAAGATATGGGTGGGCGTACGAACTTGAATTTGGATTCAGTGCGCATTCTTGCAAGCACAACTACCCAGTATGATATAGTCAATGGTATAGTAAGATTTATGGTACACTAATCAGTTACATAAACAAATACGTGCCTGTTAGTTTTCTAGGGAAGACCATAAGATCTCATCCAGGTTCAGCTATCAGACCTAGGCTAAAGCGAAATACTTTTATTATGAAAATAGAAAAATATAATTCATAAGCCAGCAGCAATAACTAATTATTGTTCATAAAATATCCGAATACATATATGAAACTCAGTACATAATTATCACACAACACTTGTTAGATAAATGAGATAAACTAATTCTTACTCTCTAAATAATTCCTTATAATAATAATAATTCCTGATTAGCAGCAAACTAAGTATATCGCTTAACACCACAGGTGCTTTACAAATCCTTATCCTAAAGACAATAGGATTCTCTCTCTCTAACCCAGCTGAAAAGACATATAATTCCTTATCCTCACCATCCAATTAGGCCGTAGCACAGAATCAGGTGAAATGGAAGACGTCTTCCCTCAGCTCAGCAGATATGGAGATCCTTCTGTTTAGGAACAGTCCGTCAGCAAATGGAGAAGCTGTAACTTAGGTTGGCAGCAAAGGTTTCCTTTATGTGATGGAATCCAGATCTGTTTAAAGTCCGGTTCTCTCTCTCTCTCTCAGGCAGAGAGTCACAAGAGGTAACTTTTCAGGTCTTAATTATTATAGAAAATGCAGAGTAACCTATGATAAGATGTGAGTACCCTCACAACCTGGCACAGACTAAATTATAATTAGCACATTTCACTTGGATCTCATCAGATGACCTCTCCAGACCAATCCAGAAACAGATGAATAGCCTTTCTGTATAGAGTCTCGTACAGGCTGTGAGACAGAGGTGCCTTCGTTAGATAAGAAGTATAAGAGCAATTCCTCCCCCAAGATTCACACAGGCTAAGCATTAAGGCATAGCTGGATGTCCTTGACTAGAATACAATTCTGGTACATACCCAGAATGCATCAAGCAGAAACAGCAAAGATGTGTTCTTCTTTCTCTTCTTGCTAGGTTTAGGCTGGAATGATTTCTTGCAAACAATGGTTCAGGCTTGATGATATCAGAGAGGCTTAACCTTCAGGTGCAAATAAGGAAACACCCCTACAATGGAATAGAAAAAAAAAATAAAAGATGTGACTTGAATAAAGAATGTATTCTTTCCCCAGTTTCTCCAATTTATTATGTAACTTCTTTCTTCATGCATTCTGTAATTCGCTGACTGTCCAGCCTTCTTTCTATGTGAACTGCCAATGTTATCCCACTCCACAAAAAGGGATACAGGTCAGAGGCTGAAAACTATAGACCGGTGAGTCTCACATCGTTAGTGAGTAAACTCATGGAGAAATTGATCAAGAACAGATTGGACACATTTCTGGATGATGAAAGATTAAGGGATCCCCGCCAGCATGGCTTTACAAAAGGAAGGTCTTGTCAATCCAACCTGATAAGCTTCTTTGACTGGGTAACAAAAAAGTTGGATGAGGGTGAGTCCCTAGATGTCGTGTATTTGGACTTTAGCAATGCTTTTGATAGTGTTCCACACCGTAGGTTATTAAACAAGATGAACTCACTAGGACTAGGAAAAACACTGACAGCATGGGTACAAGACTGGCTTAGCGGCAGACTTCAAAGAGTAATGGTGAATGGTATTCCCTCAAAAACATCAAAAGTGACCAGAGGAGTGCCACAGGGTCCGATGCTATTTAATATCTTTGTTATGGATCTAACTCAGGGACTTCAAGGCAGAATTACATTATTTGCTGATGATGCTAAACTATGCAACATTGTGGGCAGAGCAACAGAGCCTGGTGACGCAACCAGGCCCAACACTATGGAGCAGGACCTGCTTTTGTTGGAACAATGGTCCAGTACTTGGCAACTAAACTTTAATGCCAAAAAATATAAAGTGATGCATCTTGGGAGTGGAAACCCATGCAGAACATACACCTTGAACGGCAAAAACTTAGCAAGAACCACTGCAGAAAAGGACTTGGGAGTTCTCATCCGGGAAGATATGAAAGCTGCCAATCAGGTGGAGAAAGCTTCAGCAAAGGCAAGACAAATGCTGGGTTGCATCAGGAGGAGCTTTATCATCCGGAAGCCTGAAGTCATACTACCACTGTACAGTACTCCAGGTGAGTCCTCACCTGGAGTACTGTGACCAGTTTTGGAGACCACATTATCGAAAGGATGTGAAGAGAATGGAGTCGATCCAGAGAATGGCCACTAGGATGGTCTCAGGACTTAAAGACATTCCATATGAAGCATGTCTGACCAGACTACGCTTATATTCTCTCGAGGAGCGCAGAGAAAGGGGGGACATGATAGAAACATTCAAATACATCACGGGTCGAATTGAGGTGGAGAAAGAAATCTTTTTTCTTACAGGTCCCACGGCGACAAGAAGGCATCCACTAAAACTTAAGGGGGGAAGATTTCATAGTGACATCAGGAAATACTTCTTCACCGAATGGGTGATTGATCGATGGAATAAACTTCCACACCAGGTGGTCGAGGCCAGTAGTGTACCAGACTTCAAAAGTCGATGGGACAAACAGGTGGGAGTGCTACAAAGTTATGCATGAAAGAGAGGTACACCAGGGAGGGAGGGTTCTTAAGTTGGCAGACTTGTTGGGCCGCCGGCCCTCTTCTGCCATCATTTACTCTATGTTTCTATGTTTACAAGCAGTCAGTCTTGTATGGATAGCAGCTGGAATACATCCATTCAATATAGAGTGGAATAACTGAGTAGACGGATTGGCCAATTGATCCTTTTCTGCCATCATACAGTATATTTAGTTCCTGAAAGCTAGTTAAAAATGTTAGTCCAATAATAACAATATTATTATTATAATCACATTATGGGGCCCTTTTACTAAGCACCAGTAAGCCACATAAATAAAGCCAGACAGGCCTACAACACATTCCGAAAATCAATTAAAACCGCTCTATTTGACAAATTCCTTGCCTAATCAAATGACCTCTCCCAGGTATTCTTTCCCCATTTAACCCCAACGAATTATGTAACATCTTTCTCCTCTCATGTATTTTTTCCCCAGGTTCTCCAATTTATTATGTAACTTCTTTCTTCATGCATTCTGTAATTCGCTGACTGTCCAGCCTTCTTTCTATGTGAACTGCCTAGAAGTCATTTTGACTATGGCAGTATAGAAATGCTTCCCCCCCCCCCACCCAATAGTTAGCAGTACATAGCTGGCTGGAAACGGCTCTCAGCAGACTTACCCCCTCTTTTACTAAGGTACGATATGCTTTTTAGCATGTGGTAAATATTAGTGTGCGTTAAACATGTGCTAAATGCTAACGCATGCATGTTATCCTATGGACGTATTAGTGGTTAGTGCACGCGTTGATTTAGTGTGCTAAACTGCTTAGCGCACCTTAGTAAAAGAGGACCTTAGTCCTATTTGGTTGGCTATTTGACGATATTCAGTTGGGAGATAGCTGCTATCTCCCATTGAATATCAGGCTCAAGGCAAGTCTGATGACTGTCTATGTCATCGAGTGTCCAGCTAAGGAACATGGATAGATAGACCCACCTAAAAGTCTGGGCTATTTATGGCCATTAAGCCTTAGCTGTCTAAGAGTGAGCAGGCAATCTGTGCCCTGGATCTTCAATGCCGGTGACCCCGTGGTTCAGTATCGATTCCTTTATGTACAGTAGACTCAAAAGTTTTGTGCTCCAACTTATATAAACCATGGACAGACTGTAATAGACTAACTATTGAACAGGGCCTTATCTACAAAAGATAACAGCTGTGTGTTCCTGTCAGATTCAGGCAACAGATGCTTGGAAGAATTCATGCAAGTCATATTGATATCAATGAATTCAAATGATATGCTAAATAAGTACTTTTTGGGCCATCTATTAATCCTGAAATTGATAACTTTGTCCAGAGGTGCTATATATGCTAAGATCCAATCAAACATTGCCCAAAAAACCCTACACTCTCATCCAGCACCTACTAATCCATGACAATAGATGAGAATCAGCATATTTCACTTTGAGGAAGTTGAATACATCCTAGTAGTGAATTACTTGAATAATTACTTTGAAACAGATAGCCTGTATAAGAAAGATCCTGCCATTATAACTAATTATAGACCTAGTTCCGATCATCCTTTTGTTTTGAAAATCTGACTGCACCAAACAAGTTGAAACTTATTGTCACATACTGTTACTAAGATTTGATGCACAGCTTCCCATATTGAAGATCCCTGCCTTTCCATTGGATGGCACTCAGCGGCAGGAGTCACTGTATTTTTTAATATATGCAGGTGACAGAATTTGAATGTTAATGTTATCAAGTTACAGTTTCTCGAGAAAATAGAGCTGAGATTGAAGGGATCCATTATATATCTGCAAAAGCCATTCAACCTTTTAGTCACAAATAATTTTATAATAAAATTTGTATATTTCTCTCTTCTACATTAGATAGCAATTGTAAGAAAATTTGATTTTTATCAAATTCATTTTCATATTGTTCACTTCCTTAAAGGAAGAATCAAGTCTTCTGTGACAGCATAACACCTTGTTATTTTAATAGCCCCTGAAGAAGTCATAATTTTTTTTTTTTTTTTCAGTTTCTGTTTAGTACTTTGCAGCCTACATATCTGCTGGGAGCAGGCGTTAGTTGTTATCCACAAATACTTTCAATCAGCAAGATTTTTTTTTTTTTTTCCCATTTATGGTATCTAATCGAAATCATTTAGTGAAAAATATGCAAGATGTCAACATATTTTGACATCTACAATAAAGTCAGAGCAGTAGAAGCTGTTCATTTGTTTATTAATACAGTGCAATCTCTTTCCTGCTGTAGAAAGCAGAATCTGAGAGAAAACAGATAAACGGAAGCCTGTTAATTATTGAACTTTTGTCAAGCAGCTGATGTTTGCCAGCTCCATGGTGTTTCACATCAAATCCCAGTCAATACAGGACAAAGAAGAGTTGCTCTTCATAACACAAAGTATTAATTTAACCTGCGACTGTGTTTACTGGATTGTTCCACTGATAGTTTAATGAAATGTCTGTTCACTTCTTCATTTAATATATAAATACTTGTTCTTCTTTAGTATATTATTATAAATATTTCTATTTTTTTTTTTGTTTGAAATAATTTTTATTGAGCAGAAAATACTGAGCAACCACAACAATGCAATAGGGAACAGAAAGCATACAGGGCCAAAAAACAGGAAAACAAACGGGAAACCCCCAACCCAAAGGGAGGAGGTACAGACCCCACAATAATATATTTTCTTTAAAGCAATACTTAGGGCTCCTTTTACTAAGGTGCGCTATGGTTTTTAGCGTGTGCTAAATATTAGCACGTGCTCACCACACGGTAAACGCTAACGTGAACATGTTAGTCTATGGATGCATTAGCGGTTAGCATGAGCTAAAACGCATAGTGCACTTTAGTAAAACAGGGAGTTTTCTTTCCACATACAGTGGTACCTTGGAATCCAAACTTAATCCGTTCCCGAATGCCGTTCAAGTTCCAAGACAAATTTTCCTTTTGAAAATAATAGAAACTAGATTAATCTGTTCCTTGGTCCCACAAACTCAGATTTTCAAATAAATTTAACAGTAAATACTCTGGACTTGTTTTGTAATTTTTATTCATAACACCCTCAGATATTAACCAATGATAATACAGTACAGTAAAGTAATGTGCAGTACAGTAATGTAAAGTAACCAATGATAACGGATTATGATGTTGAACCTAGAACAGGAGAGAGATTAACATTAGGTGGTTCAGGTAGAGATCGAATGTGAAAGCATGTGTTACCTTTTTAGGCTCTGTGCCAAGGATCCACTTGGGATCACCTTCCGTGTTGGCGTCAAGTGGTTCAGATGGTTCTGGAGTCTGCATTCTGCTCCTTTTTAGGCTTTTTGACAAGGTACAACATGTAGAGGGCTTGGGGGTCACTTTCCCTGTTGGCATCAGTTGGTTCAGGTGTCTGCATTCTGCTCCTTTCTAGGCTCTTTGCAAGGTACCACTTGTAGAGGGCTTGGGATCACCTTTTGTGTTGGCATCAGGTGGTTCAGATTGTTCTGGTGTCTGCATTCTGGTGGTATCTTTTGTGAACCAATGTTCCAAAGTGGTCCGATGATGGCGACCATTTTGAACTTTTCTAAAATGTTCAATGATGTTATCATTGAATAAGTTAACACACCTGTTAACAAGGGCTTTATCGGAGTGCCACTTCTCTATGACTGCCTGTGTTTTTGACCACATGCTGAGCAGATCCTTGATTTCAGCAGTGGGTATGGTACCTGCATCTCCCTCTTCCTCCCCTGAAGAAATTTCTTCTGCTGCTTCTTTTTGCTGCTGCTGGTTGAGGTGCTGAAACTCTTCTGTTGTCAGCTCTGTCCTGTGATCATCCACTAACTCATTGACATTCTCTTCACTGACTTCCAAACCCATGTACTTGCCCAGAGATATGATGAGAGGTGGTTCTTCAAAGCCTTCAACATTCCTTTCAGTAACATATCTGGCCAGAGATTTTTCCATGCAGAGCTCAACGTCCTCAAAGACACTTCCCTCCATGCTTTCTCAGTGATTCTTAGGCAATAGAGGATATTATAATGATCCTTCCAGAACTCTCAGAGAGTCAGTTCCATTTCATTTGTAACTTCAAAACATTTCTGAAACATAGCCTTGGTGTACAATTTTTTGAAGTTCAAGATCACCTGCTGGTCCATGGGCTGTGTAAGAGGAGTGGTATTGAGGGGCAAAAATTTTATCCTGATGAAGCTATATTTGCCCACCAAATTATCCTCTAGCCCTGGTGGATGTACAGGAGCATTGTCAAGGACAAAGGACAGCTTTTATCAGGAGGTTTTTCTCCTGCAGGTAAGCCTTTACATGAGGAGCATACTCCTCCTGACACAGAAAAGCCGACCTTTTTCAAAGATTAGCACCGGAGGAACCTGCCTCTTTCGCCGGCCCTTCTGCAGCAAGGAGAGGAGCGTGGGAGCCCTGCTCCGCCCCCCTCCAGACACAGAAAAGCCGACCTTTTTCAAAGATTAGCACCGGAGGAACCTGCCTCTTTCGCCGGCCCTTCTGCAGCAAGGAGAGGAGCGTGGGAGCCCTGCTCCGCCCCCCTCCCGACACAGAAAAGCCGACCTTTTTCAAAGATTAGCACCGGAGGAACCTGCCTCTTTTGCCGGCCCTTCTGCAGCAAGGAGAGGAGCGTGGGAGCCCTGCTCCGCCCCCCTCCAGACACAGAAAAACCAACCTTTTTCAAAGATTAGCACCGGAGGAACCTGCCTCTTTTGCCGGCCCTTCTGCAGCAAGGAGAGGAGCGTGGGAGCCCTGCTCCGCCCCCCTCCAGACACAGAAAAACCGACCTTTTTCAAAGATTAGCACCGTAGGAACCTGCCTCTTTCGCCGGCCCTTCTGCAGCAAGGAGAGGAGCGTGGAAGCCCTGCTCCGCCCCCCTCCCGACACAGAAAAGCCGACCTTTTTCAAAGATTACCACCGGAGGAACCTGCCTCTTTCGCCGGCCCTTCTGCAGCAAGGAGAGGAGCGTGGGAGCCCCGCCCCGCCCCCCTCCCGACACAGAAAAGCCGACCTTTTTCAAAGATTAGCACCAATTACAACAACCAGCAAACATGAAGCTCTTATTGATCCTATTGATCTATTTATTAAGCAATAACGTTAGGGATGTTATCTCGCTCTATCCAAAACTTCACTCCGTTCATTACCCTGTCACACCCATTAGGCCTCCAATTGACCAACAGGAAGAAAGAGTAAATCATATCAAAATAATCACAAGTAACGGTAGACCACACCGTACCACCAAAAAAAGAACAAGGGAAATAAAACCAATCAAAACCACTACACTCACCTTACCCATCACAACTACCTCTGTTCCCTGCGCCTACCTCAACACTAGATCAGTAAGGAACAAAGCTTTCTTAATCAAAGATTGGATCATCAACAATCAGTTAGCCTGCCTCTTTCTAACAGAAACATGGCTACTGTCCGAAGAAGATCAAATACTAAACGACCTAATGCCAGATAACTATAAAATTCACATGTTAAACCGCGAAGACAGAAGAGGGGGAGGACTGGCAGTCATCCTTAAGGAAGAACTTGAACTTGAATTAGTAGAATCCAAGATAACCAACCAATTAGAAATACTAGCATGCAAAATTGGTAATAAGAATCTAGAAGAGTACCTCTCCTGTATTCTATTTTATGTCCCGCCAAAAAGCTGGTCAAAGGCCAGAGAGGACTTCTATGAATTCATTCTACATAATTCAATTACTCCGTCTTACAATATTATAGCAGGAGATGTAAACATACACTTAGAGAATGAGGACAATCCTGACACGAAAGATTTTAAAAACTTCCTATCCTCACTCAACTACAATCTCCCTTCACCCACACAAACTCATGAAAAAGGCCATCAGTTAGTTTTGGTAGCTATGTCCTCAAAAGAGATCCTAAATCCTTCTATTTCTATATCCGACGGTATATGGTACCACGACATCTGGTCCGATCATTTCACCTACTACTTTAACTTAATCTGGAATCAACCAAAAGAAAAAACTCACCCAAAGATAAAAAAAAGAACATCTCACAAGGGGCCACATCAACCCACAGGAATACTGGGCACATTACGAATCACGTGAGGAAATAAATGAAGGGGATGAGTTCTGGGAACAGTGGACGAAAACAAGCACATCCATCCTAGATAAAATAGCCCCTAAACGAAACAGAACAAACCGCTCAAATAAATATAACAAATGGTTTGACTCCGAATTATTAAACATGAAACAATCAGTAAGACGACTAGAAAGGATCTGGAATAAAACAGGAGAAATATCAGACCGGAACAATTGGAGATCCAACATAAAGGACTACAAACAATTGATAAAAGAAAAACGAAAAACATTCTACTCATCCAAAATTCATACATCCAATATGAGTTCAAAAGGATTCAACACTAAAGAACTGTTCAACCTGGTGACAAATTTATTCGACACCACACGCCACAATCAATCCATGCACGACATAAAACTCCCATCAGCAGACGATCTAGCTCAACACTTTGACTCAAAAATTAAGAAACTAAGGAACAATTGCCCAACAAACAGCATACCTGCACATCAAATAGCCAACATACATGAAAACGAAATACCTGTGGATATGTTTTGGACCTCCTTTCAGGATCTAGAATGGAATAACTTCATAAAACTCTATAACAAGTACACTAAATCACACTGCATTCTAGATCCCTGTCCCCCCAACATTATGAAAACAGCCCCATTAGACTTTAAACTAACACTGTGGAGTTATCTGACCAATAAGTTCAAAAACGGAAAATTCCTAACGAATAACGGTCACATTATAATCACCCCAATCCCAAAAAATCGTAAACAATCCCTAACATCTGTAACCAACTATAGACCGGTAGCATCCATTCCATTCTTCGTAAAAATAATGGAAGGTTTAGTACATACCCAATTGATGAACTACCTTGATCAGTTCTCACTACTACATGAAACCCAGTCTGGCTTCAGACCTCTGTTTAGCACTGAGATGGTGATTGCAGCGACCCTAGAATACTTACCAACTTATTCAGCAAGGGCCATAATGCCTTAATCATGCAATTTGACATGAGCTCGGCCTTCGACCTGGTGGATCACAAAAAATTGCTACAATGTTTAGATGCAATCGGCATCGGAGGTGAGGTATTTGACTGGTTCCGAGGATTCCTTACGACCCGAACCTATCAAGTACGCTTCAACTGCAACCTCTCTAAAACATGGAGAAACCCATCAGGCGTTCCACAGGGGTCTCCATTATCCCCACTACTCTTTAACGTCTATATATCATCACTAGGCATGCAGCTGGCCCAACGGGGTATAAAAGTATTCAGTTATGCAGATGACTTTACAATCATTATCCCGTTTAATACGTCACCCTCCGAAATCACCCCCACGGCAACAGAAGCGCTAAACCTGATGGAACAATGGACCACAGAATTCAAACTGAAGCTTAATTCAGATAAAACTAAATTCTTCATAGCCTCGCCACACCCACATATCACCACAACACCACTACGCATTAACAATCTTAACTACCTTATTCAACCTACAATGAAGGTTCTGGGGGTAATACTGGATCAAGGTCTAACTATGAAAGACCATGAGGACTCCCTAGTCAGAAAGGGGTTTTTTGCTCTCTGGAAACTTAGGTCCATTAGAGCATACTTCGACGCTTCAGCATTCAAAATTCTGGTACAATCCCTAATACTAAGTCACCTTGATTATTGCAACATTACCCATCTGGCAATCACCCGGAAGCAAATGCAGAGACTACAACTGATACAAAATGCAGCAGTCAGGTTGATCTTCAGACTGAAGAAGTCCGATCATATAACCCCTTCCTACCGACTCCTGCACTGGCTGCCAATGGAGGCACGTACGAAGTTCAAACTGGGATGTCTCTGCTTCAAGGTATTATCCGGTCTAGCCCCTAAATATATAACAGACCTCTTCTCATTCCCAACCAACAGACATGAGAGAAGAGCACACCAGAAATTCGTTTCCCCACCAGCCATAGGATGCAAATATAAGAGACACCATCAACAACTTCTATCATACCAAGCAGCCTTATGGGGCAAAGACTTGGAAAAACTAATTACACACACAAACAATTATGGTGAATTTAGGAAACACCTAAAAACATACCTGTTCTCGAAATACCTAGGTGACGAATCAGGACAATAGCCCCCATCGCAATCCCTCCCCAAATTAGATCTTGTAAACTGTTACCTCTAATCTCTAACTATGAATGTTCCTTTCAATTTATGGAATTTTTCTAATTCACTGTAAACCGCATGGAACTCCACGGTCCTGCAGTATATAAACTGTTGTTATTATTTTCATTGTTGCTACTATCAGATATTCACTGCTACACTCTGTAATTCGATGTCTGCACAGTTTCTCTTCATTGTAAACTGCCTAGAAGTCGCAAGATTGTTGGCGGTATATAAGAATAAAATTATTATTATTATTATTACTCCTCGTGTATCCACTCAGTGACGAACTGCCTGGTAACCCATGCTTTCACATTCAATCTCCACATAACATTAAGTTTGCTCTTAATGATGTTATTCTTTTTAAAGACCCATGGATTTTCTGAATGGTATACGAGGAGAGGTTTGATCTTGCAGTCCCCACTAGCATTATAACACACCAACAGAGTGAGGTGGTCTTTCATTGGCTTATGGCCTAGTATAGACTTTTCTTCCTTTGAGATGTATGTTCATCGGGACATCTTTTTCTAAAAGAGGCCAGTTTCGTCACAATTGAACACTTGGTTTGAAAAATAGTCCTCACTGATCACAAACTTCTTAAACTCCTTTACAAACTTTTCAGCTGCTTCCAAATTAGAACTGGCTATCTCTCCATGCATAACAACATTATGGATCCCAGTTCTTTTCTTAAAGTTCTCAAACCATCCTCTACTGGTTTTTCATCAGTAGAATCAGGCAGGCCTTTCACTAGATCATCGTGAAGAACCTTGGCTTTCTTACAAATGATTGTCTCAGAAATCACATCACCAGCTAGCTGGCATTCATTAATTATTATTATTATTAGGATTTTGTATACCGCCTATCAAGGTTATCTAAGCGGTTTTACAATCAGGTACTCAAGCATTTTCCCTATCTGTCCCAGTGGGCTCACAATCTATCTAATGTACCTGGGGCTATGGAAGATTAAGTGACTTGCTCAGGGTCACAAATACAGAAGAGTTTTCCCATTTCCTCCATACTTTTTGATCTCTTAGAGGTCAGTTTAGTAACCTCTTTGGCCACATCAGCTGCTTTGATAGCTTCTTTATTTTTCAAAATCGTACACACAGTTGATTTAGGCATCCCAAACATAGTAGTGAGATCAACTACACGTGTACCACTTTCATGCTTAGCCATAAGCTCTTTATTAACTTCAATTGTAGCTCTAACAGCTTTCCTCTTGTTCTTATTTTCCGCTGGACACATGGCTAATATAGATGGCCTGAGGGCTATGCAGGAACAAGATCATGTCCCCCTGGCAGAGGCAGCAAGATCGAGTCCCCCTGGCAGAGGTAGCAAGATCGGGCCCATGTGGTAGAGGCACAAGATTGGGTCCCTCTGGCAGAAACAGCAAGATTGGGCCCCCTGGCAGAGGCAGCAAGATCAGGCCCCCCTGACAGAGGCAGCAAGATCGGGTCCCCCTGGTAGAAACAGCAAGATCGAGTTCCCCTGACAGCAACAGCAAGATCTGAATGTACGGGAACTACAAGCATTGCTCAGCTCAAAGCTTCCTTCTCAGGCGGAAACAGGAAGCTGCATCAGAGGGGAAGCTTTGGGCTGAGCAATGCTTGCAGTTCCCGTATGTTCGGATTCCAAAGCAGTGTTCAGATTCCGGGGCAAAATTACATTAAAAAAAAAAGTTCAGATTCCAAGTTGTTCGAGTTCTGGGGCATTCGGATTCCAAGGTACCACTGTACTGTATATGGTTTCATAGACAGGGTTAGTGACAGCCAAAATGTTTCACCTAGAACTTTTTCAAGGCTTTTCAAGTTTTATTTAAAATTTGATTCAATCACTTATCAGGACTTCTGATAAGCAAGTTACAAGTAAAAAAAAAAGGGGATTAAAATACAAAATGATTATAGTTGGGCCTCAGAACTCCATTTAGACCTTGGTACTTGGGAGGTTTCCCGGAATCTGGCAGGTTTGCCGCGTTTAATTCAAGGAGCTGTGTTGCAGGAATGTTATGCTCGCATTTTGTATAGAGGGTATATCACCCAAGCTCAACTATTCAAATTTGGGGGTGTTGCTTCTCCCCTGTGTTTTAAATGTGGTCAAGATCCGAACACGTTTGCGCATGCTTTGTGGACTTGTTGGTGTACGCAGGCTTTTTGGACTGAGGTTGTCTCCTATTTGAGCTCGCTTTTGGAGTCGTCGGTAGAGGGCACGGTTGAGCAGGTGGTACTGGATTTACCGGGAGCTTTTAGTTCCTTGCTTCCGGGGGCTCGATGGCTGTGTCGTAAGGTGTGTCTCCTGGCCCGGCGTTGTATCATGCAGCAGTGGACTTCCTCGAGTCCTCCGTCTTTTTGGCATTTGAGGGCTCTTCTCCATGAGTTGGTTCTTTGTGAGGCCCGGGAGGTGGGGGTTTCCCTTAAGCGTCGGCGGAGCTTTTTGCTGATCTGGGACCCATATGTCAACTCCTTGTCTCCTAGGGGGCGTGGCCTGCTCCTGAACACCTTGACTTGAAGCGGCTTTCTCCTGGCCAGTTCTGGATCTCGACGTCTCTCTGCTCTGGGGTTTGGGGGGGGGGGGTTTGAGGGGGGGAGGGGGGTTGTAGAGGGCTGGAGGGGCTCTGCTTAGAGGGAGGGGGATGCCTAGTTGGGTTTGTCGCCCTAGGGTCATCAGAGTTCAGACCCTGGGGGGGGGGAATTGGGTTTGTGCTTTTCTATGTCCGGTGTTCCACTCCCTTAGGGGGGTCGGGGGGGGTGTTGATGGGGGGTAGGTTTGGGGGGAGGCGGGACCTTGCGATGGTGGGAGATTTTCTGGGTTGGTGTTTGTGACATGCTTTGGTATGATTGTCTTGGTGTATGCAGCCGATGTATCTTTTTCTCTGAGCTGGTGTTTGTTGTTGCTGTATTCACTAATGCGTGCCTTATATTTTTTCATGTCAATAAAAATTGTTACAACCTAAAATACAAAATGATTATAACATAAACATTTTTAAACAATTTTAAATACAACTGGCTTAACATGAGACAATTACAACTTAACTAAAATGAAACTAAAGGTAAGTGGGAAGGAAATACAATTGAAATAGTAAAGGAGAACAATTAAGGGAAGCACAAAAGGTCCGAGGTTGCTGAAAGTTGTTTCTTATGGAAGTTAAAGATAGATGGAAAAAGTACCGAAATCAAGTTTTGAATGCTTCTTTAAATAAATGACTCTAAAAAAGAACAAGTATTTATATATTAAATTAAGACGTGAACCAATGATAATTGGGCACATAAAGCCAAACTAAGCAATGTAGAGGGCAAAAGCACAATAGACATAAATTCAATGTCCGACAACATGATGCACGACCTACTCCTACTGGAGCGCTGGTCTAGGTCCTGGCAACTCAGCTTCAATGCCAAAAAATGCAAAGTCATGCACCTGGGCAGCCATAATCCATGCAAGACTTACACCCTTAATGGCGAGATCCTAACAAGTACTGAAGCAGAACGAGACTTAGGGGTGATCGTCAGTGAGAACATGAAGACTTCCAATCAAGTGGAACAAGCTTCATCCAAGGCAAGGCAAATCATAGGTTGCATACGCAGGAGTTTCGTCAGCCGTAAGCCTGAAGTCATTATGCCATTGCATAGATCCATGGTGAGGCCCCACCTGGAATACTGTGTGCAATTCTGGAGGCCGCATTACCGTAAGGATATGCTGAGACTGGAGTCGGTCCAGAGAATGGCCACCTGGATGGTCTCGGGACTCAAGGATCTCCCGTACGAGGAACGGCTGGATAAGTTGCAGCTGTACTCACTCGAGGAACGCATTGAGAGGGGTGACATGATCGAGACATTCAAGTATCTCACGGGCCGCATCGAGGTGGAAGAAGATATCTTCTTTTTCAAGGGTCCCACGGCAACAAGGGGGCATCCGTGGAAAATCAGGGGCGGGAAACTGCACGGGGACACCAGGAAATTCTTTTTCACTGAAAGGGTGGTTGATCGCTGGAATAGTCTTCCACTTCAGGCTATTGAGGCCAACAGCGTGCCTGATTTTAAGGCCAAATGGGATAGACACGTGGGATCTATTCACAGAGAAAGGTAGGGGAGGGTCATTGGGGTGGGCAGACTAGATAGGCCGTGGCCCTTATCTGCCATCTATTTCTATGTTTCTAAAGCTTAAAGCAATGATAGGCTTGAGCTTTGAGTGGTGTCACTGAGGTTCATGTAAAACTTAAAGCATTTCAATAGGGATGGTAGTGAAGTATGTGTAAGAAGTTTTTAGACATACTCTGATACAGGTATATATATGACTATCCAAGAGAGAATTAAGCCAAAAAAATAAAATAAAATATATAATAACATAAGGAACAAGATAGAAAAACCATTGATAAACAATATTATATGTACTTAGACTAGCTAATACAAACATATAGAAGGTAGCATGATATGTTCTCAAGTCATGAGAGCAGCTAAGTACAAACATATACTGTACAGGGGGAAAAACCCCATGCACAAGGATATTAAAAATATATATACATATATAAATAGAAAACATCTTTGCAAAAAATTAGCCAAAAATATATGCCACATACCAGCTTTCCACCATTCATTTACGCTCTTTAAGTGCAGAGTGTTATGCAAATTTTTGGTATGTTCTTTTCTCCTACACTCTTTTTTACATCATTAGTTTTTAGCAGCCTCTTTTAATAAATTATTTCCAGACCATCTACATGTGATTGACTCTTACATAATGTGATTAATTAATGGCCATTGTTTTCTAAGATATTTTTGCAATTTTATTCTGTGGCCTTCTTTCTTTAGATCAGTATCGTGGTTGGATTTATTAACACCTATCCTTGTGTCTTTTACTTTTCTGCTTATGTTAAAAAAAAGTAATGTAAAAAATGTTCCCCTACTTTTATTGTGGACTTATGAAATAAACATTATTTTATTTTCCAACAGTTGAATATAATATTGCATATCAGATATTTTATTTATCGAGGGTCTGGAAGACAAGTGGTTGATATGTGACTTACTCGTATCTGTATTTGGCTCATTTTTTTGCAAAGAAGTTTTCTATTAGCGTGCCTTAGTAAAAGGACCCCAATATAGTTTATCAATGGTTTTTATATTTTGTTCCTTATGATATTATATATTTTATGCCTTTTTTATATAATTGTTTACATAACGTTTTTAATGCCCCTTATGATATGATATTTTAGATTCAAACAATTTTTATTGATGCAAACAACATCAAATACAACATAATACGCTTAATACAATAACATAGATGATGAAACATAGATGATGACGGCAGAAAAGGGCTACAGCCCATCAAGTCTGTCCAATAATGATGCATGAAATACAATAATATAGTAAACACATATAAATAATGCCTTCAACCCCCAAACAAACCCCACTTAATATATGACTATGTTTTCAAAACATTCAATACCCTCAATCTCTCCTCCCCAAGCCTCCCCTTCCCCTCCCCACCCAATGGTACTCTCTACCCCATCTCATCAAAACACACCATTTCTATCTCAATCCTACTAAATAAAAGCCCAATTAGGATATCCATCTTAAAACCGCACTTCAGCCTTTAGGATGTAAGGTTTGCAAATATGGATCCCAGATTTGCATAAACAACAACTTTCGCTTCCTAGCCCTTCCAGCATCTCTAGCTTCCCAGATGGCCAACTGATATAACTGGTTCCGCCAATGCCAAAACTTCGGAGGGTCAGGGATCGTCCAATATTGAAGAAATGATATGATATTTTTATGTTTCCAGTTTTTACTGCTCCTTATATTTATGATATTTTCTTTTTACATGTTGTGAGAAAATATGTTTGATAATGTGCTCTCGGGTGATTTCATATAAGTTACTACTACTACTAATATTACTACTAATTAATTCTGTAGCACTACCAGATATACACAGCGCTGTACAGAGTCATGAAGAAGACAGTCAGTCCTTGCTCGAAGGAGCTTACAATCTAAACAGACAAGACAAACAAATAAGATGCAATGGATACAGTTTAGAATGCCATGTTCAAAAGAAGGGTCGTTATTTTGTTCTTGATATTTTAAAAGCTAGTGGAAGCATTGATATGGCATGCACACTCTTAGCAACATTAAAAAAAACAAACAAACATGCACTTCATCAACCAAACAGCTTTTTATCCATCCTACTGAGTTACAGTGTTCTAAGATTCACACACTCTTAGGGCAGACACTCCACAATATTACATCAAGCCAATAGTGAGTGGCATCATAAGAACAGCCTCACTAGGTACAATCTATAATGGACATAACCTTATTTCCAAATCCATTCTTCAGGATAGTGCAACAATTCTTCCTAACTAATTTGTTCAGTACATGAAGCTTATTTTCATTTGCCCTCTGTATTCTATCGTGTCATATCCCCTGTCCTGTGCTGCATTATGCCCCAAGCATTATCAATATCAGAAAAGAAGTTTTGAAGGGATTACTTCCTTCCTCAATATTGTAGAAAACTGCTGTTTTTCCCCTCAGATAATAGCCAACTTTAGAGCAAAAGAGGCTTATATCAAATCCCTATGTGCCAGTAGGAATGTGTCAGTCCAAGGGCTTTTACTGAGGTGCGCTATGTGTTTAGCATGCTCTAAATATATCTGCACACTAAACGCTATCGCATCCATTATACATCTATGGATGTGTTAGCATTTAGAGTGCTCTAATATTTAGAGCTCCTTTTACTAGCCTGCGATAGTGGTTTTAGCAATGTCGACCAATGGTTGAGAACGCTGTCCGGTGGCGTCACGAAGGGGGCAGGATAGAGCCAGATCTGGAGGGTGTTCCTTAAAGGATGCTTTCATCAATCCCGCCATAGCAGTGGCGTAACAAGGGCGGACATGTGTGTCAAAAAAAATGATTGGCCGGGGGTTGTCAAAAAATGATGGGCTGGGGGGGATGTATGTGTAAAAAATAATGGGCCCCTGGTGTCACATACCCTAGGTATGTCACTGGTGCTATCCTAACTGGGCTTGCAGTAACTATTTCTTTGAACAATTAAATATTCTTTATATGAAAAAAGTGTTTTCTTGAGTTTGTTCTGAGGAGCTGGCCCCTATTCTGTGTTTATTACCTTTATTTTTTATTAACTGAAGGCAGTGATGTACTAGTGGGGGGGGGGTGCGGACATTCCGCCGCGGGTGCAAGCCATGATGGGGGTGTTCCAGGCCTTGGAGTCATGGTCGAGGAACTTCCCTTCTCATGGCCCAGTCCCAAGGCTCCAGGTAGTCCCCGTGGCCCAGCAAGTTCCCAGCCTTCTCACTTGTCCGATCTGATGGCCCTTTTCCTTCCGTGAGCCTGAAAAAACTTCTGGCCTCGGCAGTGATTCAGCTACGTCACCCACGGATTCCCTTCCTGCTTTCCGCATCTGCCAATGATGCAACTTCCTGTTTCTGCCCGGGTGGATTGTGGCAAAGGAGACACGGAAAAGAGGAAAGGGAGCCGTAGGCGATGTAGCTGAATCAGGGCCATCGGACAGGAGAGAAGGCTGGGAACATGCTGGGCCACAGGGACTACCCAGAACCTTGGGTCCGGGCCGTGAGAAGGGAAGTTCCCGGACCATGACTCCCAGGCCGGGAACACCCCCCTTATGGCTTGCACCTGTGGGAATATTACTAAAAATATTTTTTTACATGGGGGTGTTAAAAATGATGGCAGGGGCATCAAAAAATAATGGGCCCCAGGTGTCACATACCCTAGGTACACCATTGACTGAAGGGTCAATTTTGAAGAAATACTCTGTGACTAAATTAGGTCTCTAAATCTGAGTTAATTTTATCTGAACTTAGAAGCCAAAATTTTTAACTCAAACTCAACTGAATTTAGGATTTATCACTTGAGATTCTAAACTGAGACCTCTAACTTATTGTGCTCTATGTAACACTCTACAGACTTAGGGGCTGATTCTAAAAATGGCATCTAACTTCTAGGCACTGTTCTCACTGTGCTGTTTATTATTTTATGTGCATGTATTTGTGGCCATCATGCATTGTATTTTATTTACATGTTGCATTTGTAGACCCTTGAAAAAGGCACCTTGGTGGCCATGATGATTCCAGACGAATAAAGATCTAATAAAGCTCTTTTTTTATGAACAACATCCTAGCTGGTGGCATCTCTTCTTCACAACTTTTATGTTTGAACACAGTAATCTCAACAGTAATATTCTCATTCACTTGGACAATTACTGGGTAGATACCAAACTAACCAATGTCACTTAAACAAGCACCCTGTGCAAAACTTCCTACTGACAAGGTCTGTAGCAATGCCAAACCTTCCTTTTCTCTGAAGACTCACAATGGTATCACAAATAGAACTCCCCCATACACACCTTTTGATCCTCAGTTAATTTCTTCACTCCTCTCCTCCAAAAATCCATCCAAAAAGGAATGGCAACATAAAACCCTGCTACCATTGATAACAGTCTAGCTTGTTATGGTTTCCCCCCTCACACACACACACACACACACACACAAATGAGCCAATAGCTATTAGCGGTGTACATATACCTCCAACAAATATTGAATTTATGACAAAAATATGTCCAAATCAATATTGGAATAGGAAAAAAGTATCGTCAGAATTATTGAAGAATATACTCATAGTTACCTTTTGTGATTGCTTGTGTTAGATGACAATTAGGAGAATTAGGATGAGTGTGATTAGAAACAAAATGTATTTTATTCCTGATTCCATAAAGATCATTTGGAAGAACCAGGAAGGAAAAAGACTTATGAAGATTCCTCACGGGAGATGGAGGGTGCTAGTGGGAAAATGGATGAGATGAAACATTGTTTCATCAACAGACCACTGTACTGCCAGAGGCCATGGAAAAGGAACAGAAAGTTCCTTATACATTTTTAAGAGTGGTGCACATATGTTCTACTTTGATGGAATTTATAACCATGAAAAGGTAATCTAGCAATAAGTTTTGGATCATAGACATCTTGCTTTGGTTATTTGCAAGGCATATTTGCGAGCCTGTATTGCACAGAATGAGTTATTAGTCCAGTTCTTCATTTTGACTCAAGAGGATATATTAGTCTGTGTTCTACCATTCTCTATATTTTCAGCATCAGTTGCATCTATTATTGATTAACACTAGTATATGCTACAGCTATATCCTATTTTTAAAGATTTTCTAATCATAGCTTATCAAAGGGACAAGACCACTGGTGAATATCTTTCATATAAGAATTTAAACCAAATACTTCAATTGCAGGAAGTTGAACATCTTATAGGTGGCAATTATCAGTGGTATTGTTTTTTGATATATGGCCTAATTTGCAGTGTTGATCAAAGTATTTAAGCAGAAGTAAAAATAAATATTCCCCTCTTTTACTAAGGCACGCCAGCCATTTTAGCACGTGCTAAATGCTAACATGTCCATATAATATAATGGATGCGTTAGCATTTAGGGCTCCTTTTACGAAGGCGCAGTAGCGGTTTAATGCGTGTAATACTGCGCGCTAAAATGCTGGATGCGCTAGCCACTACCGCCTCCTTTTAAGCAGGCGGTAGTTTTTGGCCAACGTGGGGGTTAGCGCGTGATGAAAAGTCACACGCATTAACCCTGCTAGCACGCCTTTGTAAAAAGACCCCTATATTTTTTAAGTTTGAAGATTTTATTGAATTAATATACAAAAAGTACAAAAAGAGAAATGTTAACGAGGCGAGATACAGACAGGTTGTACATAGATAATATTGTATGGACCCCTATATTTTTTTAATACTTAAGTAAAAGTACAGTGAAGAACACATTAAAAAATTTACTTAAGTGACAGTAAAAAAGTTATTGCCTAATATAATACATTTTGAGTAAAAAGTAAAAGGATCGTAACTACAATGAATGCAACTATTGTTAATGTTTTTATATCAGAGAGAAAAGCCAGAAAAGTCTTTACGACAGGGAGAACAATCCAGATACATGAGTCATGAGGAAAAGATGTCAACTGTACAGCAGTGGACAATCCAAAGCAAACTTTATTTTGTCAGAAGAATAGACTCGACACCGACAGTGTTTTGGCAATTTTGACTTTGTCAAGAGTCTCTCACCAAAATAAATATGTGTGGTTCCTTAGTTTGCAATTCACATTCCGTGGTTATGAAGGAAGAAAATCCCTTGGCAACAATGCACACGATGTCACAATTCAATCTACTTTGCTTTTTCCTGTCTCAACTGTTTATTAGTTTTATAAACTTCATACAGAAAATGCATAAAATGTAATACAATAAAATCCATAAAAGCACATCAATTCTATGAAATATTAAATCCCTTTCCTCCCACCCACCCTCCCATCCAAGTCCACCATCTCATTTTTACTCTGGATACGCTTTCGGAATTTGAAAGTTGACAGGATCATATAAACCTTATTTAAAGATCTTTTCTGTAAAGTTCCAATGGTCCCCAAATCTCCTTAAATTTCCTGGAATCACCTAGTTCCTCTGCTAATATTTTCTCATATTAATAGTACAAGCAAAGAGTCTCCCACCAGAAAGGTAAATTTTAAACGATCCCATTGTTTCCAATTCCTCATAATTATTTGTGAAGCAACGCCAGTCATAATAAGGAGAAGCCGATCCTTATGTTTTTTAAGTGGACACTTATTCATGATTGAGGTTCCAAACAGTATATTTTTATAAGATAACAAAATGGGCACCTCAAGAATAGAAATTATCTTACTCCATATTTACTTCCAGAAACTTAGTATTAAGGGACATTGAAATAGAAGGTGATCTAAGGTACCCACCTCCAAATGACAATGGCAGCATCTGTTAGACTGTGTTTTATCAATTTTTTGCAGTTTCACTGGGGTCCAGGGAATTCTGTATAATAAAAAATACAAAGATTGTCTCATGGAAGCTGAGGCTGTGCACTGCACTCTGCACTTCCAAAGTTGAGGCTATTGAGCCACTGAGATATTTTAATTTATCTCTAAACTCCAAATGTCACGTAATTCTGTTTTGGGTTTTTGAGGTAAATATTGATGTATAACTTTGTACCATGTAGAGGCTTTTAGTAAAACTAAATTTTGAAAATGATTGTCACTAATGCAAGTGTGTTTTGAGTCATTATTAAACCAGTATAACTAAAAAGGTGTTCAACAACTGTACTGCCAGAAAGTGGATTGAGTGGCTTGCAGATTAATCTGCGGGTTTATAACGCTGGATGAACCAGCGAAGATTGTGTTTGGGGGGAAGGGGTTAATGAAATATTGACAGGTAGGTGGGATAATGGGAAGTGGGTTGTTAGGCAAGTTAGGTAAGGGGAGGGGTGTGAAAGTAAGAGGTGTAAGGATAGGTGTAGGAGAGTGAGTGAGGATTGGCTGGGAAAGGGGATCTGGGATTGGAGGAGTTTTGTGAGGGAATTTGTGGGCAGTGGAGTATTAGAGGTTTGGAGGGAGTATAGAAAGGTTAGGGTTGGTGGGAAAAAATTGTCAAGCCCTTCCCTATTTTGGGGGTCTTTCTTTGTGGAGGTTTTGGTTTGGGGGGGTGAGGTAGGGTTGGTCGCAGTTTTATTGGCAGAAAAAATGCTATGTTGGGGAAACAATTTTGAATCAGTGTGGCTATGCAACAGATTTGCTGACTAAATTTTGTTAACTGCTCATGTGCGATACCGCCATGGGTGGCGGCTGGACTCTGTGGCACTGCGAGTCTTGCCGAAAGGGAATTGGGGAATGGGGGAAAATTTTGGAAGAGGAGCTAGTTCGACACCGAGTAGCTCCAGAATTTTGAGAATAAGCTACACTGTTTTGGAAAATGTTGATAAGCTGATTTTATTAAGGTTTGTTCTTAATGACAATAAAGCTGCGGCCCATTTTTGCCACTATATGTGAGTTGGTGTTTTTTATTTGAACAATCTGAGCGAGGTGCGAATTCCAGTGTTAATCAGTTTGATTAAAAAGTTCCTTCAAATCAGGCCAGGTTGCAATATTACTGATGTGTTTTGACTGAGTCTGAAAATATTTATCATTGGAATTTATGTCTGAAAACTTAACTTCCATATACAGTACCAAAGAATAATTAATATCTTCATTGTCATTATCATCTACATCAGAAGTGGTGAAGATTAATTTATCACTTGCATTTTCATCTTTGTAATCATCATCATCATGCTGGCCAATTACAAAGAAGGCTTTCACAAAGTTGGAATCATTGTCTATTGCTGTTCTGATAATTTTTCATCTAATAGCAAACTTGGAGCCAGACAAGCATTCTTCCTCTCTAAAGACTATCATCTATTGGACAGTCACCCCAATGTAAAAATTTCTATCAGATGACCATCCATCTGTTGTGGTAGAGACAGATCTGTTTACCAAGAATTGCTATCAGCCCGACTTATCACTGTTCAGTTTGGCTGGAGAATAAGAACTGTTCAACAAACACAGGCAATTCCACTGTTCTCATAGGCTTTATTCACTGAACAGCAAAATTTAAGATGAAATGATCCTCTGCATGATGAGGTATGCAATAACGAAATCCTGTTCCAAGTTTTGCTGTTTTATTTGGTTTACTGAGGAACTGTCATTTGCATTTTGTTCCTTTTTTTACTTTTTAACTTTATTTTCAAGCTTCAGAGGTAACTAGGTAAAAATAATGAACTTATTACTTCAGTAAAAGTAAAAATACTTGGAACAAATGCTATCCTGTATTTCTTTACAAGTAAAAGTAGCCAAACCTTTACGTAAGTACAATATTTAGTAATACCGGTATGTATTTAGTTATCATAGAACTCTGCCAATTTGAGAGGATCCACAGAGAGGATATAAAGTTTGATATTGGAATTTAACACATGTGCTTTGATGGAAGTGGTGTAATGTAATTCTGTGTCTCTGCAACCTGTTGGAAGAAGTTTGTGTATAATCAAGGTGTCTTTAAATAAGCATAAATCCAGGATATTAAGTGGCAATGTACAGGAACCATCGGCTCAACATTGGGTGAACTTTAAACATCAAGTTATGGAGATCTATTGAATAATTATTGAAAATGTACAGATCAGTTGGGAGGGAGGCAATTTTGAACAAATTTTAAATTATTATTTATTTATTTAAAACATTTCTAAGCCACTTTTAACCAAAGCGGCTCACAATTGACATATGAATATACAGCTTCAAAGACATACATGTCTACAATATCTAAATAACAAAACAAAGGGTTCCTTTTACTAAGGTGCGCTATGCTAAATATACACATGCGCTAAATGCTAACATGCTCATTATAAGTCTATGGGCGCATTAGCATTTAGTGCACGCTAAAACGTATAACGCACCTCAGAAAAATGAGCCCTAAATAGGAGCAACAATGGATTTTTAGGTTGAAGACTGCTATGCCATAAGGGTTAAACAAAGAAATTGAGTGGATGATGCTAGTCTGACCCTGCTTTATGATTGGCTATTAAATCTAAAGGCATGGCTATTTAATTGCAGAGCAAAATGCCACTGCTAACCTGAATGAGACGCTAGAGAGGTACAAACTTTGAGAAAGAAGGTTGATGGATTGTGAATTATTGAATCTTATTATGAAGGGTTGACTTTATTTATGCTTTTGCCCTCTTAGGAGACCTTTCCATGATGCAAAGTGAAATATGATTTCATATTAAAAAAAAGAAGTCGCTCAAAATGTGTGTTATGGCTCACTGACAGTTTGCAAGAAGATTTATCAAAAGACAAGTGACAGACATCTTTCTGAAGATGTTTTTAAATTAATTTTGTATTTATGTATTACATTACATTAGTGATTTTTATTCCACCATTACCTTGCGGTTCAAGGCGGATTACAGAAGAGGATTTCTGGACATGTCCAGAGGTGTTACAGAATAGAGCGGGTTGCTTCAGAGGATTGAAATGTTTCATACGGTGTTAGTTAGTCTTCATGGATTTCTTGAATAGCAGCATTTTTATTTCTTTTCTGAAAGTTTTGTAGTCTGGGGTCGCGATTAGTAGATTGGAGAGTTGGTGGTCTAGTTTTGCTGCCTGTGTGGCTAGAAGGCCATCACACAGTTTTTTTTTCCATTTGATGTCTCTGATTGGAGGGTATGTGAATGGTGTCTGGGTTCTCCTGTGTCTGGTTGTAGTAGTTTGGATTAGGCAGTTGTTCAAGTAGGCTGGTCTGTCACCATTTATGGATTTAAATAATAGACAGTAGAATTTAAATATTCTTGTTTGAATTGGGAGCCAATGTGAGTCGAGGTATGCCTTGGTTATGTAGTTGTGTTTTCTTAGTGAATAGATTAGTCTCAGGGCTGTGTTTTGTACTGTTTGTAGTTGTGTTATCATTGTTGTGGGGCAGGGGAGATAGAGGATGTTGCAGTAGTCAAGGAGACCTAGAACTAGGGACCGGACCATGAGCTGGAATTGTTTTCTGTTGAAGAATTTTTGAACTTGCCTTAGGTTTCTCATGACCACAAATGATTTCATAAATTGTTTTGTTGATTTGTGGTTGCATGGTACAGAATCTGTCTATCATCATTCCCAGAAGTTTTAAAGTGGGTTGAATGGGGTATGTGATTGAGTTTATTACTAGGTTTGTTATGGTTGGGGTTTTATTTTTTTCAAGAAGTATGAATTTTGTTTTGTCTGGGTTCAGTTTTAGTTTGTGATTTTTCATCCATATTGCCACTGTTTCTAGAGTTCTGTGTAGAGTGTCTGTGATGGTGGACATTGGCTGATCAAAAGGAAGGAGAATGGTGATGCTTTCTGCATAGCTATAGGAGGTTAAACCTATTTTGTCTGGGCAGGTGTCGAGGGATGCAATGTAGAGATTGAAGAGTGTTGGTGATAATGGCGATCCTTAGGGTACGCCATAGGGGTTGGACTATGGTTCTGATTTTTCTTTGTTTGTCTTTACTCTGTAGGTTCTGGATTGTAGGAATCCTTCAAACATGTGTTCATTGAAAAAAAAATCAATTGAACAGCATAGACCTGATGATGATGAAAGGTGTATTATCTGTTTGAAACATTGAACAAGACTCTTATACCTCTAAAAGCTCTTCTTTGAAGATCTACTATATATAAATATATGAGGGATCTTCAAATAGTTTCTACACTTTTATTTTTTTAAAACACTATTTAATATCTCAAAAGTAAATTATAACACTTTTCACAGGTGAGATGACTTGTCTGACTGGTCACATGATATTCTATGACACTCCATCTTACAACTTGTCCTACCCCCAACTATTTCCCACAAAAATATGAAAGTACAGAATTCTCAAGCAAAGTTTTGGGCATCATTATTGACTCTATACTTTCCTTTAATAATCATCTCAACTCTCTGGTAAAAAAAGGTTTTTTTAGTCTTCACATGTTGAGGAAAGTGAGATCCTGCTTCCACCAAGAACATTTTGCTGTCCTTGTACAATCAATCATTCTTTCCAGACTGGACTATTGTAATTCCATCTATCTAAGTCTAACCAAGAAAAATCTTCAAAGACTTCAGCAGATCTAGAACATTGTTGATCTTTGCAAAAAGTAAATTCAATCATGTTTCCCAACTTTTGTCAAAAATTCACTGGCTTCCAGTGATTTCTAGGATTCACTTTAAATGTACCTGCCTAATATTCAAGATCCTACATGGTATTCTTCCTCCCCTAATTCCACTATCCTGGAATTCTTCAAGACCTGACACTACCAGATCCGCCTACAAAGTCAAACTATTTTTCCCCTCATTAAAAGGCATTATGTATGCAGGTAAATTAGGGAAATCTCTTGTCTTCAAATTCACTGAGCTTTGGAATAACCTCCCTGCCCCGCTGCTAAACCTAGGCTCATTCCAATTATTCCGAAAGCATATGAAAACCTGACTTTTCTCCAAAACGTAAAGCTATCTATTTAAAATGTAAAGCTAGCTATCCTCCTCATAACCTCTAATTTCTTATTATGGCCTTCCCTCATTTATTGAATTTACCTGTAAACCGTGTTGAGCTCTATCTTTATGGAGATGATGTGGTATACAAACTTAAGGTTTAGTTTATGAAGAACCCTCATATATTTACTGTATGGATATAGTGATATTGTTGAACTAGATATAGGATTGGGGATACATTTTACAGCATGGGCATTCCTATGCTGCCACGATGACTTTCATATAGCTTGTTTTTCCCAGTTTATACAATGGAAGTTCATGCTAGACATTACCAGTAAATGGACATCCATTTCTTGTGTATTTTAGTACAGGCTGTATATCAGCAGATCCTCTTATAAAATACCAGCACTACCAAAGACATACTGACCTGGATGTCCTTATTCTGGGTTGTGAAATAGACCTTGATAAAACAACCGAAGGATCATTTGTTATCTGTTTGATGAAGCTTATGTTTTATAATCAACTAGTTTCATTGCCCCTGATGCAGCCTGTGTACGGCACAACATGACCATGTCAGGTGTCACTTTTTAATCCCTAGGACTTTCTACATAATAATAAATACGATGATTATTTTATCAATGTCAACTTCTGTTTTACTTTTGCACATTGGATCTAGTGAATAATTTGCCTTGCTGTTTTCTAATTCAGGGTTGGGACATCCTATCTAAAATTCCATTCAATATGTATATAGTCTTTTTGTAAGTATTATAGGAATGGAAAGAGTTTAGGAAAGTAAATGTATGTGGTTTTTAGTAATTAATAAGTCATGCAATATTCCCCCCCAATTCACAGGGATTCTGTTCCAGGAACACCTGCAAATTTCAAAAAACTTCCAAAGTGGTTTAGGAGCGGATCTGAGGCAGGAGAGAACAGCTGGGGCGCCGACGGGTGCTGAAAATCAGGTGTGAGATCATTCTGAGTATTTTCCAACCACCTCTTCTGAGAACTAAAGTCAGGCTACACCAATCAGGAGCTGCTTTGACACGCTATCTGGTGTGTCAAAGCAGCTCCTGATTGGTGTAGCCTGACTTTAGTACCAGGAAGAGGCAGTTGGAAAATACTGCAAAAGACTGAGTCCGCGATTCACGAACCGCAAATTCACGGGGGTATCCTTTATATAACTTTACCTTTAAACTATACCTGCACTAGAACAGTTGAAGATTTGCGCTTGTAATTTGTGATGGAGCAATAACTTTGTCTGGTATACTTAAGCTATCAAAGGCAGGTCTATCTAACACAAATTTGCTGAAGACCAACAAGCAGGGTCTGAAAAAAGAATGGCATCAAACTAGCTAAGGGATGCATCTAAAGTTTTTATTATGTTTTAAGGCAAGGAAATTGTTCATTTTATAATTATTTCTACTCTGGTCTATTAAAATCTTTTATATACGGCTCAAGAGCTAATTAAAGCTATCTAAGTAGTATACAATAACATCCTCCCAATCAACGTTTACTACAAAAGCCCATTTCTAAAAACATTAACAAGTCCAATAACCCCAACTTGTTCAAAATATGAGGGGGGTGCTGAAAAGTTCTCAGCCCATCCAAGAAGAGAATGAGGTGGATGTGGTTCAATCAATGATCTGAAACGTCAAAACCTAGAATTTTAGTTCTGCAAACTGGCACTCAATGAAATAACACTCTTTTCAGCTACAGTGGCAAAGTAATACTCAGGAATTTAGGAAGTTGGTTGGTTAGGCTGAGAACCTTTCAGCACCCCTTTGAATTCCACTTCTTCAATTATGGGGAAATAACTATCCAGTTGATATTCAATATGATTGAAGCGGTCAGGAGAAGCCCATGTCCATGGCTAACCATCAATATTCAGCGGCACTTAACTGGTTAGTTAGCACCTGTGCCAAAACCAGCTAACTTGTGGGTGTTGCAGAGGCAGAGTTGGTACTTTTCTGGTTAAGTACCAGTATTCAGCCCTTGACTGTATAACATAGCTGCTTAATTTGTGTCACATAAATAGCAGTCCTATGTTTAAGTGTTTCAGCAAATGCAGTCAAGGCCTGAATATTGTCGATAACCACATATGCTTGTGGCCAACTTAAAACGGAATATTCAGTGCTGATATGATCTTTACCTTATCTTTGTTTGAATTTGATATACTGCTGGTGGTTGCAAGGACATCACAGATGTTCACAAAGAATGTAAATAAAAAACAAATATACATGGTCAAATTAAAACATAAAACACACATATAATCAATTTAAACAAAAAAACAGCTGACACAACATTTAGGGCTCCTTTTACAAAGGTGAGCTAGGGTTTTTAAACTAAACTAAACTAAACCTTAGGTTTGTATACCGCGCCATCTCTGCAAGCGTAGAGCTCAGCATGGTTTACAGAGTTAGGATAGAAAGGAACTCCAATGAAGGGTTAAAGGAAAGGAACTAAGAGGGTAGAGAGGGGCCAGGGTACGAGAGAGCGTGAGGTATTAGATTTTTGAGAAGAGCCAAGTTTTCATGTGTTTGCGGAAAAGTTGGAGGGAGCTGGAATTTCTGAGCGGGGATATGAGGTTATTCCAGAGTTCTGTGATTCTAAAGGGGAGAGATGTTCCTAGTTTTCCTGCGCGGGATATACCTTTTGTAGAAGGGAAAGATAGTTTCAATTTTTGGGAGGATCTGGCGGAATTAGGGTTTGAGGAATTCCAAAAGAGTGGAATAACGGGAGGGAGGATGCCATGATTACAAAATTACCGCATGCGATAGCATGCAGTAGCTGAAAATCTACTGCCTCCTAAAAAGGAGGCGGTAGTGGCTAGCGCGCTCGGGAATCTAACGCATGCTATTACGCACGTTAAGGCCCTAGCACACCTTTGTAAAAGGAGCCCTTAATTTGATCTTAGTCACAAAATATTTGAATAAATGTGTTTTGATACCTTTATTTTTTAATGCAGTCCACGTGGGAAGGTTCCTAATCTCTGGTGGGAGATTATTGCAAAGCTTGTGTCTCAGCAATTGTTTTGGCTGATGTTCACCGATCTGCCAAAATCAGCTCATGGACATAGTTAACAAGTTCAGGAGTTGACACCATTTGAGGCCTCCTAGACCTCGCTCTCAAAATCTCCATGCTGAAAGTTTGCATGCCACTTCTTCACTGTAGAATATGATGGAAATTTATCACTCAGTGTTGGCATCATACATTCATGGATTCATTTAAGAGCATAAGCAATGCCTCTGCTGGGTCAGACCTGAGGTCCATCATGCCCAGCAGTCCGCTCACGCGGCGGCCCAACAGGTCCAGGACCTGTGCAGTAATCCTCTATCTTTACCCCTCTATCCCCTTTTCCAGCAGGAAATTGTCCAATCCTTTCTTGAACCCCAGTACCGTACTCTGTCCTATTACGTCCTCTGGAAGCGCATTCCAGGTGTAAAGAAGAACTTCCTAGCATTCATTTTGAATCTGTCCCCTTTCAACTTTTCCGAGTGCCCTCTTGTTCTTTTATTTTGCGAAAGTTTGAAGAATCTGTCCCTCTCCACTCTCTCTATGCCCTTCATGATCTTGTAAGCCTCTATCAAATCCCCTCTAAGTCTCCTCTTCTCCAGGGAAAAGAGTCCCAGTTTCTCCAATCTCTCAGCGTATGAAAGGTTTTCCATACCTTTTATCAAATGTGTCGCTCTCCTCTGAACCCTCTCGAGTATTGGACGCAGTACTCCAGATGCGGACGCACCACCGCCCGATACAACGGCAGGATAACTTCTTTCGTTCTGGTTGTAATACCCTTCTTGATTATACCTAGCATTCTATTTGCTTTCTTAGCGGCCGCTGCACGCTGTGCCGTCGGCTTCATTGTCATGTCCACCATTACCCCCAAGTCCCTTTCTTGGGTACTCTTGTTCAATAATATCCCTCCCATCGTATAGTTGTACCTCAAGTTTCTGCAGGAATTGGGACTTCATGATGGCTTGGAGTTCTGCACTTGAAAATTCCATACTTTTTGTTGACATGGTTTAATCAATGTTCTGAAGCAATGACAAAACATAGCCCCTATACTGGATGATGCGTAATTATAGGTTTCTCTAACGTTTATTCAGTAAAGGAGACCCCCCATCTAAGAAAAGGGGAAAGTTTATAGAAAAGGGGAAAGTTTATTTAAACAGTGACTCTTATAAAGGATAACTATTCCAATCAACCAACACTCCTGATGATGATGTTTTTAAAGATGTAATGTGTTGATTAGCAACAATTAAGATTAATAAATAGTCAGTTTTTATTTTAAATGTTTTTTTTTTTTTTAATAAATAGTTTAAAAGATTGGTTTAAATGTTTTTAAAATGGTATTAAAAATGTGAGCTAACAAACAAACAAGTGTTAACATTCAAAAAATTATTTTCCACATTGCACATTCCCCAAAATGATTGATTTACAAAGTACAACACTTTGGGCTCCTTTTACTAAGGTGCGTTAGGGCCTTAACGCGCAGAATAGCGCACAATAAATTGCCGTATGTGCTAGATCTTAATGCCAGCATTGAGCTGGCGTTATTCTAGCAGCGTACCGCACGGTTTAGCATGCGGTAATTTTGTGCGTGCGCTAAAAACCCTAGGCACCTTAGTAAAAGGAGCCCTTTATGTTGAATTTTCAAGTTTGAAAGATTCCACCAAACAAGACTTGTTTGAAACCCAGCAGGAACAAGCAATATTCCCTCAATGAAGACCTATTCACCATATCAGATAAGCGAACTACTTAAAGAATTTCTTTTCAATGTTCTTTAATTCATTCTTTATAACGAGTGTTATAAGAATTTTTATTCTTTTTTCCAACTCTTTTATTTTCCAGTTCCTTTGAGAGGACAGGTGGTGCTATGATGGTTTTTGATTATACAATGCACATTTATTTTTTTGCCGCTGTACCGGGCCATGGTGTGTCCTCACCTGGAGTACTGCGTACAGCACTTGTCACCATACATGAAGAAAGACACGGTACTACTCAAGGGGGTCCAGAGAAGGGCGACAAAGATGGTTATGGGGTTGAAGGAGCTGCCGTACAGCGAAAGATTAGAGAAACTGGGCCTCTTCTCCCTCGAACAAAGGAGATTGAGAGGGGAGATGATCGAAACATTCAAGGTACTGAAGGGAATAGACTTAGTAGATAAGGACAGGTTGCTCACCCTCTGCAAGGTAGGGAGAACAAGAGGACACTCTTTAAAGTGCAAATCTGACCATGCCTCCCCACTACTTGCCAAACTTCACTGGCTCCCAATAATCTTCAGAATCCATTTCAAATGTTCCTGCCTGGCTTTTAAGATCATTCACGGCATCCTCCCTCCCCTTATCCCACTATCTTTCAACTCCTCCAGTCCCGACTCCTCCAGAACTGCCCAGAGGTATAAACTAGCCTTCCCCTCTCTACGCGGCATTCACTATGCAAGCAAACTGGGAAAATCCCTTCTCTTCAAAATCACAGGTCTTTGGAATGACCTCACCATCCCATTGCGGAACCTGGGCTCCCTTCAATTATTCCGCAAACAACTGAAAACCTGGCTTTTCATCAAACTGTAACTCTATCCTCCCCCCCTTTTTCTCCTCCCCTCTACACATAAGTTCATGTAAACCTTTTTCTTCTTTTCTACCTACTATTTAAGTTCTTGTAAACCGTGTCGAGCTCCATACTCATGGAGATGATGCGGTATATAAACTTAAGGTTTAGATTAGATTAGATTAGATTAGATTAAAGTTGAAAGGGGATAGATTCTGTACAAACGTAAGGAAGTTCTTCTTCACCCAGAAAGTGGTGGAAAAATGGAACGCTCTCCCAGAGGCTGTTGTAGGGGAAAACACCCTTCAGGGATTCAAGACTAAATTAGACAAGTTCCTACTGGTTGTCGGGTAGACTGCAGAGGGTCGGAGTAAAGGGCCAATATTCTGACTGGCGGGGAGTCACGAGCGGTGTGCCACAGGGATCGGTGCTGGGGCCGTTACTCTTCAACATATTTATCAATGACCTGGAAAAGGAGACAAAGTGCGAGGTTATAAAATTTGCAGACAATACCAAACTGTGCGGCAGAGTTAGGTCCAGGGAGGAGTGTGAGGACCTGCAAAGGGACCTGGACAAGCTGGAAGACTGGGCAAACAAATGGCAAATGCGCTTTAACGTGGAAAAATGCAAGGTCATGCATATAGGGAAAAAGAACCCGTTGTTCAACTACAAATTGGGGGGGGGGGGCATTGTTGGGAGACAGCAGACTTGAGAGAGACTTGGGTGTGCTGGTGGATGCATCACTGAAGCCATCTGCACAGTGCGCAGCAGCCTCGAAAAAAGCCAACAGGATGCTGGGCATCATAAAGAGGGGCATAACAACCAGGACGCGGGAAGTCATCATGCCATTGTATCGAGCGATGGTGCGTCCACATCTGGAATACTGCGTTCAGTATTGGTCGCTGCACCTCAAGAAGGACATGGCGGTACTTGAGAGAGTCCAAAGGAGAGCAACGAAACTGATAAAAGGGCTGGAACACTGCCCATACGCCGAGAGGTTGGATAGGCTGGGGCTCTTCTCTCTGGAAAAAAGGAGGCTCAGGAGAGATATGATAGAGACCTTCAAGATCATGAGGGGCATAGAGAGGGTGGATAGAGACAGATTCTTCAGACTGAAGGGGACAACAGGTACGAGGGGGTATTCAGAGAAACTGAAGGGAGATAGTTTCAAAACAAATGTAAGGAAGTTTTTTTTCACACAAAGGGTCGTGGACACTTGGAATGCGCTACCGGAGGAAGTGATCAGGCAGAGTACGGTACAGGGATTCAAACAGGGATTGGACGGATTCCTGAGGGATAAAGGGATCGTGGGATACTGAGAGAGGTATCCAGGTAAAAAGTATAGAAACCCAACCAGGTCGTACATGTGCAAGACCGGAGGGTTAGGACTTCGATGGGAAGATAGGACTTAAATGGGAAACCAAGGTGGCAAGGGGGCCCCTTCTGGTGATTCAGACAGGTCGTGACCTGTTTGGGCCGCCGCGGGAGCGGACTGCTGGGCAGGATGGACCTATGGTCTGACCCGGTGGAGGCACTGCTTATGTTCTTATGTTCTTATGTACTGAACAAGGACGTACGCTGGCAGGGCTAGTCTCAGTTAGGGCGCTGGTCTTTGACCCAAAGGGCCGCTGCGTGAGCGGACTGCTGGACATGATGTATCACTGGTCTGTCCCAGCAGCGGCAACTCTTATGTTCTTATGTAAGTTGATCCAGCTTTCTCTATTCCAGGTGAGTATGTTAATGTTCCTTGTGTTGCATCTGTACTTTAGTGGTTTTGTTTTGTTTGTCTCAAGGGTACTTTACTACAGTTGATATAACTTATCTGTTCTGGCAGCTTTATTCTGTTATTTGGGGCCCTTTTGTTGCCACTCGCTGCTTCTGGATTCCAGAATTCTTCTCTTCTTTTTGACACCTGTTGTTAGCTTTAAATAAATAAATAAAAGAAACTATCTGACTTTATGTGTATGTATATAAACTGGTGTTCCTCACAGGCATTAAAAAAAAACTCACTGTGTATAGTCTAAATAAAGAAAATTAAATTAAAATTATCTATGAGTTCTAATTTTAACTTAATTTTTATTCCTTTACCATGCTATATCTTCTGCTGCTCTGAGCTATACCCAGAACTCCTCACATGCATTCACTGGTTCTTACTTTAAACCATTTCACCATCACCTGCATAAAATCATATAGAAACCTTTATTTTTTTCTTTTTTTAAGTGTTTCTTTCAAATTATCTCTGATTTCTCTCATTTATATTAAAATCATCAGAGAATATGTTTATTTTCTTCACTCTTGCATGCGCTCCTAGCCAAGCATACCGTCAAACAAGCATTTAAATCGTTTCTAAGCAGGAGCTCTCATACACACATCCACACTCTCTGAAATCCAGCAGTACTCTCCAACTGCAAACCAAGGTTCAGCTTCTAACATCTGACACATTATAGCCAATCAGTGTAAGTGATACAAAAGTTGCAGTTAATGGAACCTTTATTTACAATGTTCCAGACTCCATTTTTCCCCATAGACTATAATGGAGGGGGAATATTTTTGGGATAATTTGATCAATCTTAAAAAAAAAACAAAATACTTCCCAGTTGGCAAGATGATCCAGCACATCTCTCATGATGGTCCTGTGCCTTTAAATTTCCATACTCGCACATTCACATGGACACCAGGCATTTTCCTCACAAAAATACTTTAAAATTATTCCATTGAATATATTGTTTCAAAACCATCTTAATCTAGTCTAAAAAGTCTCTTCAGGTGACCCCCAACCATTGGAACCATTTAAATCGATCTCCAATATCCCAAAACTTTCAACAACAAAAATATTTTTTCTCTGGAAGTCGAGGCCCAGGTTTCATTTGTGGCCTTCAGGAGGTTAGTTTGCGTACTGAGCATGTGCAAACTCTTGTACATGCTCAATTGTAAATTAGCACTAGGCCACATCCCCGGTCTTTCCTGCTTGTTCCTTCCCATTGACTTTCACTTGCAACTGGGCATTGACACAACAGTCATGTCTGCTGTGGCTCTGCCTCCAGGACCCACTGGAACAGTCCTAAAATTTGCAGCAGCCACTATGAAGCCCAGAAAATTCCCCCAAAACATCAGAAGTTGCTCAAAAACACCGAAGCAACCCTGGGGAGGTAAAACTTTTAATTTTTATATTTTTTTATCCCCTAGGGAAAGGGAATTATATCTTTATAATCTAAATTTTTTTTTTCTTAATTACTTTAGCTAGATTGTGAGCCTTCAGGCCAGTTAAGGAACTTCCAAGTACTTTTCTTCATTTATTTTATTTTATTGTATCTTTACTGTAAACCGCTCTGAACCTCACGGTATAGCGGTATATAAGAAATAAATTATTATAAAATTATTATTATTTACAATTCTTCAAATTGGCACTTTGCAAAATAGAATTCCCTCTTTTCAGCTACAGTAGCAAAATAATGCTCAGAATTTAGAAAGCTGGATGGGCTGAGAACTTTTCATCACCCCCTCATAACATGAGGTTTGAACAACTGAGTTAATGTGTAGTTTAAAGGTTAGATTTACATCAAATATTACTCCTAAAATACAAACTGATTCTGAGAAGCTGAGAGAATGTTGATCAATGTTAGGCCAAGAGTAGAATTGGAAGATGATGAGAAACAGATGCATTCATATTTATTAGGATTTAAGGCAAGCAAATTGTTTATAAACCACAAGGAGACCTGACAGAGGCAGGTGTTAAGGTTGGATATTGATTAAACAGGGTCAGAAATATGGGTAAAGATTTAAATATCATCTGCATAACAAAAAGGAGTGAAGCCATGGTCATGAATAAGAGTCAGAAGGGGAGAGAGGATGATATTAAATAGAAGCAGTGTCAGAATTGAGCCCTGCTGACTTCTTGAAATTCCTTGACCCTGGAGAACCTGAGTTCCACCATTGCATGGACTGTTGTTTTGTCTCAGAATCCAAGTGGTGTAACCATGTTTTATCAACAGTAACTAATTGTTCTCAAAAGTTGGCACCAGCTCCCTGAAAAATGCTGCAAAATCAACTTGGAAGTGTCCACTCTACGTTGTTTCGTAACAGCATTCAAACATTTGGGCACCTACTTGGCTGTCAGCTTATACATACTCTTCTACTCTGGGAGTGTGTGGTGCAGTGGTTAGAGCTATACCCTCGGCACCCTGAGGCTATGGGTTCAAATCCTGCACTGCTCCTTGTGACCCTGGGCAAGTCACTTAATCCCCATTGCCCCAGGTACATTAGATAGAGTGGGAAACCACAAGGATGGTTAGGGAAAATGCTTGAGTACCTGAATAATTTGTAATCCCCATAGAATTGTAGGATATGTGAAATATAAGTTATTAAACGTAAGTATTATATACCCAACATGTTCCCTGGATTTCTGTAGTGTCATAGCCAGTATTCCCTGATCTGTCAAAATCAGGTCATGGACATGGTCAAAAATTGCAGGAGTTGACACAATTTGAAGCCTCCCAAACCTTGCTGCATCTTCAGTCTCAAAATCTCCACACTGATAATTTGCATACCTTTTCCATGGAGTATGATGGGCATTTGTCACTCAATGTTTACATCATACATTCAAGGATTTTCTTTGGAGTTTTCTTCCTTAGGAATAGGAACTTCATAACAGCTCAGAGTTCCAAACTTGGAAATTCCAGTTTTCATTGACATGACTCAATTGATGATCTGAAACAATGTCAAGACATAACATTACTTGTATAACTTTTCTTATTGTTTACTACTATAAAACAATAAAAATATTGAACAACAACAACAAAAAAAAGACATAACATTACAACTCTGCAAATTGGCACTTTGCAAAATAAAATAACATTCTTTTCAGCCTCAGTGGCAAAAATAACACTCAGAATTTAGGAAGTTTGTTGGATTGAGAACTTTTTAGCATCCCCCTCATATTTAAAAAGACTATTTGAAAACAGAGAAACCAGAAGAAATGAGAATTTCCAAGTTATATTATTTGCCAACAGGGAAAAAGAGTGAGAATCTTGAGGAAGATGATTTTGGATTCAATAGTATCAGTGGGCAGCTTGGATATTTCAGTTTTTGGTTACTTTAGGACTACCTTAATAGTTGTTTTGTCTGTTGAGGAAGATAAGGGTTTCTATTTTTCCTGATGTGCCTAGGGCAGGGGTAGGGAACTCCGGTCCTCGAGAGCCGTATTCCAGTCGGGTTTTCAGGATTTCCCCAATGAATATGCATTGAAAGCAGGGCATGTAAATAGATCTCATGCATATTCATTGGGGAAATCCTGAAAACCCGACTGGAATATGGCTCTCGAGGACCGGAGTTCCCTACCCCTGGCCTAGGGGTTCGCAGATGCGAAAGAAGGTTGTTGTTTGTTTTTTTAAATTACAATTTAAGCTTCGTGTGCTAGCGATAGGTGTCACATTTTTCCTTGATTTTCACATAAGTGCCTTGTGAGCTATTGAGGAACTAGGAACTCCTTTGTACAACCACTTCATGTAGAGTTGTATCTTGTATCAAAAGTTCCCTCTTAAACTTGTTTTTCTTTTATCTTGGTAACTAGAGCTATGATAATATGTAATATTATGTGGCATTTGATTTACTATGGGGCTTATTTTCAAAAGAGAAAAACATCAAGAAAATTGCATTTTGGGCTTTTACCATTTATGAAGCACATTTTTAGACAGCTTTCTATGCTGCTTGTCTGCAGTGCGTTTAAATCTCAAGCGGGCACATTGAGGTTTTGGGTGGGATTAGATTGGATTTATGATTTGGATATTTTTCTGTAATAATGGAACGTTGCATAAAATGACTAGGGCAAAACTTGGGCGTTTGAGGCTAAACCTGTTTCAATAACAAATAAGTGCAAAAAAGGCAGCCAAACCCACCAGAATACCACAGGAGGCATGAAAGCACGGCCCCTTTTCTACCCCAGTGGTCACTGATCTGCTTTTTCCTCCCAAGGATGTGAATAATAATGTGAAAAGTTTAGCAAGGAAAGACCATATTGTGATCAAACCTGATTGTAAAAGCAGTAGAACTGTCATAACGAGATTCAGAGATAGTTGGACAGAACTTTTTACTTATCTTTAGAAAAATACCCTACTATAGAATGTAAAAGATTTTTTAAAAACTCACTATAGCTTATTCAAGTGACAGCAATCTGAAAAACCTTATTATATTTTCAGTGTTACCTTTATCCCAATGATTTATTAGAAAGAAAAAAAAGGGAACAAATCAGTTTTTATTCATGTTCTATTTGTGCCAAATTGCTGTCAATCAGTAGGTTTATATACCCACAAACTAGTAACCAGTACCCTTTGAACCAGTATTTGACTAATTCTGAGAATGTGTTTTGTATCTCAATATGCCTCTGCAATTTATTATACTGGATATCTACAAGAGGGTGCTGAAAAGTTCTCAGCCAGTTGATAGTGTATCTAGATTTTCAGAAAGCTTTAGTCCAAATTCCTCATGAGAGGCTTCGGAGAAAATTAAAGAGTCATGGGATAGGTAGCAAATTTCAGTTGTGGACTAGGAATTGGTTATCAGATAGAAAACAGAGGGTTGGGTTAAATAGTTATTTTTCTCAATGGAGAAAAGTAAACAGTGGGGTGCCACAGGGTTCTGTACTGGGACCGGTGTTATTTAACTTATTTACAAGTGATCTGGAAATTAGAATGATCAGTGAGGTGATTAAATTTTAAGCGCATGCAGATTGTGAAAAATTGCTGGCAGACTTTAGGAAATTGGATGACTGGGCATCCAAGTGGCAGATGAAATTTAATGTGGCAAATGCAAAGTGATGCACATTAGGAAGAATAACCCAAATCACAGTTACCAGATGCTAGGGTCCACCTTGGGGGTTAGCGCCCAAGAAAAAGATATGGGTGTCATTGTAGACAATATGATGAAACCTTCCGCAAAATATGCAGTGGTAGCCAAAAAACAAACAAACAAGATGCTAGAAATTATTTTAAAAAGGGGTGGTGAACAAAACTAAGAATGTTAAAATGTCTCTGTAACATTCCATGGTGCGACCTCACCTGGAGTACTGCGTTCAATTCTGGTCTCCTTATCTCAAGAAAGATATAGCGGCACTAGAAAAGATTCAAAGAAGAGCAACCAAGATGATAAAGGGGATAAACTAAAAAAAAAAAAAAAGGGGGGATGGAACTCCTCTTATATGAGGAAAGACTAAAACGGTTAGGGCTCTTCAGCTTGGAAAAAAGATGGCTGAGGGGAGATACGATTGAAGTCTACAAAATCCTGAGTGGAGTAGAACGGGCACAAGTGAATCAATTTTTCAATCCATCAAAAATTGCAAAGGCTAGGGGACACTCAATGAAGTTATAGAGAAATATTTTTTTTTAAACCAATAGAAGGAAGTTTTGTTTCACTCAGAGAATAGTTGAGCTTTGGAATGCTTTGCCAAAGGTTGTGGTAAGACTAGTTAACATAGCTGGTTTTAAGAAAGGTCTGGACAATTTCCAGGAGGAAAAGTCCATAATCTGTTACTGACACAGGCATGGGGGAAACCACTGCTTTCCCTGGATCAGTAACATGGCATGTTGCTACTCTGTGGGTTGGTGTCAGGTCAAAAGCGCGCCAGGACAAAGGTGCGCCCAGACAATTGAGCGCAGCGCGGAGGTGAGCACCGCAGAAAATTACTGTTTTTACGGCTCTGACGGGGGGGCTTGGGGGGGAACCCCCCACTTTACTTAATAGAGATTGCGCCGCGTTGTGGGGGCGTTGTAGGGGGTGTGGGGGGTTGTAACCCCCCACATTTTACTGAAAACTTCACTTTTTCCCTGTTTTAAGTGAAAAAGTTAAGTTTACAGTAAAATGTGGAAGGTTACAACCCCCCAAACCCCCCACAACGCCGGCGCGATCTCTATTAAGTAAACTGGGGGGCTCCCCAACAAAACCCCCCGTTGGAGCCCCTAAAAACTGTAATTTTCTTCGACGTGTGCCTCCATCTTGCGCTCAGTTGTCGGCGCGCGCCTTTGTCTTTCGCGGGGTTGTCTATGAACCCTGTGGGTTTTTGCCAGTTACTAGTGACCTGGATTGGCCACCCTGAGAATGGGCTACGGGGCTAGATGGACCATTGGTCTGATCCAGTAAGGCTATTCTTATGTTCTTATGTTAGCCCATCCAACCAACTTCCTAAATTCTGAGTGTTATTCTGCCATTATAGCTAAAAAGAGTGTTATTTTATTTCATTAAGGGCTCCTTTTACGAAGGCGCGCTAGCATTTGCAGTGCACGCGCCGGATTAGCACGCGCTATAGCACACGCTACCTGAAAAACTCAAGAGGAGGTGGTAGCGGCTAGCACACGGGGAATTTTAGTGCGTGCTATTCCGCGCATTAAGCCCTCAATGCGCCTTCGTAAAAGGAGCCCTAAGTGTCAATTTGCAGAAACAAAATTCTATGTTTTTTGACATTGTTTCAGATCATTGATCGAACCATATCCACACCATCTTCTTCTTGGGTTGGGCTGAGAACTTTTCATTACCTCTTCAAAAGTGCAACCATTAGCAAAATTACAACAAGAAAGATGGAACATAAGAACATAAGAACATAAGAAGTTGCCTCCGCTGAGGCAGACCATAGGTCCATCCTGCTCAGCGGTCCGCTCCCGCGGCGGCCCATCAGGTCCATTGCCTGAGCAATGGTCTATACCTATCTGTACCCCCCAATCCCTTTTTCTTCTAGGAATCTATCCAAACCTTCTTTGAATCCATTTAGTGTTTTCTTGTCCACAACAGCCTCTGGAAGCCCGTTCCATGTATCTACCACCCTCTGAGTGAAAAAGTACTTCCTAGCGTTTGTTCTAAACCTGTCCCCTTTCAATTTCCCCCAATGCCCCCTTGTACTTGTGGTGCCCCTTAATTTGAAAAATCTGTCTCTGTCTACTTTTTCTATGCCCTTCAGGATCTTGAAGGTTTCTATCATGTCTCCTCTAAGTCTTCGCTTCTCCAGGGAGAAAAGTCCCAACTGCTTCAATCTGTCGGTATATGGGAGATTTTCCATTCCCTTTATCAGTTTGGTTGCTCTTCTTTGTACTCCCTCAAGTACCGCCATGTCCTTCTTGAGGTACGGCGACCAGTACTGGACACAGTACTCCAGATGCGGCCGTACCATTGCACGATACAGCGGCATGATAACTTCCTTCGTCCTGGTCGTAATACCCCTCTTAATGATACCCAGCATTCTGTTTGCTTTCCTAGAGGCTGTGGCGCATTGCGCCGATGCCTTCAGTGTTGCATCTACCATCACTCCCAGGTCTCTCTCCAGGTTACTAACCCCTAGTGGTGTTCCCCCCATTTTGTATGTGAACATCTGGTTCTTTTTCCCCACGTGCATGACCTTGCATTTTCCCACGTTGAAGCTCATCTGCCATTTTTCGGCCCACTTTTCCAGCTGCGTTAGATCTTTTTGGAGCTCCTCGCAGTCTTCCTTGGTTTGAGCCCTGCTGTATAGTTTGGTGTCATCTGCAAATTTAATGACTTCACACTTTGTTCCCGCCTCTAGGTCATTTATGTAGATATTGAACAAGAGCGGTCCCAGCACCGACCCCTGCGGAACTCCGCTCGTGACCCCTTTCCAGTCTGAGTAGTGACCCTTTACGCCAACCCTCTGTTTCCTGTTTGCCAGCCAGTTTTTGATCCATCGGTGGACCTCCCCTTGTACCCCGTGGTTCCATATCTTTTTAAGCAGTCTCTCGTGTGGCACCTTGTCGAAGGCTTTTTGGAAGTCAAGGTAAATGATGTCTATAGATTCCCCTTTATCCACCTGGCTGTTCACTCCCTCAAAGAAGTACAATAAGTTTGTGAGGCATGACCTACCCTTACAGAAGCCATGTTGACTTGGTTTTAGCTGCCCATTTTTTTCGATGTGCTCACAGATGCCGTCTTTAATCAGTGCCTCCATCATCTTTCCCGGAACTGAAGTCAAAAATGAAGTCAACTGAACACAAAAAGGATATCATGCACAAGTTATTTACTTCTCCTTTAGTGGCTCCGTGTTTGTCAAATAATCACACTTTTACAGAGCTGAACTTCTTTGTTTTCAAGGTAATCAATGCTCTTGAACAAGTGGAAATATTGGGTACTCCTTGGCATCATTGTCATACCTCTACACACTGAAGGATAACTTATCCTCTTTGTCCTGCCATGTGTGTCTTTATTTCTCCTACATGTTTCTTTTCAATGCCCCTTGTTCAGTACAAGAATAGTATAGAATAGGCCAATACTCAGACAGATCTAGAGATTTTTTTTTCAAGAGGAGTTACTTTCCCATGATACTGACAGAAAACCAGGTTGCCAGTTTCTCTTTGTTTGCCCTGTGTGCAATTTTTCCTACCTTTGTTCTGTAGTGTTCACTGCTTCGTGACTGCAGAGTGAGCCCATGAACAGCCAGACAGCCTTAGAGATTTCTAGAAGAGTCATTTTTTGTTGTGAAACTGAGAAAACAGCAGTGATGCTTTCTCGTTCTCTCTCAGGGCTCTTATTAGACTTTTATAGTTTTTGTTCTCAAGTTTTGGACTCAACAACATTTTTTGTCTATGAGGAGGTACTGACAAGTTCTCAGCCCAAGCAACCAACTTCCTAAATTCTGAGCGTTATTATGCTACTGTAGCTGAAAAGTGTGTTATCTTATTTTGTTAAGTGCCAATTTGCAGAAATGAAATTCTATGCTTTGACATTGTTTCCGATCGTTGATTGAACAAGATCTACATCAGTCTCTTCTTGGTTATGCTGAAAACTTTTCGGCACCCCCCTCGTGGCTAGCACCTTACTTTTTCTCTTCTTACAAGATAGAAAAAAAAGTGTCTGCTGCGGCTTTGTTTCGCTTGCTTAATCAAGTGCTGATGACATCATCAGTCATGGGATTTTGGGAAAAAAGTGACAGGGTTAGGCTTGTTTGAAGGAGTGAATGCAGATGAGCAGATGTGCCGAGAGAAAGGTCTGCATGAATTAGATTTTGATAGCTTGGGAGAGTTTTAATGCAGCGCCTCAACAAAATGCTGAATATATGAGCTCCTAAAAGATCTCTAGCTGTGCATTCCAGCACCTGAGTGCCATGTTGTAAATCAGTACAATTCCTGCTCTACTCATATTGGGAAAATCAACAGAAAAATGACTATGAGTGAATAGCCTGGCCCTTTTTTTCCTAGTGGATTTTATGATGATCATGATATATGAAAAATAAATACTGGGTACTGCTAAAAAAAAGATGATTACTGAGGGGTAGGAAGCACAATTCTACAAACATATTGAATAGGCTCATTTATGTGCTAACAGTAATACATTCACTCTACAACTGTCTGTAAGTTTGATCAGTGTTTCTATTGCAGTAAAAGGAGCTTAGACTGCACTGCAGTTACTGTATATCCTTCATTGGTGCACAAACACTGAAGAACAGTGCAATGCAAAACAGTGCAGAGGTAACGCCCTCGTTTAAAAAAAAATCTTTATGATTAGAGCACACGGGTCCACAGCTATGTAGAACCAAGGTAACATATGCACATACAAAAATGTATATACTGTTTTTGAATTAAATGAAACAAAGAAATGTATCCCCTAATTCTAGAAAGTTGCATGCCAAAATTGTGACTAGTATGCAAATATGCACACACAATTTATAGAAGGGTCCTTTTACTAAGTTACACTCAGGCATCCCATGGTAGTCCTTGGATCGGCACATGTAAAGCCCCCTCTAAAAGAATAGGAAATAGTTTATATCACAGGGGTGTGTTTGGAGGTGGCGAGTAGGTGTACCCTACTCTAATCGGGTAGCACAGGTAAATTGTCATTTAGTACAGAGTTAGCGCAAAAGTTCTTGACCACCTACAAAATAGATGGCTGTAAGAGATAACACACCAATGCCCATGTGTTAATTTCAAATGTACGTGACCATTTATAGGAAAAAGCAAATTGTGTGTATTTTAACCCTACCCTGGAATAGAGTAACATTTCAGGTAAATCTTATAGTATAATTGTCCCAAAAAGAGATACTCCAGTGCAACTTCAGACTTAAACTAAGAAACTTGTATTCAGGTCTTGTATTTGTCCACAATTCAGATCATTCAACAAATGAAACAAGGAAAAACATACAGCCAAAACATTCTTAACAGCTTTGGTTTAAAGTCCATGCCTGTGATTGCAGGCTTAAAATCCTCTACCTCTTCACCAGAACCAGGGGACAAACAGAAATTTTACTCTCTGAGTGGAAAAACAGAAAAGCACATTGCTTGAGGCACTCATAATATGTGCATAGCTTGCACTGCAGGGAACATGAAGCTCCAAGGCTCTAAATCAGGTATTTGCAGCACCTGTGCTTCCTGTTGGCAAAAAAAGGGAAAGGAAATATTCTGGATCCCAAAACTCACACCTTGTTATAATATGGATTTTTCCATAAACCTTCATCCCTTTGATTTGCTCCAGAGCTGTGATAAACAATTATCCTCCTTGATAGTACATGACAAGGCTTTAATTAAAAAAACAAAAACACTTTTTTTCCTCTTTTTTCTCTTTCTTGCTTTCTTCACCCACAAGGTCCAGGTTGCACCCAGTCCTGATCATAACACAGTCTTTCAGGTTGACAAAGGAAAAATCAATTCACTGACGTGAACCTCCTCCCTTTTTTTAAAGGAAAAATCTTAAAGAGGCAAAACAAAACCATACCACCAATAGTTAAAGCAAAGTTCACTGTTCCCAAACATTAGGGACCCACCTCCATGCTGTATTTCAACACACCTGACTCAGTAGACCATTAAATAGATTCCATAGCTTCCAAACCTTCTGGACTCTCTGTGGGTTCAAGCAGGCAAGCCTCACTTTCCTCCATGATTTCTATTTCACTCCCTTGTCATGGCTAAAATGGAATGTGCCACCTTTTCTCCTGCTCAGATCCTCCCCTCCTGTCTTCAGAGCTATACCTCATGAAACCACGCCCTATCCTTCTGGGAAGGGGGATGGGCTCTAGAACTCCAGGGCTCTGTATGAGCTGTCTTAAAGGGACAGAGTTCTCCCTACCAAATGAAACCCTATCTGGTTTTAAAGTATTTTTATTTCCACAAGGAGCCTATTGTCTGCTTTTAATAACGTTATCTCTATTCTGTTCTCCTTCATTCTCAGAGTAGTAGTCAGCTAACTCCAGTTGTTCATTGCTAATATGGTCAGCTCTTCTGACCCTGGGGAATGTGTTTTCCCTCAATTTCTTAGTGACAAATCTCTGGAACTGGGGCTAGGTTTGTCACAATATACACTGCTTAAAAATTTAGTGCTGAAAACGACAGTGCTTAGTGTGATTCTATAAAAAGCCTCCAAAGTTAGGTGGAGTTTATAAAATCACACATGACTAACATTTAGGTGCAACCATTAATGCCAATGAAAACCAGGTCTAAATACCTGTGCCTAAGTTCTGCACAGATCAGACATATTCTATAACAGTGTGCCTAACTGTTAGAAATGGCCATAACCTGCCCATGCTTCTCCTCTGGTCACACCCCCTTTTGAGATCTGAACATTATAATTTACTTTATAGAATATGCTTAGAAAGTTGCGAGTACAAATTCTAATTAGTACTAATTATTACCAAGTTTATTTAACATTTGATATACTGTCTATCAAACAATAGCTAAATGGTTTAGAATAGGCAAAATATGCAAAAAAATAAATTAAAAACAAGATCAGGTATGATATAATAAAACTGCAGTGACAATATCTACAGTTTAATGAACCAACTGCTGGAAGCTGTCTCTCTAATTTCTATTATGTCCTTATGATTCATTAATAATACTTTTTTAAAAAATTTGTGGACTACATAATTAATATTTCTTATAATTTAGTTTTGGATGAGCTTAGACCGTCCATATTCTTATATTGTAATCCCAATCAATATTCAAGTTGATGTTCTTGTTTAAAATGTAATAATTTTGAATAAAAATAAAGTTAATTAAAAAAAAAAAGATATAATAAAACAGGGGTTAAAAACAGACCTGAACAGAGAGGGTCAAGGGAGAGAACATTGGGGAATATAATTACATCAACATACAAATAAAATAAAAATGATGAAGGGGGGAGAGGAAAGTCACAAAAGGGAGGGGGGAGGTCATTTCTTAGGAAGCATTTGTAGTTCTCAACTAAAGTGTTTGTCCATGTTTGAGGAGAAAGTGAGATCCATACACATCCATGAAGAGATAAGTTTTAAAACTGGAGTGGAATTTGGAGTGGAATTTTTCCAGCGAGGGTTCTAGCTTAATATCCAGTGGTGGAGCGTTGCAAAGCGAGGGTGCGGTAACTGAGAAAATGGCCTTTCGGGTGGTATCATGCAATAATTTCGACTGTGCTGGCCAATCAACCCAAAAAGCGACTGCTGAGGATCAGTAGCTGAAGCCCTTTCCGACTGCCTTCTGCCTTCTGCCACCCTGCTTTCAGCCCTGTCAGCCCTGATCTCCTGCTTCCCCGATCCACCTGCCTGCCCTTGACTGTAGCTGCCCTGATCATCTGCCTGCCCCGATCTGCCTGCCTTCCCAACACTGCTCTGATCACTTGCCTACCCCGACGCTGCCCTGATCACCTGCCTGCTCCGAGCTGCCCTCGTCGCCTGCCTGCCCTGACTCTCCCACCCCTCCCTGCAGTGTAAGTCCATGGTTTTAACCTGAAGGCTTTAAAGTGGGTTAAAACCATGGACTGTAAAAAAAAGTTAAAAAAAAGAAGAAAAAAAGTGCCAGGCTGGAGGTCCAACGCATGCGTAGACCATCTAAAGATGGTCTGCGCATGCGCGGGGATCGCTATATAGCAATCCGTGCCGGCAGATGGGGGTGTTCCTCCGATCGCCCCATTTGCATGTTACAGTTTGGTGAATTTGTTGGACCTGCCCGGATCGGGCCCAATCGGGCAGGTTAGTGAATCTAGCCCTTAGTTTGTGTTTATGTATTTGCATAGGAGTTATCAGTGTTCTACATGTGTGACCAAGGCCAGGTGTTCTGGTAGGAATTAAAGCTGAAAAGCATCATACGGTATGCTTTGTGTAGTTTAATTTTGTGGTTAACCATGATGTATTGTTAATAAGACTATATTGTGTGTATATATATGAAAAATGGAAAAATGGCATTACAATTAGTACTGTTATTATGAGGGTGGGGTCAGGGACTGAGCTTGGGAGGGGTATGGGTGGAGCTTGAGTACCCCCAATCATTTTAAGAAGTTGGCTCCTATGCTATTCACTATTATATAATGTAGCATGGGCATATCTCCAACATATACTATAAGTTGCACTGTTGCATGGTGCACATAGACGTTTCCATTTATGCCTGCCATTGGATTGGTGTAAATGGTTGCCCCTGGGTATATGCTAGTATTCTATAAGAGTATCATTGCACAGGTATAATAGAGTTGGCACTCTGTGAGTGACACAGGAGCCCTGAACTAGAGATGTCAAATTATAGAATTACCCTCTTGGTTCCTGCTTAACTGAAGAACAGGAAAAAAAAAAAAATCCATTCTATGCTTAACATTTGTGGTGGTGGTGGTCATTTTTTGTCCAAAAGGGAAATCATTTCCATTCTATGTCACAACTATAAACTTTTGTTGTCCTTATCTCATGGCTAGGTTGGTATTCTACTTCTGTACCATGAAAATACTCTGACAAGCTATAGCTTTCATCCAGCTTTTAGTTCATGATTACATTAGAGATTTCTATTCCGCCATTACCTTGCGGTTCAAGGCGGATTACAAAAGGTTTATAGAAGGTGGGTTACAAAAGAAGATCACTGGTCAGTTCCAGTGAGGGTAAAGAGTAGATCAGGTAGTATCGGTGATCCTATCATGATTATATTTTAAGACAAGTTCAGCTTAAAGCTCATAAAATGTGAATTTGAAAATGAAAGACATGATATATACAATATTTTACATATGGATTCTTTTCCACTGTTTGAGTTTTTCTGTAAGATTCTAACTCTGAAATCAGCATGCCCTACACTAATTCCTGATTCCTGTGTGACCCTTGCTAAAGCATATCTGATGAAGATATCACACTAAATATTTCTTTTAAATTCTTATAGAACAGTTTTCAAGGTTGCATATTTTAAATTCAAAGCATACCAAACTGTTTTTGAATGAATACTGCATATTTGAATGATCTCTATCAGCATAATGTTTCTCTTTGCTTGCATTTTTTTTTTTTCTTTATGAAGATTGAAGCATACATATGCCTCCATTTCTAAGTCAACTTTATGTTGATTGAAAATAATAGCCTGGGCAGAGCTCAATTACATTGCGGAAATTATGTTTCCCACTAGGAGGATACTTGTAAAATCTTTGACTCTTGGATAATAGGCAGAGCGATGACGAACTGCTATTTTCTTATCAAGGGGCTCTCATGAGTTCTGCTTTGCTTTGTGAAATACTCTTTCTTTTCGTAAAATAATTTAACCTGAGATTCCCAAAAAGAAACAATAGCCCCCTCCAGTGCACTACAACTGCACAATATCTAAATAGAGTTCCCCAAAAGATTGTGACTTATTATTATTTTCCTACCAGCTTCTGGTATACTGTATAGCTCAGTAAATGTAGGCACATAACCCTAGATTGTATATATGGCACTGGAATTTCAGTACCAAAATTTGTACTTAGATCAAAGGTGGCTTATGAGCCACTTAACTGAATTGAATCGATGTTATCAATTAATGCAGTTAATTGGCACTAATGAAAAGTTTTATTTATTTATTTATAAATTTATATACCGCACAAAAACTATACAGTTTATAAAATTACATGCATACAATATTAAAAATACTAAAACATGTTTCGACAGAACAAACACAATAAAAACATTAACAGTATCATTAAAACCTTCTTTCAAATTTATCCAACAAGATAGAAAGACAAAATCCCATAAAAACATTTTATAACTGCATGTGCCTAAATACCAAGCATGCAATTCAAAAGGGGACGTACTGTATATACTCAAATATAAATCAATCCAAATATAAGTCGAGACCTCCCTTTTCCCCATAAAAGGAGAAAAAATGGTTGACTCGAATGTAAGTCGGGCGGCTTAATATTCAAGTGTCTTGCCCTGTCAGGCTCTGCACCCAGCACCCTTTCTGCCAAGCGCTTTACCCAGCACCCTTCCTTGCTCCCCTCTCCTGTCAAGCTCTGCACCCAGCACCCTTCCTTCCTTCCTTTCCCTGTCAGGCTCTGCATTCTCCCTCCCATGCTCTGCCCTATGTTCCCCCCCCACCCGCCCTATCTGCATACCTCTGCCAATCCCTGGTGGAGGTGCAGCAGGTCCTCTGCCGATCTCTGGTGGAGGTGCAGTGGGCAGGAGCAAGCTTTCTCAACTCCTAACCCGCTGCTAACCAGCTGCGTGGATCCACTTTGTTCATCTCAGTGGCGCGAGCAGCAGCGCGATTTGGCGCTGCTTCTCGGCAATGAGCAACTTCTATACTGGCTCCCATGAATTCTCGTGATAATTCACGGGAGCAAGTAAGGAAGCTGCTCAGCACCGAGAAGCAGCGCCAAATCGTGCTGCTGCTTGTATTTTGGTACCAAAAGGTACTTTCAAGAGTCAAAAATGACTTATAGACCAGGAAATCTTCAAACTGGTCATCTGTTTTCTAAAATAAAATAGTGGAACCCCGCCACTTATCAAAGAAGGTATATATCGAGAGGTACTTTGGTGGCATTGTTCTTTTTTTTTTTTTTTAAGAAAATAGATGACCAATTGGAAAATTTTCTATTACTACTACTATTATCATTAATTATTTCTTGACCACTCCAGACGTACGCAGCACTGGTCTATAAGTCATTTTTGACTCCTGAAGACGGTACTTTTTGATACCAAAACACTGGCCATGTCAAGTAATGCGGAATCATACCATGTTTGAATAAAGATCCCAAGTGGAAGCATCTTATTTGTTCACACTTGCATTGACTGACTTGACTTGGATTGCCATTTATAGAGTAATAATCTGTGCCATTTTAGTAACCAAATATTAAGATACAGATTTGGCAGGCTTCATTTTTATCCAATGGCTACTGCAGTGCAGAACTTAAAAACAACAATTCTACAAACTGTTAGAATTAGCAGTATATGTAAGTCATATGGTGCACAACTGCAAAAGGGCAAATATGTGGGCTGACCATGGATGGGGTTTTTAATTGCACATGGAACTAACAGAATACTTAAGTTACGCACACCCTTGCTGCATTTATGGTTGACCAGTTTGCTAGCTCTGTGGCTGGTTACCTGCAGGTATTGTAAGTGTTAAGCATGTTGATGACAGCTTATGCTATTAATTTATAATGAAATTTGGATGCACATATATTATTATAGAATAGTAGCTGAGGATCTGGTTGTGTAGAGTGCTACCAAAGCTGCATGCACAAATCATTGTGCATTGCTTATTTGTGCATACAACTTAATTGTTTAACAAACCAATCAGCACCAATAATTGGCAATTAAGTCATAATTGGAACTAATTGCCATTAATTAGTATATAGGGGTGCAATTATTATATATAGGGCTCCTTTTATCAAGGCGCGCTACGGGGGTTAGCGCGTTGGACATTTCATCACGCGCTAACCCCCGCAGCAAGCCTAAAAACTAATACCTCGTCAATGGAGGCGTTAGCAACTAGCGCGGCAGGCGATTGAACGCATGGTATTCCGCGTGTTAACCACCTACTGCACCTTGATAAAAGGACCCCATAGTATATAGGGGTGCAATTATTATATATTTCACTTTTCAGCAGTCCCTTGTAAGTGAGCATCTCCTTTCAGGTGCTCCAATGCCATATAGTGAAGGCAAAATTCTATATTTGTATATATAATATGTATGTATATAATATATATAATATATTTGTATATATAATATGTATGATATATTTGTATATATTATATATTTGTAGATATAATATGTATGTATGTATATAATATATTTGTACATATAATATGTATGTATATATAGTATTTTAGACCGTTACATTAACGGGTGCTAGAATATATGTCTGTCTGTCTTTCTTTCTTTATTTCTGTCTCTCTCTTCCTCCCACTGTCTTTGTTTCTGTCTATCTCTCTCCCTGGCCCCCTTTGTCTGTCTGTCTTTCTGTGTCTCTCTCTGCCCCGGTGTCTTTCTTCTTTTCTTTCTGTCTGCCTTCCTCCCGTTGTCTGTCTTTCTTTCCCCCCCCCCCACTTCCCTGTGCAGCAGCCACAGCAGCATTCCCTCCCCCTCCATGTCTCTGTGTAGCAGCATTTCCCACCACCCTACTTCCCTGTACAGCAGCATTTCGATCCCCCCCCCACTTCCCTGTGCAGCAGCCACAGCAGCAGCATTCCCTCCCCCCACACCACTTCCCTGTGCAGCAGTAGCGTTTCCCTTACCCCCTTCCCTTCCCGTGGTCCCGACAAACCTGCCGATTCCAGCAGCATGTACAGCACTCTACACATGCTGCTTCGGGGCCTTCTACTGCCCTGATTTACTCTGGCACGTCAGAGCAAATCAGGGTGTAGAGTGCTGCATATGCTGCTGGAATCGGCAGTTTTGGAGTCGGGACCATGAAGAACGTAGCGGCTAGAGTGTTTTGTTGGCGCTTCCCTTCCCACCTCGCGAGGTGTCGCCGTGGCTCCTCTCGATCTCTGCCAGCGTCAGAAGCCTTCTCTGACGCTGGTGCGGCTGGTGAGAGGAGCCGAATATTGTGGAGAGCAGGGAGTCCAGCGCTGGCGGCCAGTCCTGTCGGCGAGTGTAGGTAGGTGCTTCGAAGATGTAAGGCTGGGGACTCGTGCATGCGCACTCCTGCGGCCACAGACCTACGGATCATGGAAGCACGCAGTTAAGAGTGCGCATGCGCGGCTAGGGTTTTATTATATAGGATATATACATATATACATATTATATATACACACTTTTCTAATCACGTTTGTATATATAATATGTATGTATATAATATATATAATATATTTGTATATATAATATGTATGTGATTAGAAAAGTGTGTGTATTATTTTATATATACACACACTTTTCTAATCACATTTGATAAAGTGATACATGAAAAATTTAATGTTGATCTCAGAGGGCATAGCCAATGGAGGAGCTTGAGTGGGTCATGGACATTCCTAAAGGTTAGGCGTACTGTTATAGAATATGCCTGATCCATGCACAACCTAGGTGTAGGCATTTAGGCCCGGTTTTCATTAGCTTAAATAGATGCACCTAAATGTTAATCATACAGATGGGTGTTATGCATGATTCTATAATGGTGCCTAATGCCGGTTGTGGCTTATAGAATCACATTAAGAACTGGCCTTTTCAGCACTAATATTTTAGGCAACAAATATAGAATTTTGCCTTCACTGTATGGCATTGGAGCACCTGAAAGGAGATGCTCACTTACAAGGGACTGCTGAAAAGTTAAATATATAATAATTGCACCCCTTATAAATACAATTGTAATAGGAGAAAATTTCCTCAGATACCTTTTTTAAACTACTGCACCAATTAATGGAGAGACAAGTAGTCGATCAAGTCTCAATCACTGGTCCAAAAACTCTTAGTTATTTGTGAATTAAACTCAAAATTATATGGTGCCTTGTGAACAAACTTAAATTCAAAAGCACTTATCTTGACTAGGAATATCAAGGACGCCACTGCATCACCAACGACCTGTTTTTTGTACCCAACAGAGGCTCCGTTTCACCAATCGACGAGGCTTCTTCAGGAGCTAACTGGAATGCTTGGCTTTCTGATAGTATTCAAAAAATGGCAGGATCTGCAAGGCAGTTACTGTTAAAGTGTTCCAACAAGGCAAATAAAGGTATGTAAATGGACTTATCTTTGCGGTGCATATGGGCTTCTGAATACCCGCCCCAACCAATGGTAGCCAGAGCGTTTCACCTTCTGGTTGCTTCAGGTAAAGGGGGGTTATTCACTTCAAGCCGGCACTGAACATGCTCAATGGGCCCACGCCAGCGTAACATACACTGCCATGCTAGAACACTTTAACAGTAACTGCCTTGCGAATATTCAATCGCCTGTTAACAGCTGTTTGTTGGGTTAACACCTAGCTGTGTTGTGGATTTTCCTCCTTTGGCAATATGTTGATCCTTCTATCTCTGTAGTTAGCAGCTTATATTTTTGAGAGTTATAAGAACGCTAGCTGCATTGGGTTTTTTGTTGTTTGTACCCCACTATTTACCCTTCTCCACTGAGAATATTGACCATTTAACCCTACTCTCTGTTTTCTATGTTTTAACCAGTTCTTATCCACAATAGTTTTGTGCCTGGTGTCTACAAACATTTGAGGTACATTCTGAAAAAGGAGAGACAACATTTTTAAAGGGGAGGGGGTTGTCTCAGATATTGCCTTTTTTCTTTTTGTTCTATAATTCTTAACTTACTTCAAATTGGCTTAAGAAAACCCCATTAAAGCTTTGGCACAGATGAATTATAGAAGAAAATGTTTATTGATTTCAGTTGAAAGAAAGGTGATGAGCTAAAAGTACTGATGACTATGGGTCAATTCTTTTTGGAATAAACAACTTGATAACAGGAACTTTTGAATATTGTGAAAGATTGTGCCATGCTGTGAAGGGCAGCACTTCCTTTTTGGCTTTTAATCTATCAATACATTTTACATTAGCTTGCAAAGAAATATAGGATTTCTCTCTCTCATATAGACAGGGCACACTTTGCCTTCATAAAAAGGAAAGAGTGTAATGCACAATTTTAATATAAGAAACAAGTGTTTATGGAAGGCTGAGGTATAATAGACCCTTTTAAGTCTGGATGAAGCTCTGATTTATTTTCTGTTGTGTAGCTTTTTTTCACATATGCCTTGTGTAGTCTTGAAGGATCAAGATAACATCACAGCTAGTATCAATTTCAGAAAATTTTAATATGTTTAATATGACTGTTTTCAAAGTACTAATTAATTTATTATTCTAGGAAACATTAAAAGTTAAATTATGAGACCAGTTTACTAAAGTGTGCTAAGAAGTTAATACACAAATTAATGTCTGTGCAATAACCATTAATATGCCATAAGGGCTCATGCATTATGGATTTTCGAACCAGTTAGCCTGGCAATAATGTTAGTGCATTATCTGATAAGAGCATCCACGCCCATTCTCCAACCCTGGCATGCCCTATCTCCCCCAAATAATACCCCCCCCCCTCCTTTTAATCAAGCTGCGTTAGGGTATTTAATTGCAGGCTTCAGCGGTAAAAGCTCTGATGCTTACAGGAATTCTATGAGCTTTGGAGCTTTTACCGCCACAGCCTACGATAAAAAAAAAACCCTAATACAGCTTGATAAAAAGGATGGGGGGAAAATAAATAACATGGGGTTTGCATGCATAGATGACAAAACTAATGCAAAACAATTTGGTGCATCCTGCATTAGGCCATTTTTGCTGTGGTAGGCATGCATTCATGCTTAACTCAGCTTAATAAAAGTGTCCCTTTGTTACTAAATCACATGTCATCATGTTTCTGTACCTCTGTCCCTGCATCAAGGGCAGAGTTACTTGTAGTAATATATCTGGGATCAGGATCCTACCTAAAACAAAGAAAGGAATATTCAAACCAGCAGCCTTTAATAAACAAAACCTAATAAAACTCAAAAAGCAAGAATTTATAGATCACATTTGAACTAAGCCAGGAAAGGAACAGGGAAAATGAAAAATAAATATGGTCTTAAAAAATTCAAAGAATAAAAAAAAGTCTGAAAGGAGAGATTCACACTGTGTGACCAGAAACAACAAGAATGCATCCTATGAAACTATTATTATTATTATTATGACCTTTAGTGGAAACATATATAACTCTTACGATTTCTCACAGTGAGCTCCTCGAGCAAGCTACATTACTGAGGCAATTTTAAAAAAGACTGCGCTAATGAAAGATCTCCCTCTAAAAAAGTGTGAGTGTACATATCTGCTACTTGCATTAATAAGCTCATAAAAACCACCTTGTAAAGACCATCTAGTACAGGTCTGATGTGTAAAGAGAAAGCGCCTTTATAGAATCCTACCTAGCAACACTTAGACGTGCTTAGGCATCACTAAGCATCCTAGAGGGAAGTGCCAATATATTAGGCCAAGTTTTACTTGGGGCTCCTTTTATCAAGACGCGCTACAGGGGTTAGCGTGTCGGACATTTCATCCGCGCTAACCCCCGCGGCAAGCCAAAAAACTAACACCTCGTCAATGGAGGCGTTAGCGGCTAACGCGGCAGGTGGTTTAACGTGCGGTATTCCACGCGTTAAACCCCTACCGCACCTTGGTGAAAGGAGCTCTTGGTCTAATTTACCGATGCCTAACTCAGATGCCTAGAGATGCCTAATAATTTGAGTATAGAATCTATCTTCATTCAAATATAAGCATCAATATAAACATCAATGTTAGTGGGTAACTGAGAAAGTGTTCATACCAATACAACAGAGAATTGTAGCAACGGGAGTTCAGATTATGACCTCAGAGTTTAAAGTACTCATCTGGTCTGGCATTCGTCATTAATCCCTGCTGATATTCTCGTATTTTCAACATTTTATAAACTTTTTGTAATATTTTTGTTTTATATTTTATCACTTATGTTATCAATAGTATAATATTTAGACCACTTAGCTTCTTTTGCGAATATGCATTCTGTGATCTACTGGTTCACCAGTGCTGTCCCAGCATTAGAGTAAATGTTCCCCCATGCCAACGCGTTTCGCTTAACTTTATCAAGGCTGGGGAGTCATAGTTTTAACTTTCATACTAACACGCACCTAGCATCACCTAATGTAAGCATCCTAAACAGAAACAGGCCCACAGGAGAAAATTCTATAAACGGTGTCTAAAGTCAGGCACCTACATAAATAAGTGCATAAAGTTAGGCTCTTAAGTTAATTGGTAAATTGGATTCAATACAGTATAATCTCATTATAACGGACTTCAAGGTACCTGGAAAAACAATCCGTTATATCCAGAGTTGCATTTTTTAAAACTTTATTTAGGTCAACTTGAAACAACATCCAATCAACGAACAACAGTCACTGCACAACCACATCAGCAACATCAAGAACAAAACTCAGCAAAACATCGGTAAGGCACGAAATGATTGCAAAACCAGAACACTAAAAGGTGTTCTAAAGCATTATGTCATACTGTACTGGAAAGAAAATACTCTGTCATTTTCTTCTGGGCTGCATTTTGATACTATATCACCGGCAAGCCAGGCGCCTTGTAGGCGGAGCCTGCATGTCCGTTATAGCCGAACAAAACTACAGCTAAAAGCGGCTCTGGGGACCAAATTGGTTGTCCATTATATCCAAAAGTCCGTTATATGCGAGTTCACTATATGCAATAATTTTCTGTATGTTTATAAAGATGAACGGCTGGAACCAGCGGACCTTGTCCGCTATAGGAAAGGTTCCGTTATAAGCGTGTCCGTTATAACAAGATTATACTGTAATGAACTTTAACAAGCTCATAATTGAAAAAAAAATAGAATTTAATTCGGAGAGAGGCACCTGTTTTCTTAAGCACAATTCTACAAAAGATATGCATCTATTGCATGGTGCCTAACACCAAAGTAGGCATATTTAGGGGTGGAGAAAGATTTAGGCACTGCTAGGCATGATTCTCTAAAGCAGTGTTCTTCAACCACCGGTCCATGGACCAGTGCCGGTCCACAGAAATTTCCTGCTGGTCCACAGGGCCAGCACGTGCATCAGGCCCAAAACAGTGTTCTTCAATTGCCAGTCCACGGTGCGATTGATGCGGCGTTATCTTCGAGCCAGCTCCCTCTTCCTCACTGATTCAGTGCACAAAGCCAAGGGCAGTGGCTCCTACGAGCATCCTGCACCTGAACCGGAAGCCTTCTCTCTGATGTTGCAACGTCAGAGGGAAGGCTTCCAGATGAGGCATGGGACGTGCAAGGTGCAATTAGTACTTTATTCTTCTGACTGTGCATTCAATATTTCTTCCCTTCTTTCAGCCTCCTGTATGCTTCCTCTCCTCCCTCCCCCAACTTTTTCTTTGTTTCATCCTGCCTCCTTCTTTTGTTCTCTCTCCATGTCCCCTTTCTTTCTGTATGTCTGTCTTTCTCTCTCTCTCCGTGCCCCCTTCTTTCTTTATCTCTCCATGCCCCCATTCTTTCTCTATGTCTGTCTTTCTCTCTCTCTGTGCCCCATTTCTTTCTTTCTTTGTTTCACCCTGCCCCTTTCTTTTTTTCTCTCTCCATGCCCCCTTTCTTTATCTATGTGTCTTTCTCTCTCTCCGTGCCCCATTTTTTTTTTCTTTCTTTCTTTGTTTCACCCTGCCCCCTTTCTTTCTTTCTTTCTTTCTTTCTCCCTGCCTTCCTCAATGCCTCCGCCATTGGGAAACATGCTGCTGCCACTGCCACCGAGGAAAGGCTGCCACTGCCGCTATCGGGAACTGGCAGGTGCCGAGTTCTTCCTCCCTGCTTTTCTTCCCTGCGGGGCCAACCAACTCTCACCGCCCGATGTCAATTCTAACGTCAGAGAGGATGTTCCGGGCCAGCCAAGCAGTGATTGGCTGGCCCAGAAAGTCCTCTCCGACATCAGAATTGATGTTGGGTGGCGAGAGTTGGTCGGCCCCGTGGGGAAGAGAAGCAGGGAGGGAGAACCCGGAGCCGATTTATTCCCGATGGCGGCAGTGGCAGCCTATTCCCCGGTGGGTGGCCAGTTGTGCACCCTCTTGGGGCATGCACCCAGGGTGGGGCGGGGCGGGGCGGGCCGCCCGCCCCCCCCCCTTTGTTACACCACTGCTTAAGATCCCATTCGTCTGGGACTATGAATGGTCTTTTTAAAGGCCTAGGACTTTTGTATTTTTGTATGTATTTGTTATGTGAAGTGATTTGAATAAATGTAACTACTGGTTGGTTTAGACATCTTGCTCACTTATGCTTTTCTATAATACAACTTATATGTTAAGAACTATGATTTGGACCTGATGGGTTAATAAGTAGTATGGGATTTAAAAGCTCCAAGGGCTGTCAAGCATGTGATAGTCGAGTCCAAAATCTTATATTGGTAAACCTTTTATTGATGGATCTAACCCAAGCAATATTTTGGCATCATATCCCCGAATCAAGGTCAGAATCTTATCTTCTGCCACTTCAGTGCGCCACACTGTTTAAATACTTTTATCACTAAATTGTATTAAATTTGAAAAATGTTCACATTTCATATATGCACACGTCCGTATCCTGTGATGGTGTGAGGCTTCAGAGTGAGTTTGTGGACATTTTATAATACATGTAAACTTATTATAAGGTTGACATATCTCTGCCCTCCAACCAAGCTTCTCTGCCCTCCAACCAAGCTGTCTAAAAAACATGAAAATGTATAGAAGATAGCCTGGAAAAAACCAACAACCTAGCACCATGGTAAACAGAAATCTAGAATGTTCTGGATAAAAAAGCCTTGGACAACACAAAACATGTGCATAACCTAATTTCACACATGTTGGGATCAGCATCCATCACTGTGGAAACTGACCGTATAGATCCTGCATGAGAAAATATTGCAGAGTTCAGTGGCAGCACTAAACATGCAGAACCATATGTATCCCAAGATCACAATAGTTTTAATGGATCATCAGACAGCCAGTCTAAGTATTTTACTCAGAAATTCCAGCTCAAATCCTTATTGATCCAATGTTCATTTTACATTGATTTTCTCAATATATGTTTACTGCGGCTAGAAACTACTGGTTTAGTGCAAATTTCTACTTATCTCATATTTATAATTTATTTTTCATCTTATCCAACTTATCTTTTAGTTGTGGAAACGTTGATCACCTCTCCCGACATGAATTCACATTTCACTTCCTTCCTCAGGGTTGAGGTATCTATAATGCCCAGACAACTACAAAAAAGAAAAGCAATCAGACTGGATGTTTAAATCAACCTGTTCATTGAATAAACATATAAAAAGAATATATAAATTGGAATAAGCACCTTTTATTTCATAGCCACATACTTGAAAATACATCTTCAATATAGCGTCACCATCTTACTGGTGTTCAATTTAAACATATCAGCTGACTACTCAATTGCAATGTAGACAGCAAAATGTGTTCTGTCATTTTAATCAAGTAGATTAGCTGTTCAATTTATTACCTAGCAACCAAAGGAGCACCACGGAATACTTCTCAAATGTAGCTTAAAAATAGGCAGCTTCACACTTTGCTAGTTCTTATTGTTTACTACCATCCAGTAATTTCAATTTAGCACGGGTGTACTTTCTACCATATACAGTAATCTTTGAGGATAATTAGTCAATCTAACTGCAGTCTTCCTTCGGCAACCAGTTTGTGTAAACTGCTTCTTCAATATGTATAGAACTAAACAATCAACACTATGGTGCTGATTCTGTAATAGGGCGTCTCGATTGTAGACAGCGGTAGGCGTCCTACCGCTGTTTGGCAGTCAATCAGAACACCCATTAAAAAAAAAAAAACAACCACTCCTAGGCAGGCTTCCTACACTGCAGAGTTTTGCCTGGAAGTGGCCTTGCGTGAGCTTAAGCGGCCCTAGGCATCTCCCTAGGGCTGCAACAGGCACCTGAAATGTAGGTCACCCCCCCCCTTTGAAATAGGCTGGCAGGAAGGATGCCCATTCCTTCCTGCCAGAACCCTTGACCTCCCCCCATAAAGTATACCAGAAGGAGAGATCCCCACTTCTTCCTGCCAGAACCATAGAGCCCCCCAAACAGTAACCTCTGAACCTTCAGACTCCCCAGTACTCCTTCAAACTTTTGAACTCCCTCCAACAACCCCAAACCTTTATACCCCCATCCTGTACCCCTAAGATAACCACAACACCCCCCACCCCTGTACCTTTAATGAAGGCCACCTGGATGGATGCTTACTCCCTCTAGCCAGCCAGCCCGCCTTTTCAAAATGGCAAACCTTCCCCTTCCCGGTGCATTCTGGGATGCACCAGGTAAGGGCCTAAGGCTCTGATTGGTTCAGATGCCTAAAGCCCTTTCCATAGGAGGAAACACATACATACATGTTTCAGCTAAAACATACATGTTTCAGTTAAAGCCTGCATCAGCAGTCTGAACAAAGATTTGTAACCTAATAATCAATCCTTTATTATCATGTCCTTGATGTAATGACTGATAGTAACAACACTATGTATCGCCTCAAAAGGTTAAATTGCAGTCCTCTAAAAATCGTTCAGGGTTTACTAAGTGAACTTATTGCAGGGAGGGCCTATACTTAGGAAAAAGATTTTCAGAAATTCATGTCCAGTCAGCTTCCCCTTGCTCTAGTCTGTAGTAGAGGTCTGCACGGGAACGGGAATCGCGGGAATCCCGCGGGTTCCCCCCCCTGGCCACGGGACTTCCATGGGGACGCCCCCTGGTCCACGGGACTCCCACGGGAATGAAAACAGCCTACCTAAATTCTGGCGATGCAGCTTACAAGTCTGGCGTCGCGGCAGGAAATAGCCATGCTGAGAAGAGAGCTCAGCACGTACACAGATGAAAGCCTTGCTTGCTGATTGGTCCGGCGGCACGGCGGGGCGGGGCCGCCGGACCAATCAGCAAGCAAGGCTTTCATCTGTGTATGTGCTGAGCTCACTGCTCAGCATGGCTATTTCCCGCCGTGACGCCGGACTTGTAAGCTGCATGCCTGCATCGCCAGAATTTAGGTAGGCTGTTTTCATCCCAGTGGGAGTCTCGTGCTCTATGGCTCTAAGTCGTCTTTAAGTCTTCTTACTCTGGGGCACCAGACCTCCCTCATTCAAAGGCCGGGAATGCAGAGTTGGTTCCATTCTTGGTAGGGGATGCCTCGGTAGGCTCACTGCTCAGCCACTGGGAACCCAGATTTGGTCCTGTTCTGGGTGGAGGACACTTGTGGGGTAGGGTAGGGTGGGGTCGGGATGGGGGGCTAGTTTGCACCATCGTGCAGGCTCACCACTCTGCCTCAGCCGGCAAAAGCACAGTCTGTCCCATTCTAGGGGGAGAAAACCTAGCAGGGACCAGGCTGCACCACAATACTGGCTTCTAGAAAGCACAATTGACTGGGGGGGGAGTCTAGCAGTGTGTGGCACCATTTGGACCCATGTAGACTTGCACGGCCATTCAGATGCTGACCTGAGGTCCCTTTCCATCCAGCATCTGCCCCTCCCCCTCTTTCCATCCAGCATCTGCCCCTCTGTCTGCTGCTTCTGCCCAGCATCTGATCTGTCTCCTCTCTTCCTCCTTTCTGCCCCCTCTGTCATCCCATCCATCATCCACCCTTCTTTCTCCCCCTTCCATCCAGCATCTGCCCATCTTCCCCCCTTTCAGCCCAGCATCTGCTTCATTTCTCTTTCTCCCCCTTCTATTCAGTGTCTGCTCCATCTTTCTCTTTCCTCCCTTTCATCCGTATCCTCCCCCTCTCCTCCTTCACATTCAATGTCTTCCTTCTCTCTCCTTTTCTTTACATCCATCATCTGTCTTTTTCTCTCTCCCCAGGCATTCCAGCTTGTCTTATCTTTCCCCTTTCATCCCGTGTGTCTGATCCCTCCCCATTTCTATCTACAGTCTGTCTCCTCTCACCTCCTACATCCAGTATCTACCCCCTCCCACCTGACACCTCAGCCACCACCAGACTGATGCAAATCCTTCCCTCCGATGTCAGCTCTGACTTCGGGGGAAGACTTCTGGGTCGGCTACATATGGCTTGCTGTAGGCTGCCTCCAACCCCTGCTGTTATCTGGACTCGAATGAAGTGGTGGAAGGGAGTGCATTTTTGGACACAGAAGTCATGAACTGGGGAGAGAGGAAGGGAGGGAAAGCGATGCTGAGGTGGGGGAGGGAATAGAAAGGGAGAATTGGGTGTGGGTGTGTCAATGAGCGGGAAAGAGAGATGGTTGTGTACACACGGCAAATGGAAGAAAGAGGAGAATTTTTGTCGTAGGGAGGAAGGTACAGAATATGATAGGGAAGAAAAAGATGAGAGTGAGAAATGTGGCAATGGAACAATGGGACTGATTGAAAGGGATGCAAGAAGGAGGAATATTGGACAGTGGTGAAGGGAATGGAGGGAGAGATGTGGCATAGTGCTGGAGAGTGGTGATAGAAGGAGAAATGTTGGGCATGGGGCTGGTGGGCAGGCATGAAAGATGAGAAAGAGATAAATACTGGACCATGGTAGGGGGGACCAATGGACAGCAACAGAAGAATTTACAGAAGATGGGAAAGCGGAAAAAAGAAACTGGGACCAACTTTATGGAAAAATAAGTCTCCAGACAACAAAGGTAAAAAACGGAATTTATTGACTAAAATATGTTAGCTTTGGGAAATGTATATGGCAGATGTCTTTGTTTTGTGTTCAAAAGAAAAGGAAATGTATTTCTGGTTTTATTTCTACAGTGTTGAAGTACTTGTTGACCCTTGCTGTGACTGGTGGGGATCCCCAAGCACCGCCAGCAGAGGACCTCCTCTAGAGATGGCCAGAACTCCCCTCCACCAAGCGCAGCAGTCGCTGGCAACATCCATGAGCCACTGAAGTGCCAGCATCTGTGACTCAGGGACGCTACTGCTGCCTGCCAAGCTTGGCAAAAGGGACCCCCGGCCAACTGCAAAGGAAGTCCTCAGCTGACAGTTTATGGGTTCTCATCAGCTGAGTATTTATATTTTATATTTACATTAGAGGTTCTGGTAGAAACCCATTTACAAAGTATGTATTCTTCCCAATTAATATTTCCAAATTAATAAAGTCTCTTTGCTTATTTGTAAATGGGTCTCTACCAGAGCCTTTAATTCAGTAGCATAATTAAATAAAATAACTATTTCTGAAGTTTATAGGGAAGGGTGGTGACGGAGGGGATTCCTCACGGGGACAAGTGGGGACGGGTGGGATTTTGGCGGGGACGGGTGGGATTTCTGTCCCCGCGCAACTCTCTAGTCTGTAGTGCAGGGCACGGTCTCTCTCCCCATTAACTCCACCTGAAGCCCTATTGTCATACAGTTATATTTACCTACTAATCAAGGTGGTGTTAATTTTCCTAATATATATAACTATCACTGGGCTTGCTTTGGATATAACCTATCCCAGCTCCTGAAACACCCAGTTGGTTGAAAATTGAATTGCATTATGCTATCCATTTGATCTTCAATATATCATCAATATTGTGGCTCCTGCTTGTATGAAAGATAATCATATTTTCAAATCTACTTTGAAGGCTTTTAATATAATTTATTCTATTCATCCAATAAAAACTGAAGATACTTCTTACTTTGGAACAAGCCTATAATTAAGGTCAATGGCAAATCAATAATTTATGACTCTTAGGTCAAGGAAGGTACTGTATCTTTTTTTAGGCTAAGCACAGGCATGGACTCTTGTTTACATAATGTTTTAAATGGGTTCAGCTTAGACATTCTCTTAAAGCAAATGACCCTCCTTCTGCAATACAACATTTTACATCATACGTCTTCTAACTGGTATAAGATTATCAGAGTAAATACCCAGAAGCCTATCCTTAACAAGCTCCTTAAAACATGGTCTTCAAATGTTCAAATTAATCTTACTGAAGAAGACAGATAATATTTTTGGTCTATTCATATTGGAATTAGAAAATCTGCATCTATTTGACAATCTTTATATTACCTTGCACACAGAGTTACACAAACTCCTTATAAAATGCACATTTCTAAAGATGTATCCAACATCTATTAGTCTTGTTTGAATTATGTTGGCACCTTTGACCATATTTTATTTTATTGCCCTCAGGTTCAGCTATTCAAGTTTGGAATCATATATAACATTTTACTTCAAATTGCAGAATCTTTTAATTTTTAACACCTAGATCCTTAATTCTTTTATATGATATAACCATGTATAATAACTAATAGAAATGTTTATAGATATAAGACTCCAAACTATAATTTATGTTTTGTGTCTCAAAAAAGTTAAGTTTTATACTGGATATAATAATGGTGGATCTACTCAGTTATCAATATTGGCCTGAAAATCTGAAGGATAATGCTTGACCATAAGCATTTAAGCTTTAGATAGAGTCTGATTATTATCATAGGCCTATACGGAAAAAAAGAGTGATGTAGAAAACTCCCAAGAAATCTACAGATGGAGAAAAAACTATCTTGCCAAAAAAATGTATGATAATCACCAGTCAAAACTTATCTATACAGCATAAGACTAGAACTGATAGAGGGTTGAAAGTGTTTGCCAAAAATATGATATATAACCATGTATAATAACTAATAGAAATGTTTATAGATATAAGACTCCACACTATAATTTATGCTGTATGTCTCAAAAAAGTTAAGTTTTATTCTGGATAGAATAATGATGGATCTACTCAGTTAACAATATTGGCCTGAAAATCTGAAGGATAATGCTTGACCATAAGCATTTAAGCTTTAGATAGAGTCTGCTTATTATCATAGGCCTATACGGAAAAAAAAGCATGAAGTAGAAAACTCCCAAGAAATCTACTGATGGAGAAAAAACTATCATGCCAAAAAAACGTATAATAATCACCAGTCAAAACTTAACTATATAGCATAAGACTAGAACTGATAGAGGGTTGAAAGTGTTTGCCAAAGTGTGTGGCACAGGGGTTGGATCTACAGCCTCCGCATCCTGGGGTTGTGGGTTCAAACCCTGCGCTGCTCCTTGTGACCCTGGGCAAGTCACTCAGTCCTCCATAGCCCCAGGTACATTAGATAGATTGTGAGCCCACCCGGACAGATAGGGAAAATCCTTGAGTACCTGATTGTTAAAAACTGCTTAGATAACCTTGATAGGCGGTATATAAAATCCTAATAAACTTGAAACTTATCAAATTCAATACTGTTTATACTACTTAGCTTGCCAGCCAAACATCAAATCTCCAGATCAGCCGACGGTTATAATCCAACATGGAAAAAGAGCCCGAAACTCAATTCAGCCAAGCAGTTCGAAAAAAGCCATCCAAAAGTAATTACGCTTCCAGAGAATGTTATAGGGCAGAGTACAGTTTTGGGGTTTAAGAAAGGATTGGACAATTTTCTGCTGGAAAAGGGGATAGAAGGGTATAGATAGAGGTTTACTACACAGGTCCTGGACCTGTTGGGCCGCCGCGTGAGCGGACTGCTGGGCGCGATGGACCTCAGGTCTGACCCAGCAGAGGCATTGCTTATGTTCTTATGTTCTTATGTTTTATTCCATATAGGCCTGTGATAATAAGCAGACTCTATCTAAAGCTTAAATGTTTATGGTCGAGCATTATCCTTTGGATTTTGAGGCCAATATTGATAACTGAGTAGATCCACCAGTATTCTATCCAGTATAAGACTTAACTTTTTTGAGTCACACAACGTAAACTATAGTGTAGAGTGAACATTGGCCCTCTTCTATCAAACTGCGATAGCAGTTTTTAGTGCAGGAAGCTGCGCTGAATGGCCCGCGCTGCTCCCGATGCTCATAGGAACTCAATGAGTGTCAGGAGCAGTACAGGCCATTCAGCGCAGCTCCCCATGCTAAAAACTGCTATCGCAGTTTGATAGAAGAGGGCCATAGTGTCTCACCTTGCAGTTTCTTTATATATACAGTTTCTTTCACCTTTATAGATAATTTTTTCAGCTATATCATATAATTTTTATGTGATTATGGTGCCTTTGAATTCATATAAATTCAGCCAATTATATTTATATCATCACACATTTATGGTACTTTGTTTTGCAGAATAATTCTCATTATTGGAGCATAGTCTTCACAATTAGAATATAAAATACAAGTCTTGCAAGTGGAAGAAAGTGTACTTATCTTAATTCCCAGCTGTGAAAATTATTCATATATTCACTGTATTCATGTTACATTTTTAATTGCAAGCATTGTGGCTTCTAAACAAATCTTCCAAAAGAAATAATGGCATGATGGAGCCAGTATCTGCAAACCACAACATGGATCCACATTTCACCTAATGATCGGTCTCATTAGGATGAACTTCTGCTGATCATACTATGCACAAAAGACATCTAAAAGTTAGGCATCATTTAGAAGTCCAGCAGCAAAACGCTGAGCGCAATTCTATTAAACATAGATGCACAATAGAGAATCGTTCTCAGTGGCATCAGCAATTTAAGTGTGTCTATATAGTTAGATGTGCTTTATAGAATCGCCTTTTAGGCGTTGCATAGACATCTTCACAATGTTTATAACATTATCGCGTGTTAGCATTATGACATCATTAGAATGGTGATTTAAAGCTGTTTTTTTCCATTAAAATTGTATGCAATAAAATGACATGCAGAAGGGAGCCCAGTTTTACAGAAGCACTATTATATTTTATGTATTTATCTTGTAATTGTTTATTTTCAGCTACTTTATCATATTTCCCTTCTGTCCTGGTGGACTCAAGAGAATTAAGTGACTTGCCAATGGTCACAAGGAGCAGTGAAGTGTTTGAACCCACAACCTCAGGGTACTGAAGCCATAGCTCTAACCACTGCACCACATCCACTCAGATATTAAACCACATGTCAATTCTCTAGGATAAATATCAAACATGTACCTTCAACACTTGTCCAGTTCCTTTTTTGGCCTCTGTGTTCCTCGATCAAAAACGTGCTATATATATATATATATGCATACTAAACCTATTTTTTTAATGTAAAGAGGACTCCTCTTTGATAAAAATGGAAAATGAATTTTAATAATGCATTACTCAAGCAAAGCACATGATAAAATGTATTGCATACTAAACCTCTTTCCCAAAGTTTAAGAGAATAAGAAGAGAAACCCTATTCACAATTGCTGTGGCTCAGAACAAGTAGACATGTTTGATGCACAATCATGACATCATTGTGATAGCCATTTTGTGATAGAAGCCATGATGGGCAGGAAAATATGGCCATCATTCCTGCACAAAGGACCCTTCTATATTACCATGGCATTAAAAGTTAGACCTGGAGGCCCAATAGGGGGAGGATAAGGGAGAGTTGGGGGGGGGGGGGCTCGTTTCAATTTACAGGCTTTGGGGATAGGGAAAGATGGAGGGAGATCATGACCAGGAGGAGTAAGGGAGTCAGAGGTATCAAGCGATTCTGCTGTTACTGATGCAGGTCCTGGCCACTGTTCTCTCTAACCCCTGCCAGTGGGGGGTGCTGTTTACTATTACATTTTCAATAACGAAGGACAGACAAGCACTGCAGGACTCCAGGGAACTAGCCTGGCTCTATCAATTGAAAATACAATATTTAAGCGCCACTCCCACTGACAGCAATACAGTTGGAGAACTCCTGCTCAGCTTAGAGGAAACAGTGGTCCTAGCCAATATTCATCCAGGGCCCGCATATGCGTCTTTTGAAGATTGCAGTTGAATATTATCCAGGACCTGCAATGGCTTCAGTGGCCAGTGCTGTTTCGGTAAGACCCCGATATTGAATGCTGTTGCCCGTACATGGCTCAGCATTGAATATCTGGGGCTAATTCTGGCTATGGTGGTCAGTGTTTAAAAAAATATTGATTACCATAGACTAAATATTGACCAGAATGTGCCTAAATTATTTAATACAAGACTATCAAGGGGCATACATATGGGCAAAATGCGGGTGTATCTTGTATGATGTACGCAACTTATAGAATAATATTACATGGCACACTTATGCACACACATTTATGCCAGCCATTGCCCTGTCAAAAACTGGGTGAGTCTAACTGTGGGGGCACTAATATGGCTTTTCTCAAGAATGCACATTGGAAAGAATAACCTAAATCACAGTTACCAGATTCTAGGGTTCACCTTGAGGATTAGCGCCCAAGAAAAGGATCTTGTAGACAATATGATGAAATATTCCACCAAATGTGTGGCGGTGGCCAAAAAAGCAAACAGGATGCTAGTAATTATTTAAAAGGATGGTTAACAAGATTAAGCATGTTATAATGCCCCTGTATCACTTGAATTAGTCAATTGTTCCAATAAGCTGGGCTGTCTCCATTTATTGCTTTAAATAGTAGGCAGTAAAATTTGAAGTGTACTCTCGCTTGTATTGGGAGCCAATGTGAGTCATGGTATGCCTCTGTGATGTGGTCAGATTTATTCAGTGAATAGACCAGTCTTAGGGCTGTGTTTTGTATTGTTTGTAGTTGTTGTATCATGATTACTGTGCAGGGGAACATAAGAACATAAGAATTGCCCCTGTCGGGTCAGACCGGAGGTCCATCAAGCCCGGCAGTCCACTCACGCGTCGGCCCCTCAGGTCCAGGACCTGATAGTGCTCATACCCTAAAACTGTCATACGCTTTTCGCTTATGACCTGTAGAGTAACCTTCTATCTATACCCTGTAATCCCCTTCGCTTCCAGGAAGTCATCCAGCCCCATTTTGAAACTCAGTATTGTACTCTGTCCTATTACCTCATTTGGAAGCGTGTTCCAGGTGTCCACCACCCTCTGAGTGAAGAAAAACTTCCTTGTATTCGTTTTGAATCTGTCCCCTCTCAGTTTTTCTGAATGACCTCTTGTTTTTGTTGTCCCCGCTAGTCTGAAGAATCTGCCCCTCTCCACCTTCTCTATGCCTTTCATGATTTTATACGTCTGTATCATGTCTCCTCTCAGTCTCCGCTTTTCCAGGGTAAAGAGCCCCAGTTTGTCTAACCTTTCGGAATATGAAAGGTTCTCCATTCCTTTTATCATCCTAGTTGCTCTCCTCTGGACCTTCTCAAGCATCGCCCTGTCTTTCTTAAGGTACGGTGACCAGTATTGGACACAATATTCCAGATGTGGTCGCACCATTGCTCGATACAATGGCAGGATAACTTCCTTCATTCTGGTAGTGATACCTTTTTTGATAATGCCCAGCATTCTGTTTGCTTTCTTTGAGGCCGCTGCACATTGCGCCGCTGGCTTCATTGTTGTATCCACCAATACCCCCAGGTCTTTTTCTAGGGTGCCTTTCCCCAGCACCCTTCCTCCCATCGTATAGTTGTACATGGGGTTCCCTTTCCCCATGTGCAAGACCTTACATTTCTCCACGTTGAAGCTCATCTGCCATCTTTTTGCCCATTCACACAGTTTGTTCAGGTCGCTCTGTAATTCTTTGCATTCCTCAACAGTTTCTACTCTGTTGGAGAGTTTTGTATCGTCCGCGAACTTGATAACTTCACACTTCGTGCCCGTTTCCAGATCGTTAATGAATATATTGAACAGCAGCGGTCCCAGCACAGACCCCTGTGGGACACCACTCATGACCCCTTTCCAGTCAGAGTAGTGTCCTTTTACTACTACCCTCTGCAGTAGTCTATGAGACCTAGGATTAGGGATTGCACCAAGAGTTGGAATTGTTTTCTGTCAAAGAATTTTCTGAATTTGCTCAGGTTTCTCATGACTGCAAATTATTTTTTTATTGTTTTGTTGATTTGTGGCTGCATTGTATAGCCTCTGTCTATTAGCACTCCTAGGAGTTTTAAAGTGGGTTGGATATGGTATGTTGTAGAGTTTATGACAAGGTTTGTTACGGTTGGGGTTTTGCTATTTTCGAGTAAGATGAAGTTTGTTTTGTCCTGATTCAGTTTCAGTTTGTGGTCTTTCATCCATGCTGCCACTGTTTCAAGTGTTCTTTGAATTGTATCTGCCATGGATGGTGCTGGTTGATTGAAAGGAAGGAGAATGGTGATGTTGTCTGTATAGCTGTAGGAGGTTAGACCTTATTTGTCTAGGTAGGAGCTGAGGGAGGCAATGTATAGGTTGAAGAGTGTGGGAGAAAGAGGTGATCCTTGAGGTACTCCACAGGGGTTAGACCATGGCTCGGATTTTACTTTGTTTGTTTTAACTCTGTATGTTCTGGATTGTAGGAATCCTTTAAACCATGATAGTACCTTACCACTGATTCCTATTAAGTCCAGTATCTGTAGAAGGATATTATGGTCTACTAGGTCAAAGTCTGTGAAGAGATCTAATTGGATAATTAGCATTTTTTGCCTCTGCTGAGGTGTTGTCTGGCGGTGTCCATGAGTGAGCCTAGTAGGGTCTCAGTGGTGTGGTTGGTTCTGAACTCTGATTGTGTTGGGTGGAGTAGGTTGTGGTTTTCTAGATATGAGTTTAGGACTTTGGCTACGAGGCCTTCCATTAGCTTGACATAAAGTGGTATTGAGGTTATGGGTCTATAGTTGGATGGTTGGTCTATTTCTCCTTTGGGGTTTTTCAGGATTGGAGTGATGATGATTTTGCTGAGGTCTTGTGGGAAAAGGCCGTCAGTGAGTAGGGTTTGTATCCATTGCAAGAGTAAGATGCAAAATAGTGTACTGGAGGCTTTCAATAGGTATGGGGGTTAGTGGTTAAGGTTGAAAGTTGTGTGGCTGTTTTTGTTGTAGAGTTTGTTGAAGTCTGAACATTGTATTGGTGAGAAGTGGGACCATGTTATGTCTGCTTCTTCTTCTGTGGAGGGTGTTGTGATCTCTTCTAGGTGCGTAGGTGTTCCATGGAAGGTGATTTTGTCTTTGAAGAATGTCGCTAAGAGGGTGGCTGTGGACACAATATTCCAGATGTGGGTGTGAGGGCGTTGTTGCTTGTCTGGTAGGGTTTGGTGTCTGTGAGCTGTTATTGCCTTTCCCCTTTGAGTCTATATTAAAGCCCTTTCATATGCCAAACTTTTAGCTATATGTGGTTTTACTTGGGAATATTCCCCCTGATATTCAGCACTGTTTAATTGGCCAGGAACAGCTCACGGTTGGTTAAATAGTATTGAGTTGGTTAACTGCCAATATCTAGCAGGAGATAGCTTGTTATCTCCTCTGAATATACAGTACAGAGTTAATAGCTAACCACTAATAAGTTATGTTTCACAACTTAGCTGACTAGCTGCAAATATTCAGCACTAGTCAGCTACTCATAAGTTGTTGTTTTTTAAAATTATTATTTGTATTTTCAATTAACATGCAAAGAACATTTTTTGTCAGGAAATTATCATGTTTACAACCAATGTACATTGGATAAGGAAAAAAGGAAAAGGAAGGGAAACTATAATTTCTTAATACAGTCCACAATCTGAGGGGGCAAGGAAAGAATACTGTGAGAGGGTAGACCCTATGACTGAGAAGGGTAGTACGAAGACATCTGTTCCCAGGTCTAGGCAAGGGAAAACATTGTCCCAAAATGGAAGAACCCTACCAACACCTCAACCCAGAAATAGAACCAGTCAGGGAAGGTTTAGTCATGAGCAGGAAAATACCTATTTGTTTTCACCTGAATTAAGAAAGGGGGAACAACGTGCAGATGGAACTAGTAGTGCTGAGAATATTGTTCCTAGGGGGAATGTTTACAAAGCAACTCACAACATTCATGGGGGACCCAGTTCAAGGCAACACCAAGAACCTTCTAGTCTCCGTTTTAGCCAGGAACAAGCAACATGTGCAGCTCATTATCTTGAGGCTTATAAGGGTCAGCAGCAGTGCTCAGGAGGCAGCCACTGAGCCAACCCAAGCTAGAGAGGGGAATACAACATTGAAGGAAGACCAGTTCCTAGGACTTGAAGCAGCATACCTCAACAGAACACACAGGTCAGATCTAACCCTTTTGATTCTGAAATGTGGGAAGATTTTATGAGTGAAACTTCTGAGAATGAAGAGTATTTAGACCCTGAAATTGACCTGTGTGATATGGAAATTGATTGTGTATGAACTGAGGTTATGCTGGGTTTGCCAAATAGCAAACTTGAAAGTTAAAATGGTTTGTTAGTGTGCTAAAGAAGTAAAGGGGCTGGCTGCCCCAGTATACTTAAGTTGAGAAAGTTTACTTTAGAGCCTTTATGCCATGTGAAGGTTTTGACAAGTTTCTTTTGAAAACCTGAGTTTTTCCAAGCTGTGGCAGTTTGCACTGGCAGTGGTCTTTTTGGATATTTTTCCCTTTTTGGTTTCTTTTTGACTGGATTAAGAACATAAGAATTGCTGCTGCTGCTGCTGTTGGGTCAGACCAGTGGTCCATCATGCCCAGCAGTCCGCTCACGCGGTGGCCCTTAAGTCAAAGACCAGCGCCCTAACTGGAGGGACTACAACCAACGGTCGCTGTGGGAAGAGGCCCCTTCCTCCTTGGGCTCTGCTGTCAGAAGAGCTCAGAGGCAAGATCTAGTCTGACACTACCAGTGATAATTTTGAATAGAAACTGTGTGCAAGTATTTTTGAACCAGTTGAATATAGTACTGGGGTTGGCAGCATTTCCTGGTGTAAGAAGTTTGAGAAGACCAGGAGGGACATAGGCCCAAGGGAGGCCATTTTAGAATATATTTTTGAAAGCTAAGTTTTCCTTTTCAATCATTTTGGGTTTTGCTGAAAATTGGAGTTCCTGAAGGAATAAAGTACTTTAAGTTTGAATCAATCCAGGTGTTGTTATTACTTGATCCACCACTCCAAATGTGAACTGATTAGCCTCTTGGACACCGCCGTGTGCTCTGGGCTATCTCGACAATACCTGCTTGGGCACACACGGTGACAATACCCTTGGGAAAGGGGAAAAATTAAACTAAAAATTAAAAAAGGAAATATAGCAGAAATCTCCAGCAAATTAAATACAGGATCTGAATTGCACTACATTTTCCTGAGCAGCAAAAAAGAGACCCCTTTATCTTCCAAAAATAACCGCAGCTGAATAAAAAAAATATATCTATTATCCTGATACAAAACATTTACATGGAAATCTTAACTGAAATAAAGCCCCTAGAGATAGAACTTTATCACAATATGAATACTCATAAGTTTAATGGCCAAATCAGACCACATAAATAGCAATCCTATCTTTTTACACTATTAATTAACCAGCAAGTGCTGAATATTCACTTACAATAGCTGGTAAAGGCCCCGTTTTAACAAGTTGGGTTTGGGTTTTTTATCACCGGCCGCTGCAGTAAAAGCTCCAACGCTCATAGGAATCCTATAAGCATTGGAGCTTTTATTGCAGTGTCAAGCAATTTTAAAAAAACCTAATGCAGCTTGATAAACGGGGGCTGAAGTTAGAGCTGGCCCCCCTAAAAAAAGCTGATATTCATTGCCTGTCACTGGGTTGGACATCACACTGCATGACGCTCACTGAAAATCGCCTGGATCGTCTCTAAATAATTTTACACATGACAAGAAAGAAATGAACCTTACTCGTGTGCTAGGGTACGTTAAAGATTATCTCAGTTTCTTGTGATCTAGGAGCAAAGAATTCTATATTTTATTCTCCAACTTATATTATTTTATGACTAGTTTATATTTATTAAAACGAAAGGCTTGATACACTGCTTTCCTTATTCAGACTCAAGCAGTTTACAATTCTAAAATATTAAAATAGGTTCATAAAAGTGAAAGGAACTCCAGCAGTATGACAGGAAAGACCTAGCCACACAATTTAAAGGTTTCTCACTCCTTCTGTCCAGAGGAATCCCTAAAAGGACAGAGCAGACACTCTTACGCTGTCATGCACATATCAAGGCCAAAGCCTCCCTGAACAGATAAGACTTCAGTAAGCACCTAAATTGGAAACAATTATATGGGGCTCATAATCAAAACCTAAACACGTCTAAAAACCAACTTTCTAGACATATCGCAGGACTTTTTATGCCTCTGAATACCACTATGCACCCAGAGCTGAAAGGGGCATATCTGGAGAAGTGATTAGGTCAGTATGTGGGCGGGATGGGGGCTGACCTAGACTTAGTCATCCTGCAGGGATAATCAAATGTTTTACGAGACATCCTGGATGAAACTTAGGGCTCCTTTGATCAAGCTGCTCTAGCGGGGTTAATGCAGTCGACTTTTCATCACGCGCTAACCCCCGCGCTGGCCAAAAACTACCGCCTGCTCAAGAGGAGGCATAGTGGCTAGCACGGCAGGCGGTTTAACACGTGTTATTATGCGCTTTAAACCGCTAACGCGGCTTGATAAAAGGAGCCCTTAAACTTTGAGTTAGACGATGTACGAACAAGTATAAGTGCCAAAAAGTTATCCAAAGTGACAAGATACCCACTGCTGAGTCAAAGTACAGACCCACACTTCCCCAATGTTTACTGACCCCCTCACACCCCCAGTATAGGAAAACCTAGTAGAGCTGCACACAAGTGTCTTAAATAGCCTAGGGGGGTGGGCTAGTGAACCATAGAGACGGACCCAGGCCCATAAGCCACCCTAACCACTACATTTATGGTGGAACATGTGCGCCCATCAAACCCCCCCCAAACCCTACTCTACTGTCATATAGGTGCCACCTGCAGCCATAAGGGCTATTGGGGTTGTAAACAGGTGAGTATAGTAGGTTTTGGCGGGCTCATCATAACCTATAAGGGAGTTCTGGTGAGATGTTTGTGGCACCCTTTTTGTGAAGTTCACACTAGTGCCTTCTAAGGTGCCACACTGCTTTTTTGCCATGTCTGGGTGGCCAGTCCATTAAAAGATTGGTCCCTCCTATAGCCAAAAGGTCTTGTACTGGGTGTTTGGGACTTGGACAAAATTTTAGTTGAAAATTATAGATGTCCTGGTGTTTGGACGAACAATAGCCTAGACATCTAAATAGGCAATTTTTGAAAAACAAAACAAATTCAAGATGTATTTTTTTGAAAATGGGCATGTTCCCACTGCCAACTTTGGGCATCGAGCACCATACACCCAAATTGGACTTAGAATTATGCTTTGATTATGCCCCTCTATGTATCTTTAATCTAATAGTATACTACCAGAATCAATAGAAACACAGCTTCTCACTAACCCCATCTTTTACTAAGGTACGCTACACATTTTAGCGTGTGCTAAATATAGACACGTGCCCATTATAAGTCTATGGACGCGTTAGAATTTAGCACGCGCTAGAACGGCTAGTGCACCTTAGTAAAAGGAGGCCTAAAAGAAAAGTCCATGTTATAAACTATAAGCTGTGTTTAAAAGTATATTTTTACTCAGTTTTGGGTATAATTGAGCATTGCTCATTTGTGCTTCTAGGTGGAAATTAAAGGTTTCAATAAGAAATAACAGGCTGTAGTGTAATTAAAAAGTCATATCTTCGGTAATCCTAACTCAAAGGAAAATTTCACAATTTGAAATAAAGGTTAATGGTTTATTTTGTGTACTTCTGTAAGAAAAAAGAATAATAAGCTTACAACATAATATAGTAATCATAATATTAGTGACATAATTATCACCAGCAAATCTAGCTGTGAGTAACTCAGCCCTGCAGCTGGTAGTGTTATGCATGCCATGCAAAAACTGGCTAGTCTGACATAGAAAATATATATTTTTTTTACAATGTGGTTTTTCAAATTGGCATGTCTTAATTTTATTTACTTAATTGGGATTCTCTTTACACTTGTTATGAGCAATTCTATAAATTTGCACCTGATTCATGTGCCTCTCAGTGGCATAGCCTTAGGGGGCCCTTGGAGACCTGAGTCCCCCCAGTTGGGGCTTGGGCCCCCTCCAACACCCTTTTAAATGGCTGGCGGAGATGCAAAGCCCCTCAAGCCAGCTCCAAAGTCCCTCCCCTCCTCCTGGCACTGATTTTTGAATGTATAGGTTGGCAGCAGGCCTCCATCTGCCAGAAGTCCCAGCAGCGGCTTGAGACACATAACTGATCTCTACATTGAAAAATCAGCACCAGGAGGAAGGGAGCAGCTTGAGAACTGGCTAGTGGGGCTTTGACGAACCTGCCAGACAAGGTTTATTTAGTGTGTTATGCATGGGGAGATGAAGAAGGGGAGAAATGCATTAATTCCTATGTTCTCTCTATGTGGAGCACATGAGCCATCACTCATACATTTTAAATGGTCCATCACAAAATAATTGGTCTGACATGACTTTCAAACAAAACTAAATTATAGAAAATCACTGGACAATAAATTTTTCCAAAAGTTTTGTTTCCTTAAAGCAAACTGGTGATTATGATAGACCCTTTCAAAATAAACACAAATATAATTTCCTAAGTAGGAATTTTGAGAAACACGATGGTATCTTAACTTAATGCGCAAAGTTTCTGATACACTGTGATAGTTTGTCATGGCTAAAATTGTTTCCTGCTGATTTATATTTGTACGCAGTGTCCAACAATAGTCAGCTAGCATTGATGGATTCCAGTTGCCCTGATATCTTTTTGCATAGTGGCAATGTCGTGGTGAAACCTTTCACCACGTTAGTCACTGACTGCATCAAGATTTGTGGTGCAGAAGTTCAAGTGTGAAGGCAGAAAGTGCATCTTCAGTGACATGTTGCACTTCACGGTTTTGTATGCTCTTAAGAAGTTTGTCAACCAGTTGAATATAATTTGATACTCTGTAACTGCCAAGAAAATTCTCAACAACATCCTTGAATGCTTTCCAGACAATTTTCTCTGGCCTGACTAACAGATCTTCAAATCTCTCGTCATTGATGACGTATCTGATCTTTGTACTGACAAAAATGCCTTCCTTAATCTTGGCCTCAGTTATTCTTGGAAACATCTGTCTTAAAGAAAACCTTTGCCTTCCTTGTTCATTGTTTTTACAAAATTTTTCATCAGTCCAAGTTTTATGTGAAACTGAGGCAAAAATATCTTTGTCAAGTCAACAAGTGGTTCATGTACCACATTTTTCTGTTCTGGAATCAAATTCTTATGGAGTGGTCAGTTCTTTTGAATGTAATGCATCTCCTTAGCATGGCTGCTGCATTCACAAATAAAACAGTACTTAGTATTAGAGAATGACATGAGGACAAATTTGACCCCATCCTCGCAGGAACTTAATTTACCCACCCCCTTCCCCATGAATTTTGTCGCTGTCTCTGCCCCTGCTCCATTCCTGTAAGCTCTGCCTCAAACACTTATGATTTTAAAGTGTTTGAGGCTTGTGCAGATGAGGACAGAGCTTGCAGGAATAGGGCAGAGACAGGAAAAGAACTCTCTGGGACGGGACTGGAAAATGAGTCCCCACGGGGACCAGGAAAAATTTGCCCCTACGTCATTCTCTACTTGGTATATCTAAGCTGAAAACGTCCTGAAAACGTCCAGCTATCGTTTTGATGTATTAGGCCCAACCTCTTTAATTGTATTCCTATTCCTGGAAATGTCCAGTTATCTTTTTGTTGTAATCCGCTTAGAACTGCAAGGTACAGGCGGAATAGAAGTCATTAATGTAATGTAATGTAATGTAAGCTAAATTCCAAATAGCAGAGCTACTACTTTAAAATCACTACAAATGTTCCAGTTGTACTTTGTGTACTGGATATGCTTTAACTGCAGTTCCATGTTTTCATATACTTTTATATAGCCTTTTCAGGCAGCATCTATCAAGCCTATGCCCAGATTGCATCATTTTAATGGACATTATGCAACCTGCACTGAATATCTGCCTGGACATGCCCACACTATATCTAGGCCTATGTTAAGAATTAAGCTAAGAATTAATTGCATTAGCCTGAAAATATAACAAAAAATTGTAAAAATGAATGTGATACATGATTTTCATGATCAGTAGCCAAAAATTTGTAAGAAACACCCGAATGCATTGAAGAAGCAAAAACTTTGTTCTCCAGTGAAATTAATTAAACTAATCATTTACCATTTGTGTGATAGTTGTTTTTTAAATGCTATATACACATATATATATTGCTAATACTGTGAACAAAAATTGTTGTTTTTTAGAACTTGTTGCTCACACACAAAACATATTTGCACACACCCAGCCATTCCTTAGAAGAGGCAGTGGTTGACTCCTCAGTCCACCTTGAGTATCCCCAAAGTTGGAGAACTGGCCACTAATGCATGTAACACCCAAAGTGCTATTCTATAAGGACTTTGCAAGGAGACATACACATAGAACGTGCATTGGCAGGTCATGGGCATGCCTCCCACTTACGGTAATGAACAAAGGCAAATCAAGTTCAAAAATCCAAGAGGCATACACTTTTGAACCAAGGATAACTTGTCTTTTAACATAAGGGCAAATTTATTGTGGCAAATTCCTTGAGCATTATGCCGCCAATAGAACATACGGAAGAAGAGAGGGGGAGATATTCAAACCCACTTTCTGTACATTGCCAACTTTCAACTTGTGACCGAGTCCAGTCCAGGGTTTCCTGGATCCTATATAAAGTGGTGCACATCAGTTCTACTGGTGAATCTCAAAAGGAACTATGGCCAGAAGAGAAGCATGGGTGAATTGTGAGCATTCCCAAAAGTTATGCACACTGTTATGGAATACTCCTAATCTGTGCACAATTTAGGTTCAGGTATTTAGGGCCGGTTTTCCTCAATCTAAGTGGTTGCGCCTATAAATTAGTGCAGATATGGTCTCTAAGCGCAATTCTATATATGGTGTGTGACATTTATAGAATCACACTAAATATCATTAAAATTGGCACCAATTTTTTATGTTATATATAGAAGTAAGCTCTTAGTATGCATTAATCCTCCTCCCCCCCCTTTTACTAAACCATGATAGCAGTTATTAGTGCAGGGAGCCACACTGAATGCTCTATAATCATCGGGAGCAGCGCGAGCATTCAGCGTAGCTCCCTGCGCTAATAAATACAATGCGGTTTAGTAAAAGGGGGTAAAATAATATAGTGCACATTTAATTAAAAAAATCAACATTTTTGCTGCTGCATAGCCAAATATTCCAATCTTAAGACAAAACAATTCTCATTGACATTTTTGGTTATGTACATAATTCTATATTTTTGTTATGGTTTTATGCTAATTTACTATTGGAAACACAGGTTCTGTGGCATCATGGCTTCGAGCCATCTATAAGCAAATTAACTATGGAAAACTGCTGTGCCTTTATAAGACGATGATTTGTAGTATCTAATTGCACAGCACGTCCTTTTCCCATGGCCATTCACTGTGCCATGCATCACAGGGTTAATAACACTGTACAAGGACTCCTCACTGAAAACGCCATAGGAAGCTGCTTCCCCTCACTGTGAAGTTAAAAGACAAATACCAAGAGATGAGGTTTCATGAAGAGAGTCATTTCCTGTATTGGTTGTCTGACTATAAACATTGGCAACTCCATTTTGAGCGAAGTTTTAAAATGCTACATAGAAATAAAGGTCAAGAAACACATTATAGCTGATTCTTTTTTTGAACAGGTTTCCTCTCTCCCTTTATCAAAAAGCAAAGCTCTTGAAAACTAGCCCCAAATGTACTTGGTTTGGGCATTCAGGTTTTCTCATACGTCAATATGTTTGATTATGAAAGAGCCTTAAACAATTGTCTATGAAAAAAATATATTAATTGACTGATCAAAAATGTATAAACAGGATTTACTTAAAAATCATAGAAATATGTTTTTTTAGGCAATACAAGCTGAACTTCCATAAATCTAATTAAGAAAGTTCAGCTATGGGGAGACTACTATTACCTGCCTGGAGACTGAGGGACTGTTTTCTGCCCTTTGGGGACGCAGCGTTTTGCAAAGTTGCCTGCTGGTGACTTTTGGAGCCGACCCCCATGCAGGCACCTGTGGGGACGTCGGGACTGCATCACCAGGGTCTTTCCTTTTCCTCTGAAGAGATGCTACGTCTGTGGTGCGGCCGCAGAGTGTGGCCAAGGGGGCATGCCCTAGGCCCCTTGGGAGCCATGTGGAGCCACGTGGAGTGACTAGAGTAGTTAGGTATATAATTGCTTAATATTCTTTTTCTACTTTGAGACTTGGATATTAGCTTTACTTGGATAATAATGGGAAAGAGAAAAGAGAAACTTAAAAGTTCAACTCCAGTGTGAATGGGCCTGACTGACCGCCATTTGTTCCCTCGTAATGTTAATCCTATGATAACTAATGCAGCGTCAACATCTGGGGCATCTCTCAGTCCCTTGGATAGAACTCCTCCCACTCCTTCCGGTGACTTCTTCTGAGGCCAACCTACCAGGTTTGACATCAACTCTGAGTTTTGGAGTGATGCCAAAGGCCATCTCTTTTTAAGAGGAGGCCTTAACCCTACATGAGACTCAAGAGGCTCCTCAAGAAATATCCCTTAAAGACGTTTGGTTGATTAATAGTCATGTAGAGGGATTGTTAAAGTCAGTAGCTACTCAGAATTTAAATTTTTCTCAGGAAGTAATTCAGAAGCTGGAAAATAATGATACAAATGTATGCATTTTGGATAAACATCTTGCAGCAACTGAATCTCAGGCATTATCTCTGCAAACATTTTCAGCATCAGTTGTATAAGATTCCCACATAGTACATTCCAAGTTTGAAATGTTTAAAAATGTACTGAGAGTAAAAAATCTGCTTTAGTTAACTTTCCAAGGATTCATTTATTATTACCTGACATTTTGCTTAGGAAATACTTTAAGGAAATCCTTGGTTTACTTAATGCAGATTTATTACTTATATTGACATGTTACTATGTTCCACAAAAAAAAAAAAAAAAGAAAGAAGAACTTGCCCCCATAGAATTTGACCTGACGGGTTTTTTGAAAGACTTACAAGACACCATTCTGACTAGAGCTACATTACTTGTAAAATGTTTAAATGAGTCTGACAAAACGCTGATTTTAAAAACCTATTTTCAAAATAAAAACAAGTTCTGTGGGGACAATGTTCTGGTTTTTCTGGATGTTGCTAAGGCAATCCAGTTTAAAAGAAAGACATTTCAGACATTAAAGCCTCGAGTCTTGGCATTTGAAGCATCTTTTTACTTAAAGTTTCCATGCAAATGCTTAATTAAATATCAGGATAAATATTATATTTTTTGGGACCCCTTACAAATAGAGCAATTTTTATTAGTTCAAGAAGCTCATAAGCTATAAACTGATAATTACTGCCTTTTTGGAGTTAATTAAAAGACACCAGTGTGATTTGAGAATTTAAAAATTTATCTAAATATTACTTAATTTCTTATGGTTCAAAATGATAATCTCCCCAAAAGTGGGCTTGATGGAAATCAATGTTTAAATATTTCTATAGTTGTATCCTTTTTTTGTTGGAAAAATTCCATTCTTATATTCTGTATAGATAATTTTTGAAAATTACAATTAAAAAAGAAAAAAGTAAGTGCAGCTATGGAAAGTGAATTCAAAGGAAGGCTTTTTTTTTTATAGCTTGCCAGTGCTAAAGTGATGCATATAGTTTTCAGTTACATAGAAACATAGAAGATGATGGCAGAAAAGGGCTACAGCCCATCAAGTCTGCCCACTCTGCTTACCCACCCCCTGCCTATGCCCTAATGACCCAATTTCCTTATCTTGACCCTCGTAGGGATCCCACATGGGTATCCCATTTATTCTTAAAGTCTGGAACGCTGTCTGCCTTGATCACCTGCACTGGAAGCTTGTTCCAATGATCAACCACTCTCTGTGAAGAAATACTTTCTGGTGTCGCCATGAAATTTTCCGCCGCTGAGTTTGAGTGGGTGCCCTCTTGTGGCCGAGGGTCCCTTGAGAAAGAAAATATCATCTTCCACTTCGACACGTCCCGTGAGGTACTTAAATGTTTCGATCATGTCTCCCCTCTCCCTACGTTCCTCGAGAGTGTAGAACTGCAATTTGTTCGGTCTCTCTTCGTTCGAGAGACCCTTGAGCCCCGAGATCATCCTGGTGGCCGTCCGCTGAACCGATTCAATTCTGCGCACATCTTTACTGTAATGTGGCCTCCAGAATTGCACACAATACTCCAGATGAGGTCTCACCATGGCCCTGTACAGCGGCATTATGACTTCAGGCTTTCGGCTAGCGGTCACATTCAAGAGAAAGATTTTGCTGTTGTAGGGGACTATTCCATAACTTGGTACCGAGCTGTAGATGAAGCAACGGGGCACACCTCTATGAAAGGGTACTGAAAAGTTCTCAAACCAACCAACTTCCTAAATTCTGAGCATTATTTTGCCACCGTAGCTGAAAAAAGTGTTATATTATGATGTTAAGTGCCAATTTTCAGAAACAAAATTATATGTTTTGGCATTTCAGATCATTGATTGAACCATATTGACATCATTCTCTTTGATTGGACTGAACTTTTCTGCACCCCGTCTTATGGCAGCATTTAGGAACAAGGCTACCAGTAGGTGTCATAGTCATGATTTTGAAGCTAGATAAACAAAAATCACGGTTGAATCACCCCTGCTGTGCCACTAGCATACCAGATAAATCACTGGTAAGTATCAGGGGAATCTGACGGTGGGGAATGATTCACAGTACTGCTCAGAGGGGTGGAGGGGTTCACGGATCAGTTTGGGAAATGGGAACAGCTTCAGGATGTCGTTGAGGGTGAGGAGAGTTTGGGATGCTGCTCAGGTTATATAATGATGTTGCTTGGAGGGATAGGGGGTTACAGAATGTTGACTAGGATTTATAAAGTTGATCAGGAAAATTTTTAAACAGCAGACTATGGTAACAGGGTATGTATTTTTTGGTGCACATTTGTTTTCTTAGCTTAGCATAGAATATTTAGGAGGGATATTATCAAGATATGATAAAAGGTGTGTTTTTTTGTCATGCCTTGATTTACCATGGGAGTCGGCTGACTCCTGTGGTAAACAGCAACATTATTCCATCTACCCAGGAGAAGTCCTTTGCCGGCTTCTTGCTTCTTACAAGGGGCCATTGAAAAATTCTTAGCCAAACCAACAAAATTGGAGCAATCTCTATTGGAGGCTATACACTTAGGCCCCCTTTTATTAAACTGTGCTAGTGTTTTTTTTTAGCGCAGAGAGCCATGCTGAATCCTCCGTGCTGCTCCCGATGCTCATAGAGTTCCTATAAGCATCTGGAGCAGTACGCAGCATTCAGCGCGGTTTATTAAAAGTTAAGTTTAGTCCCACAATTTTCCACTTATTCATTCTGACAGAATGAAAAAAGTGAAAAATTGCTGGACCAACCCCCTCTTCTATTAAACGGCGCTAGCCGTTTTTAGCGCAGGGAGCTACGCTGAATGACATGCACTGCTCCCAATGCTCATAGGAACTCTATGAGCATCAGGAGCAGCGCGGGGTATTCAGCGCAGCTCCCTGCGCTAAAAAAGCGCTATCACAGTTTAATAAAAGGGGGCCTAAGTGTATAGCCTTCAATAGAGATTGCCCCAACTATGTTGGTTTGGCTGAGAACTTTTCAGTGGCCCCTTGTAAGAAGCTTCCTGCGCTAGAAACTGCTAGCGCAATTTAATAGAAGAGGCCCTAAGTGTATAGCCCTTGATGGAGACTGTCCCAACTTTATTGTTTGGGCTGAGAACTTTTCAGCGACCCCTCAAATATATATGTTTTTGCTGCAATTGAAGCAGGCTATTCAGGAGGGGTTCTCTGAATGGAAAAATCTTGAAAATCAATATAGCTTGCTGGTCTTATGTTTTCAGGCGGACTTCCTGGGACACCAGGCCACTCAGTGGCCTTCGGGATATTTGGAGCATTGAGATAAAGCATCAAATTACTGAGTCTCAATGGTCATGAATTTGGGCTTGGAGGATGAGGTGTACAATGTCTGCATCTATGAGACAAACTTGTTTTTTTCTGTTACATAGAGCATTTTGGACCCTGTTCATTTACAAAAATTAGTTCTAAATCTAATAGATGCTGGCATTGCCATCTTGAAGCTGGGACATTAGATCATTTACTATTCTATTGTCCATTGATGCGCAGTTTTTGGAAGTCCATTTGGGGGTCAAGTAAATAATTTATTAGAAAATTTGGTGGCATTTTCATACGATACTGTATTATTTGGTATATCAATGAGAGTTAAGAGCCAAATATCCTCTAATAATAATAAACTTTTGCTTATTATGACAGGGGTTGCCATACAGCATATTACGAAAAATTGGAAAAACTGGGATAGGCCGAGTTATAATTTTTGGTGGAACTTGTTGTGCCACATTTTTAAAATGGAACGAGTAATAGCCATACAGCAGGGGCATTTTAGGAAATTTAAGGATGTTTGGAGCCTGAATAGTGGCTCGTGGCCAGCAGGGGGTGCTGGTTATGGGACGATAATGGAATGGATGTCGGAGCATGATAGTGCAGTATTTTTGTGAAGTTTTTCTACAAAAGCGCCAGTTTTTCATATGATTCTGGGTAATTCTAGTTAGAGACAATTCTGTGTCAGTTAAGGACCACGCCCAAATAGAAGCGTACGGAAAAACAGGTGAATAAAAATTTGAATATAATGTAGCTAAGGCCAGAGAAAAACACCCTAAGGATTAATATAAGGGAAAGCATAATAATATCTGTGTATGTACTTTGCTGTTGAGCCAAATCATGGTGGAAATCATGATTACATGGAATCCAGTTTGCGTTCTTTGTGTGTACTATATCTGTCCTGTCTTCGGCCACCATCTTGGGCCAGTGAATAATATTCTGTCTTTGTCCTCTCTGAGTTTTCCCGCTCCCAGCCTTGTGGTGTTAATTAATACCACATGGGCTTGCTTTAGACTGGTAAAGAAGGATAACGTGTCTCAAACTGAATTGGATGTAGTTTTGAATGAAAATTATGATTTATTGAATGGAAAAGCTTGGCCAAGCAAAGAGTGAATGAAGCAAAGTATAAATGAAGTGTATGACTGTGTTGCTTTGAAAAAACATATTTTATATATTTTAAACCTGAAAAAACACTAAGGAAAATCCTGAGGCAACATCTGGGAGTAATTAGAGTCAGAGACTGTTGCTTCAGTCTCCAGCATAGGAAGGGGGGGGCATTGGAAGCCCATGCTTATCACTGTGTGTAACATGAAGCTGTCAGCTTTCCTCTTCCAGATTAAAGTTACTGTCAATTTAGGGAGAGGTTGAGAATTTCTCAGCACCCTGTTAATAATTGTAGAATTCTTTTGAATATGTTAATGTTAATTCAGAAATCAAAAGTAATTTTCTGAAACTTTGTCTAACTTTTAAATGTGGAGGAATGTTTCTTTGTCCAACTTTAAGACCACCCATAGGATTGTTATTGGTTGATTATGATGATGATGTCACAAAAAGCCAACAGCATATAATAGGAAATTTGGAGCTAGTAAAACGAGACCGTTGTGAAAAGGCCAGTATTTGGCACCTCTGACGATCTCCCATTAGCGCAACCATAAGCATTAATTATGCTGGATTCTTTTGATCTAATAATGGAAAAATAGAAACAATAATTCAATAAATCTTGGTTATAATTTTTAAAACCTTGCGCTGGTGTCATTTTGCATGTAGAATTATTTTCAAACCTGAAGCTTTCACAAATGGCGTCAATGACCCTTGCTCAAGCCCATTAACAAAATATTGTAAAGAATGAATATTGTTTTGTCCCTTTGTTCATACACATCCAGGGTGGGGAGGGGGAGGGGGATATTTTATGTTTTCTTATGTTCAAGTGTAATTGATGGATAAAGGGAGGGGATATTTGATGTGAATTACATTCTGATGGTATATTACCGTATTTTCACCCATATAACGTGCATACATGTATAACACGCATATGCGTATAGCACGCGGGTCCAAAGCATTTCAGTAAAAAAAATTTTTATATACCACGCACACGCGTATACAGCGCATGCTGCTATAACCTCCTCCCACTCCCGCTTACTCTTCTGGCCTGCGAACCGGCATCCTTCCCCCTGGCTCACGTCACCCACCTCCCCCGCGATCCTACATACCCCCCAGCACCGCAAAACATCTCTTACCCGATTGGGCACCGGCACCAGCACCAATGCACAGGACGTGCCAGTGCCAGTGCCCAAAGATCCTCCCTCGTTGTTGCTGGACTGGGCTGTGCTGGGCAGTGCAGGGAGATCCTCCTTCTTCCTCGTGCCGGGCTGGACTGGGCTTTGAGCATTTGCGCATGCTCAAAGCCTTCTGGTCTCGCTCTCTCCGAGATTCTATCTCACACATTTCACTGCATTAGTAATAATGTGACTGGTAAGTTTATACAACCATTGGGATTTTCATACATTGCTGTGTATATTTGTCAGTATGAGATGGCATCATGAATTCTCATTAATATTAACATGTATATTTTGGTTTGTTAATAAAGTTATTGAGAACTCATGACATCACATACTGCAGTGGTAACAATGTAGGGTAAAATGCAAGGTCATGCATATAGGGAAAAAGAATCCGTTGTTCAACTACAAATTGGGGGGGGGGGCATTGCTGGGAGACAGCAGTCTAGAGAGAGACTTGGGTGTGCTGGTGGATGCATCACTGAAGCCATCTGCGCAGTGCGCAGCAGCCTCGAAAAAAACCAACAGGATGCTGGGCATCATAAAGAGGGGCATAACAACCAGGACGCGGGAAGTCATCATGCCATTGTATCGAGCGATGGTGCGTCCACATCTGGAATACTGCGTTCAGTATTGGTCGCCGTACCTCAAGAAGGACATGGCAGTACTTGAGAGAGTCCAAAGGAGAGCAACGAAACTGGTAAGAGGGCTGGAACACTGCCCATATGCCGAGAGGTTGGATAGGCTGGGGCTCTTCTCTCTGGAAAAAAGGAGGCTCAGGGGAGATATGATAGAGACCTTCAAGATCATGAGGGGCATAGAGAGGGTGGATAGGGACAGATTCTTCAGGCTGAAGGGGACAACAGGTACGAGGGGGCATTCGGAGAAACTGAAGGGAGATAGGTTCAAAACAAATGCAAGGAAGTTTTTTTTCACCCAAAGGGTCGTGGACACCTGGAATGCGCTACCGGAGGAAGTGATCAGGCAGAGTATGGTACAGGGATTCAAACAGGGATTGGACGGATTCCTGAGGGATAAAGGGATCGTGGGATACTGAGAGAGGTGCTGGGATGTAACACAGGTATAGAAAGCTAACCAGGTAATAAGTATAGAAACCCAACCAGGTAGTGCATGTGCAAGACCGGAGGGTTAGGACTTCAATGGGAAGATAGGACTCAATGGGAAACCAAGGTGGCAAGGGGGCCCCTTCTGGTGATTCAGACAGGTCGTGACCTGTTTGGGCCGCCGCGGGAGCGGACTGCTGGGCAGGATGGACCTATGGTCTGACCCGGCGGAGGCACTGCTTATGTTCTTATGTTCTTACCATTAGCTAACTTCAAGCACTTTCCATTCCTATAACCTAGCCATTCTCCAACCCATGCTTCTGCAATCAATGCATAATAAGTGTCACAATCCTGTATAAATTAGTGCACAATAAGTGTCACAACTCATCAACTTCATCAGCTCATCACCTCCCAACCCCCCAAAAACAAATAAGTGGCCAATTGCTACCCATACATTTAGGAACCTTCAAGTTATTAACCCTGACACTCTCTCTACCACTGTCTCATCCCTCCTTTCTACTACTATATCACACAATGTCAATGAAGCTGCCCTCTCCTATAATTCCATTCTCTCTTCTTCTATTGATACCCTCATCTCTCACATCCTGTAAGATGTGCCAAAACCCAGCCCTGGTTGACCCCCCAACATTCTTCACCTATGCTCCTATGCCCGAGCTGCTGAATATCTTTGGCTTAAATCCCACATGCATGCCAACTTCATACATTTCAAATTCATGCTGGTTTCCTTCCAATCTACTCTTGTGCTTGGCAAACAAGAATACTACAACCATTTAACTAACTCTTAGTGCCAACCCTCACCGTCTCTTTGCCACACTTAACTCTCTACTCAAAATACCGCCTCCTTGTATCCCCTCCTCACTTTCCCCCCCCGACGATGGCAATTCTTCCACAACAATATTCACAAGATTCACCTTGAATTCTCAACCATGTCATCTCTTCCACCACCCCTTCCAGCTGTCCACTTTGCCAAACTCCCTTTGACAACCCTTGCCACCTTTTCCTCCTTTTCTGAAGTCACAGAAGAGGAAATTGCTCTTTTTTGAAGTTGCTATCAACTCTTAATTTCCACTCACTGTCCCACCCACTATACTCATTCCTACTCACTATACCCACTCCCACTCACTCTTAACTCCCTCTCACTATACCCATTTTATCATTCCTTCTACCTCAACCCTGAGATGTCCTTTCTGTTTGTCCAAATTAAATTGTAACCTCTTCTGAGCAGGGACCATCTATTGAATGTAAACTGTACAGAGCTGTGTACAACTTTCAGCACCACAAAAATGATAAATAGTAGTAGTGTCACAGTCCAGTGCAGTTATCATGGTAACTGTTACAGTGTGCTAGTTTGTGTGGCAAATGGCTATGGTTTTTAATATACATGCAGGCCCCTTAGTTTTTATGTATTCTGTTCTCACTGTATATGATGTATACAGCTGTGCAGAATGTTAAATCAGCTTTTTCTGTGACTGAAACATATTTCTTAACTTCCATAACTTCACTGAGCACTAGTGTAAGCATACAGCTTACTGGAAGATGTAAAGCCAGGGTGTCACAGAAGTCTCTGAGCAGAGCAGCTGCTATAAGTTCTGCAATATTTCTACTGCATTGTAATTGGTATGAAACAATGGCTTTCTGCAGACTCTGGAGAGACAGACAGGTGCAGGCTGCAGACTCCAGAGAGACTGAACTACAGTGACAAAAATGGGCAATCTTCTCACACAGGAGAAGATTCCCAGCACACTAGGTTTGCCCAGTCAGAATAAAGATTATATTGTATGTTTGCTAGCAAACACAGGAATATTGATGTAGTTGTCCTCTTTGAATGGCAAGTGGCAACATACCACATGGAAAAGCCTAAGCCTGCAGAACATCAATAACAACAAATTACTGCTATGACAAGACATCATGTTTTATTCTTTGCTGACCACAGTTTTGGTACTATTGATTTCCCTGCTAGTGAATGTCCTTTTTTTTTTTTTTTTTAATTTGCATTTATTGAGCCAAATATTCTGATGCTAGGTGGGTTATAAATAACTGAAGTAAAATGGAATATCTACATAATTAAAATTGGTTCAACGGCAGTGTCACGCATTGCCCATAAGATCCTCGCTTGAGAGGAGGTAGATCTAAAGTATGAGGAATGGGTTGTCATTTAGAGCCATTAAGAAAAGAAAAATGACATTTGTTGGTTAGTACTAGAATTCCCATCTCAAGTATATAAGGACAAATCAAACTACAAAACAGACTCCCTTAATGACCATCAACACACTTATTGTAAAGTACGCAAGATAATTGCAGTCTAAAAGGTTATTAAATCATAATAACTTAAGCTTCAAGCATCAATGGCTTCAAAATTGGTTAAAAATCCAAGAGGTAGGAAAAAGCCTCAAAACCCTTCCACACCATATACATTTCAGTGTGGGAAGACTTTTAGGGAATAGTTGAACCTCATTGGCTTTACTGCGGCCATTTTTTTTTTTTTTTTGCGAAGCTGTTAAGACACCATGCAAGCCTTATTCATCAAAACAAGATGACTGATGCCCTCGCATCCTGAAGCAGCCAGCATAGGTGAAACGCTGGCCATCATCAGTGTGATGGATTCTCCAAACAGATGAGTATCAGGCATATCTGTCTTAAAGTAGAGCGACTTTTGTTCCTTGCATTGCACAAGACTTTTGGTATAAAATTAAATTGAGGTTATTTTATACCGATGAGGTTCACCTACCCCCTAAAAGTCTTCCCACACTGAAATTATTTGTTGTTTGGTGACATGCTATTTCCAAAAGGCCATAAAAAGCGACCTTAAGTTTTCTGAGAATCGTGCGGGAAATTCTATAAATGACGCCTAAACTCAGGTGTCAGTAGTCACTCTATTTGCGCCTAAGTTAATTGAGAAACACCATTTAAATGGCAATAAACATTAAAGTTAAAGCGCCTACTTGCAGTTAACCAGAATTGCACCTACATAGGCATGTTACAGTGCTTAATACCACTATGGACATGGCTAATGCCGGAAGTGACGTTAGATGCTGTAATTCACCTATGTAGGCATGATTTACAACAAAGATAGGCACCAGAAATATAGGCCTGGGAAACCTTGGCCTACATTTCCAGTGTCTGTCTTTCCTGGAGGCACAATTCTCTATATAGCGCTATCGCATGACTGACACATGATCGCCGGCTGTTGATATTGACATTGTTTAGAGAATTCAGGCTTTAGTACGTAGTAATACAATTTTAGTGCAATTACCCACTCTTTTATGAACACATAGGGCTCCTTTTATCAAGGTGCGGTAGGGGTTTAACGCGCGGAATACCGCATGTTAAACCGCCTGCCGCGCTAGCTGCTAACGCCTCCATTGACGAGGCGTTAGTATTTTAGTTTGCCGCGGGGGTTAGCGTGTGATGAAATGTATGACGTGCTAACCCCCGTAGCGCACCTTGATAAAAGGAGCCCATAGTACGGGTTTTTCGCCGGAAGCAGTGGTAACTGCTCTGACGCTCTTAGGAATTCTATGAGCGTTGGAGCAGTTACCGACGCTACCGGCGCTTCAACCCACACTATGTATTCATAAAAGAGGGGATTAAAGAATAGAGTGCCGTGAAATTGGATATAATACAATTTTATACATATTAAGGGCCCCTTTTAGAAATCTACAGTAGCTATTCACGTACCGTAAATGTGATGCAATCCATTCAATTCCCATGTGTTGCATCACATGTGCCCCGCTGGTACTCGCTACTGTGACTTTGTAAAAGGGGCCCTAAATGATCAAAAAAATTGAACAAGTAAAACAGAAAATAAACAGGAAAAAAGGTGGGCTATTTTAATAAGCGGCCTTAAGCGTTAATGAATGCTTAACGCAAGAAAAATAGCCTAATGCACGACACGTTAAAGTGTTCTGTATTAGTTTTACCATCTGAACATGCTAAGCACGTGTTTTTTTTTTTTTTTTTTTTTTTTTAATGTGGAGGGGGCATGTCAGAGATGGAGATTGAGCATTACCGTTATGCTAACTGATTAACATGTCCATAACATGGGAGACCTAGTGCCTTCTAAACAAGATTGATTTTTTTTGAAATAGCCATGTGAAAATGTAAACATTAGAGCATGGCCACATATTAACAAACTGAAAAATCTCTTTTATGGTCATGCTAGAAATGGCTTAGCACACCAGAAAGATCCACATTGGGATGTGTTGTCCATTTACTAGTGTAGCTTAGTAAAAAGGCCTCAAAAAATACAATCAAAGAGAACAATATTCAAATCTATTTAAACAGAAATGGTTCCTGGCTATTTAAACCATTTTTCTGGGGCTAACTAGGTATATTCAAAGGTGCTTAACCTGATAGTGCCTTGGGAAATGCCCAGTTAGCACCTAAGCCAAAACCAGCTACTTTGTGGGTGTTCCAGGTGCCAAGCTCAGCCCTTAGCAACAGAGGTGATCTTGCTGACACTGGGATCTAGCTAGGTATTTGGGACCTGGGTTGGCCACTGTTGGAAACAGGGTACTGGGCTTGATGGACCTTCGGTCTGCCCCCGTATGGCAATTCTAAAGTTCTTAACCCTAATCCTAACCCTAACTAATCCTGAGCTCAAAGTCAAGCTGTCCCCAGAAGAAGGGATCAAATTACCCTGCCTGGGAGCAGAGAGCTTGTTTATATCGCTAGTGTTATTGGGAATTTCTGTTGAAAGCTTGCCTGAGGGAAGAGGTGAGAAATGAAGGTTCTCAGGTTTCTGCTTAAGACATCAAGCAGAAGGCTGCAGAAGTGATTGGAGGAATTATGATCCCTGCAGCATTGGAGGTCCAACCAAAGGGAAGCCAGACTCTGTTATACCACAAATAGGGGTAAGACCTGCAAATTTATAATCTGTTGTAGAAGATCTAACTCAGGGGGAAATTTATAGGCCAAAACCCCCTTTTATTTTAAGGCCGCTATTCAAAAAATGTATTAAATTAGTCCAATAAAAAGATGTCTCCTTAAGAACTTAAGAATTGCCACTGCTGGGTCAGGCCAGTGGTCTGCGGTGGCCCTCAGGTCAAAATCCAGTGCTCTAAATGAGTCCAGCCTCACCTGATAACATTCCAGTTTAGCAGGAACTTGTCCAACTTTGTTTTGAATCCCTGAAGTGTGTTTTCCCCTATAACAGATTCCGAAAGAGCATTCCAGTTTTCCACCACTCTCTGGGTGAAGAAGAATTTCCTTATGTTTGTATGGAATCTATCCCCTTTCAACTTTAGAGAGTGACCTCTCGTTCTCCCTACCTTGGAAAGGGTGAACAGTCTGTCTTTATCTACTAAGTCTATTCCCTTCAGTATTTTGAACGTTTTGATCAAGTCCCCTCTCAGTCTCCCCTTTTCAAGGGAGAAGAGGCCCAGTTTCTTCAATCTCTCACTGTACGGCAACTCCTCCAGCCCCTTAACCATTTTAGTCACTCTTCTCTGGACCCTTTCGAGTAGTACCGTGTCCTTCTTCATGTATGGCGACCAGTGCTGGACGCAGTATTTCAGGTGAGGGCACATCATGGCCCGGTCCAGCGGCATGATAACCCTCTCCGATCTGTTCGTGATCCCCTTTTTAATCATTCCTAGCTAATACCCTCTAGATGGGAGGTGAAGGAGAGTACCTTTGAATGGGGAAGGGAAGGGAAGGTTTGGGGAGGGAAGGTAGAGGGTATTAAATGATTTAAAACATGTAGTCATACATAGATTGATTGCGGTTTGATGGGGGATGAAGGTATTTTCTAAGTTTATGTGGGATGTAATTTACTCAATGCCTCATTATACTAAGCACCTTGGTGTTGTATGTAATATTGACCACATCAAAATATGTTTATCATATTATTATATTTGATGCATCATCATTGTTATACAAGTTTTAATGTTGTATTTGTTGTTGTTTGCATCAATAAAAATTGTTTGAACTTAATCATTCCTAGCATTCTGTTCGCCCTTTTCGCCACCACCGCACATTGCATAGATGGCTTCATCGACATTTCGATCAGAACTCCCAAGTCTCTTTCCTGGAAAGTCTCTCCAAGTACAGCCCCGGACATCCTGTATTCGTGCATGAGATTTTTGTTACCGACATGCATCACCTTATACTTATCCACATTGAACCTCATTTGCCATGTCGCAACCCATTTCTCAAGCATGTTTATGTCACGTTGCAGATCTTTGCAATCCTCATGCGTCTTCACTACTCTGAATAGCTTAGTATCATCTGTAAATTTAATCACCTCGCTCGTCATACCAATTTCCAGATCGTTTATAAAGATGTTGAAGAGCACGGGTCCAAGCACCAAGCCCTGTGGCACCCCACTGGTGACGCTCTTCCAGTCCGAGTATTGTCCATTTATCCCCACTCTCTGTTTCCTATGCTCCAACCAGTTTTTGATCCATGTGAGTATTTCACCCTCTATTCCATGACTCGCAATCTTCCGAAGTAGTCGTTCATATGGAACCTTGTCGAACACCTTCTGAAAATCCAGATAAACAGTGTCGACTGATCTATCCAGCAAGTTCATCAGACAAGATCTGCCTTTGCTGAATCCGTGCTGGCTGGTCCTCATCAGACCATGTCCATCAAGGTGATCAATGATGCAGTCCTTTATCAGTGCCTCTACCATCTTTCCCGGTACCGAAGTCAGACTCACCAGTCTGTAGTTTCCCGGATCTCCCCTCGAACCCTTTTTGAAGATTGGCATAACATTTGCCACCTTCCAGTCTTCCAGAATCTTCCACGATTTGATTGACAGGTTGGCTATTAGTTGAAGCAATTCAGCTATAGTCCCTTTCAGTTCCTTGATGAACCTCGGATGGATACCATCCGGTCCCGGGGATTTATCACTTTTTAGCCTATCAATCTGTCTGTATACCTCTTCTGGACTGACCGTCAGCCCTGTCAGTTTTCCGTCTTCGTTTCCAACATAGAGCCTGATGGGTTCCAGTATGTTGCGTATATCCTCTTCGGTAAATACAGACACAAAAAATATGTTCAGTTTTCCAGCGATTTCTTTATCTTCCTTTAGTACTCCCTTTATTCCATGGTCATCCAATGGCCCCACCGCTTAATGTATTGAAAGAACAGCTTGAAGTTTTTCGCCTCCTTGGCTATTTTTTCCTCATAGTCTCTTTTGGCTCCTTTTACCACCTTATGGCACCTGCATTGATGTTGTTCGTACTGATTCCAATTTTTGTCCGTTTTTGATCTTTTCCATTCCTTAAACAAAGTTTTCTTGTCTCTGATCACTTCCTTCACCTCTACAGTGAGCCACGCCGGTTCTTTGTTCTTTTTCCTCTTGTATCCTTTGTTGATACGTAGTATATGAAGATCTTGTGCCTTAAAAAGGGACCAAGCTTGCTCTAGCGTTTTTACAGTGCTTATCCTCTTCTTCCCCACCATGAGTCTCATCCCTTCGTAATTCCCTTTTCGGAAGTTCAATGTCATGGCCGTTGTTCTGGTCCAATATTTCGCCCATGTATCCAGGTAGAAGCGGATCATGTTGTGATCGCTGTTTTCCAGCGTTCCTTCTACTTCTACACCTTGTGCCAGTTCTCATAGTCCATTTAGAATTAAGTCCAGTATTGCATTTCCTCTAATATTTTCCTTGACAGGTTGTTCCAGGAAGCAATCGCCTACAGCATCCAGGAACTTGGTCTCCCTAGCACAGCCGGAGTTGCCTAGGTTCCAGTCTATCCCCTGATAGTTGAAGTCACCCATGATAACTGTGTTGCCTCCCTTGCAGTTGCGTTTAATTTCGTCCATCATTTCTCCATCAATTTCTTCGGACTGCCCTGGGGGTCAGTAGTAGATGTCGATCTTCATTTCCGTTCCATTCGTTCCTGGAAGTTTGACCCATAGAGACTCTAACTTATCCATCAATTGCGGCGTGTTCTCTCCAGTGGATTCAATTCCCTCTTTGACGTATATGGCAATGCCCCCACCTTTTTGAGCCACTCTGTCTCGGCGGTATAGCTTGTATCCCGGTATCACAATGTCCCAGATGTTTTCCTCAGTCCACCATGTTTCTGTGATTCCGATGATGTCAACATTATCTTTTTGTGTCATTGCTTCTAATTCACGCATCTTATTCCTTAGGCTCCTTGCATTTGTGGACATACACTTGAGTTTGTGGCCTGTTCCCTTCTTGCATTTTCTTCCCTCTTATGTCCCTATTGGTCTGTCTTGCCTGTGATCTGGTGAGTCTTCCCCTATATCTTCCTGCACAGTATCCGCCGATGAGTCTCCCCCTCTATCTTCCTTTACAGTATCCTCTGGGTATATCGGTTCCCAAACCACCGACTCTTTCTCTTGGTCGACTGTTGGCTTTCCCCTTCTTCCTAGTTTAAAAACTTCTCAATGTCTCTCTTGAAGTTGCTTGCAAGTAACCTCATTCCGTCTCTGCTAAGGTGGAATCCGTCCTTCCTGTACAGCTTGCTCTTCCCCAGAACATCGTCCAGTTGCGCACAAAATGGAATCCTTCTTCCTCACACCAGCGGCACATCCACACATTGACTGCTTTCAGCTCTATCTGCCTCTTCTCGTCGGCCCTGGGTACCGGCAGGATCTCTGAGAACGCTATCCTCTGTGTTCTGGTCTTCAGCTTCCTTCCTAGCATCCGGAACTGGTCCTTCAGTGCTTCTCTGTTGTAGTTCCTGCTACTCATGTTGTTCATCCCCACATGGATCATCACTGCTGTATCTTCTTTTTCCACACTGTCGATGATCCTGTCGATGCGGCTCACAATGTCTTCAACCTTGGCTCCTGGTAGGCAGGTCACCAGTTGATCCAGTCTTCCTCCCACTATGTGGCTGTCGACTTGTCTGATGATGGAGTCCCCCATGATGATTGCTGTCCGTGCTGTTCTCTCTATCTTCTGTTGATTCTCCAGCCGCAGGTCCGTGTCCCTGGTGTATGTCCATCTCTCCAGGCGTAGGTCCGTGTTCTTCATTCCCATCCATTTTCTCTCCTCCTGGCATAGGCTTGCATCGGGCTTATCTTCTTGTGGGTCCCCTCCACTGTTTCTGGATCTCGCTGCTGAATCACCCATTTCTTCTTGATGGTTGTCTGTTGGGTGGTCCACACTCTCTGTAGGTGCATCTCGGCAGTTCCACTGTTGCTGGTGATTCTCCACGGCTTCCCTGTATGCTTCCTCTATAAATTTTTCCAGCTCTCGGACTTCTTCCTCGATGGTGTTCTCTGTCTTGATGTTCTCTGCATCTCCGTCCTCCTCCTCCACTGCTTGAAGTTCTCTGTATCTCTGTCTTCCTCCTCCATAGCTTGAAGTGCCTCCAGTTCCAGGATTCTGCCCTCCAGGAGCCTGACTTGTTTCTTCAGGCTCTCCAGTTCTCTGCATCGAGTGCATACGTAGGATAGCCTCCCAGAGGGGAGGTAGTCATACATATGGCAGGCAATGCAGAAAACTGGGTAGCTCAACACCCTGCTCCTGTCTACTGCTTCCATTGCTGCCTGTTTGCTGATCTGCTGTGGATGTCTTCTGTGGCTGTCCTTTGCGCCTGCTGTGTCCTTTGCATGTGCCTAGTTGTGTGCCTCTGTACCTGGTTGTGTCCTCTGCGCCTGTTGTGTTCTCTGCGTATGCCTAGTTGTGTGCCTCTGTACCTGGTTGTGTCCTCTGCGCCTGCTGTGGTCTCCTTCTGCTCTCCTTTGAAGGTCGCTCGTCCCTTCTCAAGGTCCTTCGCAAAGGCGCTCTCACTAAGGTGAGCGCCTTTAATGCTCACCTTCAACGCACGCCAAATGGCTGAGCGTCGTTGGCTCCTCCCCTTTTAAGGGGAAGCTCGGATCCGATGTTCTGCTGACATCGGAGGGGTGGGTGGAGCTATCTCTCGCCTCTGCTCCTCACTGTCTCCTGCCTTCTCTCTCTCCAATCTCCCTTCTGCTTTCTCCTCCTGCTCCCAACTCTCCCTGCTGCTGGTCAGCTGCCTCCTGACTCTCCTCAGCTGCCTCTGACTCTCCTTTCAGCCCAGCAGTGATCGCCTCACCATTGGCTCCTCCTCTTTTAAGGGGGAGTTCATCTCCGATGTTCTGCTGATGTCGGAGGGGTGGGCAGAGCTATCTCTCGCCTCTGCCCCTCACTGTCTCCTACCTTCTCTTTCTGTTCTTGTTATATTTTCATTTATTTACTTTTAAAGTGAATTAATGAAGCTATCATACTACTTCATCACAATTTATGTTTTTTATTTTTAAAATCTTTTTTCTACCTTTTGGCCATTTAATTTTTCATTGTGTTGGTTCCAGTCTCTGCTTACTGTTTTCCTGTCTTCTTACTAAGCTTCAACCCAAATTCTACCCCCAATTCCATCCCAACATTCAAACCCCAATTTGCATGTAGTAGATTTTATGTAAATCATATAGAGCATTACCAAATCGAACAATAACATTTCCAAGAATGGGTATAGAGCAGATGTTGAATGTTTCACTTAATAACTCAATGGAACAGGATAAGTACATTTGCAAACACAGTGAAAATGACCGATAAATGCTGTTATGCTTTATTTTTCTAGCTCAAGACTCAACACGGTATGTATTTTGGCTATATGGCCTGCATCAGGAGTATCTTTAGCTTTATGTAAACCTTTTTTGAGCAATGTGTCTTATTACAGTACAGTATTGCAAAAATGCTATACTCTTTTTGGCAACTGCACTCTTTTTGGCTGAAACATGTTCATGTTGAGTCTTTTGAACTAGAAAAATAGAGCATCACAGCATTTATTGGTCGTCTTCACTTAATAACTCAACATACAAAAACATTCTCTTTAAACCCTGGTTTCAAATACAAACGTAAGGAAGTTCTTCACCCAGAGAATGGTGGAAAACCGGAACGCTCTTCCGGAATCTGTTATAGGTGAAAACACTCTCCAGGGATTCAAGACAAAAGTTGGACAAGTTCCTGCTAAACTGGAACGTACACAGGTGAGGCTAGACTCATTTAAGGCACTGGTCTTTGACCTGGGGGCCACCGCGTGAGCGGACTGCTGGGCACGATGAGACACTGGTCTGACCCAGCAGCGGCAATTCTTATATTCTTATTAAAACTAATATGTAGAAAACAATGAAACAAAGAAATATTCAAAGATCAGGAAGAATGTCCAAATGACCTAAAAACAATTATGTAAATCTCTAACAGGGACTATAGAAGTTACGGGCAAGTCACAATACCATGCTCAGTGGAAGCCACAGTTGCTTTTCTTTTCTTAATAATTTATATTCTGCATATCCTACAATTCTATGTGGATTACAGATTATTTAGGTACTCAAGCATTATTCCCTAACTGTCCCAGTGGACTCCCACTCTATCTAATATACCTGAGGCAATGGGGATTAAGGCCCAAATTCTGTAACCGGCACCTAATGATAGGCACCTAGTTTGAAGGCGCCCATCTAGATAGGTGCCTATCTAAAATTTATTAACAGCTCAATTAAGCTTTTTAAATCAGCACTAATTGACACTTAGGCGCCTACCAAGATAAAGCGATTCTGCAATAAGGTGTCTCTATAAATTTAGGCGGCCTTCAAAAAATTAGGCGCTATGCACGTTAGGCATGGGCGTGGCTACATGCTAGGTGCCTTGTTGTAGAATCGCTGCTCTTAAGCGTACTTAAGTGCTCAGATAGGTGCCTAACTTTTTAGCTGTGCCTAGAGCTGGCCTATTTATTGGGTGCCTCCAAAATAGGTGGCACTCAGCGTGATTCATTAAACAGCACCCAATTTTACTTGAATCGTGCTGAACAGTGCCAAATTCGGCACTTCTTATAGAATTTGCTCTTAAGTGACTTGCCCAGGGTCACAAGGAGCAGTGCAGGATTTGAACCCACAACCTCAGGGTGCCAAGGCTGTAGCTCCAACTACTGCACCACATACTCTCACCAATCTTGATAATAACTAACCCCCTCCTTTACAAAGCTGCACTAGCATTTTTAGCACCAGCTGCCACGGTAACAGCTCCGATGCTCATAGAATTCCTGTGAACATCCGAGCTGTTGCCATTGCAGCCAGCGCTAAAAAAAGTTTGCGCGGTTTTGTAAAGGAGGGGGCAAATGCAGAGTTCTCCATGTTCCTGTCAGATAATAATAATAATAACAACTTTATTTTGTATACCGCCATACCCAGAGAGTTCTAGGCGGTTCACTCTTTCCACCATAAATGTAGTGGTTAGAGTGTCTTATGGGCCTGGGTCCTCCTCTCTATGGCTCATTAGCCCATCCTCCAGGTTACATAAGCCACCTGTGTGATGCTCGACTACCCTTTCCCTATACCAGATGCTGCTGTTCTACAGACAGATATATACTGTTTTATTCATATTTTGGGGGGATGTGAGTCCACCAAAATCCTACTATACTGCCATATACGTGCCAACTGCAGGCATAAGGGCTATTGGAGCTAGACCTCATGACCTTTTTGATCTAAACTAAATCAACCCTTCTTGCCATCCTCTTTTCATGCTGCTAAAGTTAATAAGTTAATAAGATTACACACGAAAATAGCCTTGGAATTTACAATTTTTTGGAGTGTACAAGTCGTTGAAGTTAAACAGGAGTTTAAAATGCTATCAGTAGGAATATACAAGGAAATATACATGGAGTATACAAGGAGTATGATATAAGGAATATGCGAGGAATATACATAAGGAATATGCCCTTTCATTCATACGTAGCAAACAACATTTCCATTAGGCTAACTTATAAGTGGTATTTTAGAAGATTGCCTTATAGTTCTAGGAGCTGAACTGAGAGTTGCAGGCATCACACTTTATTGATACATCCTAGATGAGGACACTATGCTGAATGAGTGGTCCAAAGGGAGCTTTATATTTTGGTTTCTGCACTTGGTTGCTAGAACCAGAGAGTTCTTTTCACTCATTTACCTTACCTCAAAACACATTTTCCCGGAATTGCTTACATTTATGCTTCCAGTTTAATACACAAAGGACCCCTTTTATAAGGCCACAGTAGCGATGCTGCCATGGTAAATGCACCGAAGTCCATAGGAACTGAATGAGGCTCAGTGCATTTGTAGCAGGGGCCCAAAAGTAGAGCATAGAAATTGCTTACATCCAATTTTGCAGCTTTTGTCCACTTTTAAAAGAGAGAAAATAAGAAGGATAAGCTTTTCAGTGCAGGTAAATGGATGGACTTTTAATTTCCTAAAAGAGAAGTCCATAGGCCATTATTGAGATAGCATGGGGAAACCCACTGCTAATTCCTAGGATAAGCAGCATAGAATCTGTTTTTCTACTTGGTATCTAGCTGGGTACTTGGAACCTGGGTTGGCCACTGTTAGAAACAGGATACTGGGCTTGATGGACCTTCGGTCTGTCCCAGTATGGCAATTCTTATGTTCTTATTTGCATCTTTCCCCCTTTTTTTTTTTTTTTCATTTCTTCTTCAGATTTTCTTTGCCAAAATATGACTGCGAGTAGACAGTAGGCATATTAGCTTTTGTTTGTTTTGAATATGTTTTGGTGTCTCTAATCCATTCTTTTTATCTATGTGTTGCAAATTCTATAAACATCTAGGCCCAAACCTCTACAGCTAATTAGGAGGCTTCAATTTATTACCTTTTTTTTTTTTTTTTAATAATCAGGCGTAGCTGGGGGTTTGCTAATAATAGGAACATCAGCAAATCTGTCGTGCTCACCAGTGTGTAAACAGAAAAGACAGTTAGCCTCTATTCTATTACACCAAACTTTGGCATTGTATCAGTTGTAAGAGCAATTATACCAAATAGTAGTACATTATTTAGCTTAAACCACCATATATGCACTTTCTGCATGATGTTATTTATGTCCACCTGATTACTAAGCTACTTTCACGATGTCATAATATGGTACTGTGTATGTCAAAATGATTAGAACCCCTCCCCCCATCCCTCTTAAACCACACTGTGTTTTTATCTAGAAGGACTCAGCCTTTCACTTGGTTGACTTTACTACTGAAATAACGTGTTGCATTGAGGTGGAACTGAATGCTTGCAGAAGAAAAATGCTTTCTTATGCGATTCAATGAGAATGCATAGAATTTAAGCCTACCTCTGCATAAAAAGCTCCCCATTAATGTTGCACTCCTACAGCACATGATGTATAGCATATTATCCAATGGCTAATGCACGGACAAAGCCTTTCAATGTCAGAAAATGTAATAGCGAAGCTTTGAAATGTATAAAGAGGCTTAAAGTTATAATATGACGACTCTGTGGGGTATGATTATCATCAGATAAATGGACACTGAGCAATAGGAAAGCATTAGCTATTAAAGATACCTAATGAACTGCAAAGTGTATTTATTCCTTTGAGAGATTTTTTTTTAGCTAACATGTACATAAGCCAATATATAAATACAAGGACCATGCTGGAAAAAAAAACACCTCACTTTGAAAAAGAGGTAGATTACATACTTCAAGGTTTTCAGGATAATTCTTAGATTTATAATATATCTTACCTGCCAGAATTCATTACTAAGTGGACCAAATATCCATTTACCAATTCAAACCACATGCACATTTGTAATCAAAATTTTAAAGGAGTTAGAGGATGTCACATTTGGAGTAATGAAGCAGCTTTTAAGTAATTCTCAATAAGTCACAGCACCAGAGATAAGATATATATGCCCAGCTGTAGTTAAACTGTGATCTTAACTACCATAAATCTTATCAATTTGAGCTAATACAGTACAGCACCACTTGACAAAGCTATACTAACATAATGATGTATTTTCTCCTTAGAGTAAAGTTAGTAACCCATCGCTCTGCATTAATGACACCACCCTTGTATTATTCTGAAGCCCAGGTACCAGAGCATCGGGAAGTGAATCATTTATGAAAACCCAATTACGTTTGCTAGGTGAAAAAGAAAATACAGTATATGTACACACGGCTCAGATCACAGCGAGTGACTTACAGCACAAAACGTACACAGAAAAGCCTTGAAAGTGGTGGTGAGGCGTGCAAGTGACTAAAGAGCAATTATTTAATAAAGTAAAACATATTCGTTCATGTTTGAAAATAGGGAAGTTCATTTTATGTTTAATTTTATGTGAAAAGCACTTCAAGAGTGGCATGGACAATCACAAAACAGATCTATACAGAAAAAGAAAGCACATGGAAAGAAAGGTAAATGTTCTGCCTGTTCCCCCTTGGTTGAAAATATATTTCAGATTAGCCTGGCCAATGAAAAATTCTTTACCAACTTTAAGACTCTTTGTAATTAACACAGATACACTTAATATCTCCCCTTGAGGAGGTGATAAGGAGTAAATTCTATACAGTGGCATGCAGACAGGGCCTTCAGAGGATTCATCCCACCCCCTAAAGGCCCTGAGGGCACTGCTGTGAATTTGATTAGCTGAACAGGCAATAGGCAGATCCTGCTCAGCCAATCAAATTCAGATCAGTACTTTCAGTGTCAGGGCCTTCAGGGGATTTGGAGAATCCCAAGCCCAAGATCCCTGCTTATTATTATGATTTTTTTTTTAGGGGGGGGTTATTTTTTGTTTGATGCAGTTTGACTAGTTGAGCAGGCTGCCTACTCCAAGCTGTATCAAGTGAAAAGTAAGCAATAAAAAAGCAGGTCTGTAGATTCACTGAATCCCCTGAAATCCCTCACTACACGCCGATTGATTTTATATATATATATTAGAGAATGACTCAGAGAAGAAATTTGTCTCCGTCCCCACAAGCTTGGTCCCGTCCCTGCCTCTGCCCTATCCCTGCAAACCATCTGATCCCATCCATACAAGCCTCAAATAGTTTTATACCGAACACAGCTACAATGCTACTTTATCCTAAAGCAAAAAAGAAAAGAAATACAATTTTTTTCTACCTTTGTTGTCTGTTTTCTGCTTTCCTCATCTTCTCATCATTCTCTTCCTGCCATCCACTGTCTGCCTTCTCTCTGCCTCTTCCTTATGGCATCTGCTCTATTTCTGTGCCTCTACCAGAAACTGTCTCTCCCTTCTATCTCTCCCTCCCCCTTTCATTGGTCTGGCACCTATCTTCTTCCCTCCACTCCCCCCATGGTTTGGCATCTCTGTCTTCTTCCCTTCCATTTCTCACTCCTTCCCCCAAGTAGTTTTTAGCATCTCTCTTCTCATTTCCTCCCTTCTGACCTGGTATCTGTCTTCTACCCCTCCCTCAAAGCTATGGTATCTCTTTCTCCTCTCCCTTTCCTTTTCTGCTTTTCCTTCTCAGTTTGTTTTCTATCTCTTGTCTACTTACTTTCCAATCCTCAATTTCCCTCACCTTTTCCACCTCTTTCCCTCACCCTCTCCAGTATCTCACAAAATCTATCCTCTTACCTCAGTCCAGCATGTGCTCTTTTTCTTTATCCCCTCCTTCCATCCAGGATGTGGTAGCTCTCTCTTCTCCACTTCCTTCCAGAATCTGCTCACCTTTCTCTCCTCTGCCATCCAGTGTCTGTTCCCTTCTCTCTCTACCCTCCCATATAGCGTCTGCTTCCCTTTCTCTCCTCCCCACTTCCTTCTAGTGTCTGCTCCCTCTCTCTCCACTTTCAACGTCTGTTCCCTGCTCTCACTCTCCCCTTCCAGTCAGCATCTGTCCCCCCTCTCCCTCCACTTCCCTTCAGCGCCACTCAACCTCTTCCCTTCGTCGGGCCACCTTCCTCCCTTCCCTTCACCTTCACAGGCACCCTTCAGACTTTTTTCTTTTTGTGTGTCTGGATGCGTCAACGTTCTTACCAGTCCCGTGCGACTGCCCAAAGCTTCTCTGATGCAAACAGGAAGTGCATAATGTTGTTTGCTTGTGGTTTGGGGTCTACACATTGGATTATACATGTGTTTGCCCATCACCTTGACACTTTTGTACCCTAAAATAGTCTTCACTCATACCATCTTTATCACTCTAGAGGTCACTCATCCATCAGGCTGCTCTATGGGGTAAAGACCTAGAACAACTGCTATTGCCCACCACTTATGAGGTATTCAGGAAACACCTCAAAACTCACCTATTCCTGAAATACCTAGACAGCTGACCCACTTCCCTCTTTCCCCTCTCTTGCCCTTTCTCCCCATTGTTCCCACATCTCTTAAGTTAACTCAACTTGTACGTCAACTCAACTTGTACTCCACTAATCTTCTGTAAACGCATAGAACTTAACAGTATTGCGGTATATAAACTGTTATTATTATTATTTCACATTAATAGTATCCATTTTTCCACTATCTCCATTCAGAAGGTTTCCATTTTACTTTACTTTACTTTATTTTATTACATTTTTACCTAGCACACATCAGTACACATAACATTTTACACATATTTATTTTACTTATAGGACCCCTGAAGAAGACAATAGTGTCAAAACACGGACCGTGTTGGGTCCATATGTTTCCAGCGATTCAGGCCCTAGACATTTTGGGTTTGTCTCTTTTGTATAGAGACCAGGGTCAACTTTCTTGTTGCCTAGATGTAAATCTAACCCCTTCTTTTACAAAGTTGCGCTAAGCATTTTAGCGCACGCTAAACATGCGCTAAACGCTAACGTGGGCATATTATCCTATGGACCCGTTAGCGGTTAGCACATGCGTTGATTTAGTGCATGCTAAATCCGTGCTAAATTGCTTAGCATGCCTTTGTAAAAAAAGGCCTAAGACATCAGGGCTGCTTTCCATAACTTGTGTAATCTATGCTACAGAGAAGATGGATGAATGTGGTGGCAAAGTGAATTAGTGTGTCTTTCAAGAAAGGCTGACTTAGAAATATAGCTTGTACTTGGAATAGGTCTATAACCTAGCTGCAACTGCTCTGGAATGGTTGATCAAGACCAGGTCTTACCCTGTTGCCTGAGTGATTACTATATTTTCACTTCAGATTAAGTGTATGCCTTTCAGTGGTAATTCAAGATGAATTACATTCAGGTGCAATAGGTATCTCTTTATCCCCAGAGTGTTCTGGATCTAAGTTTGTTCCTGAGGCAATAGAAGGTTAAGGGGTTTGCCCGGGATCAGAGGGAGTGCCAGTGGAATTTGATGCATGGCTTTTCTCATTCTCAATCCTCAGCACTAATCATCAGGTTAGTTCTCACTTTACCAGCATTAAAAATAAATAAATAAAGCAAGACAAGCTGATGAAAGCAGCGTGGTGCAAGGAGGTATGCATCAGAATGTCCTGAAAATGTGGAGGCAGGTGATGATGTTATTAGTGCATTGATGCCTAATTGGAAGGGTGCAGAGATGTGGGTGTGTAAAACTGAGAAATGGATGTCTACCCAAGAAAGGCAAAGCAGAAAGATCATATCCAGCTTGTGGAAGCAGGCATTTATTATTATCATTGCAATCTTTTTATTTACTACAAAATGACAATATTATCAGGTCTAAATTAACAAGTTATAAACCACATAGCATATAGCACATATTTATATATTATTTTCTATTCTAATAAAGTATTAAGAGACATCTCCCAGGAGCCAGACTTTCCAAAAAGACATCATGCTTTTTCGCCTCATAGCTACCACTTCCTCATGTTTCTGAGTAGTGTACACTTGGCTCTATATTAAATGCATTGATAAACTAGTACCATATTTTCACGCATATAAAGCGCGCGTTATACACGATTTTACAAACCGTGCATAACCATGCATGTTATACGCGTAGTTCATAGTTCCCCCCGAACTATGAACTACATAGTTCATAGTTCCCCCCCCGACGTCCGATTCACCCCCCCGCAGGACCGCTCACACCCCCACTCCGAAGGACCACTCGCACACACTCGCACCCGCACCTGCACCCCCCACCCCGAAGGACCGCTCGCACCCCCACAGCCTCCCGACCCCCCCCCATCATGTAGAAGCTCCTACCGTTGTCCTGCTGCTTCCTCTTGGCAGTCCCGGCCCTTCTGTGAGCCCTGCGTCTGTGCTGCTTCCTCTTCCGGCGGTCCCGCCCTTTCTCTGACATCCGCCGGAAGAGGAAGCAGCGCAGACGCAGGGCTCACAGAAGGGCCAGGACCGCCAAGAGGAAGCAGCAGGACAACGGTAGGAGCTTCTACATGATGGGGGGGGTCGGGAGGCTGTGGGGGTGCAAGCGGTCCTTCAGGGTGGGGGTGCGGGTGCGAGTACGTGCGAGCGGTCCTTCGGGATGGGGGTGCGGGTGCGAGTACGTGCGAGCGATCCTTTGGGGTGGGGGTGCGAGCGGTCCTGCGGGGGGGTGAATCAGACATCGGGGGGGGGGCATCAGGCTTTCAGGGTGGGGACAGGACTTCAAGGGGGAGAGGAGAGTCGGGGCGGGCGAAAGGAGAGTCGGGGTGGCCAGAGGAGAGTCGGGGCGGGCGAAAGGAGAGTCGGGCGGTGACGGGAGAGTCGGGGCAGCATGCGCGGTATACGGGTGTGTGCGGTATATAAAAATTTATTTACATAAATTACAGTTTCCCGTGCGCTATACCCGTGTGCGTGTTTTACACGGGTGCGCGGTATATGAGTGAAAATACGGTATTATTTTTCTAGTTAGAAAGAATTCAGAGTACAGCAAGGGCAAGAAAAACATCCTAAAGCTTGGCATGCATTACAGTCATTACTAGCGCAGCTTAGTAAAAGGAGCCCTAAATGTGTAAATGAAGCAATGAAAGGTAAACTTGCTTAAAAACTAAAGGAATAACAATGATGGATGTGGGATTTGAACTCTTGTTTTCAGTTAATTGCTATATCCATTCAGCCACTTTATCAAAATAGTACATTCTTAAAAACATAAATACACTATGGAAATCAAGTTCCAATTTTCAGCTTTTAGGGACAAATTTATTGGATTTAGAGTTTTTTGTATTTTCTATAAAATATTTGTGCTATTCAGGCTATATTTGTACTTTTTTCATAGCATACCACATAAATGAAACGATAGTGCCTTCTCCCTTCTCTCTCACCGAGAAACTCTGCTCATAATCCACTTTCCTTCTAGCTTCATTTCAGAAAAAAATAAAAAATAGTCCTAAATTTTATTTTCTCACAGCCTATCATTGAACTAAACCAAATTAAGCCATTTTTCTCAAACATCTTCGCTCCTATGGTTTTTTCAATGGATGTTTTTCAGACTGGATCAGTGACCTGAAGTAACATAACAAATTAAATAATGATGGATAAGTATCATACTTTTTTATTGTAATGGTAAATTCCAGGCTAGATTATCATTAATAAAACTTCATGGGAAATGACCATCAATTACCATGAAACACAAACTCTGTATTGTAACACCATTACAGAAGCTCATATAAACTGCTCTGAATTGACTCCCCCCTGTCATTAGCATCAATATAGAAGCTTTCAATAAACACATATAAATAGATGCTGGCAATATAGGATATGTAATTGAAACAAACAAACAAACAAAAAACCCTGTAGAAGGACTGTGTAGCATGATATGCTTAATTTTGCTGAATCTAAGAATTAGAACAGTATGACTTGAACTCTGGATATAAGGATTATATTAAATGTATTCCTTAAACTGATCTCTGAAAGTCTCAGCTGCCTCACCCTACCATCCTTTGTAATCCATTGAATTGGCACTTATCTCCTTTTGTTTTAGGTTTTCAATGTTCTGAAGACAAATAGCTACAGAACATTGAAAACCTAAAGCAAAAGGAGATAAGTGCCAATTCAATGGATTACAAAGGATGGTAGGGTAAAGTAGCAGAATCCCCTCAGACCAGAAGTGTTAAACAGGAACTCTACTCTCCAAGATATGCACAACAAAAGAAAACTTCAGCTGTCAGACATTTCTAGGCAAATCCTGTCAGAAATCAGGGCACAACAATCAAAAGAGGTTCAAGTAAGACAAAAAGTGACATTGGTGGGTTGAGAGACATTTTGGTATAGGGAATTATAATTGATTGTCATTTGAATTTTGAAGAACAGGTCTCGTCCATAGTTGCTAAAGGGTTTGTGGCATTAAGACAGCTTAGAGCTATTCGAGGTTTAGTATATGCAGGAATAACAGAAGGGCAATTAAAGTGCTTACAAACAGTACAAAATGCTGCAATTTGGTTGTTAGGCCAGGCACATATTCATGATCATGTGACTCTTTTGTATTTGAAATTTCACTGGTTATCAATAAAATTTAGGATCAAATTTAAGATGTTGATGTTAGCACTTAGAGCATTGTTTGAGTTATAACCATTATATCTTTCTAACTTACTTACCTTTTACTAAGGTGCGCTAGTCACTTTAGCGTGCTAAATATTAGCAAGCGATAAACGCTGGACACGTTAGAGTTTAGCGTGTGTTAAAATGGCTAGTGTGCCTTAGTAAAAGGACCCCTTAGTTTTATTCTATGCACCTAGGTGTTTATTAAGATCTTTGAATGATAACAGAGTAGTTCAAAGGCTCATCTTGCCTCAACTAGAAATTGTACATTTTTTAATTTAGTCACAATATTATGGAACAGCTGGCCTATAGAATTGAGAAAGGAAGAATGTTTTCAAAATTTTAAATGACATTTACGGCCTCTTTTACAAGGCCGCGCTAGCGGCTGCCCTGCGCTAATGGCCCCGAAGCCCACAGAGATTTACAGGGCTTTGGGGCTGTTGCTGCGCGGCTTTGTAAAAGAGGCAGTTAAAGTTATATTTTTTTTCAACTGGCCTTTTTAAATTGATGGGGACTGCAATCTGCATTTATACATTCTTATAATTTTTAATTTTAATTAATTAATTAATTAATTTTTAAATTTAATTTTATTAATTTATATGTTATATAATATTATATATTGGAAATGTTATTTTTCTTTTTTTTCTATTTAAATGGAGTTCATTTCATAATTTTGATTGAATTATATTGTAAATCACTCCGATCCTTTTTTGGCTTTAAATGCGGTATACAAAGATTTTAATAAGCATAAACATATAGGCCCCGATTCTTCAAACTGCACATTTTTTTTTTTAAATGCTCTCCAGACAGGCTGCCTATATTGAAGCCTAGGGAGGCCAACAAGCCCGCCTAAGCTCGCCTAAGGCTAGGCGTAGCCTTAGGCAAACCTAGGCAGCTATACGCATCTCCCTAGGCCAGTAGAAGATGCCTACAATATAGGCCAGCAAAATGCTGGCCTACATTATAAGTAGACATGGGAAGGGGCAGGCCTACCTCATTTCGATGGAGGCGGGCCTGCTGGCAGGACGGTTGGAAGACCTGTCCCTCCGTCTAACTTTTCAGATTAGTGGAGGGGGGGAGGGGGGACAGCTATGTGTGGGGGAGGGTCTTTGGACAGGAAAGGTTGGGCTCCCTTCTGCCATGATCTTCGTGGGTGGGTCGGGTCTTTGGACAGAAAGTGTTGGGCTCCCTCCTGCCACAATCTTCATGGGGTCTTTGGGCAGGAGGGGTTGGACTCTCTCCTGCTGCAATCCTCGTGGGTGTGTGGCGGGGTAGGGATTGGGCAGTCTTTGGGCAGGAGGGGTTGGGCTCCCTTCTGTTGCAATTTTCATGGGGGTGGGGGGTGAGGTCTTTGGGCAGGAGTGGTTGGGCTCTCTTTATGTTATGGTATTTAGAGGCTTAAAAACTCACTGAATTCCAAGAACCTAAGGTTTTTAATTTCCCTCAAACTAGGCATTTGTCTTCAGATATTTTATTGAAAAGTATTTTAAGGAGATGCTGAAATTTTCACAACCAAATGAGATTATGATAGTTCAGAATTATATTTTTCAATGTTTTTGACTAGTGAATCTGACAGAGGGCAGTTTAGGTTCCCTTCTGTAATCAAGTTTGAATTTGACTAATTTCCTTGAGAGCTCTAATGTGATTATACAAGAGCTACTCTTTTTGCTACATTCTCTTCTGAGAAACAGTTATGATGTAAAAAGCTTACTTTAAATATAAGGCATAATTTTTCCCAAATTGAGCACCATTGTGCTCAAAGCCACAGCCCAGTGCTCCCAAGCAATAAGATCAGGGACCCCAAACTCAAGCCCCAAGTCCCCCTGGAGTTCTATAGTAAGCCTTTCCTCATACCCGTACCCCCACCTCTACTACACCATGTTCATTGGTGGTTCGGGGGGTTGGGGGGTCTTCCAGGGGTCTAGGGGGTCTTCTGGGTTCCAGGGGGGCTTTTCAGGCAGGACCAATGCTCAGTCACTCCTGCCCAAAATGGTGCAACTACTGCTAGGGGTCAGTGTGTGTGGACTGTGTGGCACAGTGATTAGAGCTACAGCCTCAGCACTCTAAGGTTGTGGGTTCAAATCCCTCGCTGTTCCTTCTGACCCTGGGTAAGTCACTTAATACCCCCCATTGCCCCAGGTACACTAGCCCCCTATTTTACTAAGGTGCGCTAACCGATTAACGTGCACTAATTGAATTAGCACGCGCTAAACGCTAATGCATCCATAGACTAACATGCACGTGCTAGTGTTTAGCGCGTGCTAAATCGATTAGCGTACGCTAATCACTTAGCACACCTTAGTAAAAGAGGGCCTAGATACAGTTTGAGCCCACTAGGACAGATAGAGAAATATGATAAAGTACCTGAATATAAAACTTAGGACAGTGTTCTTCAACCTTTTGACACCTATGGACCGGAGGAAATAAAATAATTATTTTGTGGACCGGCAGTTGAAGAACACTGAGCTAAGTCATGGGCCAGATTCCGCCCATCTCCACCCAATCTCCGCCCCCGCCCCCCTAATAGTACTAATTGTAACACCATTTTTTCCATTCATTTTTCATATATATACATACACACAATATAATCGTATTAACAACACATAATGGTTAACCACAAAATTAAGCTACACAAAGCGCACTGTATTTTTCTCAATATTCATTCCTACCGGAACACCGATAACCCCATGCAAATATGAGACCAAAAACTAAAAGTACTAATATAGACAAACAAACCCTAAGATGCAAGACTCTGCATGCAGTACAACCCCAAAGGAAAATAAGCAAATACATTTCTTCCTAAACAGACAGCAGATGTAAATCAATCACTAAATTAAAAAAATAAAATCATTCCCCCTACCATTGTTGTCTCCCTCCCTCCATGCTGTGCCTTGCCTTCTGGCCTGCTCCCCGGTGTTATTTTCAGGCCGGCTCCCTCTTCCTCAGTGCTGCAGTGCACAAAGCCTTGGGCAGTGGCTCCTCGCGCAATCCCGCGCCTCATCTGGAAGCCTTCCCTCTGACGTTGCGACATCCGAGAGAAGCCTTCCGGTTCAGGCGCTGGACGAGCATAGGAGCCTCTGCCACGCTTTGTACACTGCAGCACTGAGGAAGAGAGAGCCGGCTCGAGGCCACATTGATCGCACCGTGGACCAGTGGTTGAAGAGCACTGTCTGGGGCCCGATGCATGTGCCTGCCCTGTGAACCGGCAGGAAATTTATGCAGACCGGCACCGGTCCACAGACCGGCGGTTGAAGAACACTGACTTAGGATATATGTGGTATATAAATAAATAAATGAATTGAATATAAGGAAACATTTCCTTAAATGGAAGAATTGACCTCTTAATGATAGTTGTGCAATACTATCATTAGGGGTGTTCTTTTGGAGCTGAGGAAGGAGTGGGCTGAGCATCATTTCTGCCCAAAGAGCCATCTAGGACCCCATAAGACCCCACCCCCACCCTGAACCACCAATGAACATGGTATAATAGGAGTGAGGGTGGAGGTTGGTGGAAGGGTTTGATCTTTGGGGAGAGCTTAAGGCCTGAATCTAGTGGCCTAGGAGCATCAGGCGGAAGCTTTGAGGACTGATGCTCCTGGATAGTAAAAAAAAAAAATAATCTCAGGCAAAATCTGGGGTTATTTTACAGTGGTTTTTGGATATTTATGGGCTCCTTTTACTAAGCTGCCCTAGCGATTTTAGCGCGCGCTTAGCGTGCGCTAGACGCTAATGCCTCCACTGAGGTGGCATTAGTTTTTCCGTGTAGTGCGGGGTTTAGCACTAATCTGCAGCGTGTGCTAAAACGCTATCGCATCTTAGTAAAAGGAGCCCTAAGTGTCATACATTATTATTACTTAACTAGTCTTTAAGCCCGTTACATTAACGGGTGCTAGAATAGATGTCTGTCAGTGTTTCTTTATCTCTCTCTCCTTGGCCGCTGTCTGTATCCTTCTGTCTCCCCCTCCCCCCCCCCCCCCCCCTCGAGCAAAGCTGTCTGCCCCCAGCACCCACCTCCCCTCCAAATGTCTCTCCATGGCCCTCTTCTGTCCTCCCACCCCAGAGCAAAGCTGTCTGTCCCCAGCACACCTCCCCCCAAAGCAGCCCCCTTTCCCTATCTCTCCATGGCCCCTTCTGTCTCCCCCAGCACACCCCCCCCCCCCAAAGCAGCCCCCTTTCCCTCTCCCTGTCTCTCCATGGCCCCTTCTGTCTTCCCCCCAGAGCAAAGCTGTTTGCCCTAAGCACATCCTTCCCCCTAAAGTAGCCCCCTTTCCCTCTCCCGCTGACTCTCTCTCTGGCCCCCTTTCTCTGTCTGTCTTTCTGTTCCTCTCCCTGCCCCTGTGTCTTTCTTTCTTTCTGTCTCTCTCCCTCCCGCTGTCTGTCTGTCATTTTTCCCCATTTCCCTGTGCAGCAGCATTTCCATCCCACTTCCCTATGCAGCAGCAACAGCATTTCCCTCCTATCCCCCCTTTTCCTGTGCAGAAGCAGTAGCAGCATTTTCCCCCACCCCCGTTTCCCTTCTCTTCCCTGCTCCTTTCGGCCCCTCCCCCTTCTTTTACTGCCCGATCTGGCCTGCTCCTGACCCTCCCACCGCCGACAAACCTCCGGGCTCCAGCCACGTAGGCAGCACTTTAAACACGCTTCTTCGCGGCCTTCTACTGCCGATTTCCTCTGCCGCGTCTGTCTCCGATGATGTCATCAGTGACGCGGCAGAGGAAATCAGCAGTAGAAGGGCGCGAAGCAGCGTGTTTATAGTGCTGCCTACGCCGCTGGAGCCGGGAAGTTTGTGGAGGGTCAACGGCCAGAGCGGGGCTGCTGTCCACCACTCGGTTGCTGCCACTAGTGCTGCCTACGCTGCTGGAGCAGGGAGGTTAGGAGAGAGAGAGAGAGAACACAGTCGCGCGCCTTCAGCCCCCGCATGCACCGTGAGGTTAGAATGTTGCCACAGAAGCACACCTCACGGCGCCACACCGCACAAATTTTTGAGAGCGCATGCGCGCTCTAGCATTTTATTATATATGATAATGATAATGGCAGCAACTTAACTATCACCATGCTATATTTGGAAAAGCAGTGTTAGGGCTGTTTAAATTGTGGTAAGGGCCAATTACCACGACCTAAAGCCCTAACGCTGCTTGATGAATTTCCCCCCAAATCAGTGTTATTTAGATAGTCATATGGACTTCTAACTTGATTGATACCAGTTTTGTTATTTGCTTTTGAAGTACAGTATGTACTCTTCCCTTGAAATGGCCAAGATCACTGTTCCACCCCCCACCCCTCTTTTATGAAGCCGCATTAGGCTTTTTTATTGCTGGCCACGGTGGTAAAAGCTCCAGCGCTCATAGAGTTCCTATGAGCATTGGAACTAATACTGCCATGATTGGCGATAAAAAAGCACAACAAGGCTTTATAAAAGGGGGCCTGTATTTCTAGTTTAGCAGTAACTTGGCTGGGTTTTGCCATTTGCTATGATTTTGTAAAAATCTGACATTTTAGTTAAAATATAATGCAAAATACTTTCATACGCTAATACTAACGAGTATATCAACAATTAATACAAAGCAAAAAAAAAAAAACCCAAACACCTAATATATTTAGTTTCAGAAATCCAAGTTTTCAATGCTTTAATAAAACCTAAGTAACTAATATTAGCAGGCTTGCCCATCGGAGAGGAGAATGGTAAGATGCTGGGTTTTCTAATACTTCAAAATGTACCAGTTCTGTATTTGTCTCACTTTAAAGTTGACTGTCTTCATCCCAAAACACTATATTTTCTAAAACTAAACAAGCATATACAGTACTTTAGGGGAGTATATCGCAAACTGTACGCCTCCTGAGATTTTAGGTGTGCCACGGCACACTGGGGAGGAGGAGAGGTACCAGCTGATTGTCTACAGCAGGGGTTTCAAAGTCCCTCCTCGAGGGCTGGAATCCAGTCGGGTTTTCTGGATTTCCCCAATGAATATGCATTGAAAGCAGTGCATGCAAATAGATCTCATGCAGATTCATTGGGGAAATCCTGAAAACCCGACTGGATTCTGGCCCTCGAGGACCGATTTTGACACCTGTGGTCTACAGGATGTGCCTCTTACCGCGAAAAGCACATACTGCAGGCAATCAGCTAGTGCCAGTGCCTCTCCTTCTTTCCAGCCCTCTTCCGTGCGCGGACATCGATGTGATGACATCATCACGGCGATGCCTGCGTACTTCCGAGTGCCTCGAGCTGCGGCCACTACCTTTAGGCCCTCTTTTACAAAGGCACGCTAAGCGTTTTAGCGCGTGTTTAGCGTGCGCTAAATCAATGCATGCACTAACCGCTAATGCGTCCATAGGATAACATGCATACATTAGCATTTAGCGCATGTTTAGCACACGGTAATATTTAGCGTGAAAGAGGGGTTTAGTGTGCCACAGCTTGAGAAAGTTTGTGGGGCACTGCTTTAGGGGATTAGCAGATAAAGTTTCCCCCGATGGGTGTTTGCTAAACATCAATACATTTGAAATAGAGCATTCATAGAAGTGGTGGTAATAAAAAGATGATTTGGCAGCCACAAACCCTCATAGGGACCAAACCTCTGCAGCCAAGGATCAAAAGGCAAGAAGCAGTTACTTCATAGGAAGATCAGGTACATCCCATGATGCAATTGGCTGCTTTACCTCCAGCCTAGTATGCTAAGGACCCCTGAGGAAAGCAATTCATTGTCGAAACACGGACCGTTTAGGGTCTGTTTATTTTACATATAGCACTATTTTCATGTTCTGCAACTGTTGGCATCGGTTAGATTTTCATGATATGATTTTATGACATTATATTGTATTTTTTAATAAACACCAATAAATGTTTATATTTTAACTCCTGCATGTCCAGGACTTGGTTCCACCTTTTGCTTTCTTTATCATTGACTTTTGTGGTGCCAAGGTCCTTTGCTCTGAGGAGTTGGACCGCCTTTTGGGCGTTGTCCACCCCACAGTGTTTTTTATTGTTTTTTCGCTGGATAAAAAGATGATGAACATCAAGGTGTATTAGGCTACAAGTCATTACAAAACATATAAATAGTTTTCTTAGTCCTTAAGTCTGCCTTTCTATCTCGTTTTGAGAAGCATAGCTTCTAGCTGCTTGCCTTATTACTAGCTCACTGTTTTCATTGGGGAAATAGAAGGTGGTTACATAATCTGTTATTTTACTGAGATATTGTATTATGTTTTGCTTCAATAAGCTGTAGGAAAAACACGTTCTAAAGCTAAAGACATTGCCATACATAAATGATACTGCTCTCCTAAGCATAGTTTATCTCTTCCAAGACCTCTCCCCCTTTAACTGAAACAAATGATTTCTTATTCAATCATTTCCATGATAATAGTCTAAATCAGGGCTGCCCAAGTCCGGTCCTCGAGATCTACTGGCAGGCCAGGTTTTCAGGATATGCGCAATGAATATGCAAGACAGAGATTTGCATACCAAGAAGGCAGTGCAGGCAAATCTCCCTCATGCATATTCATTGTGGATATCCTGCCCTGGTCTAAATCAAAGACGATCCTTTGGGGGGAAAAAAAGAATCACCAGGGAAGTGTGTGCATTGCCCTATGTACAATATTCTATTACAAGTACATTGTTGTTGTTTTTTCTGTCAATATGTGAATTAAAGGATAAAGGTGAACAGTAATTATTACAGTTCTTCATCCTACTTACTCAATTTTTATTTAGCTAAAGTCGAATAGTAGAATAATTATGGGGTCCTTTTATTAAGGCGTGCTAATCGAATTAGCACACACTAACTGATTTAGCGTGCGCTAAATACTAATGCGTCCATAGAATATAATGGGCGCATTAACATTTTGCACGTTAGTGCACCTAATAAAAGGACCCCTAAGGGCTCCTTTTACGAAGGTGCACTTGGGTTTTTAGGGCACGTACAAAATTACCAAAGGAGGCGGTAGTGGTTAGCACGTTTGGGAATTTAATGTGTGCTTTTGTAAAATGATTCCTAAGCGTCTAATGCCAAATATTAAAAATACTATATATTTTCTCCTCCTCGGCATCTATTGATTGGAAGCTTTCAAAATATGCTATATGTATAATGTACAAATTAGTTGTATACTGCATTAATCAAGCATGCTCAGCATACAATTCCTACCTGAAAAGAACGCACATTCAAAAGTCTCCTTTATGGAGTGATCATAATAAGACCTCCTTCAAATTACAAAAGTGATGTCTTAATATAATTGTTTTTCCCTTTACTTTTAATGAAAAACTTTACTTCCAAGTGTTAAAAAAGTAGATGTTGAAATGCAAAACTTTCTAAAAAAAAATAAAAAAGAAGACAAATGTAAACGAATGTTATCACTGTTAGACCTTGGCTGTGGCAGTGGTTGATGCTTCAGAGGATTTCTTCTGCCTCAAAGGAAAGTGTAATTCAGCATCTGAAATCCTGAACATTAAACTCATATAATATTGCTAGAAAAACTTGTATGAGAATCTACATTTATATGATCAAAACAGGAAGACACATAGATGTTTTGAGCCTCCAGCTGCTGTAATATAAAAAAAATGTGGCATAATAGGGCAGATGGTCTTTTTTTCTCACCAAACCCTTCAAATTTGCTATTTTGGAAACCTATTTTATAGATGGATAACCATGCTGTTTATCAGTAGTTTGTCTAAATTTCAAGAGGGCATGTTTGAGGTACGATGTGGGTAGGATTAGAACATTTGAATCTAGATCCCTTTTAATAATGAATAAGTTTCAAAAAAGCTGCCCAAACTGACTAGATGAACACTGGAAGGTTATAAACATGATAACCCCCCTCCCCCCCACACACACACTCTTCATTGGTCACTGACCCCCCTCATACCCCACAAAGATGTGAATGAATCAGTACACACCTGGCTAAATGATAGCTTCAGATGTTAAAGCTGCAAACTGGGAAGGCAGCACCTTGGCACTCTTTCTGCCCACCTACAATATCAACACACAACAAACTGTCCAAGAAGAATAGTGGATTTATTAAGGCCGCTGCATTGTAGTACTTACATACGTTAAACACAGTTTGCAGTATATTGCAATTACATATATGAATCCTTGTAAAAATTCTATCCAGATCACTTCAAGGCACGGTGCCTAGCTTTTCGAGTCACACAGCTCCCATTATTCTCTGCCTTACCAGATGAAGCACAAATGCCAATGAACTACCATCACTTCTCTCATCAGGGGTTGCCGTAAAACCACAATCCCTTCCTTAATCATTGACTCCTTTTCTTATTGCCTTCAGCCCCCTCCCTGCCCCTCCCCCCCCCATTTTGTCAAAGTCTGGGATAGACACCGCTGTTTCTCTGGCACTGGCCCACCTCTGTAGAAGAGGTAGACTGCCCTGGGTCTTTTATAACATCCATGTCACTGCTAACATGTGACAAAACAACTTCACATTTAACCACTGTTAAGCTTGATTTGGTCAAAACATACTGCTTTGTGCTCTGTCAGGCTAGGAACCCCCGCCACAGACTGAGACAGCGAAACCTCGTTTGTCATGGTCTCCCTACCTACCCTACTCATAGCTGCGGCCATCGCTTAACTCAGATACTTACAATGCCCAGTTATAGTAAACTGTAACCAACATATAGGTCAGCTTCATAACACTATTTGTTTTGAAGTTAATAATATCTGATGCCCTCATACAGCAGTCAGAGGCCAACCTTATAAATATCTTGAATACTCTCTCCTGTGGCAGGAAAATATCTGGTGTCTAAAGCAAAGCTCAGGTTCACAAGTGTTTTTTCACTCATGACCCTGAACATACGAACATAAGCAGTGCCTCTGCTGGGTCAGACCAGAGGTCCATCATGCCCAGCAGTCTGTTCACGTGGCAGCCCATCAAGTCCAGGACCTGCATAGTGATCCTCTATCCATATACTTCTATCCCCTTTTCCCCAATCCCTTCTTGAAACCCAATACCGTACTCTGTCCTATGAACTTAACTTTGGACACCAAATTTTTCCTGTTCCTTCTAAATTTACCTGCATTGAATGCTCTACTTATGGGATAGAGCTACCAGCCATTGAGACTCTTGACAAAGGCATAGATGCTAAAACACTGTTAGTGTCGAGTATTACTATCAATAAAATGAACTTTGAACTTTACACCCGTGGCTGAATTATTGACATCTCATCCTCCCAACTCCTTTGTTTTGCCTTGATTGTCTCGTCGATGAGGCCACCTAGGGCTCCATTTTTGGTGTTATATATTAGAGAATGACACGGGGAAAAAATCTGTCCCCGTCACTGCAGCGTCCCCGGCCCACCATCCTCTGCACTGCCCCGTCACCGCCGTTCCCTTCACCGCCCCATCACCGTCACCGCCATCCCTTTCACCGCCCCGTCACCGCCACTGCCATCCCATTCACCGCCCCATCACCGTCCCCGCAGCATCCATATAAGCCTTAGTACTGCAATATTTAGCTTATTCCTTTCTTATAAATCAAAGTTCCTGCAGCTGAACTAGAGAAAGAGATGTTCAGCTGGCAGGGCTTTGTTTATAAATTTTTATCAACACAACTAATATACTACTTTATCCTAAAGCAAAAAATAAATAAATAAATATAATTTTTTTTTCTACCTTTGTTGTCTGGTTTCTGCTTTCCACATCTTCTCATTCAATTCCTTCCATCCACTGTGTGTCTTCTCTCTGCGTCTTCCATTTGCTGTTACTGTGCCTCTCCCTTCACCCCCTCCCACAATTGGTCTAGCACCCATCTTCTTCCCTCCGCTCCCCCATAGTCTGGCATCTGTCTTCTTCTTCCCTTCCAGCGTCTTCTCCCCACTCTGCCTTCCACATTTCCAAGGAAGAGAAACTTTTCCCTTTCACCCCCTCCTTCCTTATGTGAGCCGGAACATGCGGTCCCCGCAGCCCCCACCCACACGCCGGCTCGATCGTTTAACCAGCTTCCTCTCTCCAGCTCTCCTTAGTTTGCCGGCTTTCTTTTTCGGCGACCGGCACGCTTTCAAAGAGCCACGCATGCGCGGCTGCTCAAAGTTCAATCTTCTGCTCTGCTGCAACTTCCTGTTTCCGGTTGGGTCAGAGCAGAAGATTGAATACTGAGCAGCCGCGCTTGCGCGGCTCTTTTGAAAGTGTTACGGTCGCCGAAAAAGAAAGCCGGCAAACTAAGGTGAGGTGGATGAGAGGAAGCTGGTTAAACGATCGAGCCGGTGGGCGGGGTGGGGGCTTCGGGGACCGCACAATCCTTTATGCCTCACTGCGGTGACAAGACCATTCACCGCTCATGGGGCGGTGATGGCCTTGTCCCCGTCCCCGCAGAGGGCTGCTAATTTTCATTCCCCGTTTTTTGGCGGGTTACCTGCGGCTAAAAGCGGTAGCCACGGGTAAACCGCCACCGTGTCATTCTCTATTATATATCCAACTACATAGCAAACCTTAAGGTATTAAGAATTTCCAAATTAGCTCAGATCCTTTTTTGAGTCAGCACACTAATTACTGCAGAGGTTAGATAAATGGGGGGAAAAAGAGTGATAGGGAATCTGCATTTTCTGGAAAACAAAAATTAGACAGCTTGATAACATTTTTACATTTAGCTTTCCTTGTTTTTATGTCATTAAAGCATTTACTTCAATGCTTTTCACATTTCACTAATTTGCTATCATCATTCCTTCAAATGTTACATCCAGCACAAAAATATTCACAGTCATACATTCTGCTTTCCTACATTTTTCAGTACTAAAGTTTTTTTTAAAAAAATAAACAGAACACTCAACATTTATTAATGTTATATTATGAAAACGGGGGACTGCATATAATATTCCCTCTATGTGCAGTAACCCTCCATGTACATTCCTGCCAGTGGGGGGTGCTGTTTCATCATTACATTTATAAGTATGCGAGGGGCAGGCAAGTTCTGAAGAACTCCAGGGAATCTGCCTGTTCCTAAAAATTGAAAACACAATATTGAAGCGCCATCCCCCACTGGCAGGAATGCAGTTGGAGGAGTTCCATACAGCTTAGAGGGAACATTGACCATATGATGACAGCTTATAGTTTATATGGGAAGCTTCCTCCTATATCATTAAATTGATTCCTGAAATTGTGTTTTTCTTGAAATATAAACAAGCTGCCCCTCCACTTATAATTGTTTAGACAATATCAAAGGGCATATTATAAACATGTATATGTAAAAAAACAATATTTATCTACATACCAGGACAGCACAATACATATAAGTTATATATGTGCTGAATACCCCTGGGTCTTTTTATTTTAAGAAAAAGGCCCTGTCTGGTAATTGCTAGCACAAAGGCTTCATTAACCCAGTACATTAGGACAATCTGATTTGCTCCTGCAGCTTTCTTTTTTTAAGAGATCATTACATCCTTAATGACCCTGAGCAAAGGCAGCACTAGATTCTCACAATGGGAGACCTAGAGATAAGTTGGGCCTGATTTATTATAGAACTGATTAGTGGCTGCTGAAGGTGAAGAAAATTACTGTGGAAGTGAGTCTTTTCCTTTTTTTTTTTTTCTTAGATTAAGGAAACATTATGGGCCTGACAATCTGTACATGTATTATTAAAGTTAAACCTATAGGCCTACGGTAGATTTAAAGTGTGCTACCAAAGGATAATGCAAGTTAATATACATTATTTACCTTAGCTCCTATTTTTATTTATTAATAATAGACATTAAGAAAGTAGTAGGTGTGATGATCAGGGAGGCAGATCCTAAGATTCAAAACCTTTCCTGAAAGTGCTTGGCCCTATTCCTTCCCAGATTATGTACAGGGCCCACAGAAAGGAGAAAAACCTAACATGGCCTCAGGAAGAGAGTGGTTCTCAGGCTGATACATGCCTGGAAGAGAAGGTGTCAGTCTTTACGAAGGAGGTGGGTTTTAGATCAAGCCTAATTCTCCTGGGTAACCAAGTAACATGCTATGGAAGCCAGGTGGAAGATAGATATATATTGGGATTCATAGTCCCCTTTTATCAAGCCATGTTAGGGTTGTTGTTTTTAACATAGGCAGGCTGCACCACCTCGTTCGCCCTGGCCCACAGACCTATAACAGAAGTCATAGAGACATAACATTGGGAATAACAGGCCACAACTTTATTAACATTATGTAGGAAATAACTCCCTAGGAAGCACCCAAGCCATAATCTCTCTTTAGGCCTGCTCCACGCCCTGTCCTCCAGCGGGGGAGCATGCACATTTAGCCGCTTCCGTGACCTGCCCTCCTCATTTTCCAGTGAGTCCACTGCCTCACTCCTTCAGTCCACCTGCCATGCAAGCCAGCGAGGCGGACATGCCTTGACTCTAGGCGTAGTATGCTCTCTCCGGAATTTTCAGGGCTTGGCTGCATCCGCCATTGTGACAACATTAGTGGAAAGAATACAACAATTTGGCATGCTTTGTAACATTCTCATGCCTACTTAGCCATGTACAATCCAGGAGCAGACTGAGCGCCAGGAGCCCGAAGGAAAAGGCTTCTGCTGCTCCCGGCGCTCGGTATTTGGATCCCCTGTCGACAGGGAAGCTCGGCCACCATTCCCTGACTCATCCAATGAGGGCAGGGGTGATGTCTGAGGGACCCATGGAAAGTCAGGAAATGGGGCAAAGCGAAGGGCCGAGCTCCCTCCAGGCAGCTGCCATGTTATCAGCAGCATGCTCAGAGGGCCATCACTGCCGGCATTTTTTTTATCACCAGCTGCTGTAGTAAAAGCTCCAACACTCATAGGAATTCAGACGGTGATTAAAAAAACACCTAACGCAGCTTGATAAAAGGGGGCCTAACATTGTTATTTTTAATATTAAAGATTTTAATAAAGACACACCTATTTTTTGCCATCTATGTGGTGCCAATGGATGCTGTGCTCCCCCAATATTGAGCAAATTTCTTCATTGTGTCCAGGAGGAGGGCTTGTAATTTGAATTGCCTTTGGCACCTTCAAATATTTTCAAATTTTGGAGTCTGTGATTTACTTTTCTTTTTCATGAGTGTGGTGAGGAGGGAGCTGCTACTGCGGCGGCTGCCACTAAAAACGCTACCGCAGTTTTGTAAAGGAGGGGGTATGTTATGACCTTTCTAAAGGTGTCAGATATGAAGATGATGGCTCGTGCCTTTTTCTTCTCACATTTAGATTACGAGTTGTCATCTTCTGAATTTTAATATGCCTAAGAGGCTCTTTCTGCATTTTAATATGTCTAAGAGACCGTTAAATGCATCATAATTGCTGTAAAATAACGCATTTGAATCTGATTTACCCCTCTCTTTTACTAAGGTGCGCTATCCAATTAGCACGCGCTAATTGAATTAGCATGTGCTAAATGCTAACGCATCCATAGACTAACATGCACACGTTAGCGTTTAGCACGCGCTAATCACTTTGCGCACCTTAGTAAAAGAGGGCCTTAGTTTGCATTGGTTTCTGGTTGATTTTAAAAGATTGTCTCTAAACTTTTGGGGGTTGAAATTCCGAGCGATTTAAGTGGTCTAGAGTGACTCTGGCCTGCTTAAATCACCTATCGGGGGCCAATTGCCAATATTCAGCAGCCCCAAGAGCAAGTAGTTCTTCTACTACTATAGCTACTATTTGTTATTTCTATAACACGACCAGACATGCAAAGCTGTACATTAAACAGGCAAGAGACAGTCCCCGCTCGAAGAGCTTACAATCTAATTAGGACAAACAGGACGAAAAGGATGAATCTATGTACACACTGCTCAGGTAGAAAATTTCAAAGGAAATGATGAGGCAGATACAGTAGGGGACTGTAGAGGAAATGACAAAGTGGTTGAATATCGACTCTCTGACCAGCCCAAGAAAAAGTGGGCCAGTCAGGAATGGTGCTGGGATGGAGTGTTCTGGGGTCAGAACTCCCACCTTAGCGCCCTAAGATTGCAGATTTGATCCAAGCACCATTCCTTGTGACCCCGGGAAAGTCACTTCAACCTCCATTGCCCCAGGTACCATAACTGGATTGTGAGCCTGCCAGGACAGATGGAGAAAATATTTAGAGTGCCAAATTAGATTGTGAACCACTCAGATGAGGTGATATCATATCAAAAATAAACCTCGTCTCCATGTAAGGAGTGGTGCAAGAAACTGGAAGAGCTTGCCACACCTGAACACCATTACAATTATTCAAAAAGAAACCCTAGATATGCAAGCCCTTCCTCTCCTGCATGGGAATCCACAGAAAATGATGTTTATGAGTCATCCCAAATATCAACAGGGACAGGCCTTAAATAAACTCTCTGCACTTTGGTATGCCTAGACAAGCAAAATTAAACTGTCCAATAAGTGACGCATTGTTATAACAAAAGCCTTATAGTCAAACAGACCTTGTCAATTGCCCTAGACAACTTATTCATCTTTTTAGAAGGCAAACTATTTGTTTATTCATTATTTGATATACCACCTGATGATAATTTTGTTAGCCTTTCACCATAGATACATTCTATGAGCATCGGAGCATTTACGTCTCTGGCCCGTGGTAGAAACCTCGACCACAGCTTTGTAAAAGCCAGCGTAATTGTACATTCTCAGTGTTTTTGAATTTCTTTCCTTGAGTGGAAAATATTTGTCTGAAAGGACAAATGAAAAAAAAAATAAAAATTTCAGAAACTCAAGTGCAATGGTTCTTATTCTGCCCTTTCTGAAATTTGAGTGTATGGAAGTGTGACTAAAACTGTGTGGGTTTTAGAGTGGCAGAAACTGTTAGAACAAGAGAACTTTAACCTCTCCTGTAAAAAAAAGGCAGGTAACTAGTTTTGTAGTGCTGTAAGGAAGGGAATACATTAATTTTATTTTGTGAAATTAGAATGTCACAGTTGAGGTATACTGACAGGTAGACAGCAAGCCAAGTGTACACACAGAGGAAGCACAACGCCTTTCCTGTAACAGGTTATCTGAGGACAGCAGGCAGTTATTCTCACATTTGCGTGACATCTCCGATAGAGCCCCAGCACAGACATTCAAAACATGTGATACAGCTTTAAGAGATTTGGGCATGTCCCCAGTGCCCGTGCATCGGCTCCACGTGGCTTGAGAGATCCCCAGTTACTGAAGGGATGCTGGAGGGTTGTGAGAATAACTGCCTGCTGTCCTCTGATAACATCTCTTACAGGAAAGGAACTGTGCTTTATCGTAGGACAAGCAGGCAGGGTTCACACATATGGGACTCCCTAGCTGCCACGATCATGATTGAAGAGTGTATTTCCACTACCATGAGCCTGGTGAGACCAAGTGGGTTGGAGGGATATTGGCTTCTAGGAGGAAAGTGTAGGTATTGGAATGCCTTCTGTGTGGCTGAGGCAAGCGAGATATGGAAAAGGATAAGGTGGTCATGCAATCAGCATGACACTTGATTGTCTGAGAAGCCTCCTCTATGTGATCTCCAAATAAATCTTCCCCTGTACAGGGTATGTTAGCAAGATGGTCCTAGATGTTAGGATTGAGATCTGAGATCCATAGCCACACCTGCCGTCACATCACAATGGCGACTGCAGAAGTCCGAGAGGTGATATCAAATGCATCACATGCAGAGCGTGCTCTGTATTTCCTGTTGTACAGTAGATCAGCCACCAGCTACTGGTAAGAAGAAAAATGTTATGATGGGATATAATTATCATAACCAGCTATCTTCTGCACAAGGGACTTCAGGAAAGACAGGGTAGGAAGAAAAGGCGGAGCAGTGTTATATGTTAAAGATCATATTAAAGCCATACAATTGCAGGATCTGCAGGGCAAGGAAGAGGCACTGTAGATCAATTTGGAAATAGGAAATGGTGAATATATTTACATTGGTGTGATATACAGGCCTCCTTCACAGATGGAAGAAGTAGATAGAGATTTAATAGTAGACATTCAGGCCCTGATTCTCCAAAACTGCGTCCCGATTTTAGGCAGCTGTAGACGTCCTACAGCTGTCTAATCAGCCAATCGGGATGCACGTTTTTTTAAAAAAAATACTCCCCAGGCAGGCCGCCCGGGAGAGGCGTCCTATACTAAATGCCGATTCTGTAACCGGCGTCTTTAGAGAATCGGGTTAAATTAGACGCGGCCGCTATACTTATGGCAGCAAGGGATCTCCCTGCTGCAATATGTATAGCGGCCGCGGTTGTTGCGGCCGCCTGTCCCATCACCGACAGGAGAATGCCTAACTCCTCCTGTCGGAACCCCGAGCCCCCTCCCCCCAAACTCGTAATCGCCGACAGGAGGATGCCCAACTCCTCCTGTCGGAACCCCGGACCCCCCTCCCCCCCCAAACTCGTAATCGCCGACAGGAGGATGCCCAACTCCTCCTGTCGGAACCCCGGACCCCCCTCCCCCCCCAACCTCATAATCGCCGACAGGAGGATGCCCAACTCCTCCTGTCGGAACCCCGGAACCCCCTCCCCCCCCCAAACTCATAATCGCCGACAGGAGGATGCCCAACTCCTCCTGTCGGAACCCCCTCCCCCCCCAAACTCGTAATCGCCGACAGGAGGATGCCCAACTCCTCCTGCCGGAAAGCCCAACGACCCCCCGCCCCAACTAATCTCCCTCCCCCAACTAACCTTTCAATGTTGGTCAGCTGGACGGGTCTTGCTGCCGTCCAGCTGACGGGTCTGCCTCGTGGAAATGAGACGGCACGCCCCTTCCCGGCCCATCCCCGCAAAATCTAAGGCCTGATTGGCCCAGGCTAGGCACCTTGGCCAATCAGGCCTTAGGATTAGTGGGGATGGGCGGACCCACTATGCCTAAGGCCTGATTGGTCCAGGCTTCTACAGCGGCCGGGATGGGGATGGGCCGGGAAGGGGCGTGCCGTCTCATTTCCACGAGGCAGACCCGTCGGCTGGACGGCAGCAAGACCCGTCCAGCTGACCAACAGGTTACCCGCAGATAGCCGCATTTAGCCGCGGGTAACCCGCCGGAACGGGGAAAGAAAAATAGCAGTCGCTGCGGGGACAAGGACAAGGCCATTCACCGCCCCGTGGATCAGTGAATGGTCTTGTCTCCGCACTGAGGTATCAAGGATCGCATGGTCCCCACAGTCACCGCCCGTAGCGTTTAGCCAGCTCCCTCCCTCCACCTCACCTTATATTCCGAGTTTGCCGGCTTCCTTTTTCCTGAGCCACACGCATTCAAAAAGCCGTGCACGCGCGGCTGCGCGAGTCAATCAATCTTCTCCTCTGACGCAACTGGAAACAGGAAGTTGCAGGAGAGGAGAAGTTTGATTGACTCCCACAGCCGTGCATGTACGGCTTTTTGAACGCGTGCAGCTCGAGAAAAAGAAAGCCAGCAAACTCGGAATATAAGGTGAGGTGGAGGGAGGGTGGGGGCTGCTGGACCTTTCATAGATAGGGGTAAGGGAGAAAATCCCTAATGGGAACATTAAGAGGTTTGTGTTTCCTGCTATGGCAATCTAGAAGCTTGAAAATTGGAGCCACAATGAATATGCTGTTCTTTTTCTATGTAAAAATTGTGTATATGTGAAAATAGAAAATGTGGGTACTTCAGATTGGTTTGCTTGTGGGAGGTTTTTTGATTCTTCTATCTTGCTCATTTTTTGTTAGTAAAATTATTTTGTATTGGAACAAGCTTCTCTAGGTGTGACATATTGTTTAAGTGGAATGAGTATGATGCCATATGCTGATTTCACAGCTATTGCTTTTCACACTACAGAAACCTAATTCCAGACATTGCAGTTAATGGAGTATTTTTGTGTTGCAATCTCTAAAGGTGAACTCTTACCTTTACCAGAAAGATCTCTAACAAAAATCTAGTTACAAAAATAAATAAAAGTAATAACGTGAGAAGAGGTGGTTAGAAAGGTAAGAACAAGGAAACAGAGGAACATACCACCTAATATTTAAAGCAGTTTAATCGCATAGGAGGGGATCCTGCCTCGTTAAATCACTTGTAAGTTACTGAGGCTTATATGGATGCTGCGGGGACGGTGACGGGGCGGTGAATGGGATGGCAGTGGCGGTGACGGGATGGTGAAAGGGATGGTGGTGACGGTGTAGGGGCGGGTGAAGGGAACGGCGGTGACGGGGCGGTGCAGATGATGGTGGGCTGGGGACGGGGCGGTGACGGGGACAGATTTTTTCCCCGTGTCATTCTCTAGTTGGCATCTATGAGACAAACTTGGTTTTTTCTGTTACATAGAGCATTATGGACCCCTATTCGATTACAAAAATTGGATAGCTCTAAGTCTAATAAATGTTGGCACTGTCATCTCAAAGCAAGGACTTTAGATCATTTATTATTCTATTGTCCATTTATTATGAATTTCTGGAAATCAATTTGGGACCAAATTAATTGTTTATTAGATAACCCGGTGCTATTTGGTATGGCAATGAGAGCAAAAAGTCAGATTTCTTACAAATAATAACAAATTATTACTCATAATGACTGAGGTTGCCATTCAACAAATTATGTATAATTGGAAAAATTGGAGTAGATTAAATTATAATTTCTGGTGGAATTCCTTATGTCATGTTTATAAAATGGAAAGATTTATTGCAATACAGCACGTTTTTTTCAGGAAATTTCAGGATGTGTGAGAGCCATTTACAAAGTATTGTACCGATTAGATGACATTTTATTTTATTTTTTTCCCTTAAATTTACAAGTTTTTTGTGAGGGGGAGGGGAGGGTAAATTTATTGTTACATATTGTATAAGGTATTGATTATATGATAAGAAAGGCTGGGAAGGGTGGGAGATAAGAGTATATTATTTGTATCATTGATGATTATTAAGTGTTATATTTATTGTTAATTTGTTTGGATATATTGTTACACTTATTGTAAATTTGAAAATGAATAAAGAATTTAAAAAAAAAATAGTTTGTATACTCCATCATCTCCATAAAGATAGAGCTTGGCATGGTTTACAGGTAAATTCAATAAATGAGGGAAGGACATAATAAGAAATTAGAGGTTATGAAGAGGGCCACCAGTGCTGTGAAGCACTTCTCAACATCGGGGCAGTCCGTCCCGCAGCTTACTGCTCCAGGCAGCTGAGAGGGTCCTTCTGGGATCTTTAAATCAACACCCAGCCGCGGAGAGAACCTGCCGCCAGTGCTGTGAAGCACTTCTCAACATTGGAGCAGGCAGTCCCGTAGCTTACTGCTCCAGCCAGCTAAGAGGGTCCTTCTGGGATCTTTAAATCAACATCTAGCCATGGAGAGAAACCTGCCGCCCAGTGCTGTGAAGCACTTCTCAACATCGGGGCAAGCAGTCCCGCAGCTTACTGCTCCAGCCAGCTGAGAGGGTCCTTCTGGGATCTTTAAATCAACACCCAGCCATGGAACGTGGTCCCGTGGTCGCGAGCCTCGGGTTGTGAGCCAAAGGGGCGTGGCGAAAGGGGCTAGCCCCTTTTGAGCCCCTTCAGAGCCTAAGAGGAGCAGGGAGTATCAAAATTTACCAATATGGGCAAGAGAAAGGCCCATAACACCAACTTTGATGACTGATCCGATGGATCGCCACCTTATGGCTCCTTGTTGTCGCAAGTGAAAGAGCAGGTAAACTTAGATACTTTAACTGCTTCTCTGTCCTCTGTGGAATCCACACCACCTCCTCAACCACCATATTCTCCAGGGTTAGAAGAGTCCCACCCAGCGTTGGAGGGAACATCTTCTTCCCCACAAACATCTTTACCTTCTGGACTAGAGAACTTAGTACAATCCTTGGAGGGACTTAAAGAGCTGACCCCAATGCAGGTGGCCACAGGGCAAGGCTCTGAAGTTCTCCCTAAAGATAAAGAGATCACTCTAAACGATGTATGGCTAAGTATTAACAGAATAGAGTCATCATTACAAAAAACTGTTTTGAAATTATGTCAGTTTTCCTCAGATGTAACAGTGAAAATGTATGAATATGACGTTAAACAGGGTGAAACAGCAAAAACGTTAGAAAAAAATAGATCAAGTTGTTAATACTTTATAAGTTACTGCTGTTTCCAATATTAAAGATGGTATGCTGACTCATGCTAAGTTAGAAAAACTAGAGAATTCTATAAGAGCTAAAAACCTCCGTTTATTAAATTTTTCTGTAACACATTATTTGTTTTCCTTAGAACTCTTGAAAATGTACTTGAGGGATATATTACAATATACTAAAGTGGATACTCTTGAATTAGATAACCTCTATTACATTCCAAGAGTGTCTAAAAAATACTTGAAGAGGGTGAAATGAATAAACTTGTCTCACCTGATAGTTTGAATGTATCACAGTTCCTTGAATCCTCTAAGGACATAATTGATAAACGAGCAACTTTAATAGCGGTCTTCAAAACAGAGTTGGAAAAACAGGCTATTCTGAAATTATGTTTCTTGAAAAAACAAGACCTGTTTTGTGACCGTGTGACAATTTTTCCAGATGTCTCTAGGCATACACAGTTTAAAAGGAAGCAATTCCTCCAGCTATAACCTAAGGTAGTGGCAACTGGAGCTACCTTCTTTCTGAAATTCCCATGCAAGTGCTTAGTCTCGTATGGAAGTGATAAGTATTTTTTTTTTTGAACCAGTCCAGTTAGAAGACTTTATTAAAGGAAAACCTTTGCTGAAAGCTTAATTTCTATTATTAATAATTTTATATATATTGGAGGAGGGTGTATGATTTATATAGATTGGCCAACTACTGCCTGTGATGTTAAAAGATAGATGGATTTGAGTTTCTAATTAATACTGGTGACCATTATAATGTGGACTATATCATGGTTGATTAATTTCCTTTATATGTTAAGTTGTATTTTATATACAGAATTTAGTGGATATTAATGAATATTTGTTATTATAATGAATAATCAAATAAAGAATTAAAGAAGAGGTTATGAAGAGGATAGCTAGCTTTACATCCTTACAGCATCTCTTGTTCTTGTTGTATACCGTCTTGAATGAAAAGGTATGACGAGATGTAAATAAAGCTATCATTATTATTATTACTAAAATGGTGCATGGTCATTTTCATAAGGCGTATGGGGACAGATTGAAAGCACTTTAGGCAAATGTGAAGTCAAGGGAGCTGCATTTAAGTTGTATATATTGAAGCGCTTTTGGCCCCTGTGATTAAATTCATTCAATATTTTATAAATTATTACAAATGTTATCAATTATTATAAACTATTACAAATGCTATCATAAAAAAAGATAAAAATGTCTAAAAAATTGTAGTATTAATAATTAACATCTTAAAAGACAATGGAGGTTTTTTTGATCAATGAAAGAAATCCACACCACAACTTTTTTAGGGAGAAAACATATATGTTCCCTAAGTGGTGAATCTGAGATCTTTTCCTCCATTTAGGCTTTAATTTTCCAGTATCAACTTCTGGTTGTACTTGGTATTAGATTGTTGATACATATCTTTCACTGTTTCAATTTGACAGATTGAAAGATCTCAGTCTTTATATTTTGGAGGAAAGGCAGGAGAGGGGAGATATAGAAACATTGAAACATGACAGAAGATAAAGGCCAAAGGGCCCATCTAGTCTGCCCATCCACAGTAACCATTATCTCTTTCTCTCTCTGAGAGATTGCACGTGCCTATCCCAGGCCCTCTTGAATTCAGACACAGTCTCTGTTTCCACCACCTCTTCCAGGAGACTGTTCCAGATAGAGACATTTAAATATCTATATGGTGTAAATGTGCATGGGTTGAGTCTTTCATTTGAAAGGAAGCACTGGAATGAGATGGCATAGGATGAATTTAAGAGGTGATAGGCTCTGGAGTTATAAAAGGAAATTTTTTTTACAGAAAGGTTAGTAGATGCATGGACAGTCTCCCAGTAGAGGTGGTGGAGACAGAGACTGTGTCTGATCTCAAGAAAGCCTGAGATAGACACATGGGATCTCTTAGAGAGAAGAAAAGATAATGGTTACTGTGGATGGGCAGACTGGATGTGCCATTTGGCCTTTATCTGCCATCATGTTTCTATGTTTCTATCTACTGTCTCTCCTTTCCAAATGGCATCTGCCCTTTTTCTATGCCCTTTCCAGAAACTTTCTGCCTCCCCCTTCCATATTCCCTCCCCCCATTGGTCTGACATTCATCTTCTTCCCTTCCATCCCTTCCCCCCTTAGTCTGACATCTCTGTCTCCTTCCTTACATCTTTTACTCCCCCCTCAGATCTGGTATCTCTGTCTCTTCCCCCTCCCCTATGATTTAGCATCTTTCTTCTCTCTTTCCCTTCCCTCTTTCCCCTCACTCCCCCCTCCCCCAAAGTCTGGCATCTTTCTCTCCACTCCTCTCCCTTTCCTTTTCTTGTTAGGCATATAGATCAGTGTGCCTAGCCAATCTAGGTGCCTAATTTAATTTTTATTAATTGGATTAATTAGCATTGATAATTGAAAACTATTAAAAGCTGATTTAAACAAATCATTAAATAAATTACACCCTCCTCCCCCCATTTTACAAAACCGTTTTGTAAAAGGGGAGTTAATTAGCCGATAGGTACCTACCACTTTGAGAAAGGTGTCTACACTGAGGCATGTGGACATGATTAGGGGCAAATGTGGGGTACAGTTTGGGCTTGGATTTACTTACCCCCTCTTTTACCAAGGTGCGCTATGATTTTTAGCATGCGCTAATCATACGCTAAATGCTAACAAGTGCATGTTATTCCAAAAGATGCATTAGCGGTTAGTGTATGCGTTTATTTGGCGTGCGCTAAGCACATGCTAAAATGCTTAGCGCACCTTAGTAAAAGAGGGCCTTAGTTGCTGGTAGGCTCCTACCTTAGGTACATTAATTTAGGCCAAGAAAACCCTGGCCTAAATAGTAATGCACCTAAGAATTCAACAAGACTCAATTATAGGAACAGTGCCTCATGGATAATTATAGAATCAGGGTCAAAAAGCATAACAAAATGCTTGAGTGTGAAGGTTTTTTTTTTCTGGTTTTCCCCCTATAATAAATGGAATTATGTACTGTAAATTTAAAATTTCAAAGTATTTTGGGAGTCCAGAGCTCCAATCACTATTATTATTATGATTATGATTAGTATTATTGCCACTTACCACCCAGGCAGCAAAACTAGATCACCACCTCTCCAACCTACTGATCACAACACCAGACTACAAAACCTTCAGAAGAGAGAGGAGATATGATGTAATGAGTGATGTATGAGTGATGTAAATGCGCATGAGTCGAGTCTCTTTCATTTGAAAGGAAACTCTGCAATGAGAGGGCATAGGATGAAGATAAGAGGTGATAGTAATCTAAGGAAATACTTTTTTACAGAAAGGGTGGTACATGTGAGGCACAGTCTCCCAGTAGAGGTGGTGGAGACGGAGACTATCCCCATGTTTTTCTAAGGTGCGCTAAGCATTTTAGTGCATGCTAAATCTACACGCACACTAACCGCTAACGCGTCCATAGACTAACATGCGTTTAGAGTGTGGTTAGCGCGTGCTAATATTTAGCTCGTGCTAAAAAGCATAGTGCACCTTAGTAAAAGGAGCCGTATGTCTGAACTCAAGAAGGCATGGGATAGGCACGTGGGATCTCTTAGAGAGAGGAAGAGATAATGGTTATTACGGATGGGCAGACTGGATGGCCATTTGGCCTTTATCTGCCATCATGTTTCTATGTTTCTATTGTCTAGGATCTGCATAAGACCTGACTGCTAGCATACGTTGAATTAGCTCTAGATATTCAATGCCAGAGCCTAGACATGGTCCAGTACTGAATATACAGGGCTAATTCTGTCTGCAGCAGTCAGTGTTTAAAAAAAAACACAAAAAACTGACTGCTTCAGGCATAGAATCGACCAATTAGTGTTTAATGAGTCCAACTATTAGTGACTCTAACTTGGCTAAACCCAAAGTTTGCTATTCTGCTTTCCTCAGCCCTGAGTACCCTCTTCTTTGTTAGCCACAAGGCTGAAAGCAAAACAGAAACATGCAGAGAGAGAGCGTTTGCAATACATTATTTTCCAACAGGCCCTTCCTCTTTTCCCTCAAATCCAGATGCTCAGATTTTCAATCATGCACTCATATTTTGAGGTGAGAATCTACCTGCAGGATGGACACATTTCTAAATGGCTTTTATTTTTCATTTGATATTTCTTTCAGTCTGAGAATTAGGGTTGCTGTACTATTTATTTGTGTATGAAATAGGATTTTAGCTAATTAGTAAAAATCCAGAATTAGCATTTCTCTATTCTTTTCTAAAAGTTCCAATTTACATCTCCATAGGACTCACTGCAAGTGCCTGATCATCACCAGCATGTCTCATTACGCTATAGAAGGCTGTAGGTTCTTCATTTTTTAAAATTTGTAGTCCATTTGAAATAGGTATTTCTCTCTCCTCAAAACTCAGCAGAAGTTCATTACAAAATGAGTGGCATGTTTACTAAAGGACATTCAAATTTGGAGTTAACATGGATTTTAGCACATGTTAACTAAAAATAGATATATATATTCAGTGGCGTACCTAAGGTATGTGGCACCCGGGGCCCATCATTTTTTGACACCCCCCCAGTAGCGTACTAAGGGGAGTGGCGGGGGGCGGTCCGCCCCGGGTGCCAGCCCTGAGGGGGTGCTCCCGGCCTTGCCATTCAGTCCCCCCCACCCCCGAAGGACCGCTTGACCCACTGACCTTCCTGCACCACCTATGAAGCAGCCCGCAGCAGGATCGCGATGTCAGCGATCCCTGAGCTGCTTGGGCGCTGCTTCCTGTGCCGGGTCCCGCCCCTCCTCTGACATCAGAGGAGGGGGCGGGACCGCGGCGCAGGAAGCAGCGCAGGGATCGCTGACATCGCGATCCTGCTGCGGGCTGCTTCATAGGTGGTGCGGGGAGGCCAGGGGGGCGAGTGGTCCTTTGGGGTGGGTCGGGGCATCAGGCCTTCAGGGTGGGGTGGGCAGCAGGCAGGCTTTCAAGGGGGAGGGTGGTGACAGGCAGGCAGGCCTTCAAGGGGGGACAGGCCTTCAAGGGGGGGACAGGCAGGCCTTCAAGGGGGGAGGCAGGCATTCAAGGGGGGGAAAGGCCTTCAGGGGTGTGCAGACCTTCAAGGGGGAGGGACAGGCCTTCAAGGGGGGGCAGGCAGGCCTTCAAGGGGGGACAGGCCTACAAGGGGGTGGGACAGGCCTACAAGGGGGTGGGACAGGCCTTCAAGGGGGGACAGGCCTTCGGGGGGGGGGCAGGTCTTCGGGGGGTTGCAGGCCTTCGGGGGGAGGTGCAGACCTTCAAGGGGGGGACAGGCCTTCAATGGGGGGGACAGGCAGGCAGGCCTTCAAGGGGTGGACAGGCCTACAAGGGGGGGGACAGGCCTACTAGGGGGTGGGACAAGCCTACAAGGGGGTGGGACAGGCCTTCAAGGGGGGTGCAGGCCTTCGGGGTGGTGCAGGCACTTCGGGGGGGTGCAGACCTTCAAGGGGGGGACCAGGCCTTCAAGGGAGGACAGGCAGGCCTTCAAGGAGCGGGGACAGGCCTTCGGGGGGTGTGCAGACCTTCAAGGGGGTGCAGGCATTCAAGGGGGGGACAGGCCTTCAGGGGGGGCAGGCAGGCCTTCAAGGGGGGACAGGCCTACAAGGGGGTGAGACAGGCCTACAAGGGGGTGGGACAGGCCTTCAAGGGGGGGGACAGGCCTTTGGGGGGGGTGCAGGTCTTCGGGGGGTTTGCAGGCCTTCGGGGGGAAGTTCAGACCTTCAAGGGGGGACAGGCCTTCAATGGGGGGACAGGCAGGCAGGCCTTCAAGGGGGGGACAGGCCTTCAAGGGGGGGACAGGCCTTCAAGGGGGGGACAGGCCTACAAGGGGGTGGGACAGGCCTTCAAGGGGGGGACAGGCCTTCGGGGGGGTGCAGGCCTTCAAGGGGGGGGCAGACCTACAAGTGGGTGGGACAGGCCTTCAAGGGGGGACAGGCAGATCTTTAAGGGGGGACAGGCCTTTGGGGTGGACCCTGGTTTAGAAGTACACGGAGGGAAGGGGGTGTTCAAAGAGGCGTGCATATGCCAAACTTTGGGTGGGGGAAGAAATAATGGGTCTGAAAATAGAGGAGAGGGAGAGAGATGATGGACCATGGGATTTAGGGAGGGAAGGAACAGAAAGGGAGAGAAATTGGACACAAGGGATGGTGTGGAGGAGATAGAGATACTGGATAGGAGGGTAATTGGGAAAAGAAAGGGAGAGATGGTGGACTCTGGGGTGGTGGGGAAGGAGGGAGAGATGCAGGATGAAAGGGTAGTTAAGAAAAGGTGGATCTGTGGAGGGAGATGAAAAATAGGAAAGATGCCAGACTTCCTGGGGAGGGAAGGGAAATGGAAAGGGAGGACAGAGTTGGCAGATGGATGGTTAGCATGCAGAAAGAAGAAAGAAGGACACCCTGGCAAGCAAGTTATCAGAAGAAAACCAGAACAAGATTTGAAATATAACCAGACCACAAAAGGTAGAAAAATTAATCTTATTTTCTGTTTTGTGATTACAATATGTCAGATTTGAAATGTGTATCCTGCCAGAGCTGGTGTTGGACTGCAAACGTGAGCTAGGATTTAACAGAGAGAGGAAAAGTCCTTTTTGTTTCTTTATTTTATTTACACCACAGCGCCAGTGTGGTTAGGAGAAGCAAAGGGGGTGAAAAAGCTATAAAACCTACCAGGATTTTTGAAAAAATCACCCAACTGGGCAGGAAAATCGAATTGAAAAACCAATTCAATAGGCTGAATCGAATCGAAATTTTTTTTTCCTGAATCTGGCAGCATTAGTTTACGCTACTGTCTTAGACTTTAGGACCTGGGATTGGGGAGAGATGGCATCCTCAGTACTTTATAATGCAAGTGAAACGAGGATTTGGTCAGACTATTGAAGGGTCTGCAGAAAAAAATATTGTATAGGCCGGGGACATGAAACAGCAGGAAATGGGAACTTTTCTTCCTTCTATTTTTGTGAATGGAAAGGCTGAGGATGTCAGAGAGTTCAGTTAAAATATGTGCTTTATAAGAAAATATAATAATGTGTTTTATAAAGTTTATAGCATAGCTGGCCTACCCAGTGAGGTGTTCCTAGTGGTGGTGGTGGCAGCGTGTCAATGTGTTGAAAGGAAGAGGTGGTCTGGGAAATTCTGCTATGCAAACTCCGGGCGCATATTCACCCCCCAGTTAGTCCACTCCACTCAACTGGTTCACACATTGTGTGGGTCTTTGGGTGTTGTTTTGGGATCTCTTCAAGTGGTTTATCAATATCTCCTTCTGGTCCAAGGAAGGAAACTTTGTTATCCTTAGCATTGACCTACAGAATATGTTTGTAACAGCGCTGCTTGTGTGGCATTAGGCTATGTAGTGATCGAAAGAAAAAAACAGACCTTTGCACATTTTTGCACTATATGGTGGGTGTATGAGGAGATTCACATTTCCTGCACAGCTAAGTCCATGTGAAGTTACCTTGTGCTGTATTTGACATCTAGCAAGGTCTCTGTTTGAAAGGAAAGATCTAAACTTAAAAATGAACTGGCCAGAAGTTATGTTAAAAGCAGATAGTGTAGTTGGTTTTAAGAAAGATTTGGACAAATTCCTGGAGGAAAAGTCCATAATCTGTTATTAAGACATGGGGGAAGTGTCTGCTTGCACTGGATCGGTAGCATGGAATATTGCTACTCTTTGGGTTTAGACCAGGTATTAGTGTCCTGGATTGGCTACCATGAGAATGGGCTACTGGGCATGATGGACCATTGGTCTGACCCAGTTAGGCTATTCTTATGTTATGTTCTCATCTGTAGGGGCCTTTGTTTTCACTTCTTATTTTAATGTATTTTTTTTCTGGGAACTTATCAGTGTTTTTTATAATGGGAACAAAAATGGAAGAGAATTAATGTGTGTGGGATGAGGGGGTAACTAATTTCTTCAGCTAAATAATTCAATCTACCTCAAACAGACATAGGAGAACTCACGCACCATTCACACACCCTCCAACCAAAAACGTCAAAAGAAAAAAACTGTTCGACAACCTCCTAGCCATTCGAGCTGCAACACTCGACCCCCAACTCTACAACCTATTGACCTTGACCACACACTAAAAAACCTTCAAAAATAAATAAAAACCCTTCTATTCAAAAAACACATAAAACCAAACTAACACAATCAGAACTGTCCCAAGCATCACCTGCAACTACTCCATATGTATGTCTGATGTCATGACAATTCAGACATAATTTATGTTATGTTTTGAATATAAGAAAATTTTCACTGCCTGTTTCTATTCTGACCATTTATTCCGTTTCATGGTCATTACAAAAAATATTTTTTTTACATGGGGGGGTTTCAAAAAATGATGAGCCCCAGGTGCCACATACCCTAGGTACGCCACTGCCCCCTCCCATCAATTTGAAAAATATGATTTTTAGTAACAATCCACATATCGCACAACAAGAGTGTACCTAGGAAAAGGCAGCATCTTAAACACTGCAGTGAGCACTAGAACACCAACACATTCATTGTAAAACTAAACAAGCCAGATCCCGCACAATCAATTGATCCTGTAGTCAATGCCAACTGAAAACTATGTTCTTTTCATACACACAGAACAGAGATACACCCTCGCCCAATATGGAATAATCACAAACTAAAAATAGAAATATATAGACAAAACTTAAACTGAACCGCCAAGAAACCAGACCCTGGATACAATGCAACACCACAAAATCAGTAACACATGTCCTCTAATACAGTGCAAAATATAAAGACAGTAGATGTAAATTTGAAAAAACTGATACATAACAATCACCACTTTACAAATTAACAAATAAAAATAAAACAAATAATGAGAAATAAAAAAATACGTAATCCCCGTAAACTCGGTCTCCATCCCCGCAAACCATCTGATTCCATCCACACAAGCCTTGAATTATTTATATTAAAGTATAAAAAGAAACAATATTCTGTACAATTGTCAATTTATAAATCAGCATCTTCTCCCCACTCTCTCTTCCCCATTTCCCTTCAGCGTCCTCAGCCCACTTTCTCTCCACTTTCCTTCAGCGCACGCACATAAAAACAAGCAAGTAATTTATATCATTTTCATTCTATTCATTCATAGAAATTAAAGTCTAAATAATGCCAGTCACATAACAAAACATGATTTTACAAAAATAATTCCCTGCACAGTCAAGCCTGCAAGGATTACTAGATGTCTTTCAGCAGCTCCCCTCCCTCCCCCTTACCTTTGTGGCCAAGTCAAAATGATCTACCAACAATAAAATTTTAAAAACACAAAGCACGCTGTACGCAGAGAAAATGTTAATTATCATTTATATTCCGCGGGTTTTCAAAGAGGTCAAGGCAGATAACTTTATGCAATGTCACCTCAGTAACAACTATACAAAAATATACAAATATTCCCCCTCCCTTTTTACTAAAACGCGATAGCGGTCTTTAGCGCAGGGAGCTGTGCTGAATGCCCCACGCTGCTCTCAATGTTCATAGGCTCCCTGCGCTAAAAAACGCTATTGCGGTTTACTAAAAGGGGGCCATAGTGAAAAATATAGACAGCATATATAAATTCTCAAAGCAGACACATTTTGATCACTAAATTGAAAATAAAATAATTTTCTTACCTTTGATAATTTCATCAGTCTCTGGTTGCACTTTATTCTTCTGACTGTGCATCCAATATTTCTTCCTTTCTTTCAGCCTCCTGTATGCTTCCTCTCCTCCAGACCTCATTCCCTCCCCAAACTTTTTCTTTGTTTCACCCTGCCCCTTCTTTCTTTTTCTCTCTCTCCATACCCACTTTCTTTCTGTATGTCTGTCTTTCTCTCTCTCTCCGTGCCCCATTTTTCTTTGTTTCACCCTGCTCCCTTTCTTTCTTTCTGGCTCCCTGTCCCCCCTCTTTCTTTCTTCCTGCCCTCCCCTATGCCACCACCATTGGGAAAATGCTGCCACCACCACTGGGGAATAGGCTGCCACTGCCGCCATCGGGAACAGGCCGGCGCCGAGTTCACCCTGCTTCTCTTCCCCGCAGGTCCGACCAACTCTCACCACCCGACGTCAATTCTAACGTCGGAGATGACGTTCTAGGCCAGCCAGGCAGCGATTGGCTGGCCCAGAACGTCCTCTCCGATGTCAGAATTGATGCGGGTGGCGAGAGTTGGTCGGCCCCACTGGGAAAACCAGGGAGAACTCGGCGGCGGTGGCACTCAAGTGGCTAAAGAGCCGCAGTTTGCCGGCCTAGGGAGAACACTGGAGGGTGGCCAGCTGTGCACCTCCTTGGGACGTAAACCTGGGGCGGACCGCCCCCCCCACCTTGGTATGCCACTATCTGTACCTCACTCCCTCCCTATGACCAAAAATTCTTCTTTCTTCTGTACCCCGTGTACACAACCATCTCTTACCCTCCCTTCCTCTCTCCCAAGTCCATGCCTTCTGTGTCCAAAAACCCATTCACTCCCCCACCTCAGCATCTCTTTCTCTCCCTTCCTCTCTCCCAAGTCCATGCCTTCTGTGTCCAAAAACCCATTCCCTCCCCCACCTCAGCATCTCTTTCCCTCCCTTCCTCTCTCCCAAGTTCATGCCTTCTGTGTCCAAAAACCCATTCCATCCCCCACCTCAGCATCTCTTTCCCTCCCTTCCTCTCTCCCAAGTTCATGCCTTGTGTCCAAAACGCACTCCCTCCCCCCTTTTGTGTTCCGCATTTGCCTCCCAGCCCATCTTTGCAACTTTCTCAGCAAAACGGAGCTCGAGCCACGAGGCTTGTCTTCTGTTTTCTGCCTGCCCCGCCATGCACAAATAGCCAAACGGAAGTATTTTCCGACGTCAGCACTGACGTCGGAGGGCAGGCTTTGCTTAAGCCCTCCCTCCGACGTCAGCGCTGACATCGGGGAAGACTTCCGATCGGCTATATTTGAGCGGCAGGGCAGGTAGGAACAGAAGACGAGCCTCGCGGCTCGAGATGTATTTAACTCCGCGGGTCCCCCGTCCAGCTCTCTCCTGTGCACCCCCTTGGGGCGTGCACCTGGGGGCGGATCGCCTCCCCCGCCCCCCCCCTAGGTACGCCACTTTTAATGCAGGCTATGGGGCTCATAATAAAAAAAACATTCATAAAGTGGCTTAAATCGGTACTTTGATGACCAAAAAGCCAGATCGTTGAAGTACCGATAATCAAAGCTAGTTTTAGACGTATCTAAAACCAGCTTAGGCCTTTATCCTGCCTCTAAATGCCTACAGCGAAAAGAGGCATTTTTAGAGGAGGCGAAAGGGCAGGAGGTGGCCGGGAGGTGGACTGACCTAGAGTTAGTCATACAGCAAGTATAACCAAAAACTTGAGCAGGTTGCCCAGTCAGAACTTATACATTTTGACTGAGGTATAAGTTCTGAATAGGGGCCGCTGAGTTGATTGCGACTGCCATAATCAGCTCAGCAGCCCAGGCAACCTGCCCACCCCCCACCGCAACGATTGCGGCAGGAGAGATTGCTCATCTCCCCTGCCACAATCGTGATCTCCCCCACCCCCCGAATTGCGATCCACGACAGGAGAGATGCTCAATCTCTCCTGCTGTGATCACGATCCATCCCACCCCCAAAATCCAAAACAATACCGTCAGGACAGATCCCAACCCTTCCTGTCCACGATGCATCCCTCACCCCTCCTAAAATACGGGTAGGAGGGATCCCAGGCCCTCCTGCCTGTGACCACCACCCCCAAACTCCCTTGAACCCCCAAACCTCCCTAACCCCACGACACCGCCCACCCTCATCACCCCCCTGAAGTTACATGAAGATGGCCGGATGGATGGGTCCCCAGCCCGTCCACCCAGCAGGCCTGCCATCCTTTGAATGGCGGGCCTAGGGCCTGATTGGGCCAAGTGCCTAAGGTCCCAACCATAGGAGAATTGGCCCAGTTGCCTTAAACCCCCTCCTGTGGTCGGGGCCTTAGGCACATGGGTTGGGTTGGTCCCATGTGCCTAAGACCCCCCCAAGAAGGGGCCTAAGTCAACTGGGCCAATTCTGGTTGGCCAGGTACCTAAGACCCCTCCTATGGGTGGGGCCTTTGGTGCCTGGCCCAATCAGGCCTTAGGCCCGCCATTCAGAGGATGGCGGGCCTGCCGGGTGGATGGGCTTGGGACCTGGCTGGCTGGCCAACTTCATGTAAGTTCAGGAGGGGTGGAGGGGGGGCAGAGGGGTGTTGCGGAGTTAGGGGTGTTCAAGGGGGAGCAATTGGGGGTATGGGGGCAGTCGCAGGAGGGTGCGTCGTGGGCAGGAAGGCCTGGGATCCCTCCTGCATGTATTTTAGGGGAAGTGTGAGGGGGGTGTTTTGGGCAGGAAAACCTGGGATCCCTCCTGCAGGTACTTGAGAGGGGGGTCACAGGTCACCTCGGCAGAAGGGGTTGGGCTCCCTCCTGCTAGTATTGTTTTGGGCGTTTGGAACTTGGGCCAATTTTTTGGTTGATAATGTGTTCTATTTAAACGTAGTGGTGGTCTGGGCGATTAAACTGCTAAACGTAGAGGTAGGCCATTCTCAAAAAAATACCTCATTTTGGACTTTTTTTTTTTTTTTTTTTTTTTTTTGAATGGGCATTTTCCCTGCTGCTACTTTCAGCATTTTGGGCCTTAGGCCAAAAGGGAACTTAGACGTTTCTTTTTTTATTATGCCCCTCTATGTGCATAAGTAGTCAGCTTGTAGTACCTGTTAGGATTAAATGTTGGAGCACTTACCTCCAAATTCTGCACATAGCGCCATAAGTTGTGCGCACAAATCTGTGCAAACAACCGATTTGTGCGTGCAACTGCAGAGGTTCTTTTGGCCTTGCACTGCATTACATGCACTTATAATTTGCTATTAATACCTCATAATTGATGCCAATTGGTACACAACTTGATTGGTGCATTCTATAAAGTGGTGTGCATCACTTCTAGTATACAAATCTCAAAAGGGGGAGTAGCCAGGGGAATGGTTTAGGCAGATAGTGAGCATTCCTAAAAGTTAAGTGTACTGTTATAGAATATGCTCTGGAACACGTTGCCAGATGATGTGGTAAGAGCGGATAGCGTAGCTTGCTTTTAAGAAAGGTTTGGACAACTCCTGGAGGAAAAGTCCATAGACTGCTATTGAGAAAGACATGGGGGAAGCCACTGCTTGCCCTGTATCAGTAGCATGGAATATTGCTACACCTTGAGTTTTAGATAGATACTAGAGACCTGGATTGGCCACCGTGAGAACGGGCTACTGGGCTTGATGGACCATTGGTCTGACTCAGTAAGGCTATTCTTATGTTCTTATGCCAAATCCATGCACAACATAGACACAGATATTTGGTCTAAATGTGTGTACCTAAATGTTAGTGATGCATATACCCAGGGCCGGATTTAGATGAAAAGAGGCCCTAGGGTATTCCACTTATGAGGCCCTTTCACCTCCCATTTTTAAGTTTGTAAATTACATGAGAGATAATAAAATACATCATTACTGTGATATATATCAATATGTTAAATAAAACATGTTGTTATTGGTACTAACCTTTATAAAAATTATGACACGGATAATAAATAAAAAAAAGTCGAGAACACTTATTTGGACATTTATTCTCAGCACCATATATAGTACTTGTAACAATAACTAATCAAACGTAACACACAACATTGCCCCTTCCTATGTCCATAGTGCCCCCAGTGCGTCCTTCCTCACCTCACCCCCCCTCCGATGCCCCCTGCCTCCCATCCCCCTTCCATTGAACACCCCCCCATGCCATCCTGCCTGCCTGCCTTCCATTAACCCCCCCCCCCCCCCTCCGATGCCAGCCTGCCTGCCTCCCATCCCCCTTCCACTGAACCCCCCCCCCCCCCCGATGCCAGTCTGGGCCGCCCTGTCCTGATGGATCCACGTTTTGCCTCTCTCCCCGCGGGGCTGGGCTTTGCTCAGCTGTTTCCGGACTGACATCTTTCCCTCCCCGATCCTCCTCCCAGGGCGAGAAAAAGAAAGGGAGAAGCCGAGTCAGCGCCCCGTTGCGGCCGGAGCCGGTTCTGATCCTGAAGCGTAGAATTTCTCCTTATTTTCGGTTCAATGTTTTAGTGTTCACTGTTTTTAGAATAGCGTAATTTTAATTTTGCTAACAATTTGAATGTAGGCCCCTCTTGATCTTGAGGCCCTAGCTGAAGCCTAGTTAGACTATAGGAAAATCCGGCCCTGCATATACCTAAGGCTGATTACTTGACATCTTATCCTCAAGTTGTGTGCAATTTCCTCATCATTGAGGCCTTCCTTTAGCTTCTTCTTCAGTGTCCTAACTTTGTGTTTTTTTTCCTAGGTGTCTAATGAGTTAGAATCAGGTCCTTCATGTTTTTTTTTTCTGCCAATAATAATCGCTGCTCTTTCAAAAGAATATGCAGTATTTGTACTCTTTTCCTGATAGGGTGTCCATCCAAACCACTGCATATATGTGATCCATCATGCATGCATAATGTACTGTGCATGCACAAATAGTGCATTCATGTGTGTACTATTAGGAAAAAAAGGGTGCTTTCTTTTTGACAGTGTGGCTCCTGTTTGCAAATGGTGTACATTCTTTTGAAATATATTACATTTTGCTCCCATAACAACAAAACACCCCCCCCCCCCAAAAAAAAAAAAAGAGAATATTCCTGGAAAAACATGAAAACAATTTTCTGACTGCTCATCCCTAGCAACCAAAGATGCTGGGCATCTCCTACACTTTTACACTTTCTTCCAGTTCTAAAGAACACCCACTACCAGGGTCTGTCACACTAGCCCACTCCTCATTACCACTGAGTGCCCCTAATCCGGAGCAGAAGCCCAGAAAATCCCCTCTGGTACTGCAATGAAAGCACGTTTTGGCAAGAGGACAGAACATGATCAAAACATCTTTATGTAGTCTAAGAAAGAGCGCAACATGATAAAAACATATTCAACATTTTGGGGGGTCCTTTTACTAACCTGCAGTAAGCAGTAATGCGTGTTTCCTGAAGGTTAATAAAAGCACTACCATGGGATGTTTCAAGTAGGGCTACCGGATTTTCCATCTGGAAAATCCAGACCCCTAGACCCACCCCCAGGCTCGCCCAGTTCTACCCATTCCCACCCCGTAACGCCCCAGTCCTACCCTAGCCCCGCTCCCACTTTTGGAGGGGCAAGAGCGCTTGGATGCGATGCAACACCACGCGCGTGTGCATGTGATGTCATTGCGTGGCATCCACACTTTCCTGCCCAACATGGTCCCTACTGAAAAATACTATCACAGAAGCACAAGATCTCTACATTCCGAGGATTTCCAAAGATCGGAGAACAAAGAGCAAAAGAGAACCGGCATGGCTTACCATAAAGGTGAAGGAAGCCATAAAAGAAAAGAAGGACTCTTTCAAAAAATGGAAATGCATAAAGACAACCGAAGCCTGGAACAAACATAAAGATGATCAGAAGAAATGTCACAAGGCGGTGAGGGATGCAAAACAGGAATATGAGGAAAAAATAGCCCAGGAGGCCAAAAACTTCAAGCCCTTCTTTAGATACGTGAAAGGGAAAAAACCTGCAAAAGAGGCAGTGGGACCCCTGGACGACCAGGGAAGAAAAGGGTACATCAAGGAAGATAAACAAATCGCAGACAAACTAAATTCCTTCTTTGCGTCCGTCTTTACGAAGGAGGACACCTCAACAATACCTGAAGCGGAGAAAGTGTTTGCAGGAGAAATAGAAGACAGCCTCACCACAGTTGAAGTGGACTTAGACCAGATATACTATCAGATCGACAAACTTAAAAGTGACAAATCCCCTGGACCGGATGGAATTCACCCGAGAGTCTTAAAGGAATTGAAGGTTGAAATCGGAGAGTTATTGCAAAAACTTGCAAACCTGACAATCAGAACTGGACAGATACCGGACGACTGGAGGATAGCGAACGTCACCCCAATTTTCAAAAAAGGATCGAGAGGGGAACCGGGCAACTATAGGACCTGTGAGTCTTACGTCTGTCCCCGGCAAGATGGTTGAAGCACTGATCAAGGATAGCATAGTCCGGCACTTGGACGCACACGACTTGATGAAACCCAGTCAACATGGATTCAGGAAAGGGAAATCATGTTTGACGAATTTACTCCAATTTTTTGAGACCGTGAACGAGCAAATTGATAGTGGGAAGCCGGTGGACATAATATACTTGGACTTCCAGAAAGCGTTCGACAAAGTTCCACACGAAAGACTTCTCAGGAAACTACAAAGCCATGGCATAGAGGGGGATATACAAAGATGGATAGGCAAATGGCTGGAAAACCGAAAGCAGAGAGTGGGCATAAATGGGAAGTTCTCCGACTGGGAGAAAGTGACTAGTGGTGTACCCCAGGGCTCGGTACTTGGGCCGATCCTTTTTAATATTTATATCAATGACCTGGAGGAAGGAACATCCAGTGAGATCATCAAGTTTGCAGACGATACAAAACTATGCCGGGCGATCAGATCGCAGGAGGATAGAGAGAAACTCCAGAGTGACTTGTGTCGGTTAGAAACATGGGCGGAGAAATGGCAGATGAAGTTCAATGTGGAGAAATGCAAGGTAATGCATTTAGGCAATAAGAATAAGGAATACGAGTATACAATGTCAGGTGCAACTCTGGGGAAGAGTGAACAAGAAAAGGACCTGGGTGTACTGATAGATAGGACCCTGAAGCCGTCGGCACAATGCGCGGCAGCGGCAAAGAAGGCAAATAGAATGTTGGGCATGATAAAGAAAGGAATCTCGAGTAGATCGGAGAAAGTTATAATGCCGCTTTATAGGGCAATGGTCAGACCACACTTGGAATACTGCGTCCAACATTGGTCTCCTTACCTAAAGAAGGATATAAAACTGCTGGAGAGGGTGCAGAGACGAGCAACAAAACTGGTGAAGGGTATGGAGAAACTGGAATACGAGGACAGACTTATAACACTAGGATTGTTCTCCCTTGAGAAAAGGAGACTGCGTGGGGATATGATCGAGACCTTCAAAATACTGAAAGGAATCGACAAAATAGAGCAGAGAAGATTATTTACATTGTCCAATTTGACACGGACTAGAGGACATGTAATGAAGCTATGGGGGGACAGGTTCAGGACTAATGTCAGGAAGTTCTGCTTCACTCAGAGAGTGGTTGACACCTGGAATGCCCTCCCAGAGGAGATTATTGCGGAATCAACCGTCCTAGGCTTCAAGAGCAAACTAGATGCATATCTCCTTAAGAGAGGCATATAAGGATATGGTGGACTATAAATTACGCCAGGTGTACACCTGGCAGGGCCTCCGCGTGTGCGGATCGCCGGACTTGATGGACCGAAGGTCTGATCCGGAGATGGCAGTTCTTATGTTCTTATGTTCTTAACAGTGATTTGTTCCAAGCTTTTCAAAACCTAGACAAAGTGCCGTGTTTTTATAAGCCGTCTGGACTCCTGGACATATCCTCAAAAGGAGAACATGTCCAGGGACATTCCTTGGTATTTTTTAGTGCAGGGGCGTGTTATGGGGTGGATAGTAGGCATGCCCTGAATTAATCGATTAGCAGAGCTATATTTCTGTGTGTGAGTGAGTTATAAAATAATGGTTACAAAATAATGTTATATAGTATTATTATTGTCAGCACTACTGTATATGTTTGTCCTGAAATCTAAAGGAATTTGAGAAAAAAAACAGAGGGCCTCAAGCAAGGAACTGTGGAATGTGGTCTGTGCTAACCAGGCCTCAAGCAAAGGTTGTAGTATGTATGTGAGGACATAATAGCCCTGGGAATTTGGTGCCTGAGAAGGGGGATTTATGAGTGGTACATGTTTCTGTAGACCACCTAGAGATAAGAAACCTGGGACTGAATTAGGATTCCCATAGCAACAGGATAATAAATTCCCTTTGAGAATCAGCAGGACTTTTCATATTAGGAACAGTGCAGAAAAGCTCTATAAAATTACTAGATAAAAGTCTGTTTTTTGACCAGAGAGAAAAGTGTCAGGCTGACTTTGGCATGTTGACTGTCTCTCCGAATCAGGGTTCTTGTTTTTTTTTTTGTTTAAAGAAATTTGCTTTTGAATTGATTTGTACCAAAATTGTTTTAAGCTGCTTGCATGTATTAATTTTGTATTAATGTTAAAATTTTGATTTACCAATGAAAAGGTAAAATAAAATAATGATTGCCAAAAAGACACTGAGTTCAATTTTTGGGGGAGAAGCACTTTGTATGGTCAATGCAGCTTGGTTATGTGCTAACCAATTAGCATATAGAAACTTGATGGCAAATAAAGGCCAAATGGCCCATCCAGTCTGCCCATCCACTATCTCCTTCTTTCCACTAAGAGATCTCATGTACCTGTCTCACACTTTAATTCAGACACAGTTTTTGTCTCCACCACTTCTACTTGGAGACTATTCCACACATCTACCACCCTTTCAGTAAAAATAAAAAGTATTTCCTTTGATTATTCCTGAGCCTATCACCTCTTAACTTCATCATTTTCCCTCTCAGTTTGGAATTTCCTTTCAATTGAAAGAGACTCACCTCAAGCGTATCTAGCCACTTAGATATTTTAAATGTTTCTATCATATCCCCTCTCTTCCTTCTTTCTTCCAGTCTCCCCCCAAACACTTTAGGGCAAAAGCCACTAACCAATTTTGAAGCACCCCTCTGTACCAATTCCATCCTATTTATATCTTTTTGAAGGTACTATCTCCAGAATTGCACACAGTATTCCAAATGGGACCTCACCTGAGACTTATACAACGTCAGTATCACTTCCTTTTTCCTACTGGCCATTCCTCTCCTTATGTACTCGAATATCCTCCTGCTGGATTTTCTACCTGTTTTGCCACCTTAAGATCATCAGATGCAATTACCTCCAAGTCCTGCTCTACTTTCATACATAAAAGTATTTTGCCTCCTATACTATTTGATATCCAAGTGCAAGACCCTGCATTAAATCTTAGTTGCTTCGCTAGGTCCCACCTCATGTTATCCACACCCTCCAGAGTGTCTATCTTATTATAGAGTTTGGTATCATTAACGTGACCATTTATTTTTTTCATCAAACGAGGACATCTAGTAATTGTCAGTCCCGCCCCCAATCCTGCCCTAGCACCGTCCCAATCCTACCCTAGCCCCACCCCCAATCCCGCTTCCAATTTCTTCCATTCATTTTTCATGTACACATAATATCTTATTAATTCATAATGGTAACCATAAAATTTAAAAAAAAACTATAAAGCACACTAAACACAGAGAAAATGTTAATTATCATTTATATTTGGGAGGGTTTCAAAGATGTCAAGGCAGATGACTTTAAGATATGCAATGTCACCTCAGTAACTATAGAAAAATAGACAAATATAGTGCAAAATATAGACAGCAGATATAAATTTTCAAAACTGACACATTTTGATCACTAAATTGAAAATAAAATCATTTTTCCTACCTTTGCTGTCTGGTGATTTCATGAGTCACTGGTTACGTTTCCTTCTGACTGTATATCCTTTCTTTCATTTCTTTCTTTCTGCACTCAGGCCCAATTGTCCCATTCTATTCCCTCCCTCCCTCCTTCCTTCCTATGTCCTTAGTGCCCTCAGTGCCTCCTTCCTATGTCCTTAGTGTCCCTTCCTATGTCCTTAGTGCCCCATCCTGTGGCCTGAGTATCTCCAGTGCCTCCTTCCCATGTCCTTAGTGCCCTCAGTGCCTCCTTCCTATGCCCTCAGTACTTCTTCCTATGTCCTTAGTGCCTCTTCCCATGTCCTTAGTGCCCTTAGTGCCTCCTTCTTATGTCCTTAGTGCCCCTTCCTATGTCCTTAGTGCCCCCAGTGCCTCCTTCCCATGTCCTTAGTGCTCTCAGTGCCTCTTTCCTATGCCCTCAGTGCTTCTTCCTATGCCCTCAGTGCCTCTTTCCTATGCCCTCAGTGCTTCTTCCTATATCCTTAGTGCCTCCTTCCTATGTCCTTAGTGCCCCTTCCTGTTTCCTTAGTGCCTCCAGTGCCTCCTTCCCTTGTCCTCAGTGCCTCCTTCCTATGTCCTTAGTGCCCCCAGGACCTCCTTCCCATGTCCCCCTCACTGCCTTCCAGACTTTGTCCCACCCCCACCCCCGAAGCCAGCCTGCCTGCCTGCCTACCTCCCTCCCTCCCACGCCAAAGCCAGCATGCTTGCCTGTCTACCTCCTTCTCTCCCTGCCACGCAAAAAAAAAAAAAAAAAGCCTCTTTCTAGCACTGATTTAAAAAAAATCCCGTTCCTCTGCCGCTGCTTACCTCCCTGCTGCTGCTAATCGCAGCCCAGAAGCCTTCTTCCCGATGTCAATTATGACGTCGGAGAGGATGTTCTGGGCCAGCCAATATAGATAGTGAATCAATCGCTGTATAAAAATCTGACAGGAATCGGCCAATAGCAATTGAATCTCTATCTTTAGTGAATCTGGGCCTTATTTATCTTATTCTCTGCATTCTGGGAGGATATTTCCAGCAGGCATTATTAGCTCAAGTGCAGGGCGCATGTTGGTATGCAGTCTGACTGCTAGGTATTGTGGTTCTGAGAGATGAATGGTTTTGTTAGTAACAAGATCTTGAATTTCACCCTGCTTTCAATCAGAAGCCAGTGTAGCTCTTTCATTAGTGGGGTGGCACTCGTCTGCCTTGATTTTCCCAGCAAGAATCTTGCTGCCACATTTTGTGCTACTTGGATCTGTCTGATGATGTAGTTCAGGGTGCCCAATAGGATTGTATTATAGTAGTCAAAGTTTGAGAGTACCAAGGATATTATTATGTTGGATGGGTGAGGTAGGGTTTAAGTCTTCTAATCCAGTAGAGTTTGACATATGCATTTTTTTCATAATGTGTTGGATCTGTATTGTCATTTCTAGGTTTGGTTTCAGCCATACTCCTAGTTTTCAGCCATGGCAATCTAAATAGATTGTGTTCTCTAAAGATATATGTTTAGTTCATAAAAATTAAGCATTATTCTTAACAATGACTGCATTAATATAATTGTAATGGAACAGCAAAATATTCATAAAGTTCTGAGACAATAGTGGGGGGACACCATGGAGTATGAGATTTTATAAAAATAAGTGGAGAAAAAAGCTGGGATTGTAATGATCAGGTTTGAGGATTACAAATTAAAAGTTTGAGCTGGGACTTTGCTGATGAAGTATCAGTTTTCGGGGAAATATTGGGGTCCTTTTACTGAGGCACGCTAATTGATTTAGCATGCGCTAAATGCTAAGGCGGCCATTGTATTCTATGGGCGCCTTAGCATTTAGCGCACGCTAAATCGATTAGCGCATATTATCATATTTTCACGCATATAAAGCGCATACGTGTATAACACGCATACACGTATAGTGCGCGGGAACAAAGCATTGCTGTAAAAAAAATCTATATAGCACGCACATGCGTATACCGCGCATGGTGCTATAACCTCCTCCCGCCACCCCTGCTTGCTCCCTCTTCTGGCCTGCGAACCGGCATCCTCCCCCTCCCCCGCAATCCTACATCCCCCCAGCACCGCAAAGACATCGCTTACCCGATTGGGCACCGGCACCAATGCACAGGATGTGCCAGTGCCAGTGCCCGAAGATCCTCCCTCGCCTGTGCTGGGCTGGGCTGGGCGAGGGAGATTCTCCCTCTTCCCTGTGCTGGGCTTTGAGCATTTGTGCATGCTCAAAGCCTTCTGGTCTCGCTCTCTCCGAGATTCTGAATCTGAGAATCTCGGAGAGAGCGAGACCAGAAGGCTTTGAGCATGCGCAAATGCTCAAAGCCCAGCCCAGCCCAGCACAGGGAAGAGGGAGGATCTCCCTCGCACCGCCCAGCCCAGCCCAGCCCAGCCCAGGCGAGGGAGGATCTTCGGGCACTGGCACGTCCTGTGCATTGGTGCTGGTGCAGGTGCCCAATCGAGTAAGCGATGTCTTTGCGGTGCGGGAGGGATGTAGGATCGCGGGGGGGGGGGGGGTGATGCGAGCGGGTGGGAGGATGCCGGTTCGCAGGGGGGATGCCGGATCGCAATGAGAAAAAAAAAATTGTATAACGCGCTCACACATATAGCGCGCATTGTTATACTCAATTTGTAAAATCATGTATAACACGCGCGTTATATGCGTGAAAATACGGTAGTTAAAGGACCCCATTGAGAAAATTGCAGTGGACAGCTAAGTTTTCTTCCTTTTTTATCGTGTACACACTAATGAGTTGTTGCCTCTGGAGATATGGATGGTGTTTGGCAAAGTGGGAGGTTTTTTTTTATGCCTATGATAGAAGATTGTCAGCTTGTTACAGAATATGTGATTACTGCTGTATATGTTTTGAGGCTTTTTCTTCCATTTATTTTATAAAACCACATACTCCAATACGTCTCCCCACTATTGGCTTAGTAACTTTATGAATATTTAGCTGCACCATTAGAATTGTTACTAAAATTGTTGACAGTTTGTGTGATTACTATAATTTTATCGTGATAAAAACTAAGACAACTGAGAGATTCCTTCACAGACGCTGCTAAATGCCAAACTGTGAATGCATTTTGTTCAAGGATTTCAAGGGCTCGGAGATCTAATTATTTACAATATCATTAATATTAACTTAACCTTGTTGATTGGTTTGAAGGATAAATTAGTGGGCAATTAAAGAGAAAGTCAGTGTTAACCACTCCTAGAGAAACTGATATTCAACCTAATAGGAAATTAATCTGTTTTGAAAAACTGCCAAAATGAAATCTTATTTATGCTACCTAACAAAGTCCAATCAGGCATATTAGACTGTGAACTTCATGCTTTATTGTCAAATATAGCAGACAGATTTGAAACCTATTCAACTTTAAACCAAAGGACATTGATGCTAATTCAGAGGACTGTCATCTTTTGCTTAAGGCGATGCCTTTGTTTGCCTGACACCTTATCAGGGTGTTCATTAACATACTTTTAAGTTGTATTCCCAGCATGAAAGGACATCCTTCCAGACCATTGACTTCACAACTGGATCTGAGCCTGCTCGTTCAGCAGAGATACACACTGGAACCAAACTGACTTTTTATAGAGATTCTGATTTTACTCACAGCAGGAAAGAAAATGGGAAATGACATTGGACAGATCTTTCATTGTCGAAGAAATGAATGAGACACAGTCATATAGAGTTTCCCTAACTTGGGAAAGTGAATGCTTGCAGTAATCAAAGGCATGACAGGCTGAGGTCAAGAACTGCAAAGGGAAGGGGTAAAACGCCGACCTCACGGACCTCGCGGATCTAAAACCGCACGTCCTTAAAAATCTGAGGTCCATGTCCATGCTGCTTGTAGTTTCTGTCTCTTACAGACCTCTATGATATTTTAGCTCTGACGGATCCGTCTCAGCATAGGGAGGGAAAAGTATTAGGATCCGTCAGCACTAAAATCTCATAGCGGTCTGTCAGAGCCAGAGACTAGTGCTGGAACAGCAGAGCAGAAGCCTTCTTATGTATACCGGATCTTATTATTGCTGTTTTGCGCTCTGCTTATCCTTTAAGCCCGACATAGAATTTGGCTCTGACAGACCTCTATGAGATTTTAGCGCTGACGGATCCTAATACTTTTCCTTCCCTATGCTGAGATGGATCCGTCAGAGCTAAAATGTCATAGAGGTCTATAAGAGACAGAAACTACAAGCGGCACGGACACGGACCTCAGATTTTTAAGGATGTGCGGTTTTAGATCCGCGAGGTCCGTCAGGTCCGTGAGATCTGCGTTTAACCCCTTCCCAACTGCAAATTACTTTCATTAAGGCATCATAAGAACATAAGAAGTTGCCTCCACTGGGTCAGACCAGAGATCCATCATGCCAAGCGGTCCGCTCCCGCGGCGGCCCATCAGGTCCACGTCCTGTGAAGTGGTTTCTGACTACTCCTGTAACCTACCTCCACTTCTATCTGTACCCCTCAATCCCCTTTTCTTTTAGGAACCTATCTAGACCCTCATTGAACCCCTGTAGCATGCTCTGGCCTATCACAGCCTCTGGGAGCGCGTTCCATGTGTCTACCACCCTCTGAGTGAAAAAGAACTTCCTAGCATTTGTTCTAAACCTGTCCTTTTTCAATTTCTCCGAGTGCCCCTTGTACTTGTGGCTCCCCACAGCCTGAAGAATTTGTCCCTGTCTACCTTCTCTATGCCCTTCATGATTTTGAAGGTTTCTATCATGTCTCCTCTAAGTTTCCACTTTTCCAGGGAGAACAGCCCCAGCATTTCCAATCTGTCAGCGTATGGGAAGTTTTCCATACCTTTTATCAGTTTTGTCGCTCTTCTCTGGACTCCCTCAAGTACCGCCATGTCCTTTTTGAGGTACGGTGACCAGTACTGGACACAGTACTCCAGATGCGGGCGCACCATTGCCCGATACAGCGGCAAAATGACTTCCTTCGTCCTGGTCGTGATACCCTATTTGATGATACCCAACATTCTGTTCGCTTTCTTTGAGGCTGTCGCACACTGTGCTGATGCTTTCAATGTTGTGTCCACCATCACCCCCAGGTCTCTTTCAAGGTTGCTCACCCCCAGCAATGATCCCCCATTTTATAGTTGAAAATCGGGTTCTTTTTCCCTACATGCATGACTTTGCATTTCTCAGTGTTAAAACTCATTTGCCATTTTTTTGCCCAGTCTTCCAGTCTCGTTAAGTCCCTTTGCAAGTCTTCACAGTCTTCCTTGGTTCTAACCCTGCTGTAGAGTTTGGTGTCGTCCGCAAATTTAATAACCTCACAGTTCGTCCCTGTCTCCAAGTCGTTAATAAATATATTGAACAGGAGCGGTCCCAGAACCGACCCCTGTGGGACTCCACTCGTGACCCTTTGCCATTCTGAGTAATGGCCCTTTACTCCAACCCTTTGTTTCCTGCCTGCCAGCCAGTGTTTGATCCATCGGTGGATATCCCCTTGCACCCCGTGGTTCCACAGTTTCTTTAGCAGCCGTTCATGGGGTACCTTGTCAAAGGCTTTTTGGAAGTCCAGGTAAATGATGTCTATGGATTCCCCTTTATCCATCTGGCTGTTTATTCCCTCAAAGAAGTACAGCAAGTTTGTGAGGCATGACCTCTCCTTGCAGAAGCCGTGCTGGCTTACCTTCAGCTGCCCATTGCTTTCTATGTGATCGCAGATGGTGTCCTTAATCAGTGCTTCCATCATCTTTCCCGGAACCGAGGTCAAACTCACCGGCCTGTAGTTTCCCGGGTCACCCCTCGATCCCTTCTTGAAGATGGGCGTGACATTTGCTATTTTCCAGTCCTCTGGGATCTCCCCTGCTTCTAGGGAAAGGTTACATATAAGGCAAAATGTTTCTGCTATTTCGTTTCTCAGCTCCTTTAGTACCCTTGGGTGGATGCCGTCCGGACCTGGTGATTTGTCACTCTTTAGTCTGTCTATCTGACGGAGGACATCCTCCCGGCTTACCTCCAGTTTGACCAGCTTCCCATCCCGGTCTCCATGTAAGATCTCCTCGGGTTCTGGAATATTGGATGTGTCCTCTCTCATGAAGACTGACGAGAAGAACTTGTTTAACCTGTCAGCTATCTCTGTTTCCTCCTTTACCACTCCCTTCTTGTCTCCATCATCCAAGGGTCCCACTTCCTCCCTGGCCAGTTGTCTCCCCTTCACATACTTGAAGAATGGTTTGAAGTTTCCTGCTTTCCTTGCCAGTTTCTCCTCATATTCTCTTTTTGCTTTCCTTATCACCCAGTGACATTCTTTTTGGTGCCTTTTGTGTTCATCCTGGTTGTCCTTGGTTTGATCCTTTTTCCATTTTAGTAAGCTGTGGTAAGCTCTAATGCATGCTTAGCACAGGTTAAATTCCACTACCATGGGACACGCTCAGGCGTCCCGCAGTAGTTTTGGAATCGGTGCACACTACCCATGAGTTAAAAAACAGGACTCATATTTTAGCATGAAGGCAAATTTGGAGGCAGAGAGTAGGCATGCCCAGAACTAATGGGTTATTGCAGCGACATCACCACATGCTAACAAATTTGTGCACACTTAGCGCATGAGCCCTCACCACTTAGCAAATAGGTAGCAGTAAGGGCTCATGCAGGAATGGCCACAAGCTAATTGATAAATTAGCATATAACCATTAATAGGAAATATGGGGAAATCCAGCCATTTTACAGCCCATTAAAAGTGGCCTCAGAACGTGGGAAACCCATGCACTAAAAAGACATGTACACATTGAAGATTGTTTTATTTTCTTGTTATTGCTTTATTTCAAAACTTAATAAAAAAATCTTTTGAACTAAAAAACAAATATATATATAGTGCAGGCCACGTTTTAGCACAGCTTAGTAAAAGGGACTCCTAAGTTTCTTGGCTTCTCATATATTAATAATGTAGGCTTGTCATTATTGGCACAAGACTATAAACTAGACACTTACATAAATATGCCCATTATGCATGTAAATTTTTAAAATTCTAGCATATATGTGTGTGTGTGTGTGAACTTATGCATGCAGATATCAACATTCCACCTAACCGGTGCTATTCTCCAAAAAATTCATTTAACTGTGTTTTTGCAAGGAGGGATTACACAGGAGCAAAGCATGGGCAGCATAAGGTTCATACTTCTGCCCATAACTTACAGAATAATGTAAATTATATGTGTCCCTACAACACTTAGGTGCCAACACACCGGCTCTATGGCTAGTATGAGTGATTGTGCCTAAATGTTAGGCCTGTTAATACTTGGTTCTACCACACAACCATCCTTCTTTGCATTTGTATTCTATGGTCCTGCTTCTAGCACTTCAGTTGTGAGCACAGAACAGAAATATTTGTTAAGCAGTTCAGCATTTATCAGCTTCTACATATTTATCCCCTTCACCTTTGAGTCCCACAATTCTTTGCACCCCCCAATGCTTTACCATTTTGGCTATTTTTTTTTCTTCCATTTGCATCTTTGATTTCCTGTCTACTCTCTTAACTTTTCTAGATATTTTAGCCTATCTTCCTCTTTCTGCAATCTTTTCTAGTTTTTGAAAGCTAACCTCTATTTCCTTACCTTCTCAGCTACTACTTTTTAGAACCAATGCGGCCTTCTTTTCCTCTTAATTTTACTAACTTTCTTTATAAAATGGCTAGTTGCCCTTACAATAGCTCCTTTCAATTTTGCCTACTGCTTTCCTATTTTTCCTACAAGATGTTCTCTGGGCACCTAATTGTATGCCCCCCTGTACAGAATTATGCCCTACAAAAATAAAAAATGGAGAAACCCAAAGCAAAGCTCCCATTTGGAAGGAGTTCCATCTGGACTAATTTGTAGCTTAAGTCAGAACACAGATGATGGGATATGATAAGGTCTTATTTCAAGTCTTTTTGGTACAGAAGATGCTGAGGCCTTTACAAAGTTTTATTCAATGCCAAGCCTAGATCCATGGAACTGTCATCACAACTGAGAGTGCATATTTTGAAAAAAATCAATGCCCACTATGCCATATAGCATTTGAAAGTTGATGATATGAAGGAAGGAGGAGCGGAGAAAGCAGAGTGAACGTTGTGACTTTGATGAACCTGGGAAGTAGACACAGTTGGGGTATGCACATTAAGAATGGCAGTGTACATAAGAAAATAAGAATAGCCTTACTGGATCAGACCAATGGTCCATCAAGTCCAATAGCCTGTTCTCACTAGTACCTGACTAAAACCCAAAGAGTATCAACATTCCTTACTACCGATCCAGGGCAAGCAGAGATTTCCCCCATGTATTAATAACAGAATATGGACTTTTCCTCCAGGAGTTTGTCCAAACCTTTCTTAAAATCAGCTACGCTATCCACTTTTACCACAACCTCTGGCAACACGTTCCAGAGCTTAACTATTCTCTGAGTGAAAAAATATTTCCTCCTATTGGTTTTAAAAGTATTTCCCTGCAATTTCATTGAATGTCCCCTAGTCTTTGTAATTTTTGATGGAGTGAAAAATCGATCCACTTGTACCTATTCTACTCCACTCAGGATTTTGTAGACTTCAATTATATCTCCTCTCAGACTTCTCTTTTCCAAGCTGAAGAGCCCTAACCTTTTTAGTCTTTCCTCATACGAGAGGAGTTCCATTCCCTTTATCATCTTGGTTGTTCTTCTTTGAACCTTTTCTAGTGCTGCTTTATATTTCTTAAGATAAGGAGACCAGAATTAAATGCAATAGTCCAGGTGAGGTTGCACCATGGAGCAATACAGAGGCATTATAGTATCTTTAACTTGTTAACCATCCTTTTTAAAATAATTCCTAGCACCTTGTTTGGCCGCTGCCACACATTGGGCGGAAGGTTTCATCGTATTGTCTACAATGACACCCAGATCCCTTTATTGGGCGCTAACCCCCAAGGTGGACCCTAGCATCTGTTAGCTGTGATTTGGGTTATTATTTCAAATATGCATCACTTTGCATTTGTCCATATTAAATTTCATCTGCCACTTGGTCACCCAGTCTTCCCATTTCCTAAGGTCTGCCTGCAATTTTTCACAATTCGCATGCGTTTTAACAACTTTGAACAGTTTAGTGTCATCTGCAAATTTAATCACCTCACTCATCATTCTGATTTCCAGATCATTTATAAATAAGTTAAATAGCACCGGTCCTAGTACAGATCCCTGTGGCACTCCACTGTTTATTCTCCTCCATTGAGAAAAATGACCATTTAACCCTACTCTCTGTTTTCTATCCAATAACCAATTCCTAATCCACAACTGAACTTTCCTCCTATCCCATGACTCTTTAATTTTCTCAGGAGTCTCTCATGAGGAACTTTGTCAAAAGCTTTCAGAAAATCTAGGTACCCTATTTCAACTGGCTCACTTTTATCCACATGAGTATTCACACCTTCAAAGAAGTCAAGCAAATTTGTGAGGCAAGATCTCCCTCGGCTGAACCCATGCTGACTCTGTCTCATTAAATCATGTTTGTCTACGGGTTCCACAATTTTATTTTTTATAATTGTTTCTTTTTTTTTTTATTTATTTATAACCTTTTAAATTTAATCAAGCATACATAACTTGAAAAAGATCGGAAACAGTTGTTTCCACCATTTTTCCCAGTACTGAAGTCAGGCTTACTGGTCTGTAATTTCCCAGATCGCCCCTGGAACCCTTTTAAAAATTGGCATAACATTGGCCACCCTCCAATCTTCAGGTACTACAGATGATTTTAGTGACAGGTTATTGATGACTAACAGTAGGTCATTAATTTCATGTTTGAGTTCCTTTAGTATTCTGGGATGTATACCATCTGGTCCAGGTGATTTATCACTTTTTTACTTGTCAATTTGGCTTAGTATGTCTTTCAGATTCACAGAGATTTATTTCAGTTCCTCCACATCATCACCCTTGAATACCATTTCAAGTTCTGGTAGATCTCTTACATCTTCTTCTGTAAAGACTGAAGCAAAGAATTTATTCAGTCTGTCTCTATGGCTTTATCCTCCCTGAGTGCCCCTTATGCTCCTTGATTATCCAACGATCCCATGGATTCCCTCACTGATTTTCTGCTTCTGATGTACCTAAAGAAATTGTTGAGTTTTTGCCTCTTATGCAAGTTTCTCTTCATATTCTTTCTTAGCTTTCTTTATCAGTGCTTTGCATCTTAGTGCTTGTGTCTCTTCTTATTTTCTTCATTCAGATCCTTTTTCCATTCTTTAAATGATGTTTGTTTGGCTCTAATAGCCTCTTTCATTTCAGTTTTTAACCATGCCAGCTCTCGTTTCCTCTTCTTTCCATCTTTGCTAATATGTGAGATACATCTGGTCTGGGCTTCCACAATGGTATTTTTAAATAATATCCACATCTGATTTATAGTCCTAACCTTTGTAGAGATGAGATATGGCATGGAACAGGCCAAGGTGAATCACAGGTAATTTTGTCAGCTAGAGAAATTTTAAGTGTAGGTCTGGCTTCTCTTGAATCTTTGTAGGTTCCAGTAGGATTGTTGGCTAAACCTCCAGAGATCATTCTGGAGGTGATAAGGCAAGTAGTAACCAACTTAAAGTGAAAGTCTTTTAGGTTAATGAATTGGCTGAATAAGTTAGGCTCCATGAAGAACAGTAAGGCTTCCTTTTATCAAGCTGTATTAGGGGTTTTTTTTAATCACAGGCCGCTGCGATAAAAGTTCTGATGCTCATAGAATTCCTATGAGCTTCAAAGCTTTTACCGCAGCGACTTGCGATTAAAAAACCCTAATACAGCTTGATAAAAGGAAGCCTTACTGTTCTTCATGGAAATGCATGGTCAAATACATAATTTTGAGAACTGTGACTTTTCTAAACAACTTCATAACACATTGATTAAATATTTGGGTAATCTATGGGCTAAAATGGAAAAATTGCAAAATAATGCAAGGAGCAGGAATTTGTTCTCTGGACTTTGTTATTTTAATTCGACAAAAAAAGATATGCTAGGAATATATTTGACTGAGATGTTTGAAATGTTAAGCAAGAGATTAATCTTTTGCATATTTGCCAGTTAAAATGGTGGAAGTAGAAGTTGAAAACACTTTGAAGACTGGCGTCATTCCACAAATAATACATGCTTCAAAGATGGATGAAGATTATTCTATTGCATTATTGTCAACTTTTACTTGAGTTGTAAAAATAAATTTAGGGTCCTTTTATTAAACTGCACTAAAAAGTGGTCTGCGCTATGACTAGTGCATGGGTTTTCCTGCACGCACTTTTAGCATGATTGTAAAATGATCAAAATTTTCCATTTCATGAATTAATGGTAATTTTCTAATTAGTGCATGGCTATTAGTGTAGAAGCCCTTACAATACCTATTAACCGTCTGCTAATTGGTTAGCTCATGGAGCTGTATCTATACTAACCAATTACCGCTGTATATGCCTACTGTCTGTCCCTAAACATGCGCATACATGGACATCAACATGATGACATCACACTCATGTGCGTATGTACATGATGTCATCATGTTGACATCCACTCATGTTCAGGGGCCTTCAGACGCTACTCCAAACTTGGGGCCTTCCAAAAACCAGACAAACTGCCAGGTTTTGGAAATCCCTCCGGGTACTTTAGAATACATCTTATTCTTCCACAACTTAGGTACAGGTATTTAGGCTAGTCTTTTCTTGATATTTATGAAAGGGAATATGTTGTTATAATTATCAGCCCTGTGTACTTCAATACTTTCCAACAAATTCCAGGACAAGTTGACTAAAACAGTAAATAAGTATATAAATATCACTTCCAAAGTGCCAAAACACTAACAGGTGTTTAGTGAAAGAAGTGCTCAGTGTCTTACAATTCTCCAATATGGAGGAAAGAAATACTAGGAACCATCATAGCACTTCAACTGTTCCCCTCCACCACTATGTTATTAATATATAGTCGCTTATCTGAAAAAAATCAGATGAAAATGCGGTGAGTATCCATAATATTAATAATGTTCATGTTCTTGCATTCTTATCTCCATGATTCCTCATTCTAACAGATATTATTATTTACATCTCAGACTAACTGCAACACAACTAGGTTGATTTATTGTATAGGCTGCCTATGCAGGCTACATTATATAGGACAGACAAAAACAGAGCGTTAAGATATGAATAGCTGAACATTTAAACTGTATATGAAATGGACACACTGAAGCTCCACTAACAAATCTGATTTGAAGTATGTAGTATTGCACCAGGTTCACTCAGCGATGGAAGGTGATGTAACACAAGTTTTGTTATATAAAGAGCAGTGTTTTATTTTTCGATGGAATACCGCTGACCAATGTTCCCTCTAAATTTTCATAGGATGTGTGCTCAAAAAATTTCATCTGTGCGCATTTTAAAGAAAAACTAAATTTGTATGCGCTATAAAAATGATTGCCAGAGGGCCCGGAGATCAGTTATGGGCATTTATGGGCAGGTCTTTGAGTTTAGTCTGAATTAACGAAAACACAATGTAATTTTAGTTACACTTTATGTTAGTTACATTTTATGTAACATAAAGTCTCATTTCAATAAATCATTTTAGGCAAAAATTTATTTTTTTGTGCGCACTATTTTAATTTGTGTGCGCGGGTTCGGCAAGTTGAGTGCGCGCACACGAGCGCACAGTTTAGAGGGAACAGTGCCGTTGACCCTTATGGGTGGAACACTGAGATTGAGTGGCATAATTTGTTAATTTGCAATTTACAGGGTGAGGGTACATACAAGTAGATAATTCCCAGGAGCAGTGGAAATTTGTGATCTGAATGTGTTGTTGATCAAAGTGGGTGAAAGCGATTGGTTTATAGATCGGGATGATAGGTGGGTAAATAGTTGTGTGAATGAATGAAGATCGATATTAGGTTTTAAGTGTGTGGTTGATAGTGAGTATGATGATTTGCTTGAGTACCTGATTGTAAAACCGCTTAGATAACCTTGATAGGCGGTATATAAAAACCTAATAAACTTGAAACTTGAGTATGTCTTATAGGTGACAAGTTGGGTGTCACTTTATTAGTAAGGGTGAAAGTAGTATGATAATATAGGAGGATGAATGACATAAGCGTGGGGTCAATTGGGGACCTATAATGTGTGAGAGGAGGTTGAATGAATGATGCGTTTGGTAATTCTGCATAATGATTCGCTTTTTAACAACATGACCATATTCATGTGACATAACGGCTCAAGTACACGATGGCAATCACTTTATCTGTCAGTGCTGGTAGAGTTCAATCCATTCTATGAGATGTTAAATAATGTTTGTAAGGTATAAGAATTGAATCTATTTATATGCAATTAGTTGTATTTAATAATGTGATATATATATATAAATGAAGAAAGTTTTCTCTCCTGATGAAGCCAGACGGTGAAACCCAGATCTCAGTTGGGGAAAGCTGCTAAGCAAAAAGAATTGGAGGACAGTTTTAAGCAATGAACACAAAAAATTCAAGAACATGAACAGTATTAATATTATGGATACTCACCATATTTTCATCTGATTTGCAGACTGATTATTAGAAGATGGCATGTTTAAAGAAAGCAGATTTATTTAATATGTATTGATGAATATGTGGAGTTTGTTTTATTTTGTGTGTGTTATAATTTATTACCCGCTTGGTAGATAAGTGGGATAGAAATTTTAAAATAAATCCTTCAAAAACTAAACTCCTCTCTTATTCTGACCCTTGACTCAGACCCCAGATTTACTAGGGGCCCCTGATATCTCATGGAGCATAAGCAATGCCCATTCACTAGCACCTCATGTCACCAGCTCTTCAAAATGTCTAACAGTACTTCACTCTCAGCTGTGCCTTTCTCCAGTGCCAACTGCAGATCCCATTCCTTCCATCTTGATGTGTCATACACTTGAAATAGACTTCCTGAATCAGTATGTCTTATGCAGTCTCTGGACTGATTCAAATTCAGACCACCTTTTTAAAGCTGCTTGAGATAGGATGGGATCTCCCCATTTATCCCTCCTGCTCCTTCTTATGGGATGTTGTACCCAGATTCAGCTGTTTTTCTTCTCCTCACTCTTTCACCTTAGCCTAAAATATTTCTTTCCTCTATATTGGAGAATTATAAGGCACTGAGCACTTTTTCACTATTGTGTATCGGCACTTTAGTGGTGATATTCATATACTTATTTATTGTTTTAGTCTACTTGTGACGTCCTGGAATTTGTTGGCTGACTTTTCTTGGCCTAAATGGGTGCACACAAATGTGATGCTGCGCACATCTGCAAAGCACAATTCTTTAGATAACGGGAACCTTTTGTAGAATTGTGCTAAGCACCATTCTGATCAGCACTGATTATTTGGGGGCCATATATACGAGATCTGACAATTAAGATTATGAGCTTGCCAGTTTGCACTTACATTGGCAGCAATGAACAAACAGCTCAGTAAGGTTTCATAACCTTGGTATATCAATGTCTCACAATTCTGTTTGTGTTGACGTGTGGCAGTGTCTTGCTGAGTGGCGTTCATTATTGTTGTTGCATGTTTTTGTGTCGTGAGAATATCACAGCTTGAATTAGAGAAACATTAAATTTCTTATTAAACTTGGCAAGAGTGGAAGTTAAATCAGGGACATGTTAGTCCAAATTGTTTTTTTTTCTTCAAATTATCTTTATTAACAACTGCAAAGGAACATACAACCAGGAGCAGAATAATCAGAAACATAAAACAGAGCAGCCAGAAAACAGCATGGGGAGACTATGACAACAAATGTTGCTCAACACAAGAAACCCCATGGGTGGATGCCCATCAGAATTGACATTTTGAAATAGCAAACCCCTCCAGACAAACACACGCAAATCCCAAGCCCTCACCTCAGACCACAACAAGCACACCTCTAGACATCCAAACACCACGATGCTCACCCCCTCACACACACAAGTGCAGCTACCCGATGAAAAAGCAAAACAAAAACAAACAGAAAGAGAGCATGAGCCCCCTCAAAAAGAAAAATCAAGGTAAAGATTCCGTGCCCACTGTCTCCAAACTGGAACAGATCCTCAATGCTCACTGCCACAAATCTCGATAGCAGCGGTGGGCCAAAGTCCCAGACTTAGGGACACATTGAAGCTCATATCTCCCCACCTCAACCAATCGAGCCAGCCATTGCGGAAAGGATGCCACTGAGTCTTCCACCCAATGCTGCAACAGGAGCTTTTTTACCACCAAGACAGCCATGTAGAGAACCCTGCGTTGGGGAAGTGTGAGCCCCCCCTCTATCAACTCACGCTGATCTCCCAAGAGCAGAAACCCATAAGACCAAGTTTAAGGGGATAATGTCTTGAAGAAAATGGCACTGTATAAATGGATTAAACATTTTATTGAGGAGAGAGAAAACATCACTGATGAAGAGAGGTCACGGCGGCCAGTAACAAGCAGAACTGACAAAAACATTTTAAAAATTAATCAAATTATGTGTCAAAATTGTCGGCTGACTGTGAGAATCATAGCAGACCAAGTAAACATTGATAGAGAAGCAGTTAGGAAAATCTTAACTGAAAATCTGAGCATGAGAAAGATTTGGTTCTCAAAAGTAGTAGCTGAAAAGGTAAGGAAAAAAGGTTAGCTTTCATAAACTATGAAAGATCTCCAAGAGGAAGACAGGCAAAAAATATCTGGAAAAGTTAAGGAAAAGTAGTCAGGAAAGCAAAGAAGAAAATGGAACATGGTAAAAAGGGGGCCAAAGCATTTTTTTTAGATATGCTAATAATAGGAGAAGTACAAAAGTGGCATTGTGAGACTCAAAGATGAAGTAAGGCAATATAAAGAAGCTAACAAAGATAAGACCAAACAGCTTAAAATATATTTCTGTTCTGTATTCACAGCTGATGTGCTGGGATCAAGACTGCAGAAGATAAACACAAATAGGGATGGAGGTGTAGTGGACCCTGAATGATTTTCAGAGGGTCGTTTCATGAGGAAAAACTTTTAAAACATGAGAATAGGACCCAAGGCAACATGGATTCATTAGAGGTAGGTCTTGTCAAACAAATCTGATCAATTTCTTTGAATGAGTGACTAGAGATTTGGATAGAGGGTGTGCCCTAAATGTGGTGTATATAGATTTTAGAAAAACCTTTGATACTTCTCCACTTTGGTGTCTAATAAATAAACTGAGTGCCCTCAGTAAGAGCCCTAAAATGACAAACTAGGTCAGGAACTGGTTGAGGGGAAGACAATTGAGGGGAAGATGACTGAGAAAAGTAGTCAATAGAAATCAATCTGAAGAAAGGGATGTTATCAGTGGTGTGCTGACAGGTTCAATTCCTGGGCCTGTTCCTTTTAACATTTTGTAAGAGATGTTGCTGAAGGGATGTCTGGTAATATTTGCTTCTTTTGGATGATACCAAAATCTGCAATAGAGTAGAGACACTTCTGATGGTGTGGATAACATGAGGAAGGATCTAGCGAAGCTTGAGGAAGGATTCAGAATTCGGCAGCTAAGATTTAATGCTAAAAATTACAAAGTCATGCATTTGAGTCACAAAAACTCGAGAGAACGGTCCAGTTTAGGGGGTGAAGAATTTATGTGCATGAAAGAGAATTGGGACTAGGATGTGATAGAATGTGATGATCTTAAGGTGACCAAATAGATTGAAAAGGCAATGGAAAAAGCTAGAAGGATACATAGGGAGAGTAATGGCCAGTAGGAAAAAGGAGGTACTGATGCCCCTATGTAAGATTCCGGTGAGACCTGATTTAGAATATTGTATAAAATTCTGGAGACCGCATCTTCAAAAAGATATAATCAGAATGGAGTCTGTCCAAAAGGTGGCTACTAAAATGGTCAGTAGTCTTTGTCATAAGGCGTACGGAGACAGTACTACTACTACTGTTATATCATTTCTATAGTGCTGCCAGACATATGCAGCACTGTACATTACATTAACTATGTAAGAGACAATCCCTGCTTGACAGAGCTTACAATTTAATCAAACAGCCAAACAGGACAATTAGGGGTAGGGAATTACAGAAGGACTTAAAGATTTCAATATATGTACTTTGAAGGAAAGGCAGGAGTGGGGAGATATGATAGAGACATTTAAATACCCGTGTGGCATAAATGCACATGAGGCGAGTCTCTTTCAATTGAAATGAAACAATGAAATGAGGAGGCATTGGGTGAAGATGATAAGGATTAACATAGCAGAACATAAGACATAAGAATTGGCATACTGGGACAGACCAAAGGTCCATCAAGCCCAGTATCCTGTTTCCAACAGTGGCCAATCCAGGTCATAAGTACCCAGCTAGTTCAGAAGTAATAAACAGATTTTATGCTATTTATACTAGGAATAAAGCAAAGGATTTCCCCAAGCCATCTTAATAATGGCTCATGGACTTCTCTTTTAGGAATGGCCAACAAGTTGAGAGGGTGGAGTTAGAAAATGTTATTATCTAAATTCAAAAAAGCTTGAGACACGTATGTTGGATCTCTAAGAGAGAGGAGGGGATAGTAGATGACTTGATTAGGCAGACAAGATAGGCAATTTGGTCTTTACCTGCCCTCATTTTTCTATGTTTCTATGATAATATTTTAAAAATAACTGTTTGTATGGTTACATATGTATATTTAAAATTGTCTACATAGATGTGTTTAGTCTTCTCTGCATCTATGTTTTACATTTATAAATCATTTGTTCTGTAAAATTTCATTGTATTTTATTTAAGCATTTGTTATATTTTAAACTTCAATAAAAAAATTTTAAAATAAAAATAACTGTTCTCTTCTACCCCTTACTTTTCAAACCAAAAAAAACAAAAATAAAAAATGTAAGGGTAATGATCAAAACCATTTTTCTAGCCACTGTAATCCAAATAAGAGCCTTCGTCATCAATGTAGGCTACCTTTAATATTTGTTATTTTACCACTACCACTAGGGTTAACAGTAAAATAAAATATCTTAACAGTAGCCCATGTGAATAATTTATCTCCTTAGTTGGGCCTATCCATGAATATTCAACAGGACTGTTTTTATAGTAGCACTGATTATCCATATAGACTGACTTAAACTATCCAAAGAGTATCAGGTCCAGAGGTGGAGTCTGGGCAAAGTTTAGAGTTACCTGATTAGCGGTGATATTTAGAGGGAAAGTTATAAAAACAGCTGACACTGTAGCTTGTTATACCATGGGTGTCACTAACCTGAGGTATCTCTGTAACACAGTTTAATGACTCCTGTGGTAAAGAACAAACTCTGCTTGCAAGCCACCTCACAAGCAGCATTTACTCCATCAGCCTTGGAGCAATGGGCTACCAAGATGTAGCTCAAAACTTCTGTGCCATTTCTAATGGGGAAACACCCCACCCCCAATCAAGACCCCTAACCTGAAAGGCCAACCCCCCCCCCAAATCAAGAAGGTCCCCCAACACCTATGGACTCCTCATTCCTGTATATGCAAAAATCCCTGGGGTCTAGGGGCTGGGCAGGAGCTGGCATCCACAATGGAGCTGGTGAATCCTAGCAATAACCTCAAGGTACTATTTCTGTATTTCATCTTTCCATGTCAGGGGAGTTAATATTGGGAAGGGAGCACTGAAGGGGGTGTAGCTTGATTTGAAGGAGTCACATGGGGATATTTTCTTTACAAAGATAGTGCTATCCATTTTAGAAGCGACTCAGAAGCATCAGGCCATAGCTTGGGGGCCCAGTGTTCCTTAATGGTAAAATGAGATCAAGCTATACTGTTGCTTGGCACCGTGGCTTGGCAGACTATATCATGGCTTGTGCAACCAATGTACTGTATACCACAAGCCATGGTAGAGTGCTTACATAGAAATGAACTGCTTTACATGCATTTGCATGTCAGCATCTCATTACAATGTAACCTGCAGCAATTTAAATACTTATCTCTGTATTATGGCAAGGCAAACCTCATTAGTGCCCTTTAAGTCATGTTAAAAAGCAAATAATCCAGATTATTGTCCTAACCCAACTTCAAAACAACCATAAATGGCCCACTGAACTGATAATTATTATGTTAAAATTGAGGCACTGTGGTAATGTGGGTGAGCAGTAGGCTTGGATTTCTCAGGAAAGCAGACAGACAATGGGTAGGAGTAACCAAAAGACATTATTATTAATGTAACTTGCACTAAGACAGTAGCATCAACATTCCTTGTAAACCAAAAGAAGGTAGACCAACTAGGCTGGCCCCTGGCCACACCCCAAACACAAAATTATAATTCCATGGCTAAATACAGTCCCACAGACTTGCCTTCACTCTGTATCCTAATATCTGGGTCTTCAAAATAAGAGATTTCCTACCTTAATAGTCTCTCCCCACACAAAGATACCTGAGCCTATCTTCAGATACTAATGCTCAACCCTCCACAGGAGTCATCTTGACTCACTCAGGACCTCCCTCCTGGAAGTGTCTATATTCAAGGCCTAACTGTTTCTACATCCTGTCAGAGCTTTTAGCTCTCCTTTCCTCTGAATTCCACCCCTCTGACTTGAGGCTTGTTCTACCACAGTGGTCTCAAACTCAAACCCTTTGCAGGGCCACATTTTGGATGTGTAGGTACTTGGAGGGCCTCAGAAAAAATAGTTAATGTCTTATTAAAGAAATGACAATTTTGCATTAGGTAAAACTCTTTATAGTTTATAAATCTTTTCTTTTGGCTAAGTCCTAATAATAATATTGTCATTTATAGCTAAAGAGACAGATGATCAAGAAACTGTTTTATTTTACTTTTGTGATTATGATAAACATACCGAGGGCCTCAAAATAGTACCTGGCGGGCCACGACTTTGAGACCACTGTTCTAGCTGTTGTGTGCCATCTGCAGTCACAGCTAGGGTTACTAGATGTCTGAATTTACCCGAACGGCTTTTCACAATCTGGCTGAGGTGAGGCTGGGCTTGAATGGGGCTTGATGTAGGTGGAATGGGGCAGGGCTGGGTAAAACTGAGCAGTCCTGGGGTGGGGCCATGGTTCTCGATTTTACACACATAAAATCTGGTAACCCTAGTCACAGCTAAACTGCTTCTTTAGTGAGGAAGTGCTTTTTATCATCTCGCCCACTTTCTAACTTCATCCAGTTTGCTTTTTGAATAGTGGTCTTCATATTGTGTTATTCAGATATCAGAACTGGTCACCACTGAATCCTGATATTCAGGCCTGGCTGCTCTCCTGTTACTGGCACTCGCTGTCCAAACTATTCAGCCATAGCAGCCAGTGTATTTAAAAAAAAAAAAAAAAGAAAGTAAAACTCAGTTTGCTCTGACTGAATATTGACCTACAAGTCGTTAAGCTCTGCAAATTTCATCTGGTAATTTATTCCATTTACATGGAATTAAAAAAAAAAAAAAAAAAATCAAACACATTTTCCCATCCAACCCTTGATTTTCTTTAGACCAGTGCTGGAAATTTCAGAAACTGCTGAGATTGAGATCAGAATACATATTTAAATGAAGAGGATCAGATAAGGTTACCAGACGTCTGGATTTACCCGGACATGCTCTCTTTTTACAGCTCAAAATATTTTGCCACTGGATTAGTACTGAACCATATATCCACACGTGAAAAGTACTACTTACTAATACTGAAACCCTATCACACTTTATATGAAGCTATATGTTCACCACATAGCATATAGCGGCTACATATGTAATAAATTTTTCTATGGACCTTCAGAGTACAGCCAGGCATTTCATACTACTGGCTGCTAGGGTCATCGTCAGTCCAATCTTTTATTGAAATTTTTTTCTTTAATAGCTGTTAGCTTCAATTTTTTCTTTATTTTCTTATTTTTTAACCTATTTTCTTACTTTATCCATAAAATTAATGTAAACCACTTAGCTTATAATGGATTCTTAAATTTCAACTTTGCCACCTCTCCCGACATGCATGTTTCAAAAGAAACTTTCTTCAGGGCCGAGGGGAACTGAAAAACGAATCAAGCATCGTTCACTCAACATCTCTTACTGTCAAAAGCTTCTAAATAGAATAGTGAAAACGTATATGCCCCAGAGTTGGTTAAAATTGCTTGTATATCCCTTAACCCACTAGGTAAAAGGGATTCATCCATCTTTTTAGAGGACATGTCCAGGCGTCAGGAAGGCTTTTCAAAACCCTGCACTTTGCCCGGGTTTTGAAAAGATTCCAGCTCGGGAGTCACGTTGAGAGGGCATCTGCGCATGTGCGGATGCAACACGGCAACGTCAAGCGCATGGGTGCGTGCAGGTGATATATACGTGGATGCCATCCTGATGTGGCTCCCGAGCAAGAGAACAGGTGGAGGGGATGGGTCTGAGGCAGAACGGGGCTTGACGTGGACGGAACAGGATGGGGCTGAGTGGAACTGGGTGAGCCTGGTGGCGTGGCCATGGATCCAGATTTTATGTGCGTAAAATCTGGTAACCCTAGCGCCACCATGTGTCTTTCAAATGGAATAGTTCTTGCATTGTAATGAATTGCTTTATATGTACCATATTTGCCGGCGTATAAGACGACTTTTCAGTACCTTAAAATCCTCCCCAAAGTCGGGGGTCGTCTTCTACGCCGGGTACTGTTTACATGCTCTTACTTTACATGCCCTAACATCTCCTTCCTTACCTCCTTACGGTGCTTACGGTACTAGTAAACCTGCCGGGACATCAGCGGGGCCATGGCGGGACATCAGTGTGACAAGGGTGCCAGCTCCTTCATCCTGCGCAGCGGGAAGCAGCGGCGCTCTGGCCCCACCCCTTTTCTCTTTACTATGTCTCTCGCACATGCGGCCGTGTGTGGAGTCTAGCCCTTAAGGAAGTTGCGGGGGCGAACAGGAGGCTTTTGAAGGCTTTTAAAGGGAAACTGTCATGCCAGCAAACTTGCTAGGGACTTGCCCGGCACTTGCTCTCTCCCTCTATGTGTTATCTTCCTTCTATCATTGACAGTTTCAGTTTGGTTAACAGTTTAGAAAACAAATAGCATGGCAGCTCCCATGGGTTTATTGTTCTATTCAGCTTTAGTGAATTAATTAAAATTGTTGAAATAAATTCTGATGTTCTTTTAAGTTTTATTTGTTGTGCAGAAGGTGTGCGGAAGAAGGGGTAGTCTTATATGGCGAGTATATAACAAACTCTATATTTTAACTGTAAAAGTTGGGGGGTCGTCTTATACGCCCAGTCGTCTTATACGCCGGCAAATACGGTATTTATTTATTTATTCATTTTAGTTGTTTATATACCGCCTATTAATTGTCTAAGTGGTTTGCATTCAGTTACTCAGTTAATTTGTCCCTATCTGTCCCAGTTGACTCAAAATCTATCTAATGTCTAGTCTAGTCTTCGGTTTATATACCGGGTCATCTCCTAACAGAGCTTGACTCAGTTCACAAATAATTAAGACCAGAATATCTAAAAGAATACGAACCTGAGAAAGTGAATGTGAAAATGCTATTAATTCGTCACTTCAGTAGGTAAACCATTAAGATATTGTGTGAGCAACAAAGTTTTTAGGGCTTTACAAAACTGTTGTAGCTGACCTGGCAATCTTACAGAGTCAGGGAGTTTGTTCCAAATTTCTACCAGCTTGAATGCAAGAAATTGGCTAATCTTCCCAACAGATTTAATTCTTCTAAAAGAGGGGAACAATAATTTATATTTCTGTGGCAAGATCTAGTAGTATTCCAATATAAGGGAACTAAAGGGTCAAATATTGAGATAACACATGCATACTTAAACTGGATCCTAAAATGAACTGGGAGCCAATGAAGCTTTCTCAACAAAGGAGAGATATGATTGTACTTTTTTTCCCGAAAATAAGTTTAGTTGCCATGTTTTGTATTAACTGTAGTCAATTTAGATTACCCTGCTTGATGCCCTTATAAACAGCAATGGGGCAATGAAGGACTGAGTAACTTGACCAGAGTCACAAGGAACAGCATTGGGGCGGCATTACAAAATATAACATACAAGACTTTTACAAACATCGTGGACCAACTCCATTCTGTTTATATCTTTTTCAAGGTGTGTTCTCCAGAACTGTACATAATATTCTAAATGAGGTCTTACCAGAGTCTTATACAAGGGCATCAATACCTCCTTTTTCCTACTAGCCATACTTTTCCCTATAAACCCTAGCATCCTTATAGCTTTTGCTGTCAACTTTTCAACCTGTTTGGCCACCTTAAGATCATCACATACTATCACACCGAAATCCCGTTCTTCTTTTGTGCTCACAAGTTCTTTACCCCCCCTAAACTATACCGTCCCCTCAGGATTTTGTAGCCCAAATGCATGATCTTGCATTTCTTAACATTACATTTTAACTGTCAAATTTCAGACCATTGTTGAAGCTTCGCTAGACCCCTCCTCAAGTTAACCACACCATCAGGGGTGTCTATTCTATTAGATTTTAGCATCATCCACAAAGAGGCAAATCTTACCTGACAGCCCTTTGGCAATATTGCCTATAAAATACCTAGATTCCACAACCTAACATAGCAAATTAGAACCAAAAGTGGATCTTATAATCCATTAAGGAAAATAGTAAAAAAGTGCTTCTTTTTAGATCATCCCCAGAATATCATTGTTGTATATATAGTTTTTTCTTTGGAAAAAGGACCTCAGACAGATTTCTGCTACTTTCAAACCAGCTGAAACAGCTGTTCAGCCGGAAGCAACCGTGTTTTAATCATTAGTCCTCCTCCTCCTCCATAATTATTTAGATGTGCAAAATTATCAATACTATATATAAAAATATATTTTTTAAATTTTTTGGTTTTTAAAGGCTTTTTTAAAATAATGCCGGCTGTCAAGGCCACTTGTCTTATAGTGCTAATTCTAACGAATCCATTTTGTCCACTGCTTCTTCAGAGAATCAGTCCAAGAGGTCAAGACTGGAACAAGTCCAGTCTGCCTGTTCCATTGCAGTCAAAAGTGTGATTGAGAAGAAAATCTGTCTTAAGGTGCTGCCGATATGCTTTTCCAGTGCAACTTTAGATAGGGTTACCAGATGTCCGAGAAAACCCGGACATTGTTGGGTTGGGGTTCGGGGTTCCAGCAGGAGCATCCCTCCTGCTGGGGACAGTGTCAGGTAGGGGTTTGGGAGTAGCAGCAGGAGAAAATGGGCATTGCTTTTGCCGGGGACAGTATCGGGTGGCAGTTCAGGGGTGTCAGCCGGAGGAATTGGGCATCCCTCCTGCTATGGACAGTATCGGGAGGGGGATGCTGTGGTGGTAGCAGGAGGGAGTGGGCATCTCTCCTGCTGGCTGACTTGTGGTGGAGTTCAGGGGTTCCCTGCCATGGCCACTCAGCTGATTGCAGCAACAATCATCTCAGTGGCCACATCTATTTGAAATGTAGACCAGCATTTTAATGGAATACATTTCAGACATCTGTCGTGGCTCTAGGGAGATGCCTGGTGCTGCTTAAACTCGTACAAGGCCACTTCCAGGCAAAACCACGCCACCGTCCAGCCATGAGTGAGTTTACGCATTCCTATGCATCTCCCTACATGCACAAAAATGGTTTGACAGCAGTAGGATGTCTACAGCTGCCTAAAATTGGGACGCCATTTATAGAATTTGCCCCAAATTGTGCACACAGTTCAATTTAATAACAAGCTATCTAGTCCTGATAATTGGAATCTTAACTAACAATTGTTAGTGCTAATTGTGACTAATTAAAACTTATGCATGTAAATTTAGGCATGAGGCATAGAAATCGGAGCGTCAAGGGCAGATTGAGGGCATTCCTTAAATGTATGCATGTAGTTATAGAATAAAAGAGATCCGTACATAATTTAGACACAAGGATTTACACCATGTTTCAGTTCATGTCAATGGCTGCACCTAAAGTTAGGCTCAGCTCTTGGCTCTAAGCACTAGTCTATAAGCAGTGTCTAACTTTGAGCATTGGTTATAGAGCAATGTGAAGTGTTATTGCCTTCTTAATGATCTATATGTTTCAAAATTCCGATATAGAAAATTAAGATTACTTTGTTGCTTAAATTGTCATAAAAATAATTAACGAGGCAGCAAACCATACACAGGGGTTAAATCTTTTTATTTGAATGTCCTCTAAACTTATGTTAAAATATACCTTTAAAAGCTATTGCTTGCGTGTATGCCTTAAGCAATATTTTCATTAAGTCCTTGTACTCTGATTTGTAGTAGACCAACAGAATGCATTAAAGGAAGGGAAATGCATTTGAAAAGTTTGTTCTAAATCTTTTAAAAATGACAATTGTTTAGCTCAATATTGAATGTAAGAATATCTCTTCAGGATTTAGTTCTTGGATTATACATTAGCTATGTGGGAAAAAAAAGCCCCTAGAGATCATTTTTATGTGTGTACCAGGAACTGCAGCTACAAGCCATTGATTTGTGCTCTAGAGTTAAACGTAAGAGTGTCAGGGACAGTCTTAATAGCTGCTGCAAGGCTCTGTGTGGAACGTGCTTAGAACTTTGTGTATAGCCAGAGGATTTGTACAAAGACTGTCTTAAAATTAATGGAGTAAGGTACTCCTACGTTAGCATTTCACAATATATCATTTTCTTGTTTAGCATACAGTATATCAGGATCCTTCTGAGTCTGAGATTTGTGTGAATGCTGCTGAAATTCACAGATGTAATTCTCAAAGCAGATATAAATAAAGCTATTCTGTTCTTCTTGTATCACATGTCCTGGAATGAGGCTAATGCTCTTATGAGACTAGGTTATGCATCTTATACTGGAACTCAATATAAGGTTTGCAAGTTATCATTGCAAGTCTGAAGCTAATGATTTGTGTTTCGCTTCCAAGTGATGAGGGTATATCTGGCACATGCTGAAAAAGAACTGGTGAGACCTCGCTGCCACCCCATCTCCTAAAATGACAGATTGTTTGCCACTCCCTGAAGTGCCTCATCAAACACTTCATGCCCAGAAAGACAATCCCTACTCAAATCACCCAATATAAATATGGCCTCAAGGACTACTTGCCAATCTCTACTATAGGCCTTCATCCTGACACATAACCCCTTCCCTCCCACCACCAACACCATCCCCAATCCACAGTTGTAATATGTAATACAAAATACAGTGGTACCTCGGTTTACAAGTGCACCGGTTTGTGAGTGTTTTGCAAGACGAGCAAAACATTTGCAAAATCGGCACCTCGGAAACCAAGCGTGGCTCGATTTACGATCGCCCCCAGTAATCCGGAACCCTCCCCCCCCGCGATCCAGCACCCTCCCCCCACGATCCAGCACCCTCCCCCTCCACGATCCAGCACCCCCTCGCCACGATTGGGCAACCCCCTGCTGTGATTGGACACTCCCCCTGCCGCTTCTTACTGTTTTCTGGGCCTGGGCACCGGCATCGGCATGTCCTGTGCATTGGTGCCGATGCCCGAAGATCGGCCTCCTCTTCTTGCTGGGCCTTGAGCATCTGCGCATTGTGGCCGGTCCAGACCCCAAGTAGGTGGGAAACCCCGGCTCGGATCACAGGTAAGATTTTCAGGAGCGCCTTTTATATGGTTGGTCAAAGGAAAACCCGGACACTGGACTTCTCACCAAACTTCACCGGGTTTATTAAAGTAATCAAAACTTCCCTGAAATGAATACTTGTCTCAGGCTTAGTCCTTAATCTGGCCGTATATTGTACACAAGTCCAGGACACGCTGGGTGCGCCTCTGCCCAAGACTGACAAGCTTTGTCAACACATTGGTATCATAAAAACAAACCAAAAATGCTTCTGCAGTTTCTTCACTGCTTCTGAATTGTCCCCTCTTAGGGCTAAGGGCTTCCCCTAGCCAGAGTTGGCTTGTTACTTTACAGCTGAGCACAACAGGTGTCAGCAAGCTTTCCACTATACTTTCCGTAAAAAAAAAACGTTTTTTGGCTTTTATTATTTTTCCCCTTTTCCTCCTAGTCCCTCCCTTTGAAGGACGTTCACAACCTGAACCCAGGTTGTGCGGGCAAACCTCCCTTATGCTAAAGGTCTTATCGCCCACCCAAACATGCCTCTAACATCCAGAATTTTACTTCAAAGGGCACTTAAGAGAACTGAGGTTCAAGGAATTATTTTGGCATTACTTAATTAGGCACTGCTGCCATGCCTTTTCTAGCTCAAGACTCCATGTCCATGTCTTCCTCAAACATGTATTCTCCAGAGCCTTCCTCACTGAGCATTTCCCAGGCTGGCTCCAGGGGATTAGGGCTCTCTATGAAGTCCTGCACTTCTGCTGGTTCTTCCCATCCCCCTCTCTGAATACCTGCCAGCCCTCTCAAATCATTTTCCCCTTCAGGAACACCCTCTAGCTCCTCACCCCAAAACGTGCTAGGAAAGTTATGGTACTTCCCTGGAGGTAATCTCTCTCCCCTGGTGAGCTGGTGTCCTGAAAGCTTTCTTGGCTGGCTGGTGGAAGAATGGAGATAGCAGCTATCTTGGTTTGCTGCTGGGCTCCTACAATCAGGAACAGGTGAGCCTCCTCCTCCTTTCTGATTACTCTGCCTTCTGCCTATTTGAGGTTTGCCTGGTTGTAGGGCTCGGTGACCAGCTCCACCCCCTTCTACCTGGATTCCTCTAACCTGGGGAAAGGAGTAATAGGGACTGGCTTGTGGTTTCAGTGCCCTCCCTTCCAGAATCCTGGGCTGACTCCACCCCTGCTTTTCCACCATGTTATTTGGTTGTGCTACCCTGCTGCTTTTACCAGGAGAAATAGGCTTTATTTTAGAGCTTACAGCCTTAAGGGCAGTATTTCTGACTGGACCCACAGTCTTTTTACTTGTGACAGGGGCTTCCCTGTCACAGCATGCTCAAGGCCTGTGAGTTCACGTTCTCTCCAAGATCTCCGAGAATCTCAGAGAGAGCGTGAACTCGCAGGCCTTGAGCATGCACAGATGCTCAAGGCCCAGCAAGAAGAGAAGGCCGATCTTCGGGCACCAGCACCAATGCATAGGACATGTCGGTGCCCAGGCCCAGAAGACGGTAAGAAGTGGCAGGGGGGTGCAGAATCACAGGGGGAGGGGGGAAGGATCGCAGGGGGGGGGCGGGTGCTGGATCGCAGGGGGGGCCTTTGGGGGGAGCAATGCCGGTTCTCGTGGGGGGGGGGGAACGTATCAAAGCGAGTTTCCATTATTCAGGTAAACACTTATTTTAGGTCTATTTTATAAAGAGATGTGTAGGGACATTTTCAATATGACGTCCAAATCCGAGTTTGGATGTTTTGCGGCACATGCACCAAAATCCATGACCATTTTCAAAACAGAAAAATGTCTATCTTTTTGTTTGAAAATAAAAGTAATTTTTCAGATGTGCTTGTCCTCAGTGTGTCTATCTTTTTGAACCATTTTTGAAAAAAATAAAGTCCAAAAGAAAACCACACAAAACCAACCTTGGGATGTAGGAGAGGACAGCATTTGCGATAGAGCAGAAGGAGGGGCCAGCAGAGCAGTAGGGCACCTTAGGGAACATTGCAGTGAAATTCACACAAAAAGGCTCATCTCATCATCTACTGCAGTGGTTCCCAACCCTGTCCTGGAGGAACACCAGGCCAATTGGGTTTTCAGGCTAGCCCTAATGAATATGCATGAAGCAAATTTGCATGCCTATCACTTCCATCATATGCAAATCTCTCTCATGCATATTCATTAGGGCTAGCCTGAAAACCCGATTGGCCTGGTGTTCCTCCAGGACAGGGTTGGGAATCACTGATCTACTGGACCCAACTGTGCACCATACCAATAGTCCGTATGCCTTCAGGTGTCATCTATATGTAAGTACAGTGGGATTTGGGTGGATTTTGGAAGGCTCACATATTCCACCATAACAGTAGTAGTTAGAATGGGGGATTATCCTGAGTATAAACCAAAATCTACACTCTGCTGTTGCTAAGGGAGATAACTTAGGATCCCTTATCAAAAATCACACAAAGTGGATTAAAAAAAAAAAAAACAACAAAAAGATGTACAAGAAGAGATTGGAAGTTCTGAATATGTACTGTATATTCTAGAGGACAGGACGGACAGGGAAGATATAATAGAGATGTTTAAATGCTTAAAATGTATTAATACAGAACCAAATCTTTTCCAGAGGAGGGAAAATGGTAAAACTAGAGGGTATAAATTGAGGTTGGAAGTTGGAAGACTTAAGAGTAACGTTAGGAAATTCTTTTTCACGAAGAGGGTAGTAGATGCCTGAAATGCCTGCCCGAGAGAGGTGGTGGAGAGCAAAATGGTAACAGAATTCGTAAAAGCGTGGGATGAACACAGAGGATCTCTAATCAAAAAATAATGGCATAAATAAAAGAACTATGGCTGGAACTGGGCAAACTTGCAAGGTTTGTGTCCTGTATAGGACTATTCAGTTTGGCATGGGCTGAGAAGGGCTTCGATGGGAACTCCAGTAATTTTGGATGATTTAGATAGGCTGGAGTGAGCTTCAATGGCAATTCTGGTAGTTGGAACCTAAGGCAGTACCAGGCAGACTAACATAAAGAATGACACAAGGACATATTTGTCCCCATACCTGCAGGAACTCAATTTCCCTGTCCTGTCCCTGCAAGATTTGTTGCTGTCCCTGTTCCTGCCCCATTCCTGTAAGCTCTATCTTAACAACACAAGCCTTGAACACTTATGATTTTAAAGTGTTTGAGGCTTGTGCAGATGAGAACAGAGCTTGCAGGATGGGGCAGGGACAGAAAAAGAACTCGCTGGGTTGGGTGGTGGTCGACTGTCGGCTTTCCTCTGTCCTTTAGTTTAAAGCCTTCTCGATGGCCCTCTTCATGTTGCCTGCCAATATTCTTGCTCCTTCCTTGTTGAGATGTAGTCCGTCCTTTCTGTAGTACTTGCTTTTCCCCCAGAACGCCGTCCAGTTGCGCACGAAGTCAAAGCCTGCGAAGAGGAAGGTTTTGACTTTGTGCGCAACTGGACAGCGTTCTAGGGAAAAAGCAAGTACTACAGAAAGGACGGACTACACCTCAACAAGGAAGGAGGAAGAGTATTGGCAGGCAACATGAAGTGGGCCATCGAGAAGGCTTTAAACTAAAGGACAGGGGAAAGCCAACAGTCGACCGCCAGTCGATGGCCCGGGCAACAGGATGCCCCGAAGAAGTAACTACAGATAACTACTCAGACACGGGAGGGGATGACCAACAAGCAAATAAAGGAGACAACGCAGGAACAGAAAAGGATACCGTGAAAGAAACAGTAGAGACTGCTAAGCTTAGAAAGTCCAAGAAGGTAGAAAGGGAACTCAAATGTGTGTATACGAATGTTAGAAGTTTAAGAAACAAAATGGGAGAATTAGAAGCAAAAGCAAAAAATGACGAACTGGAAATCATTGGCATAACAGAAACATGGTGAATGATGAAAACGAATGGAACACAGTACTACAGGGATACAAACTATACAGAAGAGATAGAGTGGGGCAGAAAGGTGGAGGTATAGCCCTGTATGTTTAGGAAGGAATAGAATCTGTTAGAGAGGCTACGACGGAAGAGAAAGAGAAGCTGGAATCCCTCTGGATCAAGATTCCCAGACAAACAGTGCTGACACAAAGATTGGCCTTTACTACCGACCACCAGGACAGAAGGAGGAGACAGACTTGGAAATGATAGGGAAATTAAACATGAATGTAAGACAGGAAATGTTATAATCTTGGGGGACTTCAATTTCCTGGGGATAGACTGGGACCTGGGAACCTCTAACTGTGGCAAGGAGGCAAAGTTCCTGGAAGTGCTAGGGGACTGCTTCCTGGAACAAATGGTAGGAGAGTTGACGAGAGGAAACGTCACCTTGGACTTGTCCTAAATGGCATTATGGGATTGGCAAAGGACGTAGAAGTCACGGTCCCGCTGGGGACAAGTGATCACAACATGATCAACTCATTGTAGGTAGTCTGAAATAGAGAATGACACGGTGGCGGTTTACCCGCGGCTACTGCGTTTAGCCACGGGTAACCCGCCAAAAAACGGGGAATGAAAATTAGCAGCCTCTGCGGGGACGGGGGACAAGGCCATCACCGCCCCGTGGAGTGGTGAATGATCTTGTCACCACAGGTGAGGCATAAAGGATCGTGCGGTCCCCGCAGCGCCCACCCGCACGTCGGCTCGATCGTTTAACCAGCTTCCTCTCTCCACCTCACCTTAGTTTGCCGGCTTTCTTTTTCGGCGACCGGAACGCTTTCAAAAGAGCCGCGCACGCGCGGCTGCTCAGTATTCAATCTTCTGCTCTGACCCAACCGGAAACAGGAAGTTGCAGCAGAGCAGAAGATTGAACTTTGAGCATCCGCGCGTGCGCGGCTCTTTGAAAGCGTGCCAGTCGCCGAAAAAGAAAAACCGGCAAACTAAGGAGAGCTGGGAGAGCAATAGCGTACCAAGGGGGGGGGCGGGAGAGGGGCGAAAGAAGGTAATGGCGTCAGGGCCTTGGAGCACCGAAGCAGACCGCTTCTCCCCCCTTCCCAGCCGAACCCCCGCTGACCCTCCTATCTCTCCCCCCCCAAGTGAACCTTTCCGACCCTCCCAGCGAAAGCAGCAAACCTCACTCCAGTAGCGTCGGCTTTCTCCTCCCTCTGCTGCATCACTGATGACGTCATCAGTGACGTGGCAGAGGGAGGAGAAAGCTGTGAAGGAGGTTTGCTGCTCTCGCTGGGAGGGTCGGAAGAAGGTTCACGGGGGGGAGAGTAGGAGGGTCAGGCGGCGTTCGGTTGGGAGGTGGGGAGAAGCAGTCTGCCTCGGTGCTCCATTACCTTCTTCGGGCAGCAGCAGCGTTTACAATTCGCTGCTGTTTGCCGGCTTCAGGCCTTGTTCTCTGCCGGGTCCTGCCTACTTCCTGTTTTCATGAAGACAGTACCCGACAGAGAGGAAGGCCTGAAGCGGGCAACAGCAGTGATTTGTGAATGCTGCTGCTGCCCGATGAAGTTCAGGACATCAGGACATCGGGGAAGGAGCAGGGAGAAATCGGCTGCTGGCTTGGGGGTGAGGGGTAGGGGAAAGAATCGTGGGTGAGAAATTGGCATGATGGCTTTGTGGGGGCTAGAGGGAGAGAGAAAGAAAGGAAAAAATAAAGAGGGGGGCCAGGGGGAGAGAGAAAGAAAGGCAGAAATAAAGAGGGGTCAGGGGGAGAGAGAAATAAAGAGGGAGGCCAGGGGAAGAAAGAAAGAAAGGCAGAAATAAAGAGGGGAGCCAGGGGAGAGAGAAAGAAAGAGGGGGGGGGCAGGAGAAGAAAGAAGAAGGATCAGAAGAAGGACCAGAGACTCATGAAATCACCAGACAAAAAGGTAGGAAAAATGATTTTATTTTCAACTTAGTGATCAAAATGTGTCCGTTTTGAGAATTTATATCTGCTGTCTATATTTTGCACCATGGCCCCCTTTTACTAAAACGCAATAGCGTTTTTATAGCGCAGGGAGCCTATGAGCGTCGAGAGCAGCGTGGGGCATTTAGCGCAGCTCCCTGCGCTAAAAACCGCTATCGCAGTTTAGTAAAAAGGGAGGGGGAATATTTGTCTATTTTTGTATAGTTGTTACTGAGGTGACATTGCATAAAGTCATCTGCCTTGACCTCTTTGAAAACCCGCGGAATATAAATGATAATTAACATTTTCTCTGCGTACAGCGTGCTTTGTGTTTTTAAAATTTTATTGTTGATAGATCATTTTGACTTGGCCACAAAGGTAAGGGGGAGGGAGGGAGGGGAGCTGCTGAAAGACATCTAGTAATCCTTGCAGGCTTGACTGTGCAGGGAATTATTTTTGTAAAATCATGTTTTGTTATGTGACTGCCATTATCTAGACTTTAATTTCTATGAATGAATAGAATGAAAATGATATAAAATTACTTGCTTGCGGGGACCGCGTGTTCCGGCTCACACAAGGAAGGAGGGGGTGAAAGGAAAAAAGTTTCTCTTCCTTGGAAATAGATTCTGAAGTGACCTCATCAAAGAAGACCAGCACCAAATGTACAAGAAATCCCTTAAACAATGTCAAAAGAGTCCAAAATAGAAAACTGCTATTGCCTTGAGACTCCATTATTGAAGGAATCAACTTGAAATCACAGAAGAGACATGAAAAGGTTAAATGCCTCATGGAATCCTCAGGTACAAACATAAAGCAAATTGTGAATGAAATCAGAGCAGACAGTAAGAATTATAAAATTGATGTCAGTATCCATCTGGAAAAAAAGGCGTACTAGAAATAATGCCTCAGCAATACAATTTTCAGAAGTTCTATTTGCTCATGGTAAGGGAGAAGAGAGACTGCTAGTGATGGTGGGGGGACTGATAGAAGATATGAAAGAAGGGTGGTAGAAAGGAACATATGGTAAAGGAGGGAGGGAAGGGTGGTGGTGGAAAGGAATAGAACAGACATTGAAAGAGGGTAGAGAGGAACAGACCCTGAAAGGAAATGTGGAAGGCAGAGTGGGGAGAAGATGCTGGAAGGGAAGAAGACAGATGCCAGACTATGGGGGAGTGGAGGGAAGAAGATGGGTGCTAGATGGGGACGGTGATGGGGCGGTGAATGGGATGGCAGTGGCGGTGACGGGGCGGTGAAAGGGATGGCGGTGACGGTGACGTGGCGGTGAAGGGAACGGCGGTGACGGGCGGTGCAGAGGATGATGGGCCGGGGACGGTGCAGTGACGGGGACAGATTTTTTCCCCGTGTCATTCTCTAGTCTGAAACTTCCATTGCTTGAAGTCTCCTAGGATAGGCTAGGGAAGTACTGCAGTAGATGCTAAGGGAGGAAAAGTTATCACTGTGGTTTACAGTTATAAGACTTTGTTTTTAAACAGCATGGCTTGTGGTAAAATAACCCATCTTACTAGTAGCCCATATTGATAACTTCCTCTGATTGGTGATTTTATTCCAGAAACATGATTCCCTAGTGGTAGTAACATGATATTACCACTAGGGGCGTTGTTTTAGTCATGATGCTGGCAGAGTAGAAGAAACTAGCAATCACTCCTGCTCTTGAAATAATGGACTACCTGGTACAGGGTCTTTAAACCCTTGCAGATGGAACGAGCCTTGGAGGTGGTCTGGATTCAGTGGAGAACATGAATGGGTATAGGGACTATTGATCCAAGAGGAAGCTATGGAGCATCAGGCTGTGGCTTTGAAGTCTGATCCTTCTAGCATTGTAAAGTTACCCCAGCTCTAGCTGGGGTTATTTTACAATGATTTTCTGCCCTTAACACAACTTATAGAATGCACCCAGTATACACTACAAGTATACTTTACATGCATTTGGATACACTACAAGTATACTTTACAAGCATTTGGAACTGCTTTACATGCATTTGGATATTTTTGCATTTCATTACAATGCAACCTGTGGCAACCTAGATATTGCTGCAGTAACATAGGCAGCAGAACACTTTTGTTTGGGGAGGGGCCCAAAAGCTCCCCCTTAGATCTTTCTCTCCATCTCCCAGCTCCCCCACCCACCTCTTCCCTGGCCGCTTTCATTTTAAATCTGTGGGTAGTGTCACGAGTGAGCCTGCTGCCGTCAGCTTGCCCCGGAAGTCTTCATTCTGCTACAACTGGACTTTGTAGAATGAAGACTTCTAGGGCACATTGATAAAGGTCCATCTTGGGGTTAGCGCCCAAAGAAAGGATCTGTGTGTCATTGTAGACAATACGATGAAACCTTCCTCCCAATGTGCGGTGGTGGCCAAAAAAGCAAACAAGATGCTAGGAATTATTATAAAAGGGATGGTTAACAAGACTAAGAATGTTATAATGCCTCTGTATCATTCCATGGTGTGACCTCACCTGGAATATTGCATTCAATTCTGGTCTTCTTATTTCAATAAAGATATAGTGGCACTAGAAGAGGTTCAAAGAAGAGTGACCAAGATGATGGCAGATAAAGACCTAAAGGTCCATCCAGTCTGCCTATTAATTATACCCATTAAATATATTTCTGGGTCTTAGGGGGGCCTTTTACTAAGGCGCGCTAGCTGATTTAGTGCATGCTAAATGCTAATGTGCCCATTATATTCTATGGACGCTTTAGCATTTAACGTGTGCTAATATTTAGCATGCACTAAATCAGCTAGCTTGCCTTAGTAAAAGACCCCCTTAGAATGTAAAGTCCACCTGGTATTGTCCTAGGTTCCAAATGCTGAAGTTGCCATCCAAGCTCACTCCAGCCTATCCAACCATCTTGTTTGCAGGATATAATAATAATAATAATTTATTTTCTCATATACTGCCCAATCGGAAGTTCCGGGCGGTTCACAGCAAGAGAACTGAGACACAAAATGCAGTAGAATTCAGTGGAACACAATACAGTGAAATATAACATGATGCAGTACAATGTAATATAATATAAAATCATCGCAAAAATTTACCAAACATATTTTTTATCGATTTTCTGAACTCAAGGTAACATTGGGATTGGGCAATTAGAATATACAGCCAAGAGTTCATGTTCCCCGCCACACATTGATGCCCTCTCCAGCCCATCCTACTCCAAATCTCCACATATGGGACACAGACCGTGCAAGTCTGTCCAATACCGGCCTTAACTCTTTAATTTACATCCTTCATTTTCTAAATTAGAGATCCTCTATGTTTATCCCATACTTTTTTGAATTCTGTCACTTTTATCCTCTCCACCATTTCCCTCGAGAGGGCATTCCAGGCATTTAACACCCTCTCCATGAAAAAGAATCTCCTAATATTGCTCCCAAATCTTCCTCTCTGCAACCTCAAATTATGTCCTCTAGTTTTACCATTTTCTCTTCTCTGGAAAAAAATTTGGTTCTATATTAATGCCTTTCAAGTATTTAAACATCTGTATACTGTAAAGGGGATGGAACTCTTCTCGTATGAGGAAAAACTGAAAAGGTTAGGGCTCTTCAGCCTGGAAAAGAAACAGCTGAGGGGAGATATGATTGAAGTCTACAAAATCCTGAATGGAATAGAATGGGTGCAAGTGGATCGATTTTTCACGCCGTCAAAAATGACAAAGACTAGGAGACACTCGATGAAGTTACAGGGAAATACTTTTAAAACCAATAGGAGGAAATTTTTTTTTTACTCAGAGAATAGTTAAGCTCTGGAACGCATTGCCAGAGGATGTGGTACGAGTGGATAGCGTAGCTAGTTTTAAGAAAGGTTTGGACAAGTTCCTGGTGGAAAAGTCCATAGTCTGTTATTGAGAAAGACATGGGGAAAGCCACTGCTTGGCTTGGATCAGTAGCATGGAATATTGCTACTCCTTGGGTTTTGGCCAGGTATTAGTGACCTGGATTGGCCACCATGAGAACGGGTACTGGGCTTGGTGGATCATTGGTCTGACCCAGTAAGGCTATTCTTATGTTCTTATTTTCTCCTGAATTGAGTAGAATATTCCTGTGCAGTGGCTAAAGCACTTGTTTTTCCTACTAGTTATGTTTCTTCCAATGTCCCCTATCATCCATCTAGTTTTGAACAATGCAATGTCACAGTTCCTGGCTAACTTAAAATCATCAGATATAATTTCTCTAGAGACTGCAGTGCACCAATGTTGACAATATCAGCAGTTTAAAATTATTTCTTTGTAGCAAATCCACTCTGCGGCCAAAGTTGTGTGCATAGATCTGTGTGCGGTGCTGGTTTCTATGCACAGCTTAATTGTTTAGCAAGCCAATCTGAATCAGTAATTAGCAATTAATACCTAATAATTGATACTAATTAGAAACTACATAAATAATTCCTGAATCCTCTATAATAAAAGACTTACCTGCGCATGCGCAGTTGACACGGTGTGATCCCTGCCGTCGTGATTTCTGCTTCTGTGCCGTATTCCATTTGCGACATGCAGCTTGCAGTGCATTCGGCGGCTTGCAGCGAGTGTGACGTGCTGCACTTGCGGCGGTGAGAGCAATGGCAGAAGAGTGTCCGAGGTGCTGTGAGGCGTCCAGCTGCTACTGCTGCACAGGGAAGTGGAGGGGGAGAGGGAAAACGGGCTGCTTTGGGGGATGGGTGTGCTGGGGTAGGCAGTAATCTTGGTTTGCTCAGGGGGCAAGAGAGAGATAGGCAGGGGGCCAGGAAGAGAGACAGAGAGACAGACAGAAAAAAGTGGAGGGGAGAGGGAAAAGAGCTGCCTTGGAGGAGGGGTGTGCTGGGGGCAGGTAGCATTCTTGGTTTGCTCAGGGAGGGGGAAGAGCGAGATAGGCAGGGGGCCAGGGAGAGAGACAGAAAGAGAGACAGAAAGAAAGACAGACAGGCAAGGGGCCATGGAGAGACACAGACAGAAAGAATTACAGACAGAAAGACAGACATTGGCCAAAGAGAGAGAGAGACAAAGAAAAAAAAGACAGACAGCTGCCAAGGAGAGAGACAGAAAGAAAGACAGACAGCGCCCAAGGAGAGAGAGAAACAGAAAAAAAGAAACTCAGACACATTTATTCTAGTACCCGTTAATATAACGAGCTTAAAGAATAGTGCATTCTATAAAGTAGTATTATATATAAATTCTAGAATACAAATCTCAAAAGGGGGCATAGCCAGAGAAGCAGGGGCAGATCATGAGTATTTAAAAGGTTAAGTGCATTGTTATAGAATACACCTGATCTGCGAACAACAAAGGCACAGTTATTTAGGTCTGGCTTCCATTGGTCTAAATCGGTCCTCAAGGGCCACAATCCAGTCAGATTTTCAGGAGTTCCTGAATGAAAATGCATAAGATCTATTAGCAAACAATGAAAGCAGTGCATGCATATTCATTACATTACATTAGTGATTTTTATTCCGCCATTACCTTGCGGTTCAAGGCGGATTACAGAAGAGGATTTCTGGACATGCCCAAAGGTGTTACAGAGTAGAGCGGGTTGCTTCAGAGGACTGTAATGTTTCATATGGTGTTAGTTAGTCTTCATGGATTTCTTGAATAGCAGAATTTTTATTTCTTTTCTGAAAGTTTTGTAGTCTGGGGTCGCGATTAGTAGATTGGAGAATTGGTGGTCTAGTTTTGCTGCCTATGTAGCTAGAAAGCTATCGTACAGTTTTTTCCATTTGATGTCTCTGATTGGAGGGTATGTGAATGGTGTCTGGGTTCTCCTGTGTCTGGTTGTGGTAGTTTGGACTGGCAGTTGTTCAAGTAGGCTGGGCTGTCACCATTTATGGATTTAAATAATAGACAGTAGAATTTAAATAGTATTCTTGCTTGAATTGGGAGCTAGTGTGAGTCGAGGTGTGACTCGGTGATATGGTTGTGTTTTCTTAGTGAATAGATTAGTCTCAGGGCTGTGTTTTGTACTGTTTGTAGTTGTTTTATCATTGTTGCGAGGCAGGGGAGATATAGGATGTTGCAGTAGTCAAGGAGACCTAGGACTAGGGACTGGACCATGAGCTGGAATTGTTTTCTGTAGAAGAATTTTCAAACTTGCCTTAAGTTTCTCATGACCGCGAATGATTTCTGTATTGTTTTGTTGATTTGTGGTTGCATGGTGCAGCATCTGTCTATCATATTCATTGAGAAAATGCTGAAATCTGACTGGATTGCGGCCCTCGAGGACCAACATTTGTCACCCCTGGTCTACATGGATGTGCCTACATGTTAGTCATGTATACAAATGCTAAGCATGGTTCTATAAACTGTGTATAACTTCAGAGGTGTTTTACATATTTGAGGGTTCTTCAGAAAGTTTTATCATGCTCAAATTTTTACAGGAAATAGTTGGGAAGGGAGAAGTAGCAGGCAAACCAGCTCACCTGTAGAAAAGTGATATACTGTATATACTAGAATATAAGACAATATTTTTGGATAAAAAAATGGCCTACAAATGGGGTCTCTTCTTATATTTGGGTCATCGCCCATCCGCCCCCTCCCAGACTTGTTGCAGGATTCTGTCAGCCTGCTCTATGGCCTTGTAGGCCGGGACAGGAGGGATCTCTCCTGTCCTGACCAATTCTAACATTTTTTTACCTCCCTCCTGCCTCCCCCATGTACTCTTTTTGGCTTTTTTGAATCCCTGGTGGTCCAGCAGTGTATTGGGCAGGAGAGAGCTTTCTGCGCTCCTGCCCCATGCTGAGCCTCTCCCTCCCTGAATGGCTATCTGAGTTCTCATGGTCCAGAGGTGTACTAGGCAGGAGCAAGCTTTTTGTGCCCCTGACAGCCCTGAGCCACTCTCTGAATGACTGCTGCCAGTTCTCGTTAGTTCCACAGCAGCTATTCAGGGAGCAGCTCAGGGCCGGGCAGGAACACAAAAAGCTTGCTCCTGCCCGATACACCACTGGATCACCAGAGATTCAAAAAGCCAAAAAGGTATATGGGAGGTAAAAAAAATTTGGGGTACGTAGGGATAGGCAAGAGGGAGGCAAAAAAAAAAATCCTTCCTGTCCCAGTCTACCACTGGACCACCAGGTCATATGGCAGGCTCAATGGAGGCCTGCAGGACATTGGAAAAAAGGGGGGCAAGGTACATGACAAGGAAGTGGGACAGTGTGCAGAGCCTGGCAGGGCAGGGAGGGGAGACAGGGTGGAGATCCTGGCAGGGAAAGAGGGGGACTGGGTGGAGAGTCTGGCAAGGATGGAGGGAGGCTGAGTGCAGAGCCTAGCATGGGAGGGAGGGAGGGGGTTGGCAGGGCACATATCCTGGCAGGGCACATGAATATTAACCCTCCCCCCAGTCTTATATTCAAGTTAACCTTTTTTCCTCCTTTTTGGAGTGAAAAAGGATACCTCATGTTACACTCAGTTCGACTTATATTTGATTATATACAGTAATTTGCTTTTGAGATATTTAATAAACAGTGCTTAATAAAAATGAAAGTGCGGAAACTTTTTAAGATCCCTCATAGAATCATACTAAGCGCTGTCCTTTTCGGTGCTGATTTTGTAGGCATCATATATAGAATATGAGCCTTAGGGTTTGGTTTCCCAAAGCTCTTTTTTCTTTCTGATGTTATAGGGAAAAATAATTTAGTAAACCAGGTAGTGTATGAAGCATGCAGCATATGAATGTAGATCAATGACAAATAATTCTTACAGTAAGTTCCACTACATCAGATCATGGTGCTGACATGTAAACAAAATTAGTAGAACATTTCCTCTACAAATCAAATTCACTGTGGCGATATTCTATAAACAGCGCCTTAAATTAGGCACTGGTGGGCACTCTACTGGCGCCTAACTTAATAGGCAAAGCCATTTAAAAGCAAATTAAAAACCCTTTTAAAACAAAAAAATGTAGGCACTTTCATCACATCTACATACCGTATTTTCTCGCATATAACGCGCGCGTTATACGTGGTTTTAACGTTATACGCGTGAGCGCGTTGTACAAAATTTTTTTTACATAGTTCCCCCCCGACGTCCGATTCACCCCCCGCAGGACCGCTCGCACCCCCACCCCGAAGGACCGCTCGCATGCACCCCCACCCCGAAGGACTGCTCGCACGCACTCCCACCCGCACCCGCACCCCCACAGCCTCCAGACCCCCCCCATCATGTAGAAGCTCCTACCGGTGACCTGCTGCTTCCTCTTGGCGGTCCCGACACCCGACACGATCGGGGCAAGAGGAAGCTCAAGCCCTCTTGCCCCAGCCAACCGCGGCACACCCGACATGATCGGGGCAAAAGGGAGCCCAAGTCCTCCTGGCCCTGGCGACCCCCCCCCCCCCCCGCTAGTTGTTCAGGCCAGGAGGGAGCCCAAACCCTCCTGGCCACGGCGACCCCCTACCCCCATCCCACACTACATTATGGGCAGGAGGGATCCCAGGCCCTCCTGCCCTCGACGCAAACATGTTTAAGCCCTCCCTCCCCTCCGACGTCAGCGCTGACGTCAGGAAGACTTCCGTTCGGCTCTGTGCTGCAGGCAGGGTAGGTAAGGAGGAGTAGCCTCGCGGCTCGAGTGGCTACCAAGGGAGGGGGAGCGGTCCGCCCCGCCCAGCCCCGTGTGCAGCACAGCCGGCCAGGTCCCCTTACTTTTGTGGTGCTAACCCGATCGACCGACAACAGCCCTGGTCCGACAAACCTCCCTGCCCTTAACCGCGAATCTAAATTACCTTCTTACAGCAGCTGTAAGAAGGAAATTTAGATTTGCGGTTAAGGGCAGGGAGGTTTGTCAGACCGGGGCTGTTGTCGGTCTGTCGGTCGGGGAAGCGCCACAAAAGTAAGGGGACCTGGCCGGCTGTGCTGCACCCGGGGCGAGAGAGAAGGAGGGGGGAGAAGGACGCTGAAAGCACTGGGGAAGACAAAGGGGTGAAGAAGGACGCTGAAAGGCCATGGGGAAGACGGGGTGGGGGGGAGGACAATGAAAGCATTTGTGGAAGACAGAAGGGGGAGAAGGACCCTGACAGGACATGGGGAAGATGGGGGGGAGAAGGACACTGAAAGCACATGGGGAAGACAAAGGGGTGAAGAAGGACGCTGAAAGGCCATGGGGAAGACGGGGTGGGGGGAAGGGACACTGAAAGCATTTGTGGAAGATAGAAGGGGGAGAAGGACGCTGACAGGACATGGGGAAGATGGGGGGGAGAAGGACGCTGAAAGGAAATGGGGAAGAGAGAGTGGGGAGAAGACGCTGGCAGGGAAGAAAACAGAGATGCCAGACTATCGGGGGAGTGGAGGGAAGAAGATGGGTGCCAGACCAATTTGGAAGGGGAGAGAAAGGGAGAGGCACAGTAACAGAGCAAATGGAAGACGCAGAAGGAAGAGAGACAGTGGATGGAAGGAACTGAATGAGAACATGAGGAAAGCAGAAACCAGGCAACAAAGGTTGGAAAAGAATTCTATTTCTTTTTTTCTTGCTTCAGGATAAAGTAGTATATTAGTTGTGTTGATAAAAATTTATAAACAAATGAGGCTCTGGTAGAAACCCATTTATAAAGTGTGTATTCTTCCCAATTAATATTTCCAAATTAATAAAGTCTTTTTGCTTATTTGTAAATGGGTTTCTACCAGAGCCTTTAATTCAGTAGCATAATTAAATGAAATAACTATTTCTGAAGTTTATAGGGACGGGCAGGGACGGAGGGGATTCCTCACGGGGACGGGCGGGGACGGAGGACATTCCTCGCGGGGACGGGTGGGGATGGAGGGATTCCTCACGGGGATGGGTGGGATTCCTCACGGGGACGGGTGGGGACGGGTGAGACTTTGGCAGGGACAGGTGGGGTTTCTGTCCCCGCGCAACTCTCTAGTCCGCAATTAAGATATGCGGCGCGGCGGGAGGCGAGTGTGCCGGTGTCTGCTTTGCAGCTCACCTGGCAACAGGGCCGGACTGGCCATTGGGAGGACCGGGCATTATCCCGGTGGGCCGCGGCCCATCCTCCTGTGGTGGCTGCATTCCTGTGAGTGGATGTTTAGCCTGCCTGTCTTCCCCTTAGTATCCTATGAGCCAGGCAGTGTGTGAGGGGGAAGTGGGGGGAGGAAGAGAAGCTTCACACTGAATCTGTCACAGGAACTCAGTGAGGCTGTAGTGTGACTCCACATGTGACATCTGTAATCAGGAACAGTTCCTAGTGCTTCCATGCTAGAGAGGTGAGGATATGGGGGGAAGTTAATGTGTCTAATAATGTGCTCCTCTGTAAAAACCTCTGTATCTTCCATGGGGGACATGCTAAATTCGAGGAAATAAAAAAGCTGCTTATGATGATTGCATAGAGAAGTTCAGTAAGCTGAGAGGAGGGCTGGGCTCTCTGTGAACAACCAACACACTAATCCTCTGCGCTGTACCTTATAGAAAACTCAATATAGCAAAAAACAGTAAAGTGTATATGTGGCCCTTCACAGTGCTTTTGTAAACATCATAATAAAATAACAAAGGCTCCAATAATGAAAAATAAAAGTCCTTTTCCCATACACTCAGGTTGCACAAGTCCGGTTTTCACCCGGACAGTATATTTTTTGACCAAAACGGATGTCTACAATTAGTAAAATTCCCCAATCACATATTTTTTTATGGGGACGGATTTGTATACAGCACTTCATTAGATTTTTTTATTATACAAATTTTATCTTTTTGTAGACCTGAAGTCTTGAACAAAGAAAATGAGTACAGCAAAAAAAGCAAAAACAGATAGTGGAAGACCATTCCAAGAGGCCTGGACAGAGTACATATGGAGTGATTGAACGCAGTGGGAAAGCATTGTGTATTATGTGTAATGAAAGTGTTGTGTCTCGCACATCAAGTGTCAAACGTCACTTTGAGACCAACCATAACAGTGTTGCTGAACTTGCTTTAGCTCAAAGAAAAGAGTTCCTTGTAGGAAAATTAAAGAAATATCACTCCCAGTCTCTTAGTTTTAGCAACTATCTTTCAAAAACTAATCATCTTACAGTTGCCAGCTTTCAAATTTCACTGTGCATGGCAAAACATGGTAAGCCCCTCTCTGATGGAGATTTTATCAAAAAGGCAATTTTGGCTGGGAGTAATTCACTCTTCCATAATTTCCAAAACAAGGATAAAATTGTGCAGCGCATCTCTGAGATGCCGCTAAGCAGAAATACTGCAAAAGATAGGGTTCTGCGAATGGCTGCTGATGTTAGTCAACAGCTTACTTGCGACTTACAAAAAGCACCCTTCTACTCCATGTGCTTGGATGAAAGTACAGATATTACTAACCATGCAAGACTAGCGCTCATTTTGCGTTATGCTACTGGTGACATCATGAGAGAAGAGCTTGTAAAACTGCTGTCTTTGCCTGGAAGAACACAAGGGATAGATATCCACAATGCTGTGATGGAGGCTTTTTCATCACTAGACATGTCCAGAAAAAGTAGTTTCAGTTACTAGCGATGGAGCACCTAGCATGGTGGGGACAACATAAGGATTCATTCATTTCTTTGCTAAGGAAGCAAAACATCCACTGATTCAATTTCACTGCATAATACATCAAGAGGCTCTCTGCGCCAAAGAAAGCAGCAAAAAACTTGACGATGTCCTCTAAGATGTAACAAAAATGGTGAACTTCATCATGGCGCGTGCTCTTAATTTTTGACAATTTCAAGCCCTTCTTGATGAGGTTCAGGTACAATATAACACTTTACTGATGTACAATAATGTCCGGTGCCTGAGCAGAGGACGAGTGTTAGAAAGATTTGTGGCCTGCTTGGAAGAAGTTAGGCTATTTATGAACGAAAAGGGGGAAGACTATCCTCAACTCACCAACATGGCCTGGCTTACCAACCTCATGTTCTTTACAGATTTTACTAACCACTTTAATGTACTAAACAAAAAATTACAAGGCATGGGAAAAACAGCAGAAAGCATGTTTAGTGACATCAAAGCTTTTGAGAGAAAATTGCATGTTTTTGAAAAAGACCTTGAGAGTGGACAGCTAAAATATTTTCCCAACCTAAAAATACATTTGGATAATTCTACAACATTTGTGGACAGTCATAAAAAACACCAGGAAATCCACAAAGCATATTCCACCATTGTAGCCGAAGCAAAGGAGAATTTTAGTAAAAGATTTTCTCAGTTCCGTAAGATGGAGACAACCCTTTCATTTATAACTTCCCCAGAAAAGTCCACATTTGAAGATCTTGATCTTTCCTGCTTACAGTGGTTGGATATTCAAAATTTGGAAATGGAGCTACTGGAATTTCAAGAAAGCTCTATCTGGAAAAGTAAATTCAATGACCTGCGTGCGGCTCTTGAACGTATTGCGTGTGAAAGGGTGACAAATGAAATCACTGCTAGCAGTTCTGAAAATGAAATCCTAAAAGCGTGGAATTCTCTGCCAGACAATTTTAAGTCCATGAAAGCACTTGGGATTGCTCTTCTTACTTTGTTTGGGTCATCCTATGCTTGTGAGCAGCTGTTTTCGGCTTTGAATCATATAAAATCTGATGCTAGAAACAGATTAACGGATGACATGAGTGCTGCATGTGTTGCTCTGAAATTAACGCACTATGAACCAAGGATTGACAAGTTATCAGCATGCATGCAACAACAAAAATCACATTAATTTTTTTCAGAGCATGCCCAATGCATATGTTTACATGAAGCAGTGTTTTCAGTTTGCAGTTAAGACACTTTCTAAGTTATTTAAATATTATTTAAAGATGTTATTTAAAAAAGGGACTTTACATGGCTCTGTTGTATTCCAATCTAGAATTTCCAATAAAAACGGTTGGTTTAAATGAAAGCTCTTTTGTTTTCTTTACATCATATTATTAGAAATGTATTGATTTAACTATTTTCTAATTTGATTGTAAATTTTACAAAAAAACATGTATAGACTCTTTGGGAATGCACACCGAGTCTTGACACAGTTAACAGTTTTAAGAAGTTTATCTTTTTTTTTACTCAAGATACATTTGACATGTTATGTGAATAATACATTTAAAATATATTGTGTAACTGAATCAAATTCTTCCTAAATTCATTAAATTGAATGAAATCATTAAAACATTATAAATTGCCAATAAATTGAAATGAAAACCAAAGGATTGTGAATCAAATTGATTCTCTGACAATACAAAGATTCCAACCTTTAAAAATGATGTTACATAGTTCAGGCAACTTTATAAAGAGTTTTTAGATACTAAAATCTTGTTATTAAGGTTTAATTGACGTGCTGGCACTTTGAGGAAATTCTTTGGTTTTGTGCGGCAGTTTGGGCACTCGGGCTCAAAAAGGTTAGCCATCACTGCTCTAGGGTATACATATTCAGGGCTTCCAGTCTCTCCTCATACGTCTTCTGGCGCAAGCCTCCTATCATTTTCGTCGCCCTCCTCTGGACCGCCTCAAGTCTTCTTACGTCTTTCGCCAGTTACGGTCTCCAAAACTGAACACAATACTCCAAGTGGGGCCTCACCAATGACCTGTACAGGGGCATCAACACCTTCTTCCTTCTACTGACTACGCCTCTCTTTATACAGCCCAGCATCCTTCTGGCAGCAGCCACTGCCTTGTCACACTGTTTTTTCGCCTTTAGATCTTCGGACACTATAATCCCAAGGTCCCTCTCCCCGTCCGTGCATATCAGCTTCTCTCCTCCCAGCATATACGGTTCCTTCCTATTATTAATCCCCAAATGCATTACTCTGCATTTCTTTGCATTGAATTTTAGTTGCCAGGCATTAGACCATTCCTCTAACTTTTGCAGATCCTTTTTCATATTTTCCACTCCCTCTTCGGTGTCTACTCTGTTACAAATCTTGGTATCATCTGCAAAAAGGCACACTTTTCCTTCTAACCCTTCAGCAATGTCACTCACAAACATATTGAACAGGATTGGCCCCAGCACCAAACCATGAGGGACTCCACTAGTCACCTTTCCTTCCTTCGAGCGACTTCCATTAACCACCACCTCTGGCGTCTGTCCGACAGCCAGTTTCTGACCCAGTTCACCACTTTGGGTCCTAACTTCAGCCCTTCAAGTTTGTTCAACAGCCTCCTATGAGGAACTGTATCAAAGGCTTTGCTGAAATCCAAGTAAATTACATCTAGCATATGTCCTCGATCCAGCTCTCTGGTCACCCAATCAAAAAATTCAATCAGGTTCATTTGGCACGATTTACCTTTTGTAAAGCCATGTTGCCTCTGATCCTGTAACCCATTAGATTCAAGGAAGTACACTATCCTTTCTTTCAGCAACACTTCCATTATTTTTCCAACAACTGAAGTGAGGCTCACCGGCCTGTAATTTCCTGCTTCATCCCTGTGACCACTTTTATGAATAGGGACCACATCCGCTCTCCTCCAGTCCCCAGGAATCACTCCCGTCTCCAGAGATTTGTTGAACAAGTCTTTAATAGGACTTGCCAGAACCTCTCTGAGCTCCTTAGTATCCTGGGATGGATCCCGTCTGGTCCCATCGCTTTGTCCACCTTCAGTTTTTCAAGTTGCTTATAAACACCCTCCTCCGTGAATGGCGCAGAATCTATTCCATTTTCTCATGTAACTTTGCCAGACAATATCGGTCCTTCTCCAGGATTTTCTTTTGTGAACACAGAACAGAAGTATTTGTTTAGCACATTTGCTTTCTCCTCATCACTCTCCACATATTTGTTCCCAGCATCTTTTAGCCTAGCAATTCCATTTTTTACCTTCCTCCTTTCACTAATATATCTGAAAAAATTTTTATCTCCCTTTTTTACATTTTTAGCCATTTCAGAGGCGCCTTAGAATACCTAAGGTCGAAATAGGCATGGTTAATACCAGAAATGTCCTTAGGCATTCTAAGGCACCTCCGTCAAAGGTAGGCGCTGGAAATGTAGGCCTTTAAAACCTTGGCCTACATTTCTGGTGCCTACTTTTGACAAAAGCCACAATTCTGTAAACGGTGCCATTATGGCCCTTTCTTGCTAAGGTGCGCTAATCGATTAGGGTGCGCTAAACGCTAACACAGGCATGTTAGTCTATGGGCGCGTTAGCATTTAGCGTGCACTAATTCAATTAGCGAGCGCTAATCGGTTAGCTCACCTTAGTAAAAGGGGGTATGTGATTGAAATGCGATCAGTGGCCATTTTTTAGGTGGCCACTGATAATGGTGCCATTTACAGAATACGGCCCTGTGTACATACATCATATAAGGTGACATCATATCCACTGACCACATCACCCTCAACAAAACACACCTGAACTGGGATTTCTGGCTTAGTCTGCTTACTAATTGGAAAATCTCTTCTTTCTTGCTATCCCTTTTTACCATCCAGTATAAAGTAGTATTCAGAAGGTTATGTTATATTTATTTATATTCTTTCAGGGGTATGTAAAAATTGATTATGTGGTTGAGTCTTCCTCAACACAATACATTTCACTGATAATGGCTAAAACATTATTTTCTAATATTGAATTTCTAAGCAAGGATATTAAAATGTTGTTGATTTTATCTATGAGACATTCATTGTATAAATTTCCCTTGTGAAACAGGAAAAGCCAGAAATTGAGTTTAAGCTCAAATAAGGCTGAAATTTATACCCGATTGCATATTTTTGCCTGTAAGATATATACAGAAATGCAATAAACATCCTGATGACATAGGGAATTTAGGGCTATGAACCTGCCCAATCGGGCCTGAACCGGGTAGGTCCCATGAATTCTCAAAACAACAATATGCAGATGGGGGCGATTGGAGGCATCTGCCTGCCTGGATCGCTCTATAGCAGTGGTTCCCAAACCTGTCCTGGGGGACCCCCAGCCAGTCAGGTTTTCAAGATATCCCTAATGAATATGCATGAGAGAGATTTGCATATAATGGAAGTGACAGGTATGCAAATCTCTCTCATGCATATTCATTAGGGATATCTTGAAAACCTGACTGGTTGGGGGTCCCCCAGGACAGGTTTGGGAACCACTGCTTTATAGTGATCCCAGCGTATGCGCAGACCATCTGTAGCATGCGCCGGACCTCCGGGCCCAGTAGAGATTTTTCTTTTTTTAATTGAGCCCATGGTTTTAACCCGCTTAAGCCTGTGGGTTAAAACCACGGGCTTGCACTGCGGGGAAGGGTGGGAGAGTCGGGGCAGGTAGGCGATCCATGGCAGCGGGAGAGTCTGGGCTGCAGGAGGCGTTCGGGGCGGGCAGGAGATCAGGGCAGTGGGAGAGTCATGGTTGAAGCCAAGAGAGATCGGGGCAGAGCATGCAGGAGAAGAGCATCGAGGCAGCAGGCAGGAAAGATTAGTGAGCAGGGCATGCAGAGAGCAGGGCTTTGGAAAGTCGGAATGACATTTTCGAATGGTCCCCAGCAGTTGCTTCTTGGGATGATCAGCTAGCCTAGTCGGTTTGGAAAATTTGGTTGGTGAATCGCGTCCCTGTCTACTTTGCATGCGTTTCTCCTTATTTGCATAGATTTGAAGCGGATCACAGGAGAGGTTAGTGAATGGGACTTGAGGGAAATCTGGTCACAAAGAGGTTGCAAACCGATCGGTACACAATCAGTTTGCTTTGTGACTCTAGCCCTATATTATCTGACAAAACCTTTTTTTATTGCCCCCCTCCCTTCCATACTCTCACTCTGATTTGCAAGCTTTGATGTTCATATTCAATGGGTTTGTCTAATTAACTAGGTGTTTTTTTTTAGTTAACAGGACAAACACTGATGACAAAAATTTCCCCTTGTTCACCCCCATCTTCACTTCCTGAGCCCAAAGCATGAGCATGATTATTTTTTTTTTTTATTGGGGATATTGTTTTCTGGAAAATATTTTATCTGGTAACAAAAAAAAAGTCAATGTTCTGGGCATTCTCAAGTGCACTTTTTTCACAATGGCTAGTCAGTACTGAAATATTTTGTGCTGGTCAAATTTGTCCTAGTAACTGAAGCTGATAAAATTGGAGACCATCATTATCTAGTTAACTTTAAACCAGAGATTCAGCCCAAGTGAAGTCATGTTGAATATCCAGATAAAGTTAATAAAAGTTGTTCCAGTTAGCTTTCCCTGAACACATCTGGCTAAATGTTGGTCTAATTCAATTATTTGAAGATGCATGTTATCATAACCTCTGTAAAAGAGATGACACAAATAGAGATAGGAGTCTGATGATCAAATGTTGTGTGGTAGGGAAGATAATGCAAATCTCTACAGCGTTTTGCTAAACATTGATTATGATTAACTTACTCTCAACATCCAGTAAAGATAGGAAAAGTAAACAACAAGTTCCTGTTATCACTATAAGGGAAGAATGGGAGGTAGGGTTACCATATGGCTCCAGAAAAAGGATTAAGGCATCCTGGTTTTGCTTCCATTGAAAAAGCAACAGAAGTAAAATCAAAATGTCCAATCTGACCTCCTTACCTCTGTTGCTTTTAATGGAAGTAAAACCAGGATGTCTCAATCTGTCCTTTTTCTCTGAAGTAGAGTGGTTTTTGATTTAACTACAAATGAAGCAAATGAGAGGGATTTGGAGTTATGCCTCTTCATTAGGACGAGGCTTGGATTTAAATGAGGTATATAAGTGAGACGCCCCCAGGTACATATTTAGTTTACTGCCTTCGGTGTATTTCCAGAGTAGTAGTCCCATTACCGATAAAATGTGTAGAACTTTTTATGGTAATTTTGTTAAGATGTTATGGAATTATGCTGTTTATTTTATTTAGAAATTATTGAATACTAGTGTGGGAGTATGAGTGTTTGGAGACACATAGTTTTGTGTGAATTTAGGTTGTAAGGGTATTTTGTTTTATTTGCGGTTTACACCCTCTTGATGATGCAACATGCGAAACTTGAGTTGAGGTTTTAGTCCAAGATAGGGGTTATATAGTCACTTGGCACTGATAAGTAGCATCAAACAGACAATAGAAGAACCGCCCTATTCATGGAATTTAAATGTATTACCTAAGATCTTATTATATAAATAGATGGGTGCGGTACGGGACTGTAGAAGTGTGGTGATGGTCCCGGTCAGCGACCTCTGCTTATTTCACGATTAAAACACGAAGGTTTGCGGATCTGAGCACTTTACACACAGAAAAATATTTTATTGAAGTGTTTGATTTTAGGATTGAATATATCGGATACATTTGGTGAATTTATAAAGCCTGTGTTTGGGATCAGTTGTAACAGAATCACAGGGAAATAACATTATTGTACTCCAAGGATTCAGGGACTCCTTTTTCTGGAGCCATAAGGTAAACCTAATGGGAGGCCACTTTTCAAATAGGAGTATTTTTAGTTTTCTGAAACCTAGAGCAGAAAAGAGACTTCAGAAGTGAAAAACAACAATATGGGGTGTGTCACAAAAGAAATGTTTGTATTTCTGCTATGGGGATACATGGATTATAAATTATATGACCTTGTCATAAGGACATGTGGAATAAATGGTTAATATTTTCTTAAGATGATAAACATTTCTGTATTCAACCAGCAGATGACAAAGCTCAAAAATATTAAAGGTCTAGCAACTTAGTAAGGGGCAAGAAGGAGACATCTTCCTACAGGAGAGTTAAAGACAGGCACTAATGTTTCCACTTCTTACTGATGCGACTATGATGGAGTTGAATAGTAATATTCAGTCTTTTTCTTCTGGATCATATCAGAGGAATCTGGAGAAGTGGTTCAAGGACTTTGGAAAGAGCTTTTGGAACTGGCAGAGAGAAACCAGCAACCTGGACCTACCAGAGAAAAGAGTAAATAAGAGATGGCCCTAGTAGCCTAGAGCCTATCAATCTATTAGATTATTGCATAAGAATGGTAGCCAGACTTGAATGCAGAGTTCGTAGTTTGTCTAAAGAATTCATATGACTGGACTGTACAGTATATTTGCTGTGTTCTGTTTGGATTTGAAGCTGAACATCAGCATAATAGCACAACTGGGAACCATATTTTGAGTCAAGTGTAACGACTTTACTGAAGGATATAAAGTTACTGGAAGGACTGCTAGAGAAATGTGTCCCCTCAGGTACAGGCTTTGCAGGAAAAAAAAAATTGTCGCTGAATGAAGGTAGGGGAAGGAAGGTTATGCACAACTAGATAAAAGTAAAATGGGCTAAAAAGGTAAAAAAAAAAACCTCATTAAATTAAATCTGGAAAAGCTACTGTTAAGCCAAAGGACCTAAAAATGAAAAGCAGAGAAATAATCACATACATGTTAAGGATTATGGCCACCAACTGCCAATATCTTTAACACATTACCTTTAGGAAACTTGAAAACATCACTGCAATAGATAAATTGAGAAGCAAAAGTTATTTAAAAAAACATTACTGAGAATTGTAGTGGAAGAATTGATTTTGTGAAGATTTGTACAATGTAAATTAATGTTGGGCATTGTGTTTTTACTTTGCATGTAATTTAACAGTGAATTAAAAGGATTGATTTCCTTATACACAACACCCACCTTCTATCTTTGTTAATTCCATATAGATACTGGTGAACTGGATACATCCATAACCAGCCTCCCATGGATGAATATATACACTGGAATTCTAGTTGTACATTTCAGGTACTGGGAATGCAGTTCCATATGTGTATGTTAACCCAATAAGGGCCCCGTTTACAAAACCGCCGTAGCAATTCCTCTGCGGCAAATGTACCAAAGCCCATTCAATTTCTAAAGGCTTTGGTGCATTTACCGCAGGAGAATCACCAGCGTGGCCTTGTAAAAGGGGCTCTAAATGATGTACACACACAAAATAAATGTACCAAATTATTTTTTAGCATATTTACATCCCAAGACTTATGAAAATTGAAAATACATGAATTTATTATTCATTAGCTCTTGTATGCATAATTAGGTATTATAAATGTTTAACTTTTGTGGCCAAATTTTACAGCATGGTGTGCATGATAGATATATCAATAAAAGAGAATATAACTGTAATACAGCAAAAAGAAAGTCTACTGTAACTATAGATGATTTTTGAACAATGAAAATAGTTAATTTTTTTTAGGACTGAACAATTAACACATTAATAATGTGATTAACGTGTTATTAGTTTACCAGTGTTATATTTTTTAATGGTATTAATACACTCACAGCATTCGTCATTAGGCTGACAGCACTTCCAGTGCGCCTCCACCGAAAGTGGTCAGGCCGAAAACAACGTTGGAGGAAGGTTGGATTAGAGCTTCCTCTCTGCTGTTGCCCATCACCAGAGAGCTACCTTGCCGCTGCTGCCTACCCCTGGAGAGCTGTCTTGCTGCCACTGCCACCACCGCCTGCTGCTGCCTACCACCGCCTCTGTCTGCCCCTCTCTCCCTCTAATCTTTTATAGCCTGTTGGCAGTGCTAGCAATTAAAGCAGAGCACTGCTGGCAAGCTCGCCGGCTTCAGTCTCTCACAATCTCCAGTCCCTGCAACACCAGAACAGGAAGTTACATCAGCTGTTCTGGTGTAGCAAGGACTGAAGAGACTGTGAGAGGCTGTGAAGCTGGTGAGCCTGCCAGCAGTGCTCTGCTTTAATCACTAGCACTGCAGGCAGGCTATAAAAGGTTAGTTAGAGGGAAGGAAGGAGACAGTCTGACTCAACCTGACCACAGGGGGGAAGGGAGGAAGGAAGAATATACAAAGACTCGATCATGGGGGAAGAGAGAGGGGCAGGGAGGGGGAGAGAGAGAGACTGAACTATTGAGGGAGGGAGGAAGGAAGGACAGAGAGTGAGACAGATCCAACCACGGAGGAAGGGGGGAGAGAGTCCCAATTACAGAGGGAGGGAAGAAGGAAGGAGAGAGAGAGGGTAGGATTACAGGATGACTTGCTGGGAGTAAGAGGTGCAGACTAGAGAGTTGCGCGGGGACAGAAATCCCACCCGTCCCCACCCGTCTCCGCCAAAGTCCCACCTGTCCCCACCCGTCCCCGTGAGGAATCCCACCCGTCCCCGCGAGGATTCCCTCCGTCCCCACCCGTCCCCGCGAGGAATCCCCTCCATCCCCACCCGTCCCCGCGAGGAATCCCCTCCGTCCCCGCCCGTCCCTATAAACTTCAGAAATAGTTATTTCATTTAATTATGCTACTGAATTAAAGGCTCTGGTAGAAACCCATTTACAAATAAGCAAAAAGACTTTATTAATTTGAAAATATTAATTGGGAAGAATACATACTTTGCAAATGGGTTTCTACCAGAGCCTCTAATGTTTATAAATTTTTATCAACACAACTAATATATTACTTTATCCTGAAGCAAAATAAAAAAAAAGAAATATAATTCTTTTCCTACCTTTGTTGCCTGGTTTCTGCTTTCCTCATGTTCTCATTCAATTCCTTCCATCCACTGTCTCTCTTCCTTCTGCATCTTCCATTTGCTCTGTTACTGTGCCTCTCCCTTTCTTCCCCCTTCCAAATTGGTCTGGCACCCATCTTCTTCTCTCCGCTCCCCCCATAGTCTGGCATCTGTCTTCTTCCCTGCCAGCGTCTTCTCCCTACTCTCTCTTCCCCATTTCCTTTCAGCGTCCTTCTCCCCCAATCTTCCCCATGTCCTGTCAGCGTCCTTCTCCCCCCTCTGTCTTCCCCATGGCCTTTCAGCGTCCTTCTCCACCCCCCCGTCTTCCCCATGTCCTTTCAGCGTCCTTCTCCACCCCTTTGTCTTCCCCATGTGCTTTCAGCATCCTTCTCCCCCCTCTGTCTTCCACAAGTGCTTTCAGAGTCCTCCCCCCCGCCCTTCCCATGGCCTTTCAGCGTCCTTCTCCACCCCTTTGTATTCCCCATGTGCTTTCAGCGTCCTTCTCCCTCCTCTGTTTTCAAGTGCTTTCAGAGTCCTTCCCCCCCCTCCCGTCTTCCCCATGGCCTTTCAGCGTCCTTCTCCCTACTCCTTCTCTACCGCCCCGGGTGCAGCACAGCCGGCCAGGTCCCCTTACTTTTGTGGCACTTCCCCGACCGACCGACAACAGCCCCGGTCCGACAAACCTCCCTGCCCTTAACTGCGAATCTAAATTACCTTATTACAGCTGCTGTAAGAAGACAATTTAGATTCGCGGCTACAGGGCAGGGAGGATTGTCGGACCGGGGCTGTTGTCGGTCGGTCGGGGAAGGGCCACAAAAGTAAGGGGACCTGGCCGGCTGTGCTGCAACCGGGGCGGGGTGTGGCGGGGCGGACCGCCCCCTCCCTTGGTAGCCACTCGAACCGCGAGGCTACTCTCCTCCTTACCTGCACTGCCTGCAGCACAGAGCCAAACGGAAGTCTTCCCGACGTCAGCGCTGACGTCGGAAGGAGGGAGGGCTTTGTTTAAGCCCTCCCTCCCCTCCGACGTCAGCGCTGACGTCGGGAAGACTTCCGTTCGGCTATGCTGCAAGCAGAGAAGGTAGGGAGAAGAGTCGCGCGACTGAGTACATCCAGCCCCGCAGGAACCCCGCGACCCTCGGAGGCGTCCCCACGGGATCCCCGCGACCCTAGGGGGCGTCCCCACGGGATCCCCGTGACCCAAAGGGGGAACCCGCGGGATGCCCGCGGGTCCCGCGGGATTCCCGTCGTCCCCGTTCCCGTGCAGCTCTCTAGTGCAGACAGGAGGGGGAGATAATAATAATAATAATAACTTTATTCTTTTATACTGCCATAACCAAAAGTTCTAGGCGGTTTACACTAAAAAGAGCTGGACAATCAGCGAAATACAATAATACAGTAAAAAATATAAATATTTGTAAAATAGAATTTCAATAATAAAACTCACTAAGTAATAAACTTATCGAACAAAGTGGTCTTAATTAATTTCCGAAAACTGCAATAGGATAACATAGCTTGCTAAATACATTTATCTAACCAAAATTGTTGCCTACCAGCTTGAAATGCTAGGGTTCTATCTAAGAAGGTCTTATATCTTATATCTACACCCATTAATTTGTGATGTTTGAGAGGGCTAGATTTTCGAAATAGGGGTAGAATAAAAAGGGAGATGGTGAGAGAGGAGGGAAGAAGAGAAATATGAGCACAGAGTGATGGGCAGAGGGAGGGGAGGAAAGGGTGGGAAGAAAGGATACTGATGGGAGGGAAAGGAAGGAGAGGGAGATGATGTTGCCCATGAATGGCAGAGAAAGGAAGAGGAGAGACAGAAACTAAACATTTGAAAAGGAAAAAGAAAAATAGAAGAAAAGTTGATCATAAAGCATGGATATATGACAGAAAGTAAAGAGGAGAAAAAAAAGAGACTGAATAGACAGAGCACAGGGAAGCAGAACCAGAGATGTGGACCAAGATGATGCATTTGAAATCTATCAACATTCTGTTTTGGGGTTATTGTTGTTGTTTTTTTTTTGGGGGGGGGGGGTTGGATTCTCATTGGAAAATTAGTCCAATTGGCACATTTCTTCCATGGGCCAGATAAAATCATGGGCCAGGCTGGATGTGGCTTGTGGGGCATACTTTGGAGACCCCTGTTATAGACTAGTGTCTCTCAAATTTGTTTTAGCTCCAGCACATTAAACTGAGCAAATATTTTTCATGACACATTATAATTGAAATTATAAAATTGCAAAACTAACAAAAAATTAAATTTGAGAGTTATGTATATAAAGTTCTTTACACTTTGTATGGGTAATTGTAACAACAGTGAAATTAAAGTAGATAGAATTGCTAATCAATGTGATAGATTTGCTTGTTTTTGGGTGCAAATTAACTCAAAATGTGATTCGATAGTCGACAGGCAAACTCGCATTTCATCACCCACCAACTACAGCCATTCTCTTTTTTAAATTTAATTTCTGTCAGAGCTAAAAATCCAAATTTGCAAATATAATAAGATCCTAACAGTAGCAAAACCTTGATTGCTTTTATGCTCAAGTTAGGATAACTACTGCAAAAATAAAAAAATAAAATAAAATTACTTACCATTAGTTTTCAAGGACCAATCACATCAAAGAATGATGCTTGTCTGAGCAGTTGTATCCTTATGCACACAGATGCTCATAACATTGACAGACTCTTGCATACGTGACGTACAGGTCATCTATTCTACTGTATACTTATGAAGGAAAATTTAAAAAATAAAGTAAAATTCTGGAATCCTTCATGACACACCCAGAATCTCTTCGGGGCACATCACTGTGCCGTGGCACACAGTTTGAGAGACACTGTTATAGACATTAGCTCAGCCTATTTCTACTTTTAATCACATCTAAAGATAGATCCAGGCAGAAGTCTCAGCTTTGCAGATTCCAATAAGGTTTTGATAATATAACCTTATAAAGAACCCCACAGTGATGTACACATTTGACATTTTAACATTGTTTTATTCTTCTCAGTTCTTCTTAATGTCTGTTTTCCTTTTTTTTTTTTTTCTTTTGCTTTCTTTCTGGTTGATTTACTTTATCATTCATCTTCTGCCTGCGCCAGCAGGGAAACCTAAAGGAGAAAGTTTCTCAAAATTAGAGTTATTGAGATGTAAAGCTTTAAACTGCTGCCTTAAGATTTCCATTTTAAAGCTTTTCCTTCTCCTCCAGGCTCCTTGGTAAGTTGGATGGTTTGCCCTATTCACATCAGTGTAGCTTCCTGTCGTAGAAATATATGGCTAAAATTTGAACTCAGAAGTTTCAAAAACACAGTGGACAAGCAGTACATTTCTGAGGGCACTATACCAAATTTTATTGTTAGACCTTATTGAACAGCAAAAAGAAGGCTTTGACAACAACAATATCACATATTTTTAAAAGGGTTAGAGGACAAGGCATGAAGGCACCGTTGCATACAGTTTAACAGAATTCTTGCACTAAGAATCTGATGTGAAGAGTACCATCTGTTCTCATTGTATTACATAACCATTTGCATAAAATCTATTAAATTTCTTGAGTTGCATGCTTCAGGAATGTAATAACTTAGAATTCTGCATGATGTAATATTTGTAGTAATAAATAGTAATAAACAGGGATTGTATTTCTCTTTTAAACAAGGCACATAAATTAATTTATTCTTACCAAGAAAACATCCATTGTCTGGAATGCATGGTAAACAGATCTTAATTTTACATGTACCATATTAATTAACTACCACTTGAGGATTCTCAAAAACTCAGGCTTATATTTTTGTACTTCAGAAAAAGAGAGAAAATTTTGAAAATATGTATGTCTAGAAATAAATATTTGTGCCCCATTGATCCATTCCTTCCTTGTTTTCTCTTCAGGAGCGCTGTCTGTTACTGAGAAAAGTCAGAGGAATACTGTACATGCAGTGGCATAGCGAGGATGAGAGGTCCCTGGGTGGTGGTGCCCCTCCCCCACCCTCTTCTCTGCTCCCCCACCTCTGCATGCTCCTTCCCCACCCCCTCCTGCCATGTATGCATCACTTCCCTTCTCCCATACCTCTGTAACATTCCTGGCATGAGCAGCAACCCCCGAGCTGCTGCTGTTTCTTCTTTTGATGTCACTTCCTAGGTGCGGGCCCAGGAAGTGATGTCAGAGGAAGTGCAAATGTTGGCATGACAGCAGCTTGGAGGTTGCTGTTCATGACGGGAATTTTACAGAGGTACAGGGAAGGGAAGCGGCATGCACGCATTGCAGTGGGGGTTCGGGGAAGAAGCAGGGGAGCATAGAGGAGGATAGGTGCCTGGGGAAGACTGCCCCCTGCCCCCCATTTACTATGCCACTGGGTACATGTTCACAGTTCTGAAATACTACTATACCCTTTTTTCACTGGATTACTTAGGAATGGGGTGTCCCATGAACAACCTAAGATATGCTTTAGTTTTCCTTTGCGATTACCATATATTCAGCACTCTTAATAACACTATTCACAGATTTTGAGCATTTGAGAGTTATTCTTGAGAGCTGACACTTCTCTCTTTCTCAGTATTTCTATATATGTCAATTTATCTGTAGATATTTATTTATCTATCCAACCAAATAATTTAAGGAGAATATAACAATAAAATTCCCCAAACTGATCCAAAATTCAATTATCAAACAAAATTCAAGAAAAAAATTCTAAATTCTATATATTGAATATACAAATAATAAACAACAAAAACCACAGTCATATGTAGTTGAATAAATTTGTCTGAAAGTGTTCAGTGCCATGTCCCCTGCAACAGAGCTGCACAGAGATCAACCAAGGACCATCATCGCACCTTTCCTGTCTCCTTGGTTGCTTCAAACACTTCTCAAGTGCACAATTCTTCCAAATTAATAGGAAAAAGCAACACTTATCTGAAATCAAATGGTGCTAATAAGGACAGGTAAGCTAGTATTCCAGTGTGTTTTTCTATCATTTGTATATTTATTATTTCAAATTTTTCCTTGAATATCTATATCTATCAACATCTTAATCTCTATATATCTACATTCATTTCTATATCTTTGTACTGTGATGAGTATCTTCCTCTAGGAGGTCTCAGGAGGTAGGGATCTGTAATAAACAAAGATATCTACCCTGTTGGCTATTCCCTTCTCGGAGGTCTTCATTTCATGGTTAATATAAGGTAAAGCACTGATGAAAGTCCATTCTACCATGCTTGACAAAAAAAAAAAAAAGATTCAGAACTACATGTTCACTATTTCTAACATATAAGCATCTGGGTTTCTTCCAGGGTTTCAAACACAAAGTCAGACCTCTCTTATTGAAATCCCTGAGAATAAAGACTCTTTCTGACTCTGACATTGATTGGTTGGCTATTCTGACCTTTTTATACCCTACTTCTTGTATTTTGTTGCAATTTGCATTAAGTGCTTCTGTCCTGTTTGTTTTCCATGCTTAAAAATAATCCATTTGGAGAAATGGCTTCACATTATACATTGATATTTCCACTAGTTCCACTGTCTTATTTCACAAAAACACTTCTTCCTGCATAACTTCAATATTTTTCCAAGTACTGATTAGAAGAGTTTTACGGCAGTTGATTCATCTATTACTGTTCTGGGGAGTTGCCAACAAAGTAGCAGGAGCCATCTTCCTTATCTGGATGTATGCAGGTGTTTTCAATGTGACTATCAATCACCTTTGTATGAGACAAACAAGTGCATTTCCATGCCTATGTTGAATTTCTTTACAGATACACAGAGGGCCATTTTTGATAGTGCGTCCAAGTCCAACTTTGGCATCCAAAAGTCAGGGTGGAGAAAAATCCATTTTCAAAACTGCTAGACATTTACATTTTTTAAAGTTTTTGCATCAATTTTTTCAACAAACTTCTGGAGTAGCCATGGGGGCCACCATGGCCCCTTCAATAGCAAATCTATTTATGCAGAAGTTTGAGAATGATTGGATTCTTTGCAATTCTTTTTCTGACCGGGTTTTAACCTGGCTATGTTTCATTGATGACATTTTTGTCATCTGGACAGGCACGAGAGAAGATCTGGAGTCATTCCATACTTGGCTGAATTCGAGACATCCAAATGTGGAATTCAGTATGGTTTGTCATCCCTGTCAGATTTCCTTTTTGGACATATTGGTCACCAAAGAGGAAGGGGAGATTAAAACTACAGTCTTTAGAAAAAGCACTGATAGAAACACCTTTTTGGATTTTTCCAGTAATCACCCCATGCCTCTGAAACGTAGCCTTCCAACCTCACAGTTTTTTAGATACTGTCGTCTTTGTTCAGATTTTGCTGATTTTAAATGTAAAAGCAAATCTCTGTACACAAGATTAAAAACGAGAGGATATCCTGGCCCGATATTGAAGAAAGCATACAGGAGGGCTAAGTTCTTAAATAGAGATCTGCTATTTAGCAGGAGAGACAAAAATGGGAATGAGGATGTGGTCACTTTCATACTACAATACTCCCCTCGAATGAATGCGATAACAAAAAATTTAACTTAGACACTGGGAAATTATGGAATTAAACCCCTTGTTTACAGAAACACACTTTAGGATTGCTTTCACACGTCAAAGGAATTTCAAAGAGTTACTAAGTCCGTCGAATATGGACCACATACAAATGAGTTCCCCTGAGACCAGAGACGTGGCCTCGGGTCATTTTAAATGTGGAGCATGTATGACCTGTGAGGTAACTTTGGAGTTGACAAATACTTTTTTACATCTATCCACGGGCCATGTTTTCCATTTAAAACATCGGACTTCCTGTACCACCACCTTTGTCGTGTATGTCATTCTATGCCCCTGCTCCAAGGTCTATGTGGGACAGACTTCACGATCCCTTAGGAGACGGATCACTGAGCATAAAAGCTGTTTACATCATAATAAAATTCAGGCTCCTTTGGTGGTTCATTGCTTGGAGCATAACCATGTGTTCAGTGAGCTAAGGTGCTTTGCGATTGACCATATTACAGAAAATGTTCAGAACAGATCCCTTCGACTTCTTCAGGCTGAACAATTTTGGATCCATCTCCTCAATAGTGAAGAACCGGTGGGTCTAAACCAAAAACTGGACTGGAGCGCTTTCTACTGAGTTTACTGAGTTTTACTGGTATCATTTGCTGCTTCTTTTTATAATTGCAATTTGTATAACAATTGGGCTGAACTTTATCACAGTGGGGGTTACATCATTTTTAAACATTTTTTCCTCCATTTGATTTTATTATCGTGTCTTATGTGGTACTGTAGCATGCCTCACACACTTATTTATGCACTTATTTATTTATTTATCTAATCTAATCTAATCTAATCTAAATCTTGGGTTTATATACCGCATCATCTCCGCAGATGGAGCTCGACACGGTTTACATGGTTAGGGAAGGAACGGAACTCCAGTGGAATTATATAAGTATGAGAGAAGAGAGGTTGGTGTGAGAGTGCCAGGAGCGGGACGGGGTTACGTTCTGGAGAAGAGCCAGGTCTTCAGATGCTTACGGAATGGTAGAAGGGGGCTCAAATTGCGGAGAGGGGAAGGGAGACTATTCCAGAGCTGAGTGATTCTGAAAGGGAGGGAAGAGCCAAGTTTACCAACAAGGGAGATGCCTTTTAAGGAGGGGTAGGATAGTTTTAATTTTTGAGTGGATCTAGTGGAGGTTGGATTTGAGGAATTCCAGGATAGAGGGATAAAAGGAGGAAGGATACCGTGGAGGATCTTGAAGGTTAGGCAGGCACATTTAAAGTAGACCCTGGAAATAACGGGAAGCCAGTGGAGTTTGGATAGGAGCGGTGTGACATGGTCAAATTTACTTTTTGAGAAGATAAGTTTGGCCGCGGTGTTCTGGATTAGTTGGAGTCTGTGGAGGCTTTTCTTTGTTAAGCTTAGGTAAATGGAATTGCAATAATCCAATCTGGAGAGGATAATGGATTGTACGAGGACGGCAAAGTGTTTTTGGTGGAAGCAGGATCTCACTTTCCTCAGCATGTGAAGGCTGCAAAAGCATTTTTTTATCAGGGAGTTGAGGTGGTCATTGAAGGATAATGATGAATCTATGGTGATGCCCAGAACTTTGCTAGAGAATTCCAGCTGTAGAGAGGAGCCTGTGGGCAGTGGGATGGAAGTGGGTAATTGATCAAGTTTAGGGCCGAGCCAAAGTAGTTTAGTTTTGGACTCGTTCAATTTCATTTGTACAGTGTGAGCCCAGGATTGAAGTTTGGTTATGCAAGAAGAAATGTTAGCTGCGAGATTGGTGAGGTTCGCGTCGGTCTCGATGAGGACCAGGATATCGTCGGCGTAAGTGTAGAGTGTTTCTAGGGGGGATAGGTGGAGAAGATTCAGGGAGGACATATAAATGTTGAAGAGGATGGGAGAAAGGGGGGAGCCTTGTGGGACTCCACAAGTCGGTTTCCATGGGGAGGAAGAGGAACCATGTTTGGTGACGGTGTAAGAGCGAGAATGTAAGAAGTTCGAGAACCAGTCAAGGACTGTAGAACTAATGCCTATCTATTTATTCATTTAGCTATTTATCTGCATAATTTAACTTTCAGTATTTAAAAGCATGCTTATAGGACATTAGCTCGGTTTTAACGATTTTTAACATTTTTTAACTATTTACAATCACGAGTTCGCTTTTGCACATGCGGTTTTTGCACATTAGGACGCTGTTGTTTGCACTCTGCATCTCAGTTCGCTCCGGTCTTCAAGTCAGTAATGAAAGCTCCGGGTTTTCTTAAGTATAATGTTTCCCGCCTGCTGTGCTCCCTTTCAACTGTAAGATTGACAGAATTATTTTGCTGCTTAACCAATAGCGTCTTTGCTGACGTGGCTTGGTTGTCTATTTCTATTTCTACTCAGTGGAACTATTCAATCTCCGGTTTCCCCCTGTGACTGTCATTTCATATTGAGACGTGGAGACGTCCGTTTTGAAGAGGTATGTTCTTTATACATTCTAAAACTTTTTTGTCTGACACATTAGACAGATAGAACCTGTAGATATATGCTACACTATATTCTCTTTCGTGTTATAGAGTCTGATCAGTCGGGATACACCCTGAGGCAGCATGAGAATGTAAAACGCTGGCCATCGTTGGTGTTCCGATCAGCAGGATAAGTGGATTTCATTCCTCTATTTTCATTTATTTATTGGCATTATACAGCACAGCATAAGACGTGCACTTAAATTGAAGGTTTTTTGCCAGTGAGGTGACCGCTCAACCACTTCTTTAAGCTGTTTTGGTGAGGTGGGAGGGCCTTTTCTGAGGCTTTTTCCTTCATTTTGTAGTAATCTGGTCTGTGCTGTGTCTGTCTGATTTACTTAACTGGACTTTACCATACTCCTTTTTGAAAGTGTTTATCTCATCATACATTGAGTTTTCAAGATATCTGGGTTTTCCAGCTAGTACCTAGCATATGTGACACCCGGGGCCCATAATTTTTTGGCACCCCCCAATCTGTATGAAAAACATGATTTTTAGTAACAATCCACACGTCACACATGAGTACCTAGGAAAAGGCAGCATCTTACATATGCAATGAGCAGTACAACATCAATACACCCATTGTAAAACTAAATAAGCCAGACTAGTACAGATCAATCCTACACCGTCAATCCTAACAGAAAACCATGTCTTTTGAACACACAGAACGCAGAAAACACCTTTGCCTAGTATGGAATGTGTCATCACAAACTAACCCCTCCCCCTTTTACAAAACTGTAGTGTGGATTTTAGCCACGGTGGTAACAATTCTGACACTCATAGAATTCTGGGCATCAGAGCTGCTACCACCATGGCTGATGCTAAGAAACGCTCCACAGTTTTGTAAAATAGAAATACATAGACAAAGGTTAAATTGAACCAGCAAGAAGCTGGACTCTGCATACAATGCAACACCACAGAAACAGTGACACATGTCTCCTAAAGCAATAAATAAATAGAAAATGTTTTTCTACCTTTGTCTTCTCTGGTTTCTGCTTTCCTCATCTTCTTGTTACTCTCTTCCTTCCATCCACTGTCTGCCATCTCTCTGCCCCTATATGACATCTTCTCTCCTTCGATGCCCCTTCCAGAAACTGTATGCCTCCCCCTTCCATCTCTCCTTTCACCCCCATTGGTCTGGCATCTCTCTCCTCTCCTTCCCTCTCCCACACCTCTCTTCTGCAATCCCTTTCTTCCCTCATTTTCCTTTTCAATTTATTTTCTGCATCCATCTAGATTACATTCTTACTACCCTCTCATAAATTTCCTTTTTTACTGTCTACCTACAGCTCGCCACCTCTTTCCCTCAGCTCCTCCAGTTTTTCCCTAATTCAATCCTTTTCCTCCATCATGTGTCCTCCTTTTATTTATCCCCTCCTTCCATCATCTGCCCTCTTCTTTTTCTCCACTTCCATCATCTGCCCCTTCTCTCTCTTTCCCCACACTTCCATCATCTGCCCCTTCTCTCTCCTTCTCTCCACTTCCATCATCTGCCCCTTCTCTCTCTTTCCCCCCTCCTTCCATCATCTGCCCTCTTCTCTCTCCCCACTTCCATCATTTGCCCCTTCTCTCCACTTCCATCATCTGCCCCTTCTCTCTCTTTCCCCCACTTCCATCAGCATCTGCCCCCTTTCGCTCCTTACAACCCAATTCCATGCAGTATCGCTCCCCCTTATGTCTCTTTCCCTGCAATTCCATCAGCATCTGCCCCTTTCTCTCTCTCCACCACGCATCCATACCACCCTGACCCCCTTTCTCACCCTTCACCATGATTCCATACCACCCTGACCCTCCTTTGTCACCCTTCAGCATGATTCCATACCACCCTGACCCCCCTTTGTCACCCTTCAGCATGATTCCCTACCACCCTGACCCCCCTTTGTCACCCTTCAGTATGATTTCATACCACCCTGACCCCCCTTTGTCACCCTTCAGCATGATTCCCTACCACCCTGACCACCTTTTGTCACCCTTCAGCATGATTCCCTACCACCCTGACCTCCTTTCTTTCTGCATCCTAAAGGTCCCGCAATGACTGCTTCTGCTCGGATGGAAGAGGTAAGTGACATCGGAGGGGGCTGGCCGGCAGACGCAGTTAGTTGCAGCAAGATCCCGCGATGACTGCGGCTGCCGGTACCCCCCCCCCCCCGTCACTTCCCTCTTCCCAGTCATCGCGGGACCTTCTTCACTTCTGTGCGGCTGCCCTAAGTATGGCAGCCGTGCTGAAGCACCGTTTGAAGCAGCGTGGAAGTTTCCGGATCCGGCCGGCTGTGCACCCCCTTGGAGCGTGCACCTGGGGTGGACCTCCCCCCCCCCCTTGGTACGCCACTGCCTCTTGGCCATCAGGATGTTCAACCTTAGAATGCCTAACCTTTTTGGCCATTTTTGACCATAAAACATCCAAGTTTAAAATGTTCAAAATCCAGACCATTTGGATGTGGGAGGGGCCAGCATTGGCCACATAGACATGCCAACAGAGCAGTGGGGCACCTTAGAAACTCCCCCCAAACCTACTATACCTACCTACTATACCAATAGCCCTAATGGCTGCAGGTGGCACCTATATGGCAGCATAGTAGGATATGAGTGGGTTTTGGTAGGCTCATACTTTTCATCATAAATGTAATGGTTAGAGTGGCTTATGGACCTGGGCCCTCCTCTCTATAGCTCACTAGCACACTCTTCTGGCTGCATAAGACATCTATGTGATGCTTTACTAGGCTTTCCCATTCCAGGTGCTGCAGTTCTAGAGACAGGTATGTACTCTATCATTCAAATATTTTTTGGAGAAGGGGGTCTGTGACCACTGGGGGAGTGTGGGGATCATTAATTAACCCCTCCAGTGACCATCTAGTCAGTTTGGGTATCTTTTAACAATTAGATGCTTTTAAAACAAATCTAGCTCCAGACGTCTAAGTTCCATCCAGAACGTCTTGGGGAAACATTTGATTATATTGCTGTAAGACGGCAGGGTCTAAGCATGCCCAAAGCCCACTCATAATATGCCTTCAACATGACCCTTTGAGGTTTGGATGCACAGTGGCTAGAATGCCTCGCAAGATGTCCAGAAAGACGGTTTCAAAAATTAGCATTAGGACATCCAAGTGCTGTTTTTTGGACATCTTTATTGTTTTGTTTTTTTAAATGAGCCCTACAGCATCCTTGAACAGTAGAAAAGAGAGAATTATTTATTCTTGTTCTTCTCATTTGAGATGTGAATTGTCTGCCTGCACTACATCTAGGGTGACCCTACATTTTTATTTTTATTTTTTTTTATAACTTGTACCCAGTGAAATCAAAATGCAGGAGATATCTGTTTCAGTGTTTTAAGTGTGGTTGAAAATACAGGCTATTATGGGCAATCTACCTGTCACCAAGACAGACAGCTGCATGCATTAGTTGTGGGCTGTGTAAGCCTTGAGTGCCTCTGAACAAATACTGGCTAGCTCTTCAGTGAGATAGACTACTAAGCGCAGTCATGTTTACAATAGGGCTTGCAATTGCTGAAGGATCACTTAGCTGACAACCTATGGTGCAGGGAAATGGGATGCTGAGGCAAGTCAGTAACAGTGGTCACTTTTTACCTGCAGCCTTGTACATTTGTCTGTTTACCATTTTAATAATTCAAAATTTATAGTATTGACAGACAGTGTGAAAATGATTGCCAGCTAGGAGCAGTCTTTTGTCAGGAAAATGTAAATAAAAAGTCTTGCTCAAATATCTAAGGGATAGGGAGAGAGTCAGAAGTCACATATATCTAAATCTATGTCTAGCTAGTTTGCTAGGTAGCTATATATCTATATAGTATGTATATGTACTATATAGAAAGGCAGTAAATCATAGGCATTACTCTTATCTATCTATCTATTTGTGTGTATTGTGACAAACCCAAGGCCAGCCCTGGTTTTGTCCTAGTGAAATTAAGAAAAAAAAAAACCAACATGTCTCCTGACCAGAAGAGCTGACCAAGTTTATCATAAATACCCTGAGCCAGCTTCCTACTCCTCTGACAGTGAAGGGGAACAAGTTATGGAGCTGGAAAGTGATAATAGGCAGGGAGACCCTTATAAAAAATAAGCCCACTGCAAAGTAAGTCAAGTTGGCTTGTTTTAAAGTACAGCCTGTGCCTTTAAGGCAGCCTCAGTACAGAGAGCCTAGAAAAAAAGCACATACAGATCTTTATGGAGCTGAGCTCCACTTCCTCCCAGGAAGGTTTGGGTGTGGTGCTGTGTATCATAAGCAGCAAGCCCTGAATCAGGAGAAGGAGGAACAAAAAGCTAACAACTACTTAACTCCATATCTTCCTCACCTCTGGAATTACCAGCCTCCTCCGTATCCAGACTGGGTTTCCTCCAGGTCCATGCACTCCAACAGCTCCTCACTGTGAGAGTTTGGCTCTTCCTGTTCCATGGGTTCCAAGTCTTCTACCACATGGTTAGCCCAGCCCTTTGTTTCATCCTCAATGGCCCAAAGTGACCTCATTCCCTATTCCTTGGACCAAATGTTCCTCTGAGTGACAGCTCTAGGTCTGGGGATACTGGGCTTCCTCAATATATATGTACTAGTGTTAAAGCCCGTTACATTAACGGGTGCTAGAAAGCAGCCCCATTTCCCTCTCCCCCTCCAGTTCCTCCCTGACTGTCTCTCCTTGGCCCCCTTCTGTCTCCCCTCCCCCAAGCAAAGCTGTCTGCCTCTCAACACACCCCTCCCCCAAAGCAGCCTCCTTTCCCTCTCCCCCTCCAGTTCCTCCCTGACTGTGTCTCTGTGGCCCCCCTTCTGTCTTACCCCCCCCAAGCAAAGCTGTCTGCCTCTCAGCACACCCCTACCCCAAAGCAGCCTCCTTTCCCTCTCCCCATCCCCCTCCTTTGAGAATTTTTACCTGCATGGAACACCTGCAGCACCAGCACCATACCCTCCAGCCGTTCCTCTAAGCGAAACTGCCACCACCGCTGAAACTCCTTCACGCACCGCCCGCCTAGACACTGTTGAGGCTGCTGTGCACCGTCCCTGTGGTCTGGCCAGCTCCCTTAGTCCCTTGCCGCCCCCACCCCCTTCCCTTCCCACGGTCCCGACAAACATGCAGACTCCAGCAGCGGCCGCATCACTCTAAACATGCTGCTTCGCGGCCTTCTACTGCCCTGATTTGCTCTGCCATGTCTGGATCAGCGGCAAGGGAACCAAAATAATGCTTAAGTTGATGGAAAGCGAAGCAATGCCCCATCTCGCCAGCCCTCTCTGGAAAAACTCTTGATAAGAAGGGAAAGCACCACCAGGGCGAACGATGTGCTACAGAAAAGTAATCCCCAAGGCCTCCCATTAAGAAAAAGCACTACTGCTGAGTTCTGGGGGAAACTCCACATTCCCAAGAATCGTCAAAAGATCAGTGACTTGAGGATTGCCACAAAGGCGGAAAATCACCGTCCGCCACACATCCCGCAGAGGTCGAACCACCCAGCTAGAATGAAGATGAGCAGGAAGGAGATGAAGTGGGGCCTGTAACAAAGAGGCAAAATGATAAGGTGCAAAGTATGCCCACTTATAACGAGTTTGGCCATATTCCTGTGTTGAACGCAACCAATCACAAAGATGTCGCAAAAGACAAGCATCATTATAGGACCAAAGATCAGGTAAGCCAAGGCCCCCTACCTGCCAGGACCCAAATAAATGGACAAGAGGCAGCTTAGCCTTCCTACCTACCCAACAAAACCTACGAAGATAATTATTCAACAAGCGAATGTCTTTCTTCCTAATTCTCAGGGGAAGCACCTGAAGAAGAAACAGCCATTGAGGAAACAGAGACATCTTATAGAGGTTGATACACCCAACCAAGGAAATAGGAAGGGAAGTCCATGCCTCCAGTCTATGCTGCGTAATATCGAGGAGGCGGGGGATGTTACTAACATAAAGATCAGCAATCTGACGGGGAAGCATAATCCTGAAATACCGAGAGGAAAAGTTGGGCCCCACTCATGACGCAACTCAGCCAAGAGAGCCATGGTTTCAGATTTGTCGAGATTCAATTTAAAGCTGGCGAAATCTCCATATTTCCGGATAAGGTTGAGCAGGATTGGCAAAGATGTTGTAGGCTTCAATAGATGAACTAACAAATCATCTGCAAAAGCAGCCACTTTAAATTTGTGATCCCCCATCCGAACCCTCAAAACCTCCGGATTGCCAATGATATCTCTCAAAAGAGGGTCAAGGTTCAAGACAAACAGCAGGGGGGAAGAGGGCACCCCTGCCTAGTACCCCAACAGATAGGGAACGAATCAGAAAGACAGTCATTTATCCAGAGTTGAGCACGAGGAGTATGGTATAGAGTTCGGATGCCCTGTACAAAAGCGCCCTGGAATCCATATGCTTGAATCACCACATAAAGAAAGTTCCAGCAGACACGGTCGAAGGCCTTCTTCATGTCAAAACTAATGACCAAAAAAGGCCTCCGAGCCCAAGCCAAGCTTCCATGGCCACTATGATCTGCCGCATATTGCGTATAATATATCTGCCCTTTACAAAGCCCACTTGCGAATCATGATGAAAAGCTGGTCCAACTAGAAGTAAGCAAAGAGGATGTTCTCAGACAGATAGAGACTGAAGAGCGACAAATCACCAGGTCCGGATGGCATCCACCCAAGGGTATTAAAGGAACTGAGAAACGAAATAGTGGAAATACTACGCCAAATTTGTAACTTATCCTTGAAAACTGGGGAGATCCCAGAGGACTGGAAAATAGCCAATGTCACGCCCATCTTTAAGAAGGGATCAAGGGGTGACCCGGGAAACTACAGGCCGGTGAGCTTGACCTCGGTTCCGGGAAAGATGATGGAAGCACTGGTCAAGGACACAATCTACGAACACATAGAAAACAATGGACAACTGAAGGCGAGCCAGCACGGCTTCTGCAAGGGAAGGTCATGCCTCACGAACTTACTGTATTTCTTTGAAGGAATAAACAGCCAGGTGGATAAAGGGGAATCCACAGACATCATTTACCTTGACTTCCAAAAGGCCTTTGACAAGGTACCTCACGAAAGACTGCTTAGGAAGCTGTGGAGCCACGGGGTGCAGGGGGATGTCCACCGATGGATCAAACAGTGGCTGGCAGGCAGGAAACAGAGGGTTGGAGTAAAGGGCCATTACTCAGACTTGCAATGGGTCAAGAGCGAAGTTCCACAGGGGTCGGTGCTGGGACCGCTCCTGTTGAATATATTTATCAATGACCTGGAGACGGGGACGAAATGTGAGGTTATTAAATTTGCTGATGACACCAAACTCTGCAGCAGGGTTAGAAACACGGAAGACTGCGAAGACCTGCAAAGAGACCTAACGAGACTGTGGCAAAAAAGTGGGCAAAAAAGTGGCAGATGAGTTTTAACATAGAGAAATGCAAGGTCATGCATGTAGGGAAAAAGAACCCGATGTTCAGCTACAAAATGGGAGGATCACTGCTAGGGGTGAGCAACCTTGAAAGAGACCTGGGGGTGATGGTGGACACAACATTGAAAGCATCAGCACAATGTGCGACAGCCTCAAAGAAAGCGAACAGAATGTTGGGTATCATTGAAAAGGGTGTCACGACCAGGACGAAGGAAGTCATCATGCCGCTATATCGTGCAATGGTGCGCCCACATCTGGAGTACTGTGTCCAGTACTGGTCGCCGTACTTCAAGAAGGACATGGCAGTACTTGAGGGGGTCCAGAGGAGAGTAACTAAACTGGTAAATGGTATGGAAAACTTTTCATACGCTGACAGGTTGAAATGCTGGGGCTGTTCTCCCTGGAAAAGTGGACATTTAGAGGAGACATGATAGAAACCTTCAAAATCCTGAGGGGCATAGAGAAGGTGGACAGGGACAGATTCTTCAGACTGTGGGGAACCACAAGTACAAGGGGTCACTCGGAGAAATTGAGAGGTGTCACAATCCGTCCCCTGTGGCTCCGCTCATCCCAGAGCTGCCGGTGACTAAACCCTATCCGGTCATACAGCGAGCTAACCACGGGGATAGGATTGTGACCAGTCCCAGGGAAAAATGTGTATTCCCCTTTAACTTGAATCAGTCTGAACTGCAGGGAGTAGAGGAAGGGGAGCAGAACAGCTCAGAAGAGCCCCAGAGGAACCTTCCTCCCTCTGTTCACTCCCAGCTGAAACCCATAATGAGAAAACCAAGACAAGCTAGGCAAACAGTGCAGGTAACTCCTCCCCCTCAGAGAGCAGGGTGTGTTCGGTTGAACAATATAGAGGCTGCTCTGAGGAGAGGAAAGTTAGTTGGCCCTGAGCCAGCTCAGGGAAGGGTCTCTCCTGATTATGTTCCTGACTGTGAGGATGTGATAATGCAGGAAGCTGACACTGACCCTGTTGCCAACCAGCCAGCTCTGCCTGAACCCATGGATTGGGGAGAAAACCTTGGACTGCCTGAAGACATGCTCCTGGAGTGAGGATAAGTGGCAGGTCTGGAGGTTTGTGCAGGCAGGAGCTTTTCTCTGTTGATAAGAGTATTGTTGTGCAGTAGTGCTGTGTGTGTGAAACTGCATAGACTTGTGCTAAAAAAAAAAAAAAACGTTTTTTTTTAGTTAATTCAATTGGCCTGAATTGGGGACTCATGTATGTGAATGTGAGGGAAGTAAATGTTGTTACTTTGGGGAGAATTCACTTAAGATCCAGGTCGGGATAGTGGGGCCATTATTGGCATTCTGAAGTATCAGAAAAGTAATAAGTGAATTCCTTTACTCCCCTCCCCCACCAACAGCTTCTCTGTTGGTTACAGCCAAGCTTTAAGACTTGCTGAGCTTGGAGGCCCAGAACTTGAGTGAGAGGGAAAAAGGTTCCTTTACCTTCTTAGGATAAAGACAACCCCTCTAGAGTTCTGTTAGTAATTGCATTATTGAACTGTTACTTACCTGAATTGCCTGATTGAAGGTAGCAGTGGTAAACCCATTCCGGTGGGTCCACTCCATACTTTATTTTTTGATATTTGGATAAAGCATTCTATTTGGACTTTGTTTTTGCTTTGAATGCTTAAGGGAGACGTTGCTCCCATCATCGCTTCACTGAATAAAGTGACTGTGAACAAGTAAAGCTGATTTGTTTTATTTTTATATTGGATTTCTGACAAGTAAGGATATACCAGCAGGACTTCCTTCCTTCATCGGAAGCACGCCGGAGTTGCGCTCGGGTGAGCAGAGACCGGGTTCCGGAAAATACAGGTACCGGCTCTGTCACATATGGTATCAGGAGTGGGATAGAGCGCCTCCTGTTGGACACTAGTGGAACTTTTGGAAAAAAAAAAAAATTTTGTTTATGGTTGAAAAAAAAAAAAGTTTTGGACTTTGGAGCTAATTTGTTGTTTTAGCTTATTATTTTAGTTTGTTGTGTGTGTTCCTGTCCTGGAATGCCTGCTTCCTGAGTCTTCTGCCGGAAGTGCCGAAGAAGCTCGTGACCAGAGGGATCATGGTTAGCCCACGGTGAACCGGTGTCGGAAGAGGACCAAGGGGAGCTGGAAGCTAAGATAAGAGGACAGAAACGCAGCTATACGACTGGGGGCCAAGGAGGCCTACAAACAAAAGGCAAAGACTCACCTTACGCTCTGGTAAGAGGCTTGACCAGGGGGGTGAGGGAGTTTGACTACCCTTATATAGTGGTACCGCACTTGGGTTGGTCTCTCTCTTTGTTTCTTGTAGGTTACCCGGCACGATGGACCAGCAACAGCTGATAGCGTTCCTGACGCCGGAGCGACAGAAGCAAAGCGAGGACTTACAAGCAGTGTTAAAAACCAACCAAGAGTTATGGTATCGGTCCCAGGAGCTATCTCGGCGGCAACACGACGAGATGGTGCTGGCGATGGGGGAGCAAACGCAAGTACTGTCTAGAATTTTGCAGAACCCATCGACATCTGCAGGCAATGAGCCTGGACTTAGTAATCTACCGCAACCCTCAGGAGCAGCTAACCCTCTAGCCACGCTGAATCTGTGCAAGATCACACCAGCGGATGCTCCGGATGAGTTCCTATCCGCATTCGAGAGGGTAGCTACTGCTGCTGGTTGGCCTCAGGGTCAGTGGGCTGTAAGGCTACTCCCATGCCTTGCAGGAGAAACCCTGTCTGCCTATCAGACACTAGCCCCTGAGGTAGCTAACAATTACCAAATGGTGAAAACACATATCCTAGAGTACTTAGGCTACACCCAGGAACATTACCGTCAGCGGTTTAGAGCAACCCTTATGCAGGATAAGGAAAGGCCTAAGGCACTTGCTCAAAAACTGTCTAAACTGGCTGAGCGGTGGCTTAGTCCATGGCTTGGGGATGACCGGGCTATTGTATTGGAGTTGATCAGGGAGCAATTTCTGCAATCCGCTCCAAAGAATTTGAGGGGCTGGGTGCAGAAACAGGGCTGCAAAACCCTAGCCCAGACCTTAGAGGTGGCAGAAGCCTATTTGGACGCTCAAGGCGCCTATGAGGAGGAAAAGACAACCACCCTACTAGGCCTGGGAAAAGCTAAGGGCAGCCGAGGTCAGGACCCGCCTAGGAAAACTACAGGGTGTCCTAGGGCGAAGGAGCCTGTCCCTGAGAAACCCCCGAGGTGTTATCGTTGTGGGAAAATAGGGCATACCCAGAAGTTCTGCAACTCTAAAAGAGAGCTGATGGTAACTCAAGGAATACATACCCAGGTTCCGGAAGCTTATAGAGTTACAGTCTCAGTTGCAGGGAGAATGGTGGCTGCTCTGGTAGACACAGGAGCGGATCAATCCATGATGTCTACCCCATGTTATAGGAAATTGTTTCCCTCCGAAGCCGAGCATAAGGGGGGAGAATCGGTGGTTATTAAGTGCGTACATTGAGACAGGGTAAGGTATCCTCTTCGTACCACGACCATATTGAATAAGGATAGGGTAGACCGGGTCAAGATAGCCATAGTACCCGGCGCACCCTACGACCTCATATTGGGTCGGGATTGGAAGGGTTTAGAGGAGTATCTCAAACCTAAACAAGGCCTAGTGAGCACTCGATCCCAGGGACCCCTTACTTCAGCCGGAGAGGAGGAACTGGGGAAGATTTTTCCCTTTAGTGGGGAGGTAATAGGGGAAGCAACCCAGAGGCCGAATCGAAGCTCTAGGGCACAGAACCGCAGACAAAGGCAACAACGGAGCCAGGCTCTGAAACAGGCTAGCACAGGCAAGGATATTCCCTGGTTACCCAAGGAGGTGACACAGGTATTTCCCACCTTCGCAGCAGAGCAGAAAGCGGATGCCTCTCTGGCAGAGTTCTGGAAACAAGCTTCCCAAACCCCTAGGTCCCCAGTGGGCTTTAAGGTGAAACAAGGGTTACTGTACAGACTCACATTGGGGAAGGACTCCAATTGCAACAAGGAACAGCTAGTAATTCCTCAGGGTTTCCGGAGGATAATAGTGGAGACCGCTCACGATCATCCGCTTTCTGGTCACAAAGGGACTGAGTCAACGGAAACTCAGGTCTCCCAAAGATTTTTTTGGCCAGGCCTCGGTCAGGATGTAGCAAGTTTTTGCAAATCTTGTCCCACATGTCAAAAATTCTCATTGAATAGACCAGCTAAGGCCCCGTTAATACCTATACCCAGAGTAGGAGAACCTTGGGCCCGGGTGGCTATGGATATTGTGGGTCCATTAGAGAAGACTCCAAGGGGATATAGCTACATTTTGGTGGTGATGGACGTGGCCACTCGTTATCCCTGGGCCTTCCCGTTACGGAAAACAACGTCCTCGATACTTATGAGGGAATTAATGAACCTTTTTTGTACGATGGGGTTCCCTCGGGAGGTCTTAACCGACCAAGGAAGTAATTTCCTGTCAAAAGAAATGGAGAAGTTTTGGCAAGGGTTCGGGATCCGCCACCTTAGAACGGCTGCTTATCATCCCCAGGCTAACGGGATGGTGGAAAGGTTCAATCAAACCTTAAAGCAGATGATTAAAAAAGTGGTGGGCTCGGAAAAGCGAGATTGGGATCTTTTTCTGCCATTGGTTTTGTTTGCAGCGCGTGAGAGAGTGCAGGATTCCTTGGGGGTAAGCCCTTTTGAGATGATGTTTGGGAGGGTCCCTAGGGGAATACTGGATGTGGTTAAGGACCAGTGGGGCTCACAGGAAAGCGAGGATATGAATGTAGTGTCCTACTTAGCCCAACTAAGGAAAAGATTAGAGCAGGTGGCCCAGGTGGGCAAACAGAATTTGGAGTGGTGTCAAGAAAAACAAAAAAAGTATTATGATAGGGGGACTCGGGTTCGCCACTTGGAAATAGGAGATAAGGTCCTGGTTCTGATACCCACAGACCCTCATAAGTTCCTAGCAGAGTGGAAGGGGCCCTCCACGGTGATAGAGAGAGTGAATGAAGTGGACTATAAAGTCAGGGATAAGGCAAACCGCGTTCAGACTTTCCACATAAATCTCTTGAAGCCCTGGAGGGATAGGGAAACGTTAACTATGATGGCAGAACAGAAATCCGATGACGACCTGGGCCCACAAATAGCGGATATGGCCCAAACTGAAGGGGTCAATATTGGGACTGAATTGTCCACCAGTCAAGCCAGACAGCTGGAGACTTTGGTACAGGCTTTTGGGGATGTATTCTCACCCATCCCGGGGCGGACCGAAGTAGTCACCCATGAGATAGTCACTACTCCAGGGAAGGTAATCCGGGTGAAGCCTTATAGACTCACAGAGGGAAAGAAAGAACTGGTTCACAAGCTGGTGGAGGAGATGCTAACACTGGGGGTGATCGAACCATCTCAAAGTCCTTGGAGCAGCCCGATTGTTATTGTTCCAAAGGCTGATGGCACACCCAGATTTTGCATCGACTTCCGTCAGTTAAACGAGGTCTCGCAATTTGATGCCTTCCCCATGCCCCGGGTGGACGACCTTTTGGACCGATTGGGTCAGGCCCAATTTCTCTCCACGTTAGACCTAACGAAAGGGTATTGGCAAATCCCGCTATCCCCATCGGCCAGACCAAAGACAGCCTTTAGCACACCCCACGGGCTGTACCAATTCAGGCGCATGCCCTTCGGCCTTCATGGGGCAGCTGCGACTTGCCAAAGAGGAATCACGGAGGTCCTAAGGGGGCATCATAGCTACGCAGAGGCGTACCTCGACGACATCGTGATTTTCTCTAAGGATTGGGACCAACATCTGGTACATGTGCAAGCGATACTGGAGTCCCTAAGAAAGGCAGGGTTTACAATCAACCCAAAAAAATGCTATCTAGGGCAAAAGGAAGTGAAATACCTAGGGTATGTAGTAGGCAGAGGGCAAATTAGACCTTTAGTGGACAAGGTACACTGTATCAAGGAATACCCCATCCCTAGCTCAAAAAAACAGTTGAGGGGGTTTTTGGGACTCCTAGGGTACTACCGCAGGTTTATTCCAGCATTCTCCACCAAGGCCGCAGTCCTCACGGACATGCTAAAAAAAAATAGTCCGGACACCTTGCGTTGGAAGGATGAGGGAAGGAAGGCCTTAACAGAATTAAAGGAAGCTTTGTGCACTAACCCAGTGCTCATAGCAATCGACTTTAAGAAACCATTAATTTTACAAACTGATGCGTCTGGAACGGGGCTGGGGGCGATATTAAGCCAAGAAGTTCAAGGGGTAGAACATCCAGTCCTCTTCCTCAGCCGCAAGTTACATCCTAATGAGAGGAGTTATGCAACGGTGGAGTTGGAATGTCTGGCAGCCAAATGGGCTATGCAAACCCTTGAACACTACTTGCAGGAAAGAGAATTTACCTTAGTAACCGACCATGCAGCCCTGAAGTGGCTGAACACTATGCGAAATAACAACGCAAGGCTGACACGGTGGTACTTGGCTCTGCAAACGTTTAGGTTCAAGGTTTTGCATCGCCCTGGCAAGTTAAGTGTGAATGTTGACACTCTGTCTCGAATGCAAGAGGATAGTGAGTTGCCCCTGGAAAATAGGGACAATCAATCCTTAAGGGGGAGGGTATGTCACAATCCGTCCCCTGTGGCTCCGCTCATCCCAGAGCTGCCGGTGACTAAACCCTATCCGGTCATACAGCGAGCTAACCACGGGGATAGGATTGTGACCAGTCCCAGGGAAAAATGTGTATTCCCCTTTAACTTGAATCAGTCTGAACTGCAGGGAGTAGAGGAAGGGGAGCAGAACAGCTCAGAAGAGCCCCAGAGGAACCTCCCTCCCTCTGTTCACTCCCAGCTGAAACCCATAATGAGAAAACCAAGACAAGCTAGGCAAACAGTGCAGGTAACTCCTCCCCCTCAGAGAGCAGGGTGTGTTCGGTTGAACAATATAGAGGCTGCTCTGAGGAGAGGAAAGTTAGTTGGCCCTGAGCCAGCTCAGGGAAGGGTCTCTCCTGATTATGTTCCTGACTGTGAGGATGTGATAATGCAGGAAGCTGACACTGACCCTGTTGCCAACCAGCCAGCTCTGCCTGAACCCATGGATTGGGGAGAAAACCTTGGACTGCCTGAAGACATGCTCCTGGAGTGAGGATAAGTGGCAGGTCTGGAGGTTTGTGCAGGCAGGAGCTTTTCTCTGTTGATAAGAGTATTGTTGTGCAGTAGTGCTGTGTGTGTGAAACTGCATAGACTTGTGCTAAAAAAAAAAAAAACGTTTTTTTTTAGTTAATTCAATTGGCCTGAATTGGGGACTCATGTATGTGAATGTGAGGGAAGTAAATGTTGTTACTTTGGGGAGAATTCACTTAAGATCCAGGTCGGGATAGTGGGGCCATTATTGGCATTCTGAAGTATCAGAAAAGTAATAAGTGAATTCCTTTACTCCCCTCCCCCACCAACAGCTTCTCTGTTGGTTACAGCCAAGCTTTAAGACTTGCTGAGCTTGGAGGCCCAGAACTTGAGTGAGAGGGAAAAAGGTTCCTTTACCTTCTTAGGATAAAGACAACCCCTCTAGAGTTCTGTTAGTAATTGCATTATTGAACTGTTACTTACCTGAATTGCCTGATTGAAGGTAGCAGTGGTAAACCCATTCCGGTGGGTCCACTCCATACTTTATTTTTTGATATTTGGATAAAGCATTCTATTTGGACTTTGTTTTTGCTTTGAATGCTTAAGGGAGACGTTGCTCCCATCATCGCTTCACTGAATAAAGTGACTGTGAACAAGTAAAGCTGATTTGTTTTATTTTTATATTGGATTTCTGACAAGTAAGGATATACCAGCAGGACTTCCTTCCTTCATCGGAAGCACGCCGGAGTTGCGCTCGGGTGAGCAGAGACCGGGTTCCGGAAAATACAGGTACCGGCTCTGTCACAGAGGTGACAGGTTTAGAACAAATGCTAGGAAGTTCTTTTTACCCAGAGGGTGGTGGACACATGGAACGTGCTTCTAGAGGTTGTGATAGGCCAGAGCACACTACAGGGTTTCAAGGAAGGTTTAGATAGGTTCCTAAAGGATGAGGGGATTGAGGGTTACAGATAGATGTAGAGGTAGGTTATAGAAATGGTCAGGAACCACTTCACAGGTCACAGACCTGATGGGCCGCCACGGGAGCGGACCGCTGGGCGCGATGGACCTCTGGTCTGACCCAGTGGTGGCAACTTCTTATGTTCTTATGTTCTTAAGTCAAGAAGCACCCTCGACAATCTATTGGCTAGGACCTTTGCCAAGAGTTTAGTTTCAAAATTAAGGAGAGAGATAGGTCAATAAGAACTTGCTAACAGCGGATCCTTCCCTGGTTTCAAGAGCACCACAATATGGTCCTCCTGGAGACTACTAGGCAAGGTCTGCTGCTCAATACAGTGGTTAAATATGTGAACCAATGGCACAGTAATTTATGTACGAAGAAGTTTATAGAATTCTGCCTGATATCCATCAGGTCCTGGTGCCTTCATGAGCACACTTTGGGCAATCGCTCTGTCAATCTCCTCTTCCATACAGGGAAGTTAAGCCGAGCAATAGCGAGAGGTGAGACCTGTGGAAGCGTCATCATCTGCAGATATAAAGAACTCTCCAAACCCGGCTCCCCCTGAGCATCATAGAGGTGGTGATAGCTCAAAAAATAGCCATGATGCTGGCAGTGTCCGTATGTTTCTGGCCCTGATCATTCCGCAACCGCAGAATAGGTTTACAACCTTCCGCAAGTACCACCAAACGGGCTAACATTCTGCCACCCTTATCCCCATGTCGGTAAAATTTATATTTATAATAAAGGAGCGATTTGCGTGCCTGCTGATGTAACAGTGCATCAAGTGCTGTTTGGGTCTGAAGCAAGAGTTCTGTAGCCAGAGCAGTGGGCAAGGCACCAAACTGTTGTCAAAGTTTATACAAAATGGTCTCTAAGTGGAGAATTTCATGATCTCTAGCATTTTCTTGTGATTGGAGTAACTAATAATAAGTCCTCGAAGGACTGCCTTCGCAGCTTCCCAAAATAAGATTGGATCAGGCAGATGGGCAGCATTCTCGAAGGTATAAGACTTCCAACAAGACAATAACAAATCATAAAATCTAGGATCATGTTAGAGATCCAAAGGAAATCTCCATACAGCATCTCCAATCTCTCACGGAGGCCATCCCATTCAGTCCATAGCATAGCGTGATCGGAAATCTCTCCCAGCCCTATCTGGGGTCATCGAATGCAGTACAAGGATGTAATCAATCTGAGATTGGGTAGCATGGGCACAAGAGGTGCGTATAATCAAAGTGATCTTCTAAATACAGTTCAGGGATTTTATTTTGTGATTCATCAAATAAACAGGACACATCCATACAAGCATATTGAATTTAAAACTTATTCATTTCCTGGCTAAAGAAGCAATGTTATTAGCTAATGTCAGCACATGAAAATCACAGCTTTAGGTTTCTTACTCCAAATAACACTTTCTTTCTCACTAAACATTGCTTCAATCACCTCATTCTTCAAAGCAAAAAAAAGCCCATAACTTCATTTGTCAAAGCTTAAAAAACAGAATAAAACATAACAGACCTGAATGTGGCTTCTAGTTCATTGCAAAAGGAGGTGTGCAGCTGCACAATGCTGACCTCATTTTGAGATCATCAAGATGCACCTACAAGGTACAATGCCACCATTAAAAGATGGGCTAGGAGTTGAACTCACAACCTCTACAAGATAAGCACAGAACTTTTTACTCATTGAGCAATACCACCTTCTACTCCAGTTTCTCTGACTCCCCTGTCATATCATAGCTTAATGATCTACTAAGGTATCATCTCCTTAGCTATCATATCACAGTTAGCTGAGACAAAAGACTGTTAGCTCAATGGCTTATAGCACTGCTGTCATTGTCCCAAAAGCCAGAATCTCAGGTATGGTTGAATAAATATGACATGGAGTCAAATCCTGCTGTTTATATCAATTGCAAACTCCTCTTTTGGAATTTTTTGCTTCTAGTATTGCTAATGTTGTGTTGTCTGAGATTAAAATTAGATTTGATTGGTCTGTAGCTTGTAATTTTTATTAAAATGAGTATTGTGTCAGCTGGATTACACCAGGCTTACACGCTAACCTTCATTCAAACTGCTGTGCTAGACAATGAGCCATAAAATAGAAACATAGAAACAGAGAAACATAGAAGATGACGGCAGAAAAGGGCTACAGCCCATCAAGTCTGCCCACTCTGCTTACCCACCCCCTGTCTATGCCCTAATGACCCAATTTCCTTATCTTGACCCTCGTAGGGATCCCACATGGGTATCCCATTTATTCTTAAAGTCTGGCACGCTGTCAGCCTCGATCACCTGCACTGGAAGCTTGTTCCAATGATCAACCACTCTCTCTGTGAAGAAATACTTTCTGGTGTCGCCATGAAATTTTCCGCCCCTGAGTTTGGCGGGTGCCCTCTTGTGGCCGAGGGTCCCTTGAGAAAGAAAATATCATCTTCCACTTCGACACGTCCCATGAGGTACTTAAATGTTTCGATCATGTCTCCCCTCTCCCTACGTTCCTCAAAAGTGTAGAGCTGCAATTTGTTCAGTCTCTCTTCGTACGAGAGACCCTTGAGCCCCGAGATCATCCTGGTGGCCGTCCGCTGAACCGATTCAATTTTGTGCACATCTTTACTGTAATGTGGCCTTCAGAATTGCACACAGTACTCCAGATGAGGTCTCACCATGGCCCTGTACAACGGCATTATGACTTCAGGCTTTCGGCTGATGAAACTTCTATTGATACAACCCAATATCTCCCTTGCCTTAGATGAAGCCTTCTCCACTTGATTGGCAGTTTTCATGTCTGCACTAATGATTACTCCTAAATCTCGTTCTGCTGAAGTCCTAGTTAAAGTATCTCCGTTCAAGAAGTACATCTTGCATGGATTTCCGCTTCCGAGGTGCATGACCTTACATTTCTTAGCATTGAAGCCTAGCTGCCAGGTTGAGGACCAACTTTCCAATGTAAGCAGGTCCTGCGCCATATAATTCTGTAAACTGCATTCACTTACTATATTACATAGTTTGGCGTCATCGGCGAATAGTGTTATTTTACCTTGAAGCACTTGAGTCAGATCCCCTATGAATATGTTGAAAAGGAGTGGACCTAGGACCGAGCCCTGCGGCACTCCACTGGTCACCTCCGATGTTTTAGAGAGGGTACCATTAACCACCACCCTCTGAAGTCTGCCACTCAGCCAATCATTGACCCATGCAGTTAGTGTCTCTCCTAACCCCATCGATTCCATCTTGCTTAGCAGCCTGCGGTGTGGGACACTGTCAAAAGCTTTACTGAAGTCCAGGTATACGGCGTCCAAAGACTCTCCCAAGTCTAACTTTCTTGTTACCCAGTCAAAGAAGCTGATGAGATTGGATTGGCAGGACCTACCCTTGGTGAATCCATGCTGACTGGGATCCCGAAGATTCCCTTCATTCAAGATCGTATCCAATTTGCTTTTAATTAGTGTTTCCATGAGTTTGCACACTATTGATGTGAGACTCACCAGTCTATAATTCGCAGCCTCTGCCCTGCAACCCTTTTTATGCAGAGGAATGACATTAGCTAATTTCCAGTCCAGGGGAACTTTCCCCTTACTTAGGGAGAGATTGAATAGCTCAGCCAACGGTTTCGCCAGGACATCGCTCAATTCTCTGAGCACTCTTGGGTGCAAATTGTCTGGTCCCATGGCTTTGTTCACCTTGAGTCTTGCCAGTTCACTGTAAACTTCACCTGGTGTGAACTCAAAATTCTGAAACGGGTCTTCTGTGCTTTGTGTTGCCTTCAACTGCGGACCGTGTCCCGGTGCCTCACAGGTGAAGACTGAGCAGAAGTATTCATTCAGTAGTTCGGCTTTATCGGAATCTGCTTCCACGTAACTTCCGTCCGGCCTTCTAAGGTGTACTATCCCGCCTGTGTTCCTTTTTCTGTCACTAATATACCTGAAGAAGGATTTGTCCCCCTTTGTAATGTTTTTTGCCAGAATTTCTTCCACTCGAAGTTTTGCCTCCCTAACTGCCATTTTGACCGCTATAGACCTGGTCCTATATTCTACCTTTGCCTCTCTTTTCTCCGTGCGCTTGTAGGAGAGAAACGCTTTTTTCTTCTCCTTAATGAGGTGCGAGATCTCCGCGGTGAACCATTGCGGTTTATTGTTTCTTTGTCATTTATTTACTGATTTTATGAAGCGGCTAGTTGCTTCATGTATGGTTGGTTTCAGTATGGTATGGTTAACCACTTAGCTTCTATATCATTGGTCTCCGCTTGGTCCTGCAGCGTCTGATGGATGAAATCTCCCATGCGTGCGAAGTCTGTGCCCTGGAAATTGAGTACCTTTGTTTTCGTGTTTGATCTAGGGAAGCCTTTCCTAAGGTTGAACCATACTATGTTGTGGTCGCTGGAGGCTAGCGTATCTCCTACTGAGACCTCTGAGACGCTTTCCCCGTTGGTGAGTAGCAGGTCGAGGATCGCCTGGGCCCTAGTGGGCTCAGTTACCATTTGTTTGAGACGTGCTCCCTTTATGGAGGTTAAGAGCCTCCTGCTACCGCTGGTTGTCGCTGAAAATGAGTTCCAGTCTGCATCAGGCATATTGAAGTCCCCTAGCAGTACAGCTTCTCCTTGTAGAGTGATATTCTCTATGTCTTCAATTAATTCTGCATCCATGTCTTCCAGTTGTCTTGGGGGTCTGTATACCATACCTAGATACAGGCATTTTTCTCTGCCTCTTGCCAGGTTTACCCAGAGGGACTCCCCGGTGTACTTGACATCTGTGATCCTGGTGGTTTTGATGTCCTCTTTAATGTATAGAGCAACCCCCCCTCCTAACCTGCCCTCTCTGTCCTGACGAAGTAGATTGTAGCCCGGTATAGCCATATCCCATCCATGTGAGTCCGTGAACCAAGTTTCAGATATTGCCACCACATCTAGGTCGGCATTCCTTATTTCAGCCTCCAATTCTAGAATTTTGTTACCTAAACTGTGTGCATTGACATACATGGCCCTCCATATCTTGTGTTTGCTAAGTCCCTGTGAGGCGTATCCTACCCGAGTCGGTGTGACTCCTAAAGAACTGTTTGCAATGTGGGTACTTACCTTGGACATGGAAGCGGAGTTTCGACTCATCTCATCAGGATAATTCCTTTCTGCACTAATATGTGAATGGGTATCTTCCCCCGACTTACCTAATTTAAAGCCCTATGAAGCAGGCGGGCTAGTCGGTGTCCGAAGACGTTCTTACCCCTACTGGTCAGATGGAGTCTGTCTGGTCCCTGAAGTCCTTGTAGCGCTTCCCCATGGTTTAGGAATCCGAAGTTCATATCCAGGCACCATCCCTGTAGCCACTCGTTCGTCCTCAGGATACGTTCATCTCTGGCTCTTCCCTTGCCTCTAACTGGGAGGATCGATGAGAAAACCACCTGCGCTCCTGTCCGCTTCAGCCTCTCACCCAGTGCTCCAAAGTCTCTGGTGATGGTCTCCGGCGTGTTCCTGGCAGTGTCGTTGGTTTGATTATACTGTTCCGTATAGGCATCGTTATGGCTGTAGCTATGGCGTGCTTGCAGCTCCATAGCGGAGCGCCCAAAACACGCCTTAACGGCATCAGTTAAGCATATCTTAAGCTGTTAGGGTAGGAAACTTTTCCCTTTACTGAAAGAAGTTAAGGCACCATGTTGCACCTTGTTCATCCTCTCCAGATCTCATATAATGCCATTTTCTCAAATATGCTGTTTGCAGGCTGTGAGTCAGGAGAAATGCTAGCCCATGCCCCCCCCCCCCCCGAAACTTAGGCCAGCTACCCTGTTTGCCACCCACTAAGGGCCACCCCACTTGTCTCCTTTGTAACCTGGGCCTCATGGAACACTAGATAAGACAAAGGTCACTGTGACAAAGTAGTTGAAGTGGTGCTTATTAAGGAAACACTAATGGCCAGATGCTATTCAATGTATCTGAATAGGCCCTGGCCTTTCTATTGTAAATAAGCATAAGGTCAAAAATGGTTTAAGATTTTTATTGTAGAATGTCTAGGAAAGTAACATGCAAGTGTAACATCAGGCAAATGTAGTTCGATGAGATAGATGACAGGTATGCAGAGTAAGCCATGCCTAGGTCCAACTGTGGTTGAATTGTTAAGGTCCTGGTAGGAGAAGGCAGGCTGTAGAAAAAGGAAGATGGATTGAGACAAATTGGTGAGTTTTAGGCTCTCTTTTACAAAGGTGTGCTAAATCAACGCAAGCACTAACTGCTAACGCGTCCATAGGATAACAAGCACATGCTAACAGCGCCCTAAAGGGCAATGGGTTTAGCGAGTGGTAAATGTTAACGCCTGCATGTTATCCTATGGACACAGCAGTTAGCTCAAGCATTGATTTAGTGCACCTTTGTAAAAGAGAGCCTAAAACTCACCAATTTACTGTTCTATTAGAAAATCATCAAGAAGTACACCCTTGTGAAGGAAAAAAGTGTGAAACATGTTAGCATTGTGAAAATGTATTTAATTTATCACAAAAAGTATAGTTATTACAGTACAGATAGTAAGCAAAATTTGCAGTCAAGTAAAGGATATCTACCGTAAACAAACAAAGGTTACAATACATCATTCTCATCTATTCTTTCTGTTTTGGTATTTGAGCTGCTGCCAATAACTCTTTGTCCAAGTGCAAGCTGGTGTGCTGAACACAGTTTTAACAGACCTTCTCTGGCCTCTGAGAAAGGGGACCTGAAAATCAGGAGAAAAGGGGGGGAAATGTTAGAAATACATCTATGGAAAAAGTAAAAAGCAGAAGTTGTGGAAGAATATGTCACAGCACAGTCTGAAAATAACACCTAGAATGAACAGAAGCATAAACACTGTAGGACTCCTAAAAAGAATAAAGATGCCTAACAATTACCACCAAAACTGATTAGTTTTTTGAGCTACCTCTATATGACTCTAAAAAGAATTACCTTTAGCTCTATGAGTAAAAGTACTGCTTCCATCTTTCCAACATCATAGGTTCCACTCTCGAATACAGTTAACACATATTCATGTAATTTGTGTATCCATTTTCCTGGCACCAAGTTTCAAAAAGCATGGTGTTTTTTCAGCAAACACACCTGGAACCAATTTTTATCATCACTAATCCTCAGACCTGCTAATGGCCCTGTGGAATGGAAAGAGTTGTGGCAGATATCAGGGGGACAAAAAGTTAAAGGAGAATCACCATAAGCAATAACACAAAATGGGAGTCCAAAAAAAGAACTCAATTCTGCCTGAGCTTTTTTGTAATAAAGACACCTAAGTAACTAGCAATATATCATTCTCACCTGGATTTGGTATCTGAGCTGCTAGCAAGGAGTTCCTTGCATAGGTGCAGCATATTCACCTGAAAAGATTTAAAATGTTAGAAAGACATTAATTGCAAATTGCTATAGTTGCTAAAGGTCTGGTGAAATGGAGACAGTTGTAGCAGATATAGGAAAGAAAAAAAATAAAAGATAATCAGGAAGACAAGGTCTCAGAAATCAACATAAGCATAAGCAATAACACAGAATGAGAGTCCTAAAAGAGAAAACTCTGCTCTGATGGACCTTCTTATACTAAGCACATCTAAGTAGCATCTGACATCATAGGCACCATTAGGACTTCCTGTCAGAAACCTTCAAACTGATTGGGTGTGCTTTGAGTGTGGTTTGGCCAAACACACCTGTACTGACTTTTAATCATTTCCTTCACTTCTCAAAGCTTTGACAAGAAGCCATTTGTCATCTGCTTAGTCTGTAGAGGCTCCTGTTACCAAATTCTAAAAGCAATTCCCTCTGTAGCTCTATGCTTCAAAGCACAGCTTTTTATCTTCCAAATATCAGGGGTTCAAGTTTTGAGTATGGTTCGCAAAAATGTAATATTCATTTTTCTACCAGAAAACCTTCAAACTGTTTGGGCGTTCTTTGGTCATTCCTTTGCTTAAACATATTTGGGTTGAGCTTTAAAAGAATACATAGAAACATAGAAATAGAAGGCAGATAAGGGCCACGGTCCATCTAGTCTGCCCACCCTAATGACCCTCCCCTACCTTTCTCTGTGAAAAGATCCCACTGACGATCCCATTTGGCCTTAAAATCAGGCACGCTGCTGGCCTCAATCACCTGAAATGGAAGACTATTCCAGCAATCAACTACCCTTTCAGTGAAAAAGAATTTCCTGGTGTCACCGTGCAGTTTCCCGCCCCTGATTTTCCACAGATGCCCTCTTGTTGCCGTGGGACCCTTGAAAAAGAAGATATCTTCTTCCATCTCGATGCGGCCCATGAGATACTTAAATGTCTCGATCATGTCCCCCCTCTCTCTGCATTCCTCAAGTGAGTATAGCTGTAATTTATCTAGCCGTTCCTCGTACGGGAGATCCTTGAGTCCCGAGACCATCTGGGTGGCCATCCTCTGGACTGACTCGAGTCTCAGCACATCTTTGCGGTAATGTGGCCTCCAGAATTGTACACGGTATTCCAGATAGGGTCTCACCATGGATCTATACAATGGCATAATGACTTCAGGCTTACGGCTAACAAAACTCCTGCGTATGCAATCTATGATTTGTCTAGCCTTGGATGAAGCTTGCTCCACTTGATTGGCAGTATTCATGTCCCCACTGACGATCACCCCTAAGCCTCGTTCTGCTACAGTTCTTGTTAGGATCTCGCCATTAAGGGTGTAAATCTTGCAAGGATTTTGGCTGCCCAGGTGCATGACTGCATTTTTTGGCATTGAAGCTGAGTTGCCAGGTCCGAGACCAGCGCTCCAGTAGGAGTAGGTTGTGCATCATGTTGTCGGGCATTGAGTTTCCGTCTGTTGTGCTTATGCCCACTATATTGCATAGTTTGGCATCATCGGCGAATAATGTTATTTTACCTCGGAGCCCCTCTGCCAAGTCTCTTATAAAGATGTTGAATAGGATCGGGCCCAAGACCCACTGATCACCTCCGTTGTTTGGGAGGGGGTGCCGTTCACCACTACCCTCTGAAGCCTACCTCCAAGCCAATTCCCAATCCATTCCATCAATGTGTTGCCCAATCCTATAGAGCTCATCTTGCTCAGCAACCTGCGGTGTGGTACACTATCGAATGCTTTGCTGAAGTCCAGGTATACGATATCCAGGGACTCCCCAATATCCAGCTTCCCCGTCACACAGTCAAAGAAGCTGATCAGGTTGGATTGGCAGGATCTCCCCTTGGTAAATCCATGTTGACGGGGATCCCATAGATTCTCCTCGTTCAGGATCGTATCCAATTGGCGTTTGATTAGAGTTTCCATTAGTTTGCTCACTATTGATGTGAGACTCACTGGTCTGTAGTTCGCTGCCTCCATCCTGGATCCTTTTGTGTGGAGTGGAATGACATTAGCCGTCTTCCAGTCCAACGGGACTCTACCTGTACTAAGGGAGAGATTGAAGAGCGTGGATAGCGGTTCCACCAAGACATCACTCAACTCCCTGAGTACCCTGGGGTTTAGGTTGTCAGGCCCGATTGCCTTGTTAACCTTGAGCTTAGACAGCTCACAGTAGACCCTGCTGGGCTTAAACTCGAAATTACTAAACGGGTCTACTGAGCCATCCCTTGTCTGTAGCTGAGGGCCGAGTCCCGGCACCTCGCGAGTGAAGACTGAGCAGAAGTATTCATTTAACAGTTTGGCTTTATCCGAGTCCAGTTTCTACATAGTTTCCATCTGGTTTCCTAAGGCGTACTATCCCGCCTGTGTTTCTATTTCTGTCACTGATATACCTGAAGAAGGATTTATCTCCCTCTAGATGTTCTTCGCTAGAGACTCCTCCATGCGGAATTTGGCCTCCCTAACTGTTGTTTTGACGGCTCTTGACTTGGCCAGATAGTCTTCTCTAGAGTCCTGCTTCCCTGATTGTTTATAAGAGATGAATGCTTTTTTTTTTCTCTTTGATGAGGTCCGAGATCTCCGCAGAGAACCACTGTGGCTTATTGTTCCTTCGCCGTTTACTTACTGATTTTACATAGCGGATGGTTGCCTCCTGTATGATGGCTTTCAGAGTTAACCACATTTCTTCCACGTTATCGGTTTCTGCTTGGTTTTGCAGCACCTGATGAACGAAATCTCCCATGTCTTCGAAGTTTGTGTCCTTGAATTTGAGGACCTTGGTCAGTGTGGTAGAATTAGTGAAACCTTTCCCGAGATTGAACCATATCATGTTGTGGTCACTGGAGGCCAACGTGTCGCCCACTGAGACCTCTGTGACACTTTCTCCATTGGTAAGTATCAGGTCCAGTATTGCCTGATCTCTTGTTGGCTCCAACACCAGTTGCCTGAGTCTTGCTCCCTTCATAGAGTTTAATAGCCAACTGCTGTTGCCGGAAGCAGAGGAAAGTGTGTCCCAGTCCACATCAGGCATGTTGAAGTCGCCTAACAATACTGTGTCCCCATGTAAGGTGATATTTTCTATATCTCCGATTAATTCCATATCTAGGTCAACCTGTTGTCTTGGGGGTCTGTATATTACGCCAAGATACAGGCAGCAATTATCAGATATCTAAAGCAGCCTGTTCTCTAATCCTAAACCCCCTCTCCCACCCCAACACACACTCCTCAGGCATGAAACCACACCCCCAATTCTAAAGGCAAGCTGAATTTACCAATAGTAATGTCTCTAGGATACATCTCAAAACATGTACCTTCCTTCAACACCTGTCCAAACCCTCTGAAGTTTTAGTAAACTCTTATACCTGTTGCCCTGTGTGCATATTGCATACAAATAAATACATTTCTACCACAATGTCTTGTAGTTGAGAGCAAATGAATGTATCTGATGCACAATGTTGACTTCATTGTGAGATCTTCAAGATGCACCTAGATGACAGATTGACACCCAAAAATTGAACATGTTTTGGGGTATCCAAACATCATTTGCATTTGACCTTCAGAGGATGGGAGAAGTGCCATTAACTGTTGAGCCACAGCCACTTCCTTTGAGTTAGGGGTTTCTTACCATGAGAGCGTAGGATATCCTAGCCATGACAAGATCATAAAAAGTGTGCCTGAAAACTGCTGATGAAAAACTGCAAAGTCCACCATGTATACTCCTATGAGACCCAATAGGACGTTGTTAGGAAACTGTTAAAATGAGTGAATGTGAGAGTGGGATTTGAACTTGTGAGCGTGAGAATATGGATAAGGTACAACAAGGCACCTTAACATGGTGAGCCACATATGGCTTTTTTCTGTCAAGAGAGGTTTCCTAAAATGACAGCTTAGGATGTCCTAGCCATGTGAAGGTGAAAATATGCTTGCCTGCAAAGGGAAATGTGCTTATGAAAACTGGCAAAGTCCACCATCTAGACTCTCTTATGAGAGCTAATCAGAAGCTGTTAAAATTAGTGAAGGTGGGATTTGAACTGGTGAGCTGGAGAGGATAAAAAAAGGTGCATTAACAACTTGGTGAGCTAGAAATGTTTTCTTTGTGATGATTGTGATATCATTCCTAAGCAGATGATACATAGGTAGGTCAGTAAGCTTTGATTTGACAGGGTAGTGAGAACCGCCTGATTAGAAGATGATGTAGCTCAATGTGTTAAAATCCTGTGCTGATCTTGCAGAGATTATGAGTTCAACACCCAGTGCATCTTTTAAGTGAGGCATTCTACCTTGCAGGTTCACCTTGATGATCTCACAATGAGGTCAGCATTGTACAGATGCACACCTCCATTTGCAATGAAGGAAAATGCATGTTAAGGTCTGTATCTGGTTTTTCTATTTTTAAGCTTTGAGAAATGAAGTGATATTCTTTCTTTGCTTTCAAGAAAGAGCTGATTGTAGCACTGGTTGGTGAGAAAAAAGGGGTTCTTTTTAAGCAGGAAATCCAAAGGTGTGTGTTTTTCATGTGCTGTAATTAGCAAATCATATTGCTGTTTGTATGGAATATGTTTGTATTGATGTGCCCTATTGATATGATGGCTTATTAAATTTATTAGGAGGGAAAAAAAGAGGAAAAAACATATTCCTAACCTCTATGTAGAAAATATAATTTCGGAAGCCCAAAGCATGCCTAAGTTTCGCCCATAGAAAGTCGTGTTCAACCCAAGCAGAAACCACACTTAGACCAGCTTTTAATTCACCTACAATTTCCACGATGTATAGACGCACTCTGCCACCCAACTAGTGCCTACCTCGAGCCTACCCTAACCATGCCCAGGTTATGACCAGGTTACGTCCATGTCTACATACTTAGATGCGACTTTTCTTAACGCCTACAAATATAGAGACGTATCCAAAAATTTGTATCTATATTTTAAGCACGCCTAGCTAGCACCTACCTCCATCTAAGTCCCAATTAACTCTTGTTAAGACCATTAAATTGCTCATTAACTCTTGTTAAGACCCTTAAATTGCTCATTAACCATTTAAATTAGAAGCCTAAACAGTGGGTGCCACTTAGGCGCAATTAGGCACTCTTTGCAGAATCGAGGCCTTTGTGTAAGATGTCCACAAACCCAGTAGGAAAAATGTTCATTTTCAAAGCTGCCAAATGTTTTTTTTATTTTTGAAAATGAGCTACATACAAGTTTTTGTCCTTAGGACATCTACTTTTTTGCCCATTTTCAAAAATAAATTGTCCACTTGAAAAGTGTACAAAAGCAAGTTTGGTAGACGTACCCACTACCTTGTCTAATCACAGCAGAAGGAATCCTCATCAGCTGAACTGGTTTCGGGGATTACTGGCAATTTTGAGCCAACCAGGGCCTTTGGCCCCTCTCACTGCATCCCAAGATGCAATGGGAGGGGAAAGCCCCGTCATTTGCAGCATGCAGCCCTATAGGCAGGAGGGACTGAGCTTTCCTCATGCCGTTTTCTCATCTGAAGGTACAGGAGGGTCTGGGAATATGGGAAGGGGACCCAGGAATGTTGGGTGGATGTGGAGGAGGTGGAGATGTTAGGGGATGTCAGGGGAGGGCAAGGATATCAGGGGGATGTTGGGGATGTGGGGAGCTCGGGGAAGGTCCGGGAATGTCAGAGGGAAGGGTATAGGGCTCCGTGGCTCAGTTGATTCTGATATGGGGAATCCCCATCAGCTGAGCCACAAGGAATCCCCAAAACCAGTTCAGCTGATGAGGATTCCTCGGCCGTGATCAATGATGGGAAGTCTATGGATTTTTTTTGCTTTTTGGATTGTGGAAGAGATCGTGACCACTGGGGAGTTAGGGGGGATCATGTCTTAAACCCTTTAGTGGTCTTCTTGTCAGTTTGGGCAACTCAAACAGGTCTAACTGCCAGCATCTTAGTTTGCTGTAGGAAAGCTTTGATTATGGCTGGGTTATGTCCAGGTTGAAGCCCGCCCGATACCCACCTATAACACCTCCCAGCACACCCCTTTGCTCTCTAAATGCACAACAGCTTAGAAGTGCTGCGGCATATCCAGATAGTTGGTTTTGATTATTGACACTTGGACGTCCATGCTATTAGGACATCCAAGTGCCAACTTAGGCTGGTTTTTGGAAGTTTTAAAGTTTTATGAACCCCCATATTCTATAACATACACGTGTAACTTAGAGACCTGCTTATGTCCTGCACAGTACTGACCACATGTACTCCCTTTGCAGTTATGCGCTAATTCACTTATAATGCAGAGACTGGCTTATTCCTGAGTTTGGGTGCTTTTAGTCTTAAGGTTCATTAGCTGTATCATTTAGCATTAGCAAAATAAGCCTTAGGCATGTGCCTGAATATCAGAACTCTGTTTCTTTGGTGGTATTGAGATTTAAAACACAAGGGACTACAGTCAGTAAATGGCACCCAAATTTTGGCACCAAAACAATGAGTGCTAAGCACTATTTTATAAATGTCGCTCTGAGTTGGACGCTGTTTATAGAATAATGCTTAGCTATGGAATCCACACCCAGTTTTGGGAGAAGGATTCACAACTGAAACTAGTGCAAATCCTTGTACCTAAATTAGGCATGGATCCTGAAAATTCTGAAATGCCCCAACCTGTCCATGTCCCTCCCATGGTCACATCCCCTTTTCAGTTGTACACTAAAAATTTGCATGTGCATTTTTATAGAATATCACCTAGCAAGATGAATATGTAAATTCAAGTTGTTGCCATTTAGTGCAAATAATTGATATCATCCAATTATTGGTGCTAATTGGCTCATTACTCAATTAAATTACTCGCACAAATTGAGTGTGTGTCCAAATTTGTATGCACAATTTTGAATGCTATTTATAGAATTTGGAAGGAAGTATATGAGGGGCCTCTGAAAAGTCCTCAGCCTAACCAAGAAGGGAAAGATGTGGAGCCATGAAACTTACAAGTTATTCTACACTTCTCTTGACACTTTTCATTTTAGTGAGGCAAATGCCTCTAGTAAATGGGCACATGCATATGGAAACCAAGCCATTGTGACATCTCTGATGAGGTTGGCTCTTAGGCATTGGTGGAATGAGGCATATAACAAGGGACCGCTTAAAAGTTCTTAGCCCAACCAATAAGAGAATGATGTGGAGCCATGACACTTACAATTTATTACACACTTTTCTTGACACTTTTCATTTCATTTCATATCATTGAACCTTTTTAACCTGTTTGGTCACCTTAAGATCATCACATACAATCACACCAAGTCCCGCTCTTCTGTCATGCACATAAGTTCTTCACCCCCTAAACTGTACCATTCCCTTGGGTTTTTGCAGCCCAAATGCATGACCTTGCATTTCTTAGCATTAAATTTTAGCTGCCAAATTTCAGATCATTCTTCAAACTTTGCAAGGTCTTTCTCATGCTATTCACACCAACCAGGGTATCTACTCAATTACAGATTTTGGTATCATCCACAAAGTGGCAATATCATCTATAAAAATGTTAAAAAGAATAGGCCCAAGAACAGAACCTTGAGACACACCACTGGTAACTTCCCTTTTCTCAGAGTGATTTCCATTGACCACTATACTCTGTTGTCTACCACTTAACCAGTTCCTGACCCAGTCTATCACTTTGCAAACCCTCCCGAGGGTACTCAGTTTATTGATTAGACATCTGTGTGGAACACTGTCAAAGGCTTTGCTAAAATGTAAATACACCATATCTAGCACACTCCCTCTATCCAATTCAATGGTCACCCAATCAAAGAAATTGAACAGATGTGTCTGGCAAGAACTACCTCTAGTGAATCCATTTTGCTTCTGGTCCTGTAATCCATAAAATTCCAGAAATTTCACCATTCTCTTTTTTAAAAGCATTTCGATTAATTTGCTTACCACAAAAGTCAGACATACCAGCCAAAAATTCCCTATTTCTTCCTTACTTCCACTCCCAAATCTAGAGAAGCATTGAAAAGATCAGTCAGCAGAGCCACCAGAACTTCCCTAAGTTTCTTCATCACCCTTGGATGTACACCATCCAGTCCCATCGCTTTGTCCTACCTTTAATTTAGCTAGCTCCTCATAAACACAATCCTCCTGCCTTTACTCTGCATCCTAGCCTGTCATAAATTACTGTCCTCCTCCTTCTTTGCATCTTTATCTTAAATTGGTAACTACAATCATTATAAATTTTGGAACTTTCGTAATGTTTTTATGCGGCATTTCTTTTTTGTTTCAGTGACTTGAGTGTTGTGGCATGCAGCTTTTGGTATTCCTCTGTGCATTTCCTATAATTATTTCTCTTTCTGCATCATCTCTCAACTATTTTAAGATATCATCACTCAGCTGCTTCTTTTATTTGACTTTTCAAGAGAACATAAATTTTCATCAGTAGCATTTTGCAGTTTATCTTTTGATGTTTTTGTTCTTTCAATTTTTGCAAACTGTCTTTATAAAATTCTTTATTTTTAAATACATGGGGCTTATCAAGATGAATGAAAAGGAAATAAACTAAAATTAGAAAAAAAAATTAAAAATACATTGAGATAAAACTGAAATATATAACAACATCAAGATAAGGAATGAAGCAAGTACTGATATGAATGATGCCCCTAAGTAACTCCCCCTCCCACCTTTTAATAAACCGCTATAGCGATTATTAGCACAGGGAGCGCACTGAATGCTCCGCACTTCTCCTGATGCTCATAGAGTTCCTATAAACATTGGGAGAAGTGCAGAGTAGAGGTCTGCACGGGAACGGGGATCACGGGAATCCCCCCTAACCCAAGGGACACCCACAGAGACCCCCCTCTGGCCCACGGGACTCCCACGGGGATGGAAGGCTTTGGAAGCAGGGTTCATCCATGTAATATAATGGACACATCAGCCTTAATAAAAGAGGGGGTTTATAAGTTAATTACCTGAACAGAAAACAAAAAAAAGGGTTCCACCAAAGAGATTCCACAAGGAAAACAGCAGCGCAAACACAAAAGAAACTGTGGAAATGATGATCCTGTCAGAAGTAATTGCTGCTTTTTTATGGGGACGGGCGGGGATGGAGGTAATTCCTTGCGGGGATGGGTGGGGACAGAGAAGATCCTGGCGGGGATGGGTGGGATTTCTATCCCCGCACAACTCTCTAGTGCAGAGCATTTAGCACGGCTCCCTGCGCTAATAACTGCTATTGTGGTTTAGTGAAAAGGGGTGTGTGTGGGGGGGTAAATGATGTGGAGGGACATTTTTGATATTACAACCAAATCTGAGATTGAGTGTTTTGCAGAACACGCCCAGAAATCCAGTAACAAATATGACCATTTTTGAAACACAAAACTGCTAATCTTTTTGCATTGAAAATGGCTATTTCATAGATGTGTTTGTCCTCACAGCATCTATCTTTTAGAGTCATTAAAAAAAAAGCACAGCTACAAGAAAAACAAGCCATCGGGATGTAGAAGAGGCTAACATTTTTAGTAAACTGGCCATAGAAAGATCCCAGCAGAGCAGTGGGGCACCTTAGGAGGCACTGCAGTGAACTTCATATAAAAAGGCCCATAATCCCCTTATAGTATTTGGTGAGCCCTCTGAAACCTACCCAATATCTACTGGACCCAACTGTGCACCACATCAATAGCACTTTGCCAGCAGGTGTCACCTATATGTATGTAAAGTGGGATATGGGTAAATTTTAGAAGGCTCACATAATCCACCATAACTGTACAGTAGTGGTTAAAGTGGGATATGGGCCTACATCCCCATCTCTATAGTTCACTGCATCACCCACCAAACTACTGCAGAAACCTGCTTGCTGATCTACTAGGACTGGCCATAACATATCAAGCTATCAAACAGGCAGATATGTACTGCTTCATTCACATCTTTAGGAGTAGGAGGGCCTACTGGGGGAGTGTGGCGGGTTATGCCTTCATCCCTCCAGTGGTCATTTCATAAGTTTGGGCACCTTTGTGAAACTTATGTCTCCCCCCCTTTTACAAAACTGCAATAGCGTTTTTTAGTACAGGCTGATGCGCTGAATGCACCTGACACTCATAGGAACTCTATGAGTGTCAGGTGCAGTGCAGAGCATCCAGCGTGCCAGCCTGTGCTAAAAACCGCTATTGTGGTTTTGTAAAAGGGGGGGGGGGGGCAGTGGCGTACCTAGGGGGGGGCGGGGTGGGCGGGCCGCCCCGGGTACCAGCCCTAAGGGGGTGTTCCCGGCCTTGCCGTTCAGTCCCCCGCCACCCCCGAAGGACCGCTCGCCCCACTGACCTTCCTGCACCACCTGTGAAGCAGCCCGCAGCAGGATCGCGAAGTCAGCGTCAGCATCCCTGTGCTGCTTCCTGCGCCGCGATCCCGCCCCTCCTCTGATGTCAGAGGAGGGGCGGGACCGTGGCGCAGGAAGCAGCGCAGGGATCGCTGACGCTGACTTCGCGATCCTGCTGCGGCTGCTTCATAGATGGTGCGGGGAGGCCAGGGGGGCGAGCGGTCCTTCGGGGTGGGTCGGGGCATCAGGCCTTCAGGGTGGGGTGGGCGGGCAGGCAAGCAGGCTTTCAAGGGGGAGGGGGTGACAGGCAGGCAGGCAGGCCTTCAAGGGGGGACAGGCCTTCGGGAGGGGGTGCAGACCTTCAAGGGGTGCAGGCCTTCAGGGGGGTGCAGGCCTTCGGGGGGGGTGTAGGCCTTTGGGGGGGTGCAGACCTTCAAGGGGGTGCAGGCCTTCAAGGGGGGGAACAGGCCTTCAAGGGGGGAAAGGCAGGCAGGCCTTCAAGGGGGGGACAGGCCTACAAGGGGGGGGACAGGCCTACAAGGGGGGGGGACAGGCCTTCAAGGGGGGGTGCAGGCCTTCAAGGGGGGTGCAGGCCTTCAAGGGGGAGACAGGCCTTCAAGGGGGGGAAAGGCAGGCAGGCAGGCCTTAAAGGGGGGACAGGCCTACAAGGGGGTGGGACAGGCCTTCAAGTGGGGGGACAGGCCTTCGGGGGGGTGCAGGCCTTCGGGGGGTGCAGACCTTCAAGGGGGGGACAGGCAGGCAGGCCTTCAAGGGGGGTACAGGCCTACAAGGGGAAGGGACAGGCCTTCAAGGGGGGTGCAGGCCTTCAAGGTGGGACAGGCAGACCTTTAAGGGGGGACAGGCCTTTGGGGGGGGACCATGATTTAGAAGTACACGGAGGGAAGGGGGTGTTCAAAGAGACATGCATATGCCAAACTTTGGGGGGGGAAGAAATAATGGGTCTGAAAATAGAGGAGAGGGAGAGAGATGATGGACCATGGGATTTAGGGAGGGAAGGAACAGAAAGGGAGAGAAATTGGACACAAGGGATGGTGTGGAGGAGGGATAGAGATACTGGATAGGAGGGTAATTAGGAAAAGAAACGGAGAGATGGTGGACTCTGGGATGGTGGGGAAGGAGGGAGAGATGCCGGATGAAAGGGTATTTAAGAAAAGGTGGATCTGTGGAGGGAGATGAAAAAAAGGAAAGATACCAGACTTCCTGGGAAGGGAAGGGAAATGGAAAGGGAGGACAGAGTTGGCAGATGGATGGTTAGCATGCAGAAAGAAGGAGACCCTGGCAAGCAAGTTATCAGAAGAAAACCAGAGCCTTGGACCAACAAGATTTGAAATATAACCAGACAACAAAAGGTAGAAAAATTAATTTTATTTTCTGTTTTGTGATTATAACATGTCAGATTTGAAATGTGTATCCTGCCAGAGCTGGTGTTGGACTGCAAACGTGAGCTAGGATTTAACAGAAAGAGGAAAAGTCCTTTTTGTTTCGTTATTTTATTTACACCACAGCGCCAGTGTGGTTAGGAGAAGCCAAAGGGGGTGAAAAAGCTATAAAACCCACCAGGAGTTTTGAAAAAAATCACCCAACTGGGCAGGAAAATCGAATTGAAAAACCAATTCAATAGGGCTGAATCGAATCAAAATTTTTTTTTCCTGTATCTGGCAGCATTAGTTTGCGCTACTGTCTTAGACTTTAGGACCTGGGATTGGGGAGAGATGGCATCCTCAGTACTTTATAATGCAAGTGAAACGAGGATTTGGTCAGACTTTTGAAGGGTCTGCAGAAAAAAAATATTGTATAGGCCGGGGACATGAGACAGCAGGAAATGGGAACTTTTCTTCCTTCTATTTTTGTGAATGGAAAGGCTGAGGATGTCAGAGAGGTCAGTTAAAATATGTGCTTTATAAGAAAATATAATAATGTGTTTTATAAAGTTTATAGCATAGCTGGCCTACCCAGTGAGGTGTTCCTAGTGGTGATGGTGGCAGCGTGTCAATGTGTTGAGAGGAAGAGGTGGTCTGGGAAATTCTGCTGAGCAAACTCCGGGCCCATTTCCACCCCCCAGTTAGTCCACTCCACTCAACTGATTCACACACTGAGTGGGTCTTTGGGTGTTGTTTTGGGATCTCTTCCAGTGGTTTATCTCCTTCTGGTCCAAGGAAGGAAACTTTGTTATCCTTAGCATTGACCTACAGAATATGTTTGTAACAGCGCTGCTTGTGTGGCATTAGGCTATGTAGTGATCGAAAGAAAAAAACAGACCTTTGCACATTTTTGCACTATATGGTGGGTGTATGAGGAGATTCACATTTCCTGCACAGCTAAGTCCATGTGAAGTTACCTTGTGCTGTATTTGACATCTAGCAAGGTCTCTGTTTGAAAGGAAAGATCTAAACTTAAAAATGAAGTGGCCAGAAGTTATGGTAAAAGCAGATAGTGTAGCTGGTTTTAAGAAAGGTTTGGACAAATTCCTGGAGGAAAAGTCCATAATCTGTTATTAAGACATGGGGGAAGTGTCTGCTTGCCCTGGATCGGTAGCATGGAATGTTGCTACTCTTTGGGTTTTGACCAGGTATTAGTGTCCTGGATTGGCTACCATGAGAATGGGCTACTGGGCATGATGGACCATTGGTCTGACCCAGTTAGGCTATTCTTATGTTATGTTCTCATCTGTAGGGGCCTTTGTTTTCACTTCTTATTTTAATGTATTTTTTTTCTGGGAACTTATCAGTGTTTTTTATAATGGGAACAAAAATGGAAGAGAATTAATGTGTGTGGAATGGGGGGTAACTAATTTCTTCAGCTAAATAATTCAATCCACTTCAAACAGACATAGGAGAACTTGTGCACCATTCACACACCCTCCAACCAAAAACGTCAAAAGAAAAAAACTGTTCGACAACCTCCTAGCCATTCGAGCTGCAACACTCGACCCCCAACTCTACAACCAATTGATATCAACCACAGACTGCAAAACCTTCAAAAAGAAATAAAAACCCTTCTATTCAAAAAACACATAAAACCGAACTAACACAATCAGAACTGTCCCAAGCATCACCTGCAACTACTCCATATGTACTTCTAATGTCATGACAATTTAGACATAATTTATGTTATGTTATGTTTGGAATAATGGTTACATATATGAGGTTCAATAAAAGAAAATTTTCACTGCCTGTTTCTATTCTGACCATTTATTCCATTTCATGGTTATTGCAAAAAAAAAAAAAAAATTTTTTACATGGGGGGGGGGGTGTCAAAAAATGATGGGCCCCGGGTGCCACATACCCTAGGTACGCCACTGGGGGGGGGGGGGTTGGTCACTATTAAAACAAGTCTAGTCAAAACGTTCAAATTATGCTCTGGCCGTTTTCAAAAATATTCAATTATTGCAGATAAATGTTCAGCTCACAAGCCCACTGTAGTCCTGCACAAATCACATCCTTCAAATTTAGATGCAATGCAGACAGCCACCATAAAAATCCATCTAGAAAATGGGTTTAGCAAGACTGCCGCTTTATACCATCTGCCGCTTTATACCATTTTATGGACATTTTTCTTTTCGAATATGAGCCCCTTTATCACATAAAATTTAAAGCTTAATGTTGTAGGGTAATATTCCCACCCACCTCTTTTACAAAACTGTAGTGCGCTCTTTAGCACCATCTGTGGTGATAACAGCTCAGATGCTCACAGAATTCCTATGAGCGTCAGAGCTGTTACTGCCATGGCCGGCACTAAAACCCACGCTACGGCTTTGTAAAAGGGGGGGATTGCTATGAATAAAAATAAATTATAAAACTAAAAAAATATATAGGTTGAATACACCAGAGGCTTCATTCTCAAAAGAAAAAAGCATCCAAAAAGTGGCATAAAGGGACAGATAGACGTTTTTTCTCACCATACTCTTTCACTTTGGAATTTTCAAAATCTGTTTCTGGACAGATTTCTATGCTGTTCGTCTGCAGTTCATTTAAATCTCAAGACGGAAAGTTAAAGGGGTGGTGTTGGTGGGTCTAGGACAGGCTTATGACTTGGATGTTTTTCTGCCATAATCATACATTTTAGAAAATGTCCAGAGCTCAATTTCTATATTTAGGGCTAGACCTCTTTTTTTTTTTTTTAATTCAAGATTTTAAATACATAACATTTCACTATACACCTGGGATATAATAGAAAAATTACCAAAATATGAAAAAGAATAATAATACAATCCATGAAAATAGATAAATACAGTGCACAATGAATATGAAATATAGATCCAAGAATCAGATAAAAAGGAAAAATAATAATTTTGGAGGATGCAACTGCATTCTTTACTTCTAGTCAGCCTTAAGTAGCGAACATAAGGGTTATACAATAATATTCACATCTTTCTTTAGTTTTGAGAAATTCTTCCAATTGATTAGGCTCAAAAAACTGAAATTGTTTACCCTCAAAGATTATAAAACATACACAAGAAAATCTGAAACAAAATTAGCACCTAGGGCTATAACTGTGGTCCGAGGAGCCAGGAAAGTCCTGTCTCCTCTGTGTATCAGGATCAGGAAATACCCAGACTTTTGAGCCTAAAAATAAATAATGTAAATGGCTGAAAGAAAGTTTCAACACAGAATTGTGGTCCGGTTCCAGGGCAAAAGATACCACCAGTGTAGTTCTTTGTGTAATCACTTCCATGGATGACTCCAAAAATGATGTGAGATTCATATTATCCTCTTGTCCTTGACCTTGATGGGCTAAGTCTCCAGATCTTCTAGAGCCGACAATACATATAGTGGGCCCTTGTAATAGGGGGTAAAAGTCTTCTAGCATCATTAGAACCTCAACCAAATATATATATTTTTTACCATATCTATTGGAAAAATGATCAGAAGGAAAATTAAGCATTCTCAAATTATGTTTTCTAATTTGGTTCTCTAAATATTCCAAACACTGATGTGTATAGATCTTATCCTTTAGAGATACTGCTTCTAAACTTTCCAGTTTCTGAATCTTAGTATCCAAGACTTCTAACTTAGAGAACTGCTGGCCAGATGTCTGAGCCTGGATTAGTATTGCTTCTGAAATTAATTTAGGGCTCCTTTTATGATGCTGCATTAGCGGCTTTATCGCACGCACCTTTTTAGCATGTGCTAATTCCCGCGCTAGCCGAAAAACTACTGCCTGCTCAAGAGGAGGCGGTAGTGGCTAGTGTGGCTGGCAAGTTAGTGCATGCTATTATGTGCGTTTAGCCGCTAACGTGGCTTCGTAAAAGGAGCCTTTAATATCCTTCATATTATCAAAAATTATAGACTCAAAGGAAGTATGAATGCTATGCATAATATCCAAAAGTCTCTCCAATGTCAAAACAGTTGGCTCTTCAATAACCCGATTCTCAATGTAGGAAGTAAGCTTATTTCTCACTTGGGCCAAACTATTCTGTTTCCTTAGTTCTTCGCTCAAGAGAAACACTGAAAGCAATGCAGACACTTCCCTCTATTGCTCAGCTTCTACTTCTCTCTGGGTGACATTCGCTGAATGCAGGTCTACTTCCAGGTTGCAGGGGCGCTACTCATTCTATGGGGATCAATTGGATCCCTTCCACACTGCTGGTGGATACCCGTTGAGCAGAATTTTGATTCTACCCTGCCCCTAGGTGCACTGACATGATGATGATTGTACAAATATTTCAGATAAAATATTGTTTTATTAAAATTGAACAGACAGTCCTGTTTCAAGGCATTCATTTGTACAATGGAGGAACATTACAAGTCAGAGAGTGTAAATGCAACTTCCCTGTCATAACGCCCTCAAAATTCTGTTCTGCTAGGTTCACTTAAATATACCTAATACATGATGACATTTTACTGCCTGCATCTAATTGGTCATGAATACTTGATACCATATAAGGCGCTTGTATGAATATTGGGGGAGTGTACATCCCCCTCACACAAAGATTCTTAAAAGTTACATTTTAATACTAGCTTATCTAATAAAGAAAAGGTACAGAAGAAACCAGGAAAAAGTATTACAATATACTTACAGAGGAAAAATTATCCGTTCACACAGCTTTAAATCATTTCTCTTTAAGAGTCAAACTACTGCTCCCATGTTACTGAGTCATTTAAGAGCATGCACTGAAAATCCCATGTCTCAGTGAAAGAAAAGGGTAATGGCCAATCCACTCCCACAAACCCTACATTTTCCTATATGCATCCTCCAGTACAATTGTTAAAGGTAATTATATTTCAATCTGAACCCTTAAATATGAAAGACTCTATGTTATTAGTTTACTAAAATTTAATTTATCATTTTGTATATCCAATTAGCATTTCTAACTTTACCCTGCAAAAAAGGAGAGGGAACCCCCTCCCCTGGAATGTAATCTCCGTAGTAAGAAGAAAAGTCCATCTCTGTAGCAACCAGGTCAAAAGCCAAACCTTATCTGTTCTGCAGTTCTCTGGAGACCAGACTGGGCACACATTGAAACAATGGGACTTCATAAAACTAAGCTACAGCCTGTGTATATCTTCTCTGGTCTTCAACAGAGCTTATATATTAATTCTTGTGACATGAGAGAAGGCCTACTCCTGTTTCCAGTGACCTCAGCACAAAACACATATTTAGGTCAATATACTATCCCCTGTTTGTCTTATCTGGTTTGTGTTCTGGCTTCTCCAATTGTAATTTTATCTAGCCATTTAAACCTTCCTCCTTTGCCCTTGGATAGGTCCTTATCTTATAAACAAACCCTGACTAGTAAATCCAGAACAATGGAAGGAAAATATAATGGCTATTTTATTTTTCATGCTTGCCCATTCCACCACATAGCTGTCCATTTTTAATAGGCTGCCACACCCAGGTTCAAAAGAGCCTCATCATCGTGTGTCGGCTCCAGTTTAAGAAGAAGTCAATGAAGGCATAGTAGGCATTCCAAAATACTCAAGTGTTGTCTGCTTCATCGGAGTGGAGGAGGGAACAGGAGGTAATTCTCTCACCTTCCCACTCCTTTTCCCAGTCATAAAAAAATGATAAGGGATCAATTCAAAGCACAAAAACTGGACCACCAGGAGCGACTGCCCTTACGACCTCACAGTAAACACCTTCTTGGATCTCTTGGGTTAGACCTGTTTTGATAATCAATGTGTCAAAATGGTGCCCTAATTGAGCAGATGACCCAGACACTGAGCCACCTTCTTCCCTCCCAAAAATATGAATGAAACAGTACATACCTGCCTGTATAATAGCATCAGATGTTATGGTCATTCTTAGTAGAGCAGCAAGCTTGAAGAATAGTCTGAAATTTGGCAGCTAAAAATTAATGCTAAGAAATGCAAAGTCATGCATTTGGGCTGCAAAAACCAGAGGAACAGTACAGTTTAGGGGGTGAAGAACTTATGTGCACGACGGAAGAGCAGGTGTGATTGTATGTGATAATCTTAAGGTGGCCAAACAGGTTGAAAAGGTGACGGCGAAAGCTAGAAGGATGCTAGGTTGCATAGGGAGAGGTATGGCCAGTAGGAAAAAGGAGGTATTGATGCCTCTGTATAAGACTCTGGTGAGACCTCATTTAGAATATTGTGTACAATTCTGGAGGCGGCACCTTCAAAAAGATAGAAAAAAAATGGAGTCGGTCCAGAGGAAGGCTACTAAAATGGTGTGTGGTCTTCGTGATAAGGTGTATGGGGACAGACTTAAAGATTTCAATCTGTATACTTTGGAGGAAAGGTGGGAGAGGGGAGATATGATAGAGTCATTTAAATACCACATAATATAAATGTGCAAGAGTCAAGTCTCTTTCATTTGAAAGGAAACTCTGCAATGAGAGGGCATAGGATGAAGTTAAGAGGTGATAGGCTCCAGAGTAATCTGAGGAAATACTTATTTACGGACAGGGTGGTAGATGCATGGAACAGTCTCCATGAAAAGATGATGGAAACAGAGACTGTGTCTGAATTCAAGAGGGCCTGGGATAGGCACGTGGGATCTCTCAGAGAAAGAAAGAGATTGCTTTTGGCTATTCAACAGGCAGAGGAGATACAGGGTATTCGTTATGCAGGTCGGGAAAATAAGGTCTCTGCTTATGCAGATGATATTTTGCTTCATTTTAGGAATCCTGAATCTACCATCCCGCATTTACTAAATTTGATTGAGCGATTTGGAAAATTTTCTGAATATAAAATAAATTGGAGTAAATCGGAGGTTCTTCCGCTAAACGTACACTGTCCAAAAGGATTATTTGACTCATTCCCTTTTCTTTGGAAGGAAGAGGGTATAAAATATTTAGGTATTTGGATTCAAAAAATGTTGGAAGAGACGATGAAAGTAAATGAAAAATCCTTATTGCTAAAGGTCTCAGAAATGTGTGAGCAATGGAATATACTATATCTGTCTTGGTGGGTGAGAGTCCAAATGGTTAAAATGATGTTTTTGCCTGTGGTTTGCTACCAAATGGGTATGTTGCCAGTTTATTTTCAGGGGTCCTTTTACAAGAAGTTGAATAGCATTCTTATCAAATTTATTTGGCTAGATAAAACTGCTAGAATTGCTTTAGTATCTTTACAAAAACTAATTGCGGCAGGTGGGGTAAATTTTCCCTATTTTTATAGGTATGTATTTGGTATGTATTGGGTCCTTCCTGAGCTCATGGAATATCTTCCTGATTGGTTGTACTTAGAGTGGCAACTTATGTCCCCATTACGCTTGTCTCATGTATTGAGTATCAATTTACCTAGTTATGTTAAGGTCAATAGTATTTTATTTGACACCTGGAAAACCTTGAAATTTATTAACAATTTAACAGAAATTCCAGTAGAGAAATCCATGTTTCGATCCTTATGGCTAAACTTCAAGATTCAAATTGGAGAGTCTAAGATTGCCTGGAAGCACTGGATGCAGGCAGGCATATGTACATTAGATGATGTTATATCAAATGGGAAAATGCTTGATTTTTCATGACTGCAACAATCTTTTGGTATTTCAAAGACTCAAATTTATAAGTAGTTGCAGTTGAAGCAAGCCATTCAGAAAGGGTTCCCTGATTGGCGAAATTTAAAAAATCATTATAGCCTGCAGGTCCTGTGCTTCCAGGCAGATTTCATTGGACATCAGGCCTCCCTGTGGTATATATTAATATCTGAATTCTTGAATAAAAAACCAAAAACTAGTCTTAGAGACATTTGGAGCATTGAGATAAAGCAGCAGATTTCTGCGTTTCAATGGCCACGAATTTGGATTTGGAGGATGAGATGTACAATGTAAGCATCTATGAGACAAACATGTTTGTTGGTTTTTTTTTGTTACATAGAATTTTCTAGACCCCTTGTTCATTTGCAGAAATTAGATAGTTCTAAGTCAAATAGATGCTGGCACTGTCATCTTCTGTTATATTGTCCTTTGATACTCAACTTTTGGAAGTCAATATGGGGGCAGATTAATACCATACTGGAGTCATCGATTCCATTGACATATGAGATAGTCATATGTGGGATGATATTGCTTCTTAAAACCTCATTGGATAGATATAAATGTCAGCTTTTCCTTATTATGACCGGGATAGCCATGCAAATGATTGCTCGTAACTGGAAAAATTGGGATCCCCTTAGTTTTACTTTTTGGTGGGTGAATTTATGCTTCAGTTATAAATATGAGAAAATGAATGCTGATATGCTAGGGCATACGAAGATATTCAAATTAGTTTGGGGTCCATTGACGTCTTTTGTAGAGTTATTATAGTTGTCCTTTATCTTTATTTCCCGTTGTTTTAGCTACCACACATTCAGGGGAGTGGAGGGGTTATATCTTTTGTTTGGTATTATTCTCTGATGGAAAATGTTGGATGGGAGAGGGAGTTTTATTTTTGTATTAATACTGATTGATTATAAGTGCTTATTTGATTATTATTATTTGTATGTATATTGTTTTGCACTTTTTGTTGGCTTTGAAAACTAAATAAAGATTTTTTTAAAAACAAAAAACCTGCTAATTCCTATTATATCCCAGTGGCTTGTTTTGTGCATTTTTCTTTTGAACTTTTTATTTTGTCAAAAAAGATAAATGCACTAAGAACAAACACATCTAGAAATGATTATTTTCAAAACAAAAAGATAGAACTTTTGCTGTTTTGAAAATTATCATTTTCTCTACCTGATTTTTGGATGCACGACCAAAAATGTTTAAACATGGATTGAGATGTCATATTGAAAATTCCACTCTTTATCATCATCACCATCATAATTATGCATAAAAATTATTATGGACCACCAACCCCCTTGTGGCCCATCATCTTGATATGAAGTGAAGGCTTTTTATGGCTTATGGTTGTAGTTTATTTCTAACTCACCTGGGCCGAGGCAGGGAACAACTTATACATGCATAATTTAGAAACATAAAATCACACAAGAGCAATCTAAAGTAAGACACACTCAAATCAAGATGTCTCCTACATAAATACAATGGGGCTCATAATTGAAAGAGAAAAACATCCTAAAACTGGCCTAAGCTGGCACTTGGACAATCATCAGGCAAACCGTCTAAGTGCCGATAATAAAACCGGGTTTTGGATGTATTTCAAAATGACCTAGGCCTTCACAGTGCAGCTGAACGACCATAGCTAAATGGGGCATTTCAGGAGGAGTGTCAAGGGCAGGATTTGGGCGGGACGTAGGCAGGCTTAGACTTAGTCGTACTGCATGTATAACCAAAAGTTATACAGCACAGCATAGATGGAACTTTGACGTTGTGACTTAGACCATTTAAAACATGGTCTAAGTCACAAAACCCACCTAAAGTCATCAGATAAGCACTGCAGACACAAACTACAGACCCCCCACACAGTACCCCAGTGATCACCAATCCCCCTCCAACCCCATAAAAATCATAATCACACCTTTAAAATTCAGCCTCCAGACCATCATCACCTGGCAGCCTGGCATAGGAAAGCCTAGTCGACCTGCACAGAGGCGGCTTAAGTCATCTTGGTGGTGGGTTACGGACCCATGGAGAGGAGGACCCATGCCCATAAGCCACTGTAATTATTGCATTGCTAGTTAAAACACGTGCACTCCCCTAAAAAAACCCAAACCTTTTTTTACTGCCTTATAAGTGGCTTCTGCAGCCATAGGGGCTATTGGGGTTGGAGATAGGTGGGTCTGATTTTGAAGGTAGTTTGGGGGGCTCACCATTATCTATAAGGGAGCTGTAGTGAGATGAAGACATGGCACCCTTTTTGTGAAGTTCATAGCAGTGCCCTGTAAGGTACCCCACTATTTAGGTGCCATGTCTGGTTGTCCAGTCCATCACTTTGTAGACCCCTCCCATGTCCAAAAGGTCTGTTTCTAGGTGTTTTTGCTTTGGCCGAAAAGTTGGACGAAAATGTGGTATAAAGATGGACAATTTAGCAGCTTTGATGATCAGATCAGATAGTTAGACAATTTTCGAAATGGAAAATAATTTGGACGTATTTTTTGAAAATGTGTCCTAAGCTGTTTTTTACTTTGGATGAAAACAGACAGACATTCCTTTTGATTATTTACCTCAATACTGTCATAACAATGCCCATCTTAGGTTTTGTAACTAAAGCTCAAGTAAGTATGATTTTAACAACTTTTTAGAAGCTGTGATATCTCTGATGATTTGCAACTGCATTGGTAATTGGCTCTAGTTAAAAGGATCAGCCACTGTAAAAAAAAATATATCTCCTTGATTCACTAAAATTTATATCCTGGCTTATAAATCTGCAACATTGATTGCCAGTAAAAATTTGATTCTTGACACAATGCTTTATGCATACAAATGACTTTAAAATAATTATTTTGTGCACTGGTAACCAATTCAGTTGCTAAGGATACAATAAATCATATGTGCAACCTTGGTCTCTCTCCAATTGTCCTAGACACAAGCTAAGCTCTTCGGGTAAGGCACCCTGATCAGGATCCAAAAAATCAAATTGCTCCTTTTACTGAGTAGCAGAAGAGCATTTTACCGGAGGCCAGAGAGGTAAATGCTCCGACGCTCATTGAATTCCTATGAGTGTTGGAGCATTTACCTCGCTGGCCCACAGTAAAATGTGCCTAAACTATGTAATAAAACCCAGCGAAAGAGTCTATTTTCAAGTTGGGTGCAAGCCAAGACCAGGCTAACACCAGTAGGCTGAATGGCCATCTTTTGTTTTACTCTTATTTATAAAAAAAAAAACACTGCTTGACATGACCCAGTTCCTACATTGATATCTCTAGGTGTCTTATGCCCATGGGAAGGGAGTGATACCCTGAAATCTACCTCTACTTCCTACACTCTGCTTGATTGTTGGTTAGTTAGTTAGTTAGGTGCCATCAACTTGTGTTCGAGTCCTAGCGACTTGCTGAATTGCAAATCTATAAAGAAATTAGTTTTGTGCTAGTCCGGTAAGGTCCTCCAGCATCAACCCCATGGTTGTTTTCAACATGTCCAGCCATCTGATCGCAGGTCACCCTCTTCGTCTGGTTCCTATAATCTTCCCAAATAGGATGTCTTTCTCCAAAGAGAGGAGAGAGTCCAAAGGAGGGCAACGAAACTGGTAAGAGGGCTGGAAAACTGCCCATATGCTGAGAGGCTGGATAAACTGGGGCTCTTCTCTGTGGAAAAGAGGAGGCTCAGGGGGGATATGATAGAGACCTTCAAAATACTTAGGGGCATAGAGAGGGTGGACAGGGACAGGTTCTTCAGACTAAAAGGGACGACAGGTACGAGGGGGCACTCAGAGAAACTGAAGGGAGATAGGTTCAAATCAAATGCAAGGAAGTTTTTCTTCACCCAAAGGGTCGTGGACACATGGAATGCGCTCCTGGAGGAAGTGATCCGGCAGAGTACAGTACAGGGATTCAAACAGGGATTGGACAGATTCCTGAGGGAAAAGGGGATCGTGGGGTACTGAGGGAGGTGCTGGGGTGTTGCATAAGTATAGACAGCTCACCAGGTCGTGCAGGTGCAAGGCCGGAGGGTTAGGACATTGATGGGAAGATAGGACTTCGATGAGAAACCTAGGGGGCAAGGGGGCCCCTTCTGGTGATTAAGGCAGGTCATGACCTGTTGGGCCGCCGCGGGGGTGGACTGCTGGGTGGGATGGACCTCTGGTCTGACCCGGCAGAGGCACTGCTTATGTTCTTATGTTCCAATGATCTTTCCCTTCTGACAAGTCTGACAAAAATAAGACAGTCATAACGTCATCATTTCCACAGTACTAAATAATAATGGTAATAATAATAATGAAACAAAGAAGACTGGAAAGTACCTAATAATGATGTGAACATAAAACTTTGAAATATATAAAAATAAACGAGGAAAGTTATGTAACAGACACAGTCATATTAATAATCATAGCTATCAGAGGAACAATGAGCCAGAACCCTGAGAGATACATAGATTTTTTTTTAAATAATGACATAATAAAAAAACAGCAATACAATTAAATATGAATGCAGTGCAAAATAAAGAAAAAAAAAAGAATGAAATAGAATATCAATATGATATAATGTTGCAATAGTATTAAAACAATTATCAATAGTAAAAACACAGCATGGAAAATAAGTTTATGTTCCAAACAGATGCCATGGTGTAACTTTTGATTAGGATTATATTTGGCATTAAAAAAAATATATCAGCCTCTCTTCCTGAATGAGTGGATAATATTAGTACCACCATCATGCTAAGTGGAAAAAATTGGAATGCAAACCATTTTTCTACCCATGGTGACAGTGATTTATTTATTGACCATCCTATAAGGAAAATCATACATGTTGATCTGCACAGGTCCCACATCCTAACAGACAACTCTGATTTTATATTCCAATGAGCAAACTAACAATTTCCTTTTATTCTGATCACTAGTTGGAAGCACCACTGTCCCCTCCTTTTTACGAAGCCGCGTTTGACTTTTTCATTGCAGGCAGCCGCAGTATTACCTCCAACGCTCAAAGGAATTCTAGGAGCGTCGGAGCTTTTACCACCGCGGCCGGTGATAAAAAAAAAAAAGGCCTAATACAGTTTCATAAAAGGGGGGGGGGGGAATAACAACTATAGAATTGCTTCAATCTGAGTTTTACTTAATAATACTTAAAATTATTCTCAGGGCTTGAGGACAGATGCAAATTTGCTTCAGCTGAATGCCCTGATCGTTTGGCTATTAGGGGATTTTGTGATAAAGAACAGACCAGGAGGAGGCTGCTACACTTATTGGGAGTGCCAAATGATGTCCTTGGGAGGAAACCAGGACATCATTTGGCAGTAGCATCTGACATAATCTGCCACCACCGGAACATCTAAATAAAAGAGGAGAGTGCCAGCTATACTTTGAATGAAACTGATTCACTTACTGGAAACCTCCCCCTCCGGGAATGAGACTGGGACATCATTCGGCGGCTGCATCTGACAGCATCTGCCACCTCCGAGACATCTGAATAAAAGAGATCGTCAGTGGCACGTTGCCACTGGGTGCTCAGCCATTTAACGTGCCCTAAGGGGCATGCTACAAGGGCTACACTAAGTCCTCTAGGAGCCTGGAAGGAGCTAGAATGAGCCAGATGAGGGGGCAAAGGAAGGAAACAATTTAGAATTCTGGGTTTTACTACACCGCAGAAGAGTTTCTTACCATGGGCCAGCGAGGTAAATGCTCTGATGATCATAAGAATTGAGTGAGCATTGGAGCATTTACCTCACCAGCCCGCAGTAAGAAGCTCTTCTGCAGTTTAGTAAAAGGAACCCTTAATCTGACAAATTTCCAGGAATCCCCTCAAGAGGATATTACTACAAGGGCTACTCTTGAGGTCACCCTATCTACTGAACAGAAAAAAAAATTAACATTTTAAAGTTGTATTTTGGGAAGAAAGATGTTCAGTTTTGTAGTCATTCAGTCTCAGTTTTTCCAGATGTAGCTAAGACCATACAGCTGTGTCAAAAGGAGTTTTTTTTTAAATTAGAAGACAATGTAACTGCATTAGGAGGAATTTTCTTCCTCTAGCTTCTCTGTAAATGTGTGATAACATTGAATTCCATAAGATATATTTACTATGATCCTACCCAACATGAAAGATCACTGATTGCCAATCAGCCAAGATTCTGTTACACATACTATATCCTAAATCCACCTGTTTAGCTTATGTGGGCCTTGGTTGAATATTGCTGGCACCTGCATAAGTCCTAGTTCCTTGCCAGCACTGCCCCCTGGCCCACTTCTGACAAGCTTAAACCTCCCTGCCTGCTTAAATTTATCGTAAATCTGCTTGTAATTTGTTGTAAATCTGCTTCAAATTTTGTTGTAAATCTGCTTGTCAATGCAGATCATTTGCTAATTGATGTAAACCGCCTAGAACTCACTGGGTATGGCGGTATATAAGAATAAAGAATAATATATAAGAATAAAGAATAAATTGCTTTGAACATTGGGCCCATTGTGTTTTGGGTGATTTTAATATACCCTTAGTACCTGTGTCAGATAAATTTCTACATTGCATTAGATTTGTATTTATGGATCACTAATATGCCCCAGAAGTTCAATGCGACTTACCATATAGAAGAGCCTTGCCAAATCCAGGGATTACACTACCATACCGTACAGTTTCTTATAACCCACAAAATTTCAGCATGGATTTACTGCAGTTTATAATAAGATTTCAATATCAATCATTAAAGTTGAGAAGGAGTCTTAGAACATAGACAGGTAGAGCTTGTGAGGATATGTCTTTCATTTTTCTGATTTTGTTGTAAGAAGAGAGTTGATGCAGACATAGAGTAAGGCTATTCCAAACTTTGGGACCCTGGAATTCAAAGGTAGACTCAAATAGTGTCTTCTGTTGGACTTGTTGAGGTGATGGAAAGTTTAGCTAAGGCATTGTGTTCTTGATGTTATAGAAGGAACACAGAACCTTAATGTCTGATTCTAGTTAGAGTTTTTCCATATATTGCCTTATAGACCATATAAGAGATCTTGACATGAACTCTGTTTTAATTATTTCATTAGGGTTCATGATAAATAACTTGGTCTGTGCTTATGTAGGCATATAATTATGGCATATGATTTGGAAAAAAGATTGGCCATTTCTGATGTTGTTGTCTTAATGTTCTGTGTAGGTGTTACTTTCCCAGTTTATAGGAAGCTTGGGTACTGTACATGAGGAACTTTAGTTATTTGATTTCTTTGCTGCATACTCTTTAGTACAAATAGTGATACCTTATGTGTGGCATTTTTAAGCTGCTGAACTTAAGAACAGATTGATCTATCGACCTGTTGTGAGTAAAACTGAGAGGTTAGATCACTTTCTGATTGATTTTTCTTTGAAATTGGATATATATAAAATATGTAATCTGCCCTATGGGTGGCATCAAACATGATAAGGAACGTATTAGAGCAGATCATTTTGTGCAAAGTTTAGTTGACAAAATGTGTTGGTTAGAGGAGCAGTCAGGAACAGAAATTGATTTGAATCTAGTAGGAAAACGTTCTTCTGACAAGTAACCTGGACACAGTTTCAGGATGTTGATGAAGATATGCAAGCTTAAGTTATTACAAAGAAACAATGTCACTCCTATCTTTATTCAATTACATTGGCTCCCAGTTAAATACTGCATATGTTTTAAAGACTTATGCTTTGAAATAGTCAGCTCATTATCATTTTTTTGAATAAAGATAGGAGTGACATGAAAAACAAAACAGCAAAGAATCAAAATCAATGCCTATTGGGAAAAAGACCTCACAGGACAGGGCCAAAAAACCTTCTAGATTCACAATCACTCAATTAAAAATATATATATTAATAATGTGAATAGGGGTCCTCATAGTGAGGTAATAAGCTCAGAAGAGAGGGTACCGGGACCCACTCAATTGCTTAAACAAACCATAGGCCTAAATCAACCAGTTTTTAGCTACACACCATCATCAGGTGCCCCTATTGTGTGCTCATACAGTGAATAACTAATATCCGCCAAAATGGTGATAATTTATGTTGATAATGTTGAATCAAATCAAATCAATACACTAGAAAGTTTATTTCCCCGTCCCGTAAGCCAGACGGACCAAGCACTCACAGCAACAATGTTCATTTCACACATCAAAATGAAAAAAAAAACCAAACAAACCCCACTACAAATCAGCTGGTTGAAAAAAAATCACTTAGCTGCGTGGAAGTCCAATCTCAGGAAAATCATCATTCTGCTGGAAATAAACATTTATCTGGAACTGGAGCTAGAAGAACAGTGACCGATCAAAGTCTGACCAAGCTCGGTTTCAAGGCTAGAAGCCCCTTCATCAGAGGCCACCGGAGAGCTGCCCGGAGAAGGCTGGAAGACGCTGAGTAGCTGTCGCTAATCCACTCAAGGAGGGGGAGGAGCCAGTGAGGCGCGGGAACTTTAAGCTGGCAAAAAAAGATGTACAGCATGTACATCATTGATTCTAAATGCACCCACAGCCAAAGAGGCTGGGGGAAACAAAAAAATAGTTACTAAAAATACAAAACAGGAAGAAAGGGGAGAAAAAAACAAATGAAGCCAACAAAGTCAATTATTGTCCCATACTATCATTATTAGATAGATGTGCTATTATGTTACTCTGTCTTTAACGCATTGTGAACAAATTCGTGCATATGGGTGATATGCCACAATTGTTAATAATTGTAACAGTTAAATCATTGTTAAAGAATGTAAATTTGGATGCTTCAAATGTTATTAATTATAGTCCTCCATCAGTGTTGCCTAGGGAAGGTAAAATAATTGAAAAGATAGTGCTGAGACAGTTGAAATAGCATGTAGAACAAGTGAAAGATTTAATACTATTTCAAATTGGCTTTAGAAAGGTCCATAATATGTAGACTTTATTGATTTCAACTTTTGATGAGTTGCATAGAGGTACGGATGACAGAAAAATGTTTTGCCTTGTAATGTGTTTGTTGAAATTAAAAAGCCTAAGATTGTGGTGCAGTATGTTGGCTTGGTTTTGATCATGTTTGACTAAAAGAATTGTACAAGGATAAAATGTCTGTTAGACACGCTGTATCAGTGGGTGTGTCAGAAGACTCAGCTTTGTGCATCGCTTTTTAATCTTCGAATATCAACTCTAGGTGAATTGTTTACTGATAAGAAAGTAAGCCCCAGAATGTAACCAGATGATATAGCTGGAACTAGATGAAAAAAATGTAAGCTAATGTTGAATTTGATGAAAATAGACATCATGCTGATTGGTAATAAAGCAACATTTTGTATGAATGGGGTGACACTCTACAAAACAGATTCCCCCTTTTTACTAAGGTGTGATAGTCAATTTAGCGCGTGCTAAATGATCACGCACCCATTATATTCTATGGACATGTTAGCATTTAGCGCACTAATATTTAGCGAGCGCTAAATCGGCTAGCGCGCTTTAGTAAAAGACCCCCATAGTGAGACGTTTGGGAGTGTTTCTTGAACCCTGCTTATTCTTTTTTTTTTTTTTTGTATAGATTGGGCACATTGTAAAGTTCAGTTGTTGGGGGGGTTTTTTTGTTTGTTTTTTAAATTGTGAATGGTTGCAAAATTGAAATGCATGATCTCTGCTTATGATTGAAAGATTGTAGTGTAATCCTTGGTATTGAGTAGACTAGACCAGTGGTTCCCAACCCTGTCCTGGAGGACCACCAGGCCAATCGGGTTTTCAGGCTAGCCCTAATGAATATGCATGAGAGAGATTTGCATATAATGGAAGTGAGAGGCATGCAAATCTGCTCCATGCATATTCATTAGGGCTAGCCTGAAAACCCGATTGGCCTGGTGGTCCTCCAGGACAGGGTTGGGAATCACTGGACTAGACTACTGTAATATGTTGTTTCTGGAGATTGTGAAGATATGATTCAAGGTAGTACAGATTATTCAGAACTCTGCAGCATAAATGATAATGTTGGTAATAGATGTGAGCATATAACACCAAAGTTGAAACATCTGCATTGATTACCAGGTAAGTTCCAGGTACAATATACTCTTCATGAAAAAGTGATTAATAAATCTAAAATAATAATAATAATATCCCCCCCCCCTCTATTACAAAGCCATAGTGCGTTTTTTAGTACTGGCCGCGGCAGTAACAATTCTAACGTTTATAGGAATTTTATGAACGTTAGAGCTGTTACCGCCACAGCCAGTGCTAAAAATCACACTACGGCTTTGTAAAAAGGGGGGGTGGGGGGGGTTAATGTTTTAGTACAGATATCAGTGTCTATTTTTGACAGTACCTTGGTATTTGAAAAAGATAATTCAACTTTTATAAATCTTCATGCCAGTTAAAATCAGATACGGAAAGGATGGTACTAGTGCCAGATCTGACCAAATGCAGTGGGGTATAAACTCTATTCCTTAAACTGCTTCTGGAGATAGATGCAATTTGTAGAATCACATGTAAAGCCCATTCAGGTGACTAATATTTAGGTGCAACCAAAAAAGAGGTAGTGAAGAAGGGACACAAATCAAACCACTATACGGACAATCAATTTATTGAAATATCATAAATCAATAATACACATATAACATATACATAAAATTAGAGAATGACACGGTGATAAATTTATCACCGTTCCCGTCCCCGCGGATAACCACGGGAAACCATCTTCATGTCATTCTTTAAGGAGAGAGGAAAGAATCAGAGTATAATTGGGCACAATCACTGACCCGCAAGCTGTGCTTTGAAGAATGCTGGTGTAGAAGGTCCGAGGTTGAAATAGACACTAGAAAATGACATGGGATTATTTCCCGTGGTTATCCGCGGGGATGGGAACGGTGATGAATTTTGTCACCGTGTCATTCTCTACATAAAATGAGGCAGGCATAAAAATCCTTTATAAAAAATATATATTGGGGTTTAGTATATATATATATATATATATATATATATATATATATACTGGGATCCAGTATCTACTTTAAATAAAAAATTCTTATAAGAGCTGATTCTATATGACCTGTATAATCTCTTACAATGTTTTTGTCTTGTTTTGATACTCTTTTGTGACATGCATGTTACCTATTGTTCTTTTATTTCTATTACTGAAACTGAATAAAACTTATTGAACTAAAAAAAATGATTTTTATGCTTACCTCATTCTATGTATATGTTATATGTGTACTATTGATTTATGATGTTTCAGAAAATTGATTGTCCTTACAGTGGTTTGATTTGTTTTCCTTCCCCACTTCCCCTTTTTTGGTTCTATATTTTGCACATGGGGTTGTGATATTTTCCTTTGTATTGTGTCTAACATTTAGGTGCAGCCATTTATGCCAATGAAAACCAGATCTAAATGTCTGTGCTAAGCTGTGCATTGATTGGGCATATTCCATGAAATGTGCTTAGCTTTAAGGAATATCCATGACCCGCCCTTGTCCCTCCCAAGGTCATGCCTCCTAAAAGGTTCCACACACTAGAATCTGCATGCACCTCTTTATAGAATACACCTATAAAAATGCGTGTGTAAATTTTAATTACCTCCAATTAGTGCTAAGAATTTGTTGAGTGGCCAATTAGCAAAGCTGATTTGCTTGTTAATTGATTAAGGTACCTGCACAAATTGGGTGGCACGCCCAAATTTGCCTTTGCAACTCAAACTAGAAAAGGACACCGGAAAGTTCAAGAAAGAGATCAAGACTAGAGAGTGACGTGGGGACAAAAATTCATCCCCGTCCCCGCTTTTTCATCCCCCATCTCCACAGTGAAGTGCAATTTTCATCCCCATCCCCTCCCCACAGTCTTAAATTTTCTTTCCCACATCTCCCCACAAAGAGCAGAAGCATGATTTTATACAATTTTATGAGCCTAGGGCATTGCAAATAAACATTTTAAGCCTCTATACCAGTGTTTCTTAACCTTGTTGGAGGTACTGAACCCCACCAGTTTCATAAGCGTGTTCACCAAACCCTTCTTTATTGGAAAAATAAAATATGATTTTTACAAATTCAAAACATAAGTATACAGTGAGGGAAAAAATAATATCAATTTTGAAAACAAAAAAGGTTCTCCTATATTTCGAATAATAATAACATAATAATGAAATTTACTGCAAATCAGTGTGACTTCTGCTGTTGATTGATAGATCAAGAAACCGAGTACACGATCATCTTGATCGTGACCGAAGCGCTATATGAGTTGGAGGTGTGTTTTGACCTCCGCCGAACCCGTGAGACTGACTCACCGAACCCCTGGGGGTTCAGTCAAACCCAGGTTAAGAACCACTGCTCTATACAAACACTCACAGGGAAATTGGAATGAATGCCATCCTCTGCATGCGTTCCCTACTTATTTGCATGTAGTTTATAGCTACTCTGAATAAAATTCAGATACTGGATGCACACCACTCTTTAAAAAACATCCATGAGTCGCATAACAAGGACCTACCTAGTAACACAGTATCAAACACTACAATGCGTACTAGAACATCAATAAACCTATTGGAAAACTAAAGAAGCCAGTTTAGTACAGCTCCATCTTGCACAGTTAATGGTAACAGAAAACCATGTCTCAAATTCATATGTGCAGAACATAGACCCTCATACAATGTAGAATAACTAACCACAAATTTAAAATATTAAATTGAATCCCCAAGAAGCCACAATGCAACACCAAAGACAAAGAAAAAGTAATATCCCTCTGTACTATGCAAAATATAAAGATAGTAGATGTAAATTCCAAAAACTAACATATTAGAATCACTACATTAAACGTTAGCACCTGTTGTGGATCTCTCCCTCCCTCTCATACACTCTCATGTTCAACATCTCTCTCTCTTTCTCTCCCTCTCTTGCACCCTTGGTCCAACATCTCTCTTCTCTTTTCCCCCAAGCAGCATTCTCTCCCTTTCTCTTCCATGTCAAAAATGTCTGCCTCTCTCCTACTATCCACCATCTCTCTCCCCCTCTTTTGTGTCCTTGGTCTAACATCTCTCCCTTCCTCCTTTCCACCATAATTTTTAACATTTTTTCCTCTGCACCCATGCACCCCTAATCCTCAATATTTTCCCCTCTCTTCCCCCTCTCCTTGTAGTATTTCTTCCTCCCCTCTACCCCATAAGTAACATTTTCTCACCCCTCTCTACCCCTTTGCAGTATCTCTCCCTTCTTCCCATACACTCCATGTCCTATAATCCTCCTTCTCTTGTCTTCTCAACCCAACCTGTGCAGCATTTTTCCTTCCTTTCCCTCTCCCATCACACTTATAGCTAACTCTCTTGCTGGCATTAGGAGTCCCTGCACCTCCCTCTTTTCACTCTCTGCTGGTCGGCTTCAATGGGTCAGAGTTGGTGGCAGCCATTGCTACAGGCTGCCTGCTGGTAATCCTCTGCTGCAGCTCATCTGGTCAAAAACAGGAAATTGTAACAGTGGCAGAGGAGAGGCTTCCGGTTTACAGGTCGGCAGCCTGTAGCAATGGCTGCCGCTGACACTGACCCATTGATGATGACTAACAAGAGGGAAAATAGGGAGGTACAGGGACCGTGGGACCAGCCTGCTTCCCTGAAGTTCTCTGAGGGTGGGCAGCTGAGTGCACGGGCTAGGTTGCCAGGGCTGCCCATTGCTACATCCCTGCCCACTTCCTCTGCTCTGCCTGCCATCCCTCCCTCCCTGCCATCTGTCTATCTGACTATCCATCTCTCCCCTCCCCTGCCTTCCATATCTTCTGTCTACCCCCCCCCTCCTGTGGTGCAACCTCCAACACCGACCCAACCCCCTTGTGCAGTACCTTATCATCTTTCCTGCCCCTGCTGCTGCTAGAATGCCTGCGGTCTGAAGATTTTCAGAATGGTTACCGAGACTTCATGGGGCAGCCGGGTGAAAAAATTCAAAATTTCTCCAGATAATGCTGTGCATGCTTTCAAAGAAATGCATTCTATGCCCCCAATTTTTAAAACTTTGTGATGGCAGGCAAAGTTGCATACATAATTTATAGAATATGGCCAGTTACTTGCATAATGTAATTAGCTAACAATCTGCTAATTAGCATTAACAACCAGTTATTGACAATAATAGATGCTAATTGGCAGAAATTATCAGTTACACGCTTAACTGTCCCTGATTTATATTCTGTGGGCATAGTTTCCAGAGCATGCAACTGATTAAGAACATAAGAATTGCTACTACTGGGTCAGACCAGTGGTCCATCGTGCCCAGCAGTCTGCTCCCGCGGCGGCCTCTAAGTCAAAGACCAGTGCCCTAATTGAGACCAGCCCTACCTGCATATGTTCCGGTGCAGCAGGAATTTGTCTAACTTTGTCTTGAATTCCTGGAGGGTGTTTTCCCCTATAACAGCCTATGGAAGAGCGTTCCAGTTTCCCACCACTCTCTGGGTGAAGAAGAACTTCCTTACATTTGTACGGAATCTATCCCCTTTTAACTTCAGAGAGTGCCCTCTTGTTCTCCCTACCTTGGAGAGGGTGAACAACCTGTCTTTATCTACTAAGTCTATTTCCTTCAATATCTTGAATGTTTCGATCATGTCCCCTCTCAGTCTCCTCTTTTCAAGGGAGAAGAGGCCCAGTTTCTCTAATCCATCGCTGTACGGCAACTCCTCCAGTCCATTAACCATTTTAGTTGCTCTTCTCTGGACACTTTTGAGTAGTACCGTGTCCTTCTTCATGTACGGTGAACAGTGCTGCATGTAGTATTCCAGGTGAGGGCATACCATGGCCCGGTACAGCGACATGAGAACCTTCTTAATCATTCCTAGAATCCTATTCACCCTTTTCATCGCCGCCGTGCATTGCGCAGATGGCTTCATCGACTTGTCGACCAGCACTCCCAAGTCTCTTTCCTGGGGGTTGTCTCCAAGTAACGCCCCGGACATCATGTATTTGTGTATAAATTTTTGTAACAGACATGAATCATCTTACACTTATCCACATTGAACCTCATTTGCCATGTCGCAGCCCATTTCTCAAGCATGTTTATATCATGTTGAAGATCTTCGCAATCCTCCTGTGACTTCACTACTCTGAATAACTTAGTATCGTCTGCAAATTGAATCACCTCACTCGTCGTACCAATTTCCAGATCATTTATAAATATGTTGAAGAGCATGGGTCTAAGCACCAAACCCTGAGGCACTTCACTGGTGACGCTTTATCCCCACTCTCTGTTTCCTATATGCTAGCCAGATTTTAATCCATGTGAGTATTTCACCCTCGATTCCATGGCTTGCAATTTTTCGAAGTAGTCGTTCATGCGGAACTTTGTCGAACACCTTCTGAAAATCCAGATATACAATGTCGACCGGGTCACCCTTGTCTATCTGCCTGTTTACTCCATCAAAGAAGTGCAGCAAGTTCGTCAAGAAAGATCTTCCTTTGCTGAAGCTGTGCTGGCTGGTCCTCATGAGATCGTGTCCGTCAAGGTTCTCAATGATTCTGTCCTTTATCAGCGCCTCTAGCATCTTTCTTGGTACCAAGGTCAGACTCACCAGTCTGTAGTTTCCCGGATCACCCCTCGAACCTTTCTTGAAGATCGGCATAACATTCGCCACCTTCCAGTCTTCCGGAATCCTTCCCGATTTAATCGACAGATTGGCTATTAGTTGAAGCATTTCAGCTATAGCTCCTTTCAATTCCTTGATTACCCTTGGATGGATGTCATCCGGTCCCGGGGATTTATCATTTTTAAGCCTATCAATCTGCTGACATACCTCTTCTAGACTGACCGTCAACCCTGTCAGTTTTTGTCTTCTTTTCCTGCGTATAGCCTGTCGGCTTCCGGTATGTTGGGTATATCCTCTTTGGTAAACACAGATGCAAAAAAATGTGTTCAGTTTGTCAGCGATGGTTTTGTCCTCCTTTAGCACTCCCTTTATTCTATGGTCATCCAACGGCCCCACCGCTTCCTTCGCGGGTCATTTCCCCTTAATATATCAAAAGAACGGCTTGAAGTTTTTCGCCTCCTTGGCTATTTTTTCCTCGTAGTCTCTTTTGGCACCTCTTACCAGCTTATGGCACCTGCTTTTATGCTGTTTTTCCAGTTTTCATCCGTTTTTGACCTTTTCCATTCCTTAAACAAAGTCTTCTTGTCTCTGATCGCTTCTTTCAGCATTACAGTGAGCCACGCCGGTTCCTTGTTCTTTTTCCTCTTGGATCCCTTGCTGATACATGGTATATATAGATTTTGCACCTCTGTGACTGTGTCCTTAAAAAGGGACCATGCTTGTTCTAGCGTATTTACAGTGCTTATCCTCTTCTTAATCTTCTTCCCCACATGAGTCTCATCCCTTCGTAATTCCCTTTTCAGAAATTCAGCACCATGCCCGTCATTCTGGATCGATGTTTTGTCCCTGTGTCCAGGTCGAAGCGGATCATATTGTGATCACTGGTTCCCAGCATCCCCTCTACTTCTACACCTTGTGCCGGTCCTCATAGTCCATTTAGATTTGTCCAGAATTGCGTTTCCTTTCAAATTCTCCTTGACAAGTTGTTCCAGGAAGCAATTGCCTACAGCATCCAGGAACTTGTCTTCCTACCGCTGCCGGAGGCGCCTAGGTTCCAGTCTATCTCCGGATAATTGAAGTCACCCATGATAACTGCGTTGCCTCCCTTGTAGTTGTGTTTAATCTCATCCATCATTTCTCCATCTTCGTTTCCATTCCATTTGTTCCCGGAATTTTGACCCATAGAGACTCCAACTTATTCTTCATGTTCTCTCCGGTAGACTCAATTCCCTCTTTGACGTATAGGGCAATGCCCCCACCTTTTTGGGCCACTCTGTCTCTGCGGTATAGCTTGTATCCCGGTAGCATAGTGTCCCAGACGTTTTCCTCATTCCACCATGTTTCCATGATGCCGATGATGTCAAGGTTATCTTTTTGTGCCATAGCATCTAATTCACCCGTCTTATTTTTTAGACTCCTTCAGTTTGTGGCCTGTTACTCTCTTGCATTTCCTTCCCTCTTGTGTCCCTTTCGATCTGTCAGGATTTCTGTCTTGCTTATGATCTGGTGAGTCTTCCACACTATCTTTCTTGTGGTGAGGACCTAGGAAAGGCAAGGAGTCAGAGCATGCCTAGCAATACTTGTAGTATATTAAAAAATATACTTGCATTTACATGCCTAACTGCCTATAGTTAAGTGTGAGTATCTATACCATCCATTTGGCAGGCATAAAGTTAGACACCTAAATGCAGACTTACACAGTGTCTGTGTATGGCCGTTTGGTAGAGGATGGGCAGGGGAGGGCTTCAATGGCTGGGAGGATGTAGATGGGCTGGAGTAAGTCTTAACAGAGATTTTGGCAGGTGGAACCCAAGCATAGTACCGGGTAAAGCTTTGGATTCTTGCCCAGAAATAGCTAAGAAGAAAAAAAAAAATAATTTTAAATTGAATCAGGTTGGGCAGACTGGATGGACCATTCGGTCTTTATCTGCCATCATCTACTATGTTACTATGTTACACACACAATTGCTGTCATAGAACCTGTGTTTAGCATGCAGCATCCCAGTGCCCAACAATAGGCAACCTTTTGAGGGCTCACTCTTTTCCTATTATTGTGCCTATTTGAACCATAGCACATGCACAGATCATCATGCATGCTAGCAGGACTGGCTCAAAGGATAGCGACACCCTGAGTCAACTTGCTTTAGTGGCACCTCCACTCATTACATTGCTTCTGGCACCCCCTTTCCTGGGTTTAACATCACTCCATCCCTTGGGCTGGCATCTCTTCCACCCTCCACTGGTTCATTCCTCCCCCACCACCACAGGTCCAATATTGTTTCCTCACCTCTTTCACTCCCCCAGGCTCCTGCAAAGTTTACATCGGGCACCAACAGCAACTGCAGGATGATAGGTTGCTTTCAGCCAGCCCCCAAGTCTTCCCTCTGCTGCCCCACCCATAGGAAATTGCATCAGAGGAGGCAGAACATGGTAGAGGGAAGATCCAGAGGCTGGCAGAAGTTTCAAGTTTATTAAAAATCTTTTTAAACCGCTTAATCGTTATTCTAAGCAGTGTACACTCTAAAATTATTTAAATACATGTTAAAAAAGAGATACTAGGTAAAAACCAAGTGTCATAACAAAACACTGATAGACATATGGACTTAATTCAAATAATAGGGGAGTGGGGAAGAACTACAATCGTGAAAGAAAAGAGCAACATAAAAGGGAAATACAATAGGTTAGGGGAAAAATTATCAATTTAATCTAAAATGTTCTTAAAAGGACAGTTTTTATCCAAAGGTGTCCTGGAACAAGAATGTTTTTAGTTTTGTTTTAAATTATTTTAGATCGGACTCATTGCGCAAATAAGTGGGCAATGAATTCCAGAGAGCAGGGGCAGTGACAGCAAAATTATTGGAGTGCAGCGTGTTAATCAATTTTAAAGATGGTATAACAAGAAGATTCTGAGATGTCGAACAGAGGGTTTTTATAGTATTGTAAGGTATTAGAAGTCTGTTAATAAATTCTGGTTGGGTATTTAATTTTGTTTTAAATGTTAAAAGCAGGATTTTATAACTGATTCTATGTTCAACTGGTAACCAGTGTGCGCTAATCAACAAGGGTGAGACATGATCGTATTTCTTTGCGCCACAGATGATCTTAATAGCTGTGTTTTGCACAATTTGAAGCCGTCTAATTTCCTTTTTTGTAATGCCCTTATATAGGGCGTTACAATAGTCTATACCATGGCCTGTCATGCTGATGATGATGATAACTGATGGAAACTTGACAGGAACCCAGGGGAATAAGAGGAGTTTGGAAGCAATGTGTGGAGGGGGAAAAGAGAAGAGGAGAGATCAGAGCTGGAGGGGAGGGGGGGACAAAATACTTAACTTGTAAGCTACCCTGTTTCCCCGAATATATGACACTGTCTTATATTTTTAAAAACTCCAAAATATACACAAGGTCTTATTTTCAGGGGGATGTCTTATTTTTCCATGAAGAAGAATACAGTACACATTTATTGCTGAAAAAAAGACATTTATTACCTGTATATGGTACAGGTCATCACAAACCAGAAAAGCTGTATCACAAACCAGAAAAACATTTACTGTATAACAGTTTACAGTATGATTTACACATTTACACATTTAATCAATGACAATCAAGTCATCATCTTCTGGAACATCATCATAATAACTCACACCCTGAGGTTCCAGGTCAATTACTTGGGACTCCATTTCTTTCACAATCAGTGGACCAAATCTCTCATGTTTAGCAATAGCAGTGTCCTCAAATGAGTACTTCTTATCAAGGTAGCCTGCTCGTAATGCATGTTCAATGCAACTGTCAGTGATTTTATCCCATGAATTCTTCACCCAAGTCACAACCTCTTGCAGTTTAGGTTTCACAAAGTTTCCACGCTGATTTCTCTCCATTCTATTTTCAATGTAGTCATTAATTTCCATGCGCAGATTGTCCTTGAATGGCTTGTTGATTGCAATATCAAGGGTCTGGAGATAGGCCGTCATTCCCGCAGGAATCATTATTTGATCTATTTTTCTTTCATGAAGAAATGACTTCATATCTTTAGCACGGTGAGTGCTAGCTGCATCCCAGACTAGCAGACCTCTTTGACCTCCTCGCATAACAAGTGGCAGCATTAAATCTACCCACTTTCTTATAACAGCTTGTGTGGCCCAGGCTTTTTCAGTTTCAAGGACAAAAATTCCTGAAACACGTTCAATCTTTTCCTTCTTGCCCTTAGAAATTATTAGAGGTAGGACTTTAGTGCCATCCAGACGAATTGCCAAAATACAGGTCACACGTGCACTTTCATAAGCAGTGGAGGGAATGTACACTGAGGAGGCACCCCGCTGTTCAATTGTTGTTTGAGATGATTGGCCCATAAACACTGCAGTTTCATCCATAGCAATCATGTTGGAAAGCTTGTATTTAGAGAAGTCAATCTCATCAATAAAGGACTTGAATGCAAGTGCTCGCTTAATCACTTGAGCATCTTCCAGCCTAAACAATGTCGTGGATCTTCTTAAAGACAATTCACTTCTCTGAAGGAAATTATCCAGCCAGTGTTGTGATGCTTTGAAATTTTCAGAGGCTATGTTAAACTGTGGCGCCATTGCAAGGGCGAATTCTTGAATATGAGCCCTATTCACAACCAAAGCCTTTGTTCTCCTGTCAACAACCCATTCACAGATCAGATCTTCCAGCTCAGAAAATATTGGTTTCCGACCTGATTCACACTTGCGTTTGTTAGAATTTCCCTTTTCCACTTGTTCAACTAGTTTACCATACTCTGCTCGCCATTTGCGGAGCAATCGTATATTCAACATTTTTTCTTTGCAGAAAGCAGCAAGATTTTGGCCCCAAGAATCTTCCACGATTCTCCTCTTGTACTCCACAGAGTAGCTTTTTCTTTTTGTGGCCATGCCTAAGGGAAAAAGAATAAAAAATGGCACTAGGGTATCCTGGGTGGGGGGGGGGGGGGTGATCTTTTAAAATGATACAGAGGGCATCAGAGGGGGGAATCAAAATGGCACAAGAGAATCAGGGGGATGGGCGGTTACCATCTTAACAGTATGGAGAGAAAAACGTTAGCTTGCCATGTAAAAGGTAAATAAAAATTGGCATGCAAATCCTTTAAACCAGATTTTTGATTTTACAGTTAACAATCTGGTTTAAAGGATTTGCATGCCAATTTTTATTTACCTTTTACATGGCAAGCTAACATTTTTGGAAATGTGTCTGTAACACGGTAAATGTACACTTGTAAAGTTTGAACTTGAAATCAGCTTTCAAATCTGTTAGAAAACAGCATCCTCCACATACCGTACAGATCAGATACAGATTTGCAGTTTGCTTTTAAAACACTAGATGGCAGCATCACTATGTACGGTATCACTACAAGTACCGTATTTTCACGTAGATAACGCGCACCCGTGTAAAACGCGCACACGGGTATAGCGCGCGAAAAACACAAATTTATGTACAGAAATGTTTATATACCGCGCACACCCGTATACCGCGCATGCTGCCCGACTCTCCCGTCGCCGTCCGACTCTCCTTTCGCCCGCCCCGACTCTCCTCTCCCCCTTGAAGTCCTGTCCCCACCCTGAAAGCCTGATGCCCCCCCGACGTCCGATTCAACCCCCCCTGCAGGACCACTCGCACCCCCACCCCGAAGGACCGCTCGCACGCACTCCCACCCGCACCCGCACCCACACCCTGAAGGACCGCTCGCACCCCCACAGCTTCCCGACCCCCCCCCCCCATCATGTACAAGCTTATACCGGTGTCCTGCTGCTACCTCTTGGCGGTCCCGACTCCCCGACACGATTGGGGCAAGAGGGAGCTCAAGCCCACTTGCCCCCCCGACAGAATCGGGGCAAGAGAGAGCTCAAGCCCGATCGTGTCGGGACTGCCAAGAGGAAGCAGCAGAACATGATGCTTCTACATGATGGGGGTGGTCGGGAGGCTGTGGGGGTGCTTGCCAAATAGTGCCTTATTTTCGGGGGGGGCCTTATATTTCCCAGGTGGGGAAAAAAAGGGGGGTGTCTTACTAAAGGAGGAGGTCCTATAATGGGGGAAACACGGTAGGTGAGATTGGAGGCTATGTGTTTCGGTGTGCTTAATCACTGGAGATCTGGGACAGAGCCTCACCTGGTCCAATGGTTAATCCAATCCTAATCCTGGAACTTCTGTGCATCTGCAGATACTTGCCTGTGTTATTTGGAACAGATTGTGACCTCTTTTGCAAATGGGGCCGGATTCTTTAAACAGTGCCTACATCAGCAGCCGCCTACAAAAGCGGGACTGTCCACATATCAATCACGCACAGGCACCATTACCAGAATTGCGACCACTGTTAAACATAGATTCCAGTAATGTAAGACAGGGTTTTGAAGGCTGATATTACTGATATCTATGTTTGAAGAGAATCACATCTACAGAGGTGCCTAGTGGCACCTAAGGTCATTTCCAGCTGTAACCATGCCTACTTTGTGATTCTCTTCAAACATGATTCTAGTGCCCTTTTTGATGTTTTAATTGTTTTCAAGTTTATTTAAAATTTCTTATACCGTCTAATCAGACTTCTAGGCAGTGTACAAAATCATAAAAACATACATTGGCTAAAATACAAACTTAAAATAACAAGGCATCTCTAAGGATGACGACTACATTCAGAGACATTTAAAACCATGACAAACGGGGACAGAAGGTAAAAAGGCAAGAACTACAATATTCAAGGTAAAAGATAACATTTAGGGGAAAAACAATAGGAGTGGATACTGAAGGTAAAATCATTCTAGGTCGCCCTTACAAGGGCAGTTAGGTCTCAAAGGCATCACAAAATAGAAATGTCTTCAGCTTTGTCTTAAATTGATTAAGGATTGAATCATCTCGGAAATAAGCCGGGATACTATTCCATAGAGAGGGAGCATTCACGGAAAAAATGGTAGACCTCAATGCAGGTATTAGCGGCTAGCGCAGCAGGTGGTTTAATGTGCGGTATTATGCGCGTTAAACCCCTACCACAGCTTGATAAAAGGACCCTTAAATAAAGTTAAAAAAAATAACAAATATTCCCAGAAATGACTTGAACAGTGAAACAAAATAGACATTTTCAAGCTGCTTATTTCTATTATTTTTTTTCACATGGGGCACCACAAAAGTAGCACCAGTCCTAGAAGAAACAACAGCAAAAAGTATTCATAAGAGCTGGAAATAACTGAGATTACTTAGAAATCCATTGACTAGTGCAGTTGATGGTTGTTTTTTTTTCTTCAAGTTTTATACATCTATTCAGTTCATTTCACACATTCATCTTAATAAAAAATAAAAAAAAGTATTAATGCAGGCTTGAACTTTTTAATGCATGTTAGTCAAGTTTGTGTGCATGAATTACATGAATTTATAGATGTATGTGAATTTAATCTGTTTAACTTCCGCTACATTTTTTTTAAGGTGCACCATCAAACTGAATGTATGCTAACAAATGACGATTCTTCTTATGCACCTTCTCTCTCCTCTAGGTCTCTCTCCCCTAAACTTCTACTCCCCCTGCTCTCCCCTCGATTTCTCCCTCCCAAAACTTTTAATCTGCCACAACCTCTTCTAGCTCCCCTCTCCCAACACAAAAAAATGCTTTTAATCTCCTACTCTCTCACTAGTCATTTCTTTGCTCACAGCATTCACATCTGTGTGTTCCTCTTTTCCTAACTTGCATCCATTTACTTGTTCAAGCATTTCTTCTTCGGCTGGTAGGACTTAAGTTACTCTTTCCATCAATGGCTCTTCCTACCTCTGCAGAACACAGGACTGATATGCTAATCTAATCTAATCTTAAATGTATATACCGAGTCATCCCTAAAAATGTAGGGCTTGAATCGGTTTACATCAATTCATCTAAAAGGGATAAGATTACAATCCTTAAAATATTATTGTTTCAAAAACAATGAAACAACATGGTTTTTAAGATTTTTCAGAAGGTCTGAAGCAAAATACAAGATCTTATTTGAGAAGTTAGATCATTCCACAATGCAGTTAATAAAAATGAAAAAGAATGAGTCATTTTACTGACTGATCTAACATAGGGAAAGGAGAGTTTATAGGTATGAATGGTTCTACAAAAATCATGAAAAATTTAAGGACAAAGGAATCAAAGAGTCCATGTATAATTTTAAATACTATACAAGCATATTTGAACTGGACTCTAAAATGAAACGGAAGCCAATGTAGGATTTTTAGCAAAGGTGTCACATGATTGAATTTTGATGGATGCATAATTCAAATCCTATTATTGCTTCTTGTGTAAGTTTTGTACCAACTGGAAGATCTAAACTTAGGTTCCCTTTTACTAGTGTATGCTTACCACAACTTAAAAGGGTTTACCATGGGGTGAACTTGGGCGTCCTGTGGTGAGATCCTAATTTGTGTGCACAAACCACTTGCTAAAAAAATACTATTATTTTTTTGTGGAGGATGTATGACTGGGGGGGGGGGGCAGAATTAGCATGTGAACTCATGTGATTTTTGTTTATTATTATTATTGCTGCGCAGTAACATTAATGAATGGCTAATTCAAATAACTGAAAATTGGTCATTTTCCTACTGCAGTAAAAATGGCCACAGCACATGCAAAAACCTGAGTAATGTCACTTTTTGTTGCAGTTTAGTAAAAGGAGCATGGAGTACCTACTTAACTGAATACAACTCGTCTTGAGCCACCATTTCTAAAGGTTCTGCTAGCTGAGTCACAGGTTGTCATGCCAGTCTGTGGAAGGTGTGGAAATATTTACAGGATGTGTGAAGAGGCAGGCCCAGCAAAGGCAATGGCAGTGATAGCAGCAGGAATGGATGGGAATCCCACATTCCTGTGTGGGGAGGGGGGGGGGGCGGAAACATCAAGGGGTTTTTTAGACTGAGAGAGCTTGGGTTTATGCTTTGGCTGTTTAAGCAACAATTTTCTCTGACATTTACTGTGATTGTAGTACATGCTTTTGCTGGTTCGGAATGTGCTGCAAACCTGTTATCTTGGCAGGTCATAACTGGCAAAATAAGCATCCACAATAAGGAATCTTTGAGCAAGAACATGCTTTTCGTGATCAATTTGGAAATTTCACATCAACATGACCTGTTCTGTTTATGAAACAGATGAAGATAATAATAATAAATGGAATTTGATTAATGGAGTACTATTGTGAAATTCCCTGTCCGGTGAGATAAGGCATGAGGGATGGCATGGCATTTTTAGGATGCTTGGAATAAACACAGCAGCAGTAGATGAGGCAGAAAAAAAGCAATCAACCTATTTAGTCTGCTGAGTTGCTCCTGACTATATTGTGTTGGCAATGTTATTAAAATGCAGTACACATGGACAAATTAAGACATATAGCAGACATAGGTATCGAGGGATGTAGAGGAGCAATCTACATACATATTTTGTAAAATATGTGTTTAAATGCATAGACTGTGTACACACATTTACATATTCATTGTTACAGGTTACTTTTTGTGTGAGAAAATGTGTACTCTATTGTGTAAGAACCTAATGTATAAAGACCAGGTTGGGGATGGGGTGGCGAGGGAGGGAAGTTATCAACATGAGCTACTGTTAAGATGTGATAATCTTTAGGAAGTTTTGTCATCTACATCACTAGCAGACAGAGATTGTGGTGCCGTAGTTACAGCTACAGCCTCAACACCCTGAGGTTATGGGTTCAAACCCACTCTGCTCCCTGTGACCCTGAGCAAGTCACTTAATCCCCCTTTGTTCCAGGTACATTAGATAAATTGTGAATTCAGGAGGACAGACAGGGAAAAATGCTTGAGTACCTGCATAAATTCATGCAAACCGTTCTGAGTTCCCCTGGGAGAAGTTTCAAGTTTAATTAAAAAAAAAAAATTGATTAAATCGCAGTTTCAAATTTCAAAGCAATGTACATTTAAAAATTAGAGGAGACAGGCTGCGTTTATTACATTAAGACGTGTACCAAAAGATATAAGTACAGAAGGTGAAAGGGTAGAACTACAATTTAATTAAAAGAAAAGAAAGACAGAAATGGGAAAAACAAGAGGAAGAGTGTAATTTTATTCATTAAAATTAAGGCCTCCTTTTACGAAACTGCAAAAGCAGTTTCTAGCTCAGGGAGCCATGCTGAATGGCCTGCGCTGCTCCCGACGCTCATTAAATTCCTATGAGTGACAAGAGCAGCGTGCCTCCCCACGCAAGAAACTGCTATTGCAGTTTCATAAAAGAGGGGGTAAGATTAAGATAGCCTCATGGAAGGTTCAAGTTTTGAATGTGTCTTTATAAAGCCAACACTTTAATGCTCCCTTAAATTTAAGGATCCTTTCTTCCCTGATAGAGCCTGGTAAAGAGTTCAATGTTTGTATTAATTATTCTTGTAAAAATTATTCTCAAAATATTATATAAATTATTCTTGTACAAATTATTCACATTTTTGAGTATTACTCAATCCCCAGATTGGACTGCTCTTTTTTTTTTTTAACTCCATTCTTTGTTCTGTTCTGTTTTTATATGAGAGGCCTTTCAAAACTTTTTCACCTACAACCACAAACAGTACAAAACATAGCCCTGAGACTAATCTATTTGCTAAGAAAACACAACCACATCACCGAGGCATACCACGACGTACACTGGCTCCCAATTCAAGCTAGAATACTTTTCAAAGTCTACTATTTAAATCCATAAATGGAGACAGCTCAGCCTACTTGAACAATCGCCTAATCCAAACGACCACAACCAGACACAGGAGAACCCAGACACCATTCACATACCCTCCAATCAGAGACATCAAATGGAAAAAACTGTACGATAGCTTTCTAGCTACATAGGCAGCAAAACTAGACCACCAACTCTCCTATCTACTAATCGCAACCCCAGACTACAAAACTTTCAGAAAAGAAATAAAAACCCTGCTATTCAAGAAATCAATGAAGACTAACTAACAACGTATGAAACATTTCAATCCTGTGAAGCAACCCACTCTACTCTGTAACACCTCTGGACATGTCCAGAAATCCTCTTCTGTAAACCACCTTGAACCGCAAGATAATGGCGGAATAAAAATCACTAATGTAATATAATGTATACACATTACTTCCAAAATGCCTCCAAGCATAGGTGTTGGAACAGAGGCCACAGGGGCCATGGCCTCCCTAAATATTGGTGCCCGCCCACCCTCCCGAGTTCCAGGGTTTAACATAAAATGATTGGGCAGCCACCACCACGCAGCATCAAGGAGCAGGCCTGCCCCAAAAAGAAGAATGAAAACTCTGGAGGCAGTTTTAATATGGAGAGAAATCTATAAAATATCCTGTGATAATGTGTTTGAACAATGCCTTCTATAATCACAGTTACTCTTATAATTATAATTATATATTGTGGAAATCTCAGACCCAAAAACCCGTGAATGGTGATATCAGCATAATGAGGTTCATTTAGGGGACCATCATAGATTTTCACCGTCCCCTCAACCATCCAAGTAAAAATTATATAGAAAACAAAATAAACAAGCAAATTAAACAAAACTTATCTGTGAATAGGATGGTATGATATCGATAATGAGCCTCATCGGTGATTGAATGATTCTAGTGCTTGTGACATGTTAAAAACAATCGTTGCAATTCCTTCATAATATATGCTTGTCCCTCCGACTCGAGTTTCGAATAACTTCCTTCTTCAGGGAAGGACTGAATCTCATGCTAGTACCGGCTCCACAGTACGGAAAGAACAGCTTTCTGTTCTTTCCGTACTGTGGAGCTGGTACTAGCATGAGATTCAGTCCTTCCCTGAAGAAGGAAGTTATTCAAAACTCGAGTCGGAGGGACAAGCATATATTATGAAGGAATTGCAACGATTGTTTTTAACATGTCACAAGCACTAGAATCATTCAATCACCGATGAGGCTCATTATCGATATCATACCATCCTATTCACAGATAAGTTTTGTTTAATTTGCTTGTTTATTTTGTTTTCTATATAATTTTTACTTGGATGGTTGAGGGGACGGTGAAAATCTATGATGGTCCCCTAAATGAACCTCATTATGGTGATATCACCATTCACGGGTTTTTGGGTCTGAGATTTCCACAATATATAATTATAATTATAAGAGTAACTATGATTATAGAAGGCAACTCTGGAGGCAGGCCTTCTTGATGCTATGCGGTGGCTGCCCGATCATTTAAAACGGCAGCTGGTGCACAATTTTGATGGGGCATGGGCAGAACGCCTTGCCCCCCCCCCAAACAAGACATCATTCCGCTGCCCCTGCCTCCAAGAACAATGTTACTGGTATGAACATAGCAGGAAGATTTGCCATTCTGGAGCAGCAGTCACCTGCTCTGTCTATCTGAATGCAGCTTTGTTGGAAGCAAACAGTGTAGTAAGTATACTCGCACAACAGTAATCAAGCTCATTACGGATGAATCCTATTTGCATCCTGTGCTTTAAGCAGAAATCATTGATCTCTTCACAGATAAAAGCAGATGTTAGTAAAATAGATGGCTATTGAGTTGTGATAAAACCCCACCAAATGATGAAGATTCATTATGAACATACTGCTGGAATACTGATTATGAAAATGTTCTGCAGATTTAATGAATCACTTTCAGCTGGCAAGAGGTCCTAACTCATTCAACAGAAGGTGCCTTGCACGGATCGGCATACAGAAATAAGAAACATTTGCTGCACCAGAGAGATGGTGTTATAATGCTGACCAACTGAAAAGACAAAATATATTTTTCAGTCTTGCAGACTAGCAAAGCTATAAATCATACAGTAATCTTGTTGCATTCCGAGTAGGTTTAATCTACATAAGCCTGACATTGCCATTTACTTTATGAAGACCATTCTTTCTGAATGCCATAAACACAACTATGATTTGATTATATCTTCTAGAGCCAAATGCACACAATGGTATAAGGACCTTAAGATTGTGATACAAAGATCATAAGCATGGCCACTTAAAACTGTTAACACCAGCCATTCGGTGACTTTCAGAGTCTTATATTTCTATGACTTTTCTCTGAAGATAAATTACAGAACAATCTTACACAGAATTTTGTGCTTTGAAATTCAGATGGGTGCAGAAAGGATGTGCACAGCAATAAATTTTCGTATGACGGAACCAAATATTCCACCATCTCTCTTTCTCCCCATAGATTTATTTGTATTTATTTATAGGATATTTTACTTGAAGATGGATGGACCTCACAGGTCTTTATCTGCCGTCATCTGCTATGTTTACTATGGGGTCTCTTTATTAAGGTGTGCTAACCGATTTAGTGCACACTAAAGATTAGCGCATTCTAAATGCTAAGGCAGGCATAAAATACAATGGATGCCTTAACATTCAGTGCACGCTAATCTTTAGCATGTGCTAAATTGATTAGCACATCTTAAAAAAGGACCCCTATGTTACTAGTAGCTAATACATCTTATAGTAATACAACAGATAATGTTAACTATTCTCGTTTTATGATTCTGATTGATGTAGTTCTACCCTCCTTTCTCTCTTGTGTCAGTATGCCTGTTTAATCTTTTTTATAGTATAATCCTTATTTTTTTTAATTTTTTAAATATTTTGTCTGTACTCCACTTAGAAATTTGTTAAGCGGATTAACAAATTTTAAATAAACTTGAACTTGACAAAGGGTCCTATTTGGTATGCTAGATTATTTCCAATCTGTGCTGCTAGAAACATACATGGATATTTGGCCATATATAGGATCTCTCTTCTTACCTGATCTTTTATAAAATTCCTCCTTTGTGCTTCACCATTCTAGGTAGATGAGCATAATTGATGCCATGCTTTTTGGCTCAATTACCAGGACCCAGTCTCTGTCCCCGTGTCATATTTTTTTGGGCATGGGTGTTTGGTTTCGTTTTCAGTATTGTACTATCACAGACTGCTAAAGGACCCTTTAATAGTCCTGCAACCACGCTGTTAATATTCAGCTGTTTTATTATTTTTATGGTTTTCTATCATTGAGGCTTTCAAGACATCTATGACCCTTGAGGAAGCAGTTTCATCGAAACACGGACTGTGTTGGGTCTTGGTTTCTAACATTGAGAACCACATTGTGGAAAACAATAGTTTTGTATCTTCAATAAAGTTCCTGAATCACGTACACCATCTCTATAGTTTTCCATTTTTATTTAGTTGTTTGGTTTCCAGTTTCATTTCAGAAAAAATAAGGCATGTAAAAAACACTCAATGAATTGCTTTTAAAACATACTAGGCCAGAATTGATCAAATTTTGCATGCATTAATTTATGAAATGAACCTGAAATGTCCAAAAATTGTCCTAAAATGGAGGAGGGTAAATAGTGGAGTGCCACAGGGATCAGTGATATTTAACATATTTATAAAGATCTGGAAATTGGAATAACAAATGAATTGATTAAATTTGCAAATGATACAAACTATTCAAGGCCTGTGGAAAACTGCAGGAATACCTTAAGAAATTGGAAGACTGGGCATCCAAATAGCAGATGAAATTGAATGTGGACAAATGAAAAGAGAAGCATATTAGGAAGAAAAATGCAAATCATAGTTACGTTATTATGTTAGGATTTACCTTAAGAGTCAACACCTAAGAAAAGATCTGGGTATCATTGTAGATACCACACTGAAATCTTCTGCCCCATGTGCGGCTGTGGTAAATAAAGCAAACAGGATGCTAGAAATTATTAGGAAAGTGATGATAAATAAAATCGAAAATATAATGTCTCTGAAACACTCAATGGTGTATCCTCACCTTGAGTATTGTGCACAGTTCTGGTTGCCATATCTCAAAAAAGATATAATGAAATTAAAAAATGTTCAAAAAAGAACAAAAAAATAAAAATGATATAGACTGGATGGAATTCCCTTCATATGAGGAGAGCCTAAAGAGGTTGGGGCTCTTCAGCTTGGAAAAGAGATGGCTGAGGGGGGACATGATTGAAGATGAGCGTGAATCAATTTTTCACCCTTTCAAAAAGTACAAAAACCAGGGGATACTCAATGAAATTATTTGGGAATACTTTTAACACAAATAGAAGAAATTGTTGTAGGTTTTGTTTTGTTTTATCAAGGAATGGTTCAGCTCTGGACAGAGGATGTTGTTCAGCAATTAGAGGATGTTGTTCAGCAATCAGTTTAAGAAAAGTTTGCACAAGTTCCTGGAGGAGAAGTCTATAGTACCTTGACATAGATTGGTCACTGTTAGAACCAGGAAACTGGGGTAGATGGACTAGGGCTTGGGATTCCTCTTGTCGAACAGCTGTTAGGGCTTCGGGGGTGGGGGTGTTCTTTACAGAAGAAGAGATTGGGCATCTCTCCTGTCAGTAATCGCAATGTTTGAAGGGAGGGGGGAATTCATGGCAGCCGTGATTGGCCGGGGGGGACGGACAGTTACAGGATTCTGTAACCAGCGTTGTTTATGACAGGCGCCAGTTACAGAAGCCTGCTTTTAGGTGAAGGACTGGCCCCTCCTTCGCCTAAAAGGTCTGGTTATGGGTGTTTGGGATTTGGGCGATTTTTGGTTTGGGAATGTGTTGTAGGGATAGATGTAGTGGCAGTCTGGGTGATTAGATAGCTGAATGTGGAGGTAGGCCATTCTAAATAAACAAACCCTCATTTTGGATGGTTTTTTTTTTTTGAATGGACATTTCCTTGCTGCCTACTTTTAGCGTCTAGTGCAGGGGTGTCCAACCTGCGGCCCGAGGGCCGCATGTGGCCCCGTGAAGTATTTTGTGCGGCCCCAGTCAACAGCGATGCAGTGTTTTCCTCTGTTGCTGCTGGGTGTTTACCGTCTTGCCGGCTCCTTCCTCTGTTTTGCTGCAGCATTTGCGCGGCCCCAGAAACATTTTTTTTGGCCAGTGCGGCCCAGGGAAGCCAAAAGGTTGGACACCCCTGGTCTAGTGACTTAGGCCAAAAAGGGACTTAGACTTTTTAAAAAAAAAATTATGCCCCTCCACGCCTTTTGAACTAAGCTCAATGTATAGTTATAGTCAACTTAGGAAATATTTGACAGCTTTCTTATTTGTGTTTTAACCGAATATAAGGCATATTAAGTTGCTCAGGAATTAATTACAGTTTCTAGGAATACCTAGCTGCTTGTTTGTATCCTGCACTGAAATTATAAAAAAGCATATGTGATATATGAGAATTGTATTGATATATTGATATAACTGTCAACATACTCTCTAATTATTGTGTCTGAACTGAAGTATTTTCATGTGGGGGAAAAGCCACAACCTGAGTGTCCTATCAGTGTCAAACAGAGAAGCTTCTCCCTACAAATGAGACTCTATTCCTAGCCCACTTGCTATAGAAATGAACCAGTTAATCAGCAGTTGCTCATCTGACTGAGAGGGGATGATTGTAACTTCAAGCTAATAAGTCTGAACTTTCACCTTCCATGCTGGTATTAATTTGAAAGTAGTAAAAATCATCCTGAAAAGTAAAGAGATCAAAAGTGCATATAGCTGCCACAACAAGCAGCAAGAAATGATCTCAACGTACCCATAACCTATGCTGCCAACTTGTCTCTTTAGAGAGCTCATTAACTTGGAGAAGACCATTTTGAAAGCTATTTCGGTGAACAAAAAAAAGAAGTGTTTTATCCTCAAACATGAGCTTTACAAAACTGCCTCCTAGCCATATGTATAGGTAAACATCAGCACATAAAGGTTGATTCCTTAACAAGGCATCCATTTTTAGGTGGCAAAAATGTGTGTCGATACCCAGAATCTATCTAAATAGGAGGAGTGAAGGTCTGGAAAACCTGATTATTAACTAAAGAGGAGCGCTTAAAGACATATTAATGCTCACAAAACATAAAACCTTAGTTTTTGGTGAGTCCATGTGACCCTACCTCCATCACATCATCGGTCACATATGTTACATATCTCATTTACCCTGTCTTTTACTAAAGCATACTAGCCGTTTTAGCGTGTGCTAAATATTAGCGTGCATTAAAAGCGTATAATGGGCTCGTTAGATTTTAACGCATGCTAATATTTAGCATAAAAGATAGGAGATAGGGTCATACGGACTCACCAAAAACTGAGGTTTATTTCTTTCGTGAGCATTAATATATCTTTAAGTGCTCCTCTTTAGTTAATCAGTCAATACCCAGAATACCACGATATATGCATATCAATGCTAATTTCTATAAACTGGTGCCTAAATGTGGTGGTGCATAATTTAAAGTGGGCATACAAGATCTGACAATTAAGTTCACAAACTCATCCTAGAAAAAGTGCTACATACCTCATTGCTGAATATCATCTCAGTCACCTTTGAAGTGCTCCTCTCGGGGAGCTTAGAACCGACGCCAACACCTAGGGCTCCTTTTACAAAGGTGCGTTAGGGCCTTAATGTGCGGAATAGCGCGTGCTAAAATGACACGTGCGCTAGCAGCTACCGCTTCCTCTTGAGCAGGCGGTAGTTTTTCGGGTAGCGCACGCTATAGCGCAAACTAATCCGGTGCGTGCACTAAAAACGCTAGCGCACCTTTGTAAGAGGAGCCCCTAGTCCACCCTTCAAAACCATGTTGGAACTCTTTTTCTGGAATGCCCACCAGAACTGTTGTCGTATTACCCTTGATGTCCTGAATGTCTACAAAATGTCTTCCTTTCAATATTTCCTTTATTTTCAGTTGAAGAAAACAGTCTTTGGGGGCCAAATCAAGTGAGTAGGGAGGGTGTGCCAATACAGTTATTTGTTTTCTGGCTAAAAACTCCCTCACAGAGAGTGCTGTGTGAGCTGGTACATTGTCATGATTCACATCAAAAGTAGGTGCTGGAAATGTAGGTCTGGAAAACCCTGGCCTACATTTCTGGTGCCTTCGTCTGCTGGAAGCATAAGTCTTTAACCAGTTGATTGACACGGAACTGGTTAAAGAATTATGCCTCCAGCAAAGGTAGATGCCAGACCGCTGACAATGGTGCCAGTTAGAGAATCTGGGCCTGATGGAATCAACTCAACTCTCCAAAGTGTCCTCAGCTCATAATCCTTTACCATCGGATTTAGGGGTCCTTTTACTAAGGCGCACTAGCCATTTTAGCGCACGCTAAAAATTAGCACGCACTAAATGCTAATGCATGTGAATGCGTTCATTATATCCTATAGATGCGTTAGCACGCATTAGCATTTAGCGCGCACCAAATCAGCTATCATACCTTAGTAAAAGGACTACTTAGGGACTACTTTTATCAAGCTGCGCTAGTGGGGTTAGCACGTCAGACGTTTCATCATGCGCTAATCCCTGCGGCCGGCTAAAAAACTAATGCCTGCTCAATGCAGGCGCTAGTGGCTAGCGCAGCAGGCGGTTTAATGCGTGTTAAACCCATACCACAGGACCCCTTAGTATCTTCCCAAACCTGCTCCATAAATATCTCAATTTATTTATTTGGATTTATATCCCATCCTCCTAAAAGCTTAGAATGATTTACATACATAATAAAACATAACAGGGCTTACATAATAAGGTATAATGGGTTTACACAATAAAGTAGAACATGATAGTACATTTTTGGTCATGAAATGATAGGACTATACTTAATAGGATATAGGGATGGTGATGTTATGAGTTTGGTTTGACTTTGAGGTAATAATAGAGCTTGACAGTACAAAATGTGGTAAGGCAGTGTGTAACAGAGCATGGCAGTGTATTAGGATGTATGACAATACATACTGTATATGGCAGACAATAAATACAGGAACATGGCAGGAATATGACAGTACAATACATACCTGTGAATGATAATACTGTATATGCTAGGTGTATTATACCATGGAATGTCTGGCAAAGTGAGGAATTATTGGCAATGACAGTACGTGGCATAGCAAGATTGTACATAACAGCACATAAGCACATAAGCACATAAGCAATGCCTCTGCTGGGTCAGACCTGAGGTCCATCGTGCCCAGCAGTCCGCTCACGCGGCGGCCCAACAGGTCCAGAACCTGCGTAATAATCCTCTATCTATACCCCTCTATCCCCTTTTCCAACAGGAAATTGTCCAATCCTTTCTTAAACCCCAGTACTGTACTCTGCCCTATTACATCCTCTGGAAGCGCATTCCAGGTGTCCACCACCCGCTGAGTAAAGAAAAACTTCCTAGCATTTGTTTTGAATCTATCCCCTTCTAATTTTTCCGAATGCCCTCTTGTTCTTTTATGTTTTGAAAGTTTGAAGAATCTGGCTCTCTCCACTTTCTCTATGCCCTTCATGATCTTGTAGGTCTCTATCATGTCTCCTCTGAGTCTCCGCTTTTCCAGGGAGAAGAGCTCCAGCTTCTCCAATCTTTCAGTGTATGAAAGGTTTTCCATGCCCTTAATCATTCGTGTCGCTCTCCTCTGGACCCTCTCAAGTATTGCCATATCCTTCTTAAGATGCGGTGACCAATACTGAACACAGTACTCCAGGTGCGGGCGCACCATTGCCCGATACAACGGCAGGATGACTTCTTTCGTTCTGGTCGTAATACCATTTTTAATAATACCCAACATTCTGTTCGCCTTCTTCGCGGCTGCTGCGCATTGCGCCGTTGACTTCATTGTTGTATCCACCAGTACACCCAAATCTCTAGGTATAAAATTTATAGCAGGGCATGGTTGAATCAGTGATGGCTGATTTTGTTACACAGACAGTAGTATTTAGACTGGAGCTATTTCATAGAAGGTTAGAGGAAGAGGTGAGTTTTTATTGCCTTCCTGAATTCAGTAGTCCTTCTAGTGATCTGATGTGTTTCCAGAGGTGTGGTAGGTAGTGCTGTTCCGGATATTTTCAAGGCAAAGGGAGCATCCTGAAAGTGTGCATAGTCTTTTTTTCCTTCTTGTGAGCAAAGTTATCGGTTTGGGCTATAAGGTGGTAGTTTGGAGCCCATATAGGTTGATACCCATATTGTGGAAGACTTTGTAGGCTATTACCAGGCCCTTGAATACACATTGCTTGTTGATAGTTAGCCAGTGACCTATGTACAGTACTGGGCCAATTGGGTCACATATGTGAAGGTTTTTTAGGAGGCTTATGGCAGCGTTTTGTAGTCGATTGAGATTTTTTGAAATGAGACTATTTAGTAGTGTGTTGCAGTAGTCCATGCAGGAGAGGACAAAGGCATAGAGTGCTGGTGCTGGTCACGGAGGTGTTCTATGGTCTGGTTTGTTTTATTTGGTTTATTGATGTCTGTTATTGAGGCATCTTGTATGACTTATGGAATTTTATATTTTGATGTATATCTGTGGGTTTGGCCAGTTTTGGCCTTAAATGAAATTTGTCATTGTTGTGATGTGTGTGTTATATGCAATTTGATTTGATATGTAAGTATGTAATTTGTTATAGTGTGTCTCTGAAGTGTTTTGCACGATAAATATATATCTTTTATTTTGGATGTCAATATGTAACTCGCCCTGGATAAGGGCGGGTGAGCAATAAACAAAGAAACAATGATTAGAGCCTCAGGTGGGCAACAAGGGAACCCCAGTTCAAATTCTGCTGCTGTTCCATGTGATCTTGGGCAAGCCACTTAACCTTTCATTACCTTAAGTACAAATTTAGGGCCCCTTTTACAAAGCCACGGTAGCAATGCTGCCATAGTAAATGCACTAACTGAATGGGCTTCGGTGCATTTACCACAGCAGTATCGCTACCACAATTTTATAAAAGGGGCCCCTTAGATTGTAAGTCCTCTTTGAACAGGGAAATACCTAGTGTACCTGAACATAACTCATCTTCAAATGTTTCTGACAAAGATGTGAGCTAAATCCAAAGATACTTTACTGTGTTGGCTTTATCTGCTAAGAACATAATAATAGCCATACTGAGGCAGGCTGATGGTACATCTAGCCCAGTATTCTGCTTACAATAGTGGCAAATCTAGGTCACAAGTACCTGGCAGAATCCCAAATAATAGCAAGATTCTATAATATTAGGGATAGCAGCGGCTTTCCAAATTTCTATATTAATAGTATAAACTTTTCCTCCATGAACTTGTGCAAATCTTTTTTTTTTTTTAATTTTCTTTTACCAGATATACTAACCACTGTTACTACATCTTCTGGTAATGATTTCTAAAGCTTAATTATTCACTGAGTGAAAACATTTTTTCCTCTTACTTGTTTTAAAAGTATTATCATGATACTTAGGGCTCCTTTTACGAAGCCGCGTTAGCGGTTTAACGCGCGTAATAGCGTGTGCTAATTTGCCGGCCGTGCTAGCCGCTACCGCCTCCTCTTGAGCAGGCAGTAGTTTATTGGCTAGCATGGGGGTTAGCGCGTGCTAAAAATGTGCGTGCGCTAAAGCCGCTAACGCGGCTTTGTAAAAGGAGCCCTTAGCTTCTGGAGATCAATATGGGGTAGAATAAATAACATTTTGGAATCATCAATTCCTCTAACATATGAGGCAGTTATTTGTGGTATAATATTACATGTTAAACCCTTATAGATCAATATAAAAGTCGTCTTTTCCTTATAATGACTGGGATAGCTATCCAGATGATCACCCGAATAGAGGTCTGCATAGGAACGGGGATCGCGGGAATCCTGCGGGTCCTGCGGGGGGTCCCATGGGAATCCCCCCCTAACCCATGGGACTCCAAAGGGGACCCCATCTAGCCAACGGGACTCCCACGGGGATGGAAAGCTTTGGAATCAGGGTTCGTCCATATAATATAATGGACACGAAAGCTTTAGTAAAAGAGGGGGTTTATAAGTTAATTACCTGAAAAGAGAAAAAAAAAGGGTTCCACCAAAGAGATTCCACAATAAAAACAGCAGCGCAAACACAAAAGAAACTGTGGAATTGATGATCCTGTCATAAGTAATTGTTGCTTTTTATGGGGACCTGATGAGATCCGTCCTAGGGTATTGAGGGAACTCAGATAATTTATTCGGGGAACTCTTGTGGATTTGCTTACTAAATCCATGGAGAAAGGAGAGGTTCTCTGGGATTGGAGAAGAGCGAATGTGGGCCCTCTTTGCAAAAGTGGTAACAGAGAAGAAGTTGGAAACTACCGGCCAGTAAGCCTTACTTTGGTGGCTGGAAAGATAATGGAAGCTCTGCTGAAGGAGTGAATAGTGAACTATCTAGAATCAAACAGGTTACAAGATCTAAGACAACTTGGTTTCACAAAGAGGAAATCATGCCAAACAAATCTGATCAATTTCTTTGACTGGATGACCAGAGAATTGAATAGAGGATGTGTGCTAGATATACTGTTGTCTACCTGGATTTCGGCAAAGCCTTTGACATGGTTCCTTATAGGAGACTCATTAATAAACTTAGTGGGCTGAAATTAGGATCCATAGTGATGACCTGGATTAGAAATTGGTTGACAGACAGACAACAGAGTGGTGATGAATGGAATTTGCTCAGAGAAAAGAAAGGTGAGTAGTGGTGTGCTGCAGGGATTGGTATCAGAGCCTGTTCTGTTCAATATATTTGTTTGTGATATTTCTAAAGGATTAGAAGGAAAAGTGTGTCTTTTTCTAGATGATGCCTTTAACTGAGTTATTTGAATTCTATATAATTAGGATACTTTTTAGTGGATTAATAATGCTGTTAAGTGAAAATTGAGCGGGTAATCTTTTCCCATCCTATTGTTTCATTACCTATGCCCTTTTTATTTTGTTTACAATTTGTATTTACCCGTAATCCTTTTTTTTTCTTTTTTTCCCTGTTGTGGTTGGTTAGTCAAAAGTTGTATTAATTGTCTGGTTTAATCAATGTGTTTTTCTTTTTTACCCCGATTTTATCTTTATTTGTAAATCGCATTGGATTATGATTTTGCGATAAAATCAAATTTTTAAATAAACTTGAAACTTGACACAAACATTTACAACAGAGTAGATGCACCGGAGGGAATAGAAAACATAAGAAGAGATCTGTGAATGTTGGAAAAATGGTCTAATGTTTGGCAGTTAATATTTAATGCGAAGAAGTGCAGGGTGATGCATCTGGGGAGTTAAAATCCAAAGGAACGGTACAATATATGCTTGGGGGTAACAAGTTGATATGCATGGACAGGGAGAGAAACCTTGGGATGATAGTGACTGAGGATCTCAAGGCTGCAAAACAATGTGACAAAACGGTGACCATAGCCAGAAGGATGCTAGGCTGAATAGAGAGAAGAATCATCATCACAAAAAGAGAAATGTTTATACAAGTCATTGCTGTACAAGTCATTGGTGAATCCCCACTTGGAGTATTATGTTCAGTTCTGGAGGCCATACCTTGCTAAGGATGTAAGAAGACTTGAAGAGGTCCAGAGAAAGGCAATAAAATGATATTGGGATTCTGCCAAGAGATGTAAGAGAAGAGGCTTGAATTCCTGAATATGTTTGTTGCTCTTACAATAGCTCATTTCAGTTTTTCCTACTGCTTTCCTACTTCTTCCAGATGTTCCCATACAGACAATTCCTTGACATAATTCCCCATCTGAACAAAATTACCCCCCATTTTACGAAGCCACATTAGGCTTTTTTATTCCTGGCCATGGCGGAATTAGCTCAGTGCTCATAGGAATTCTATGAGCATCAGAGCTAATACCACCACAGCCGGTGATAAAAAAAATCTAATGTGGATTTGTAAAATGCGAGGTTATTTAAAAATAAAAAATCTAGAACCTTTACTTTTGAATATTCTTGTACTCTCAAGGTAAATGTTTTAATGAAGAACTGATTTGTAATTGTTTTAATTAATTGTTTTTATTTGTTTACTATTGTGTAGCCTTTCAGGAGAGGTGGTACAGAAAATGGAAATCAAATTACATAAATCCTATTTATTTACTCAAAATAAGGCCATCTTAACTAGAGTATGATGCCAAAAGAATAAGTAAAAGCTTTATCTAAAATTTACAACTTGTTTCATTCTTTTTTTGGGGGGTGGGGGACTAGGATTGTGGATATCAGTATGTAAAGATCCTGTAAAAGAAATGCATCCTTTGATGGGTTTCTCTAGGTAATTGATTTCTCTAGAACAGGGTGCCCACACTTTTGGGGCTTGTGAGCTACTTTTAAAATGACCAAGTCAAAATGATCTACCAACAATAAAATTTTTTAAAAAATAAAGCACTGTATGCAGAGAAAATATTAATTATCATTTATATTCCGGGTTTTTTTCAAAGAGGTCAAGGCAGATGACTTTATGCAATGTCACCTCAGTATCAACTATACAAAAATAGACAAATATACCCCCTCCCTTTTTACCAAACCACAATAGCGGTTTTTAGCGCAGGGAGCTGTGCTGAATGCCCCACGCTGCTCTCAATGCCCATAGGCTCCTTGCGGTTTAGTAAAAGGGGGCCATAGTATAAAATATAGACAGCAGATATAAATTCTCAAAACGGACACATTTTGATCACTGAAAATAAAATCATTTTTCCTACCTTTGTTGTCTGCTGATTTCATGAGTCTCTGGTTGCACTTTCTTCTTCTGACTGTACATCCAAAATTTCTTCCCTTCCTTTAGCCTCCTGTATGCTTCCTCTCCTTCAGACCTCATTCCCTCCCCCATCTTTTTCTTCCTCTCTCCTGCCCCTTCCCCTTTCTTTCTTTCTGTCTCCCCTTTCTTTTTTTCTTTCTGTTTCCCTTCTTTCTTTCTGCTCCCCTGTCCCCCTTAATTTTTTTCTGTCTCCCTGCCCCCTTTCTTTTTCTTTCTCCCTGCTCTTCCCAAACCACTGCCGCCGCCATCGGGGAACAGGCCCCTAAGCTGCCCACTGCCGAGTTGTGAGATGTCCTTGCTTCCCGACCAGGGCCGCCATCAGAAATTTCTGGGCCCCTTACTGAGCAATCCTATTGGGCCCCCCACGTACCCCTTCCCCCCTCCCCTCAATGCCCCCCCTTCTTCCATGGGCCGAATACACACATACTTTTCTGCTAATGCTCCACCTAAGCCAGTCCCGTAAAATCTTCTCACGTCCATTGGGTGATTTGGCATAGAGGAGATATTCATAAAAAGAACGTCCGTCAAGATCTTTACTCATAGACTGTGCCATTTGCTTTAAATCATCTTCCATCATTAATCCAAATTGCACAATTCTTTCTCTGTCTTTGTCCTGAATGGCATCTGGCCACATTGCTGGATCCTTCCAGTCAACAAATTTATGAGCAGGCGCGGAGAACGCATTTTTAAACAAATGTAGTTTATCCTTGTACTCCTTATGTAATTTTAATCATCTATGGATATGTTTGTATGTTTATTGTTCAAATGGTTTTATTTATTTCCCCAAATTTATTTTTGTTATACGCATTGAAAATATTTGATATTGCGTTTAAATCAAAATCTCAATAAACTTGAAACTTGAAACGAGTGCCCGTGAGATTGTGGGAGGGTTAAATACTCAAAACTTAGAAGAATAACAATTTACTTAAAGTTTTTGCTACGCCAGCTTTCTGGTATCTTTACTTACAGTGGCGTACGTAGCATATGTAACACCCGGGGCCCATCATTTTTTGGCACCCCCCCCATCTGTAAGAAAAACATGATTTTTAGTAACAAACCACACATCACACATGAGTACCTAGGAAAAGGCAGCATCTTACATATTGCAGTGAGCAGTACATCAATACACCCATTGTAAAACTAAACAAGCCAGACCAGCACAGATCAATCCTACACCATCAATCCTAACAGAAAAACATGTCTTTCGAACATACAGAACACAGAAAACACCTTCGCCTAATATGGAATATGTCATCACAAACTAACCCCTCACTCTTTTACAAAACTGTAGTGTGGATTTTAGCCACAGTGGTAACAGCCCTGACGCTCATAGAATTCTGAGCATCAGAGCTGCTACCACCACGATTGGCGCTAAAAAACGCTCCACAGTTTTGTAAAAGGGGGGATAAAATAGAAATACACAGTTTCAACGCTCTAGCTCAGAGGTGCCCAAACTTTTTGAGCTTGTGAGCTACTTTAAAATGACCAAGTCAAAATGATCTACCAATTATAAAATTAAAAAACACAAAGCACACTATACGCTGAGAAAATGTTAATTATCATTCCTATTCTGGGGTTTTTTCAAAGAGGTCAAGGCAGATGACTCTATGCATTGTCACCTCAGTAACAATCATACAAAAATAGACAAATATACCCTCCATCCTTTTTATTAAACCACAATAGCAGTTTTTAGCGCAGGGAGCTGCGCTGAATGCCCAGTGCTGCTCTTGACGCTCATAGGCTCCCTGCGCTAAAAACCGCTATTGCGGTTTAGTAAAAGGGGACCATATTGTAAAATATAGACAGCAGATATAAATTCAGAACTGTGCATAGTAAGTGAAGGGAAGTTTTCATCTCTGGGAATTTACCCAGTTAACTATTAAGTTATTTGGGCAAATTCCTTTGAAAACTGTGGTAATACTGCCTCCATTTTGCTAAATTTAAAATAAAATCATTTTTCCTACCTTGTCTGGTGATTTCATGAGTCTCTGGTTGCACTTTCTTCTTCTGACTGTGCATCCAATCTTTCTTCCCTTCTTTCAGCCTGTATGCTTCCTCTTCTCCAGACCTCATTCCCTCCCCCAACTTTTTCTTCCTCTCTCCCTGCCCTTTCTTTCTTTTTTTCTGTTTCTCTTCTTTCCTTCTGTTTCCCTGCCTGCCCCCTTTCTTTCTTTCTCCCTGCCATTCCCCAAGCCACTGCCACTGCCGCTGCCATCAGGGAACAGGCCCCAAAGCCGACGCCTGCCCCCTTTCTTTCTTTCTCCCTGCCGTTCCCCAAGCCACTGCCGCTGCCGCCGGGGAACAAGACCCAAACGCCACCAATGGATAACAGGCCCCGACGCCGACGCATGCTCTCCCTGCTTCGGGCCGATCAGTCTTCCTCTCCCCGACGTCAATTCTGCCGACGGAGAGGAAGTTCCGCCCAGCCAGACAGCGATTGGCTGGCCCAAACTTCCTCTCCGACTGCAGAATTGACGTCGGGGAGAGGAAGACTGATCGGCCCAATAGATTAGATCGCCAAGACAAAGTGAGTCCTGGGTGATCGACTCACTTTGCCTTGGTGAGCTACTGGCGCCCCTGCCTTAGAACACTGCCTAGGACCCTGGGGGAGCCCGGGCCCCCTGTCAGCTCCGGGCCCCTGAATGCAGGACTGGTAGTACTGCCCTGATGGCGGCCCTGTTCCCGACGCGGTAAACAGAAGTGCTGGGCCGTCCAGCCTTCCACCCGACGTCAATTCTGATGTCAGAGAGGAAGTTCCGGGCCATTCAGGCAGTGATTGGCTGAGCCAGAACTTCCTGTCCAATGTCAGAATTGACATGGGGGGGAGGGGAAGCTGGTCGGCCCGGCACTTCTGTTTACCGCGTTGGGAAAGCAAATGTCCATGGAGGAGCAGGTAGAATGCAAAGGCAACATGAGTCTATCACAGAGCCCGGGATGGGCTCCGCGATTGATTTGCGTTTCCTTCGCGATCTACTGGTCGATCGCGATCGACCTTTTGGCCACTCTTGCTCTAGAGAATTAAATAATGCATTAACATTTTCACTGTCAAGGTAAATGCAACTTTCTATTATCAAAGAAATTTAGTTTGGTTAGAGACAAAGGGAAAGAGGGGGAGGATTGGTTGCAATAAGCTTTTGAAACCACAATACCATCAGGATCAATTTTCAATTTATCCATTTGGGATAAAATCCCTGGTATTTTATTTCTAGATCTTGTACCAGTTTTCAAAATGAAATCACTTTCCCATTTTGGTTTAAACTTGCAGACTTTACATTAACATTTTCTTGGAATTTAAAATGGATTCTGTGATTGCTATTTTTCTTTTCACTCCTGGGAAGGGTTTTAAAAAAAAGAACAACCCAAGTAAAAGTAGCCATATTGTGGAACCTTAGGTGTACTCTGCTGTTAGTTGCACTGAAGATGGAAATATCAAACAGCTAATTTACAGTTCTAAATCTCTATTTACCCACATAAATTGCCTTGAAAATTGTTTTCCTCGCTCTTTGCCATGTACCTTGGAAAATGACATTTCTTTCTTTCTTTTAGAGCAACAAGTTGTTCCCTCTGATTCAACACTTGGTGGATGTGCTCATTTCCTAAGCTAAAGCAAATGTGTAAAATTATACTACCTTTCAGTTACAGTGATCCAGTCCATTTCAGACATTTTCAGATTGTAGGAAAAAATGTTTTATAGTAGTACATACCCAAAACACATGCTTTGTCTACTTTTATTTAGGAATATATTTTTTAGCTAGTTTCAGAAAATTAAGTTGTGACAGGAAATTCCTGTATATAAGACAGGTTCCATAGAGCAAATTTAATGTGGATCTTAGGCTTTTTTTATTGGAAATTGGATCCCATTCCAATTTTTCTTGTGAAAACAGTATCCTGTCTCAGGCTAGTCCCTCTTAAACAGCAGTGTGGACCAGGAACTCAGCAAATAGCTGTTCTTTTCCATAAATGAAGCAAAACACCGATGTGTTGTTTAAAAGGTTTATTTACAAAGGAGCATATTTACTAAAATGTGCTAAGTTTTTGCACTTAATGTGGGTTAACAGTCAAAATCAATGTGCCTTAAGTGCAAATCTTCAGAGGTAACCATTAGGGGTATTATTTAGCCTCTGCCACCCCCCATCCCCACCCCCACAGTTTCTGTATAGATAAGTATTCTAATGCATTTTGCTTGCAGGCCCAAAGAGTGTAGGTTCACCTAATGCCATCTCTTGACCATTTCCTAGACTTGCTTGCCAGCGTGTCTATCTTATTGAACCATTTTTGAAAAAAAGTCCAAACTAAAAATTACATTTAGTGATTTGTATTTCGCCATTACCTTGCGGTTCAAGGCGGATTACATAAGGATTGTCATGAAATTAGAAAATACAAAGGGATAATTTGAACATTTTAGATTTGCTAAGGACTAGATAGTAATGTAGGTGAAGCTTGGGACGGATTTGGTTGTGTTAAATAGGTTTTATGTATTTTTTTGAAGAATAGGGTTTTTGTTTCTTTTTTGAAGGTTTTGTAATCTGTGGTCAAAGACAGCAGGTTGGTGAGTTGTCTGTCTAGTTTTGCTGTTCTGGTGGCCAGTAGGTTGTCATATAGTTTTCTTCTTTTGACATTTTTGGTTAATTGGTGTATGAATAGTGCGTGGGTTCTTCTTTGTCTGGTTGAGGTGGATTGAGTTAGTCGGTTATTCCAGTAGGTTGGGCTGTCTCTGTTTATAGCTTTAAATAGTAGGCAATAGAATTTGAAGTGTACTCTTAATTGTATTGGGAGCCAGTGTGAGTCGTGGTATGCCTCGGTGATGTGCTCGTATTTTTTAAGCAAGTAGATGAGCCTTAGGGCTGTGTTTTCAGAAATAAACAATCATTGGGATGTAGTAGGGGATATCATTCTTAGCAAACTGGCCCACAGGCATTCCAGTAGAACAGTGGGGCATCATAGGGGCATTGCAGTGAATTTTGCATAAAAGGTCACCATAAACCCCTTACATTGCATGGTGAGCTTTCCAAAACTCACCCATAACCTAATGTACATAATAGCCCTTACGCCTTCAGGTGTCACCTATAGTATATGTCAGTACAGTAGTTTGTTGGGCTCATACTTTCCACCACAAGTGTACTAGTTAGAGTGGGATATGGGTTTGGGTCCTCTTCTCTGCAGTCTACTACACTGACCACCAGGCTACTTCAGAGACCTACTTACTGTTCAAATAATATTGTCTATAACATCTGAAGCTAGTATGTACTGTTTCATGCATATATTTGGGGGTGTAGAAGGGGGTAAGTAACCATGGTGGTCAGCTTGGCCACTTTTTTTTTTTTTTTTAACACTTATTCATTATTGAAACAGGTCTAGTTTCAAGCGTCCATGTTTTGCCCTGAACATTTTCTGCAATGTTCCATTATTGCAGAAAAATGTCCAACCCTGTGCCAAATTTTTAAGTGCCATATATATTGGTTCAAGATCAAAAAGGGTACAAGACAAGGATGCATCCTCTCTCCTTTCCTTTTCAACCTCTATGCAGAAGTAATCATGAAGAAACTGGACTTAGATGATTCGAGTGTTGGGGTGAAAATAGGTGGAAGAACCATCAGCAATCTGAGATATACAGACGATACTACCCTGCTGGCAGACAGTGAGAAGGACTTCAAGAAGTTGATCCTAAAACTGAAAGAAGAAAGCGAGAAGATAGGACTTTACCTGAACATCAAGAAGACCAAAACTATGACTACTGCCAACAAGAAAGTCCACATAAAGATCAACAAAGAAATAGAAGTGGTTGACAGCTTTGTTTTCCTTGGGTCCCTTACTTCTCCTTCCGTATTTGTGGTGATATGGAATTAATAGACCCGCAAATACAGAAAAACTGCAAATAACTTTTTAATATGTTATTTGCAGTTTTCTATTAAAAAACATCGTGAATATGGTAAAACCGCAAATAACAAAAAAAGACCACATTCACAATTTCAATTGAAAACATTTACAGTATTTATTGCAGTTTTTGAATAACATAGTTGTACATTAAACATGGGTGATAGAATATAGAATACAATACTTATCTCTTACTCAGTTGGTGTCTTCCTCCTCATCGTCCAGTACTTGTACTGCATGCAGTTCAGGAGGAGGAGAAAAAAAGGATAAGTGAGCACCAGGTGCCTCCTCAGGCAGTGGAAGTAGATCTTCAGTATGCGGTACAGGTGTAGGAGGAAGACGAAGAAATGAAGGGGATGCCTCCTCATGGGTAGATGAGCTGGATGGAGAGGCAGTGACTCTAGGTATCTTTTGGAAATACATTGTGATTTCCGTCTGGCTCTTCTGCTTCTTCATTTCTTTATATATATTTGTGTATGTAGAAATCGCTTCTTCTGCTAACTCCTTCACCTTTAACGCACGTACCATGGATGTGTGGATGTCATAGAAAAAGTCCATCACACCACTGAACCTGTGTATGCCCTCTGCAATATTATCCACTGTAAACTTGTCTTCTAGCACTTCTTCCTCTTCTACTCCTTCCTCCTCTTCATCTGGTATGTAGGGGTGTTTCTTTATTTGCACCTGAAGGTTAGGCCTCTCTCTGACATCATCAAGCCTGAACCAATGTTTGCAAGAAATCATTCCAGCCTAAACCTAGCAAGAAGAGAAAGAAGAACACATCTTTGCTGTTTCTGCCTGATGCATTCTGGGTATGTACCAGAACTGTATTCTAATAAAGGACATCCAGCTATTCCTACATGATCTGCCTATGTGAATCTTGGGGGAGTTATGCTCCTGTGCTGGTCTTATCTAACGAAGGCGCCCCTTTTTCAGCCTGTACGAGACTCTATACAGAAAGGCTATTCATCTAAGTTATGTTTCTGGTTTGGTCTGGAGAGGTCATCTGATGAGATCCAAGTGAAACGTGCTAATTATAATTTAGTCTGTGCCAGGATGTGAGTGAACTCGCATCTTATCATAGGTTACTCTGCATTTTCTATAATAATTAAGACGTGAAAAGTTACCTCTTGTGACTCTCTACATGAGAGAGAGTGAAACCGGACTTTTATACCTCTGGATTCCATCACTTAAAGGAAACCTTGGCTGCCAACCTAAGTTACAGCTTCTCCAGTTGCTGACGGACTATTCCTAAACAGAAGAATTTCTATATCTGCTAAGCTGAGGGAAGATGTCTTCCATTTCACCTGATTCTATGCTACGGCCTAATTGGATGGTGAGGATAAGGAATTATATGTTTTTTCAGCTGGGTTAGAAAGGGAATCCTATTGTCTTTAGGATAAGGATTTGTAAAGCACCTGTGGTGATAAGCGATATATTTAGTTTGCTGCTAATCAGGAATTATTATTATAAGGAATTATTTAGAGTGTAAGAATTAGTTTTACTTATTTATCTAGCAAATGTGTTGTAATGATTGTGTACTGAGTTTCATATATGTAATCAGATATTTTGTGAACAATAATTAGTTATTGTTGCTGGCTTATGAATTTTATTTTTCTATTTTCATAATAAAAGTATTTCTCATTAGCCTGGGTCTCTATTCTTAGTATAAACTGGCAAAATAACGAACCTTGGGTACGGAGATTATGGTTTTCCCCTAGAAAACGAAGAGACACGTAACTTATTTATGTTACGCTAATTAGTAATAACAGGAGCAGTCAGGTCAATTAGGTCATCTTCCGTTAGTTCTTGTGCTCTGGTGTCTATTAAGTCTTGAATATCCTCCATATTCATATCTTCAAAGCCTTTCCCATCCATCTGCTTTGCCAAGTCCATGATGTCTTCCAAAATTTCTTATACAGGCTCTGTGATATTGAAAGTGTTCTCCCTTTTTACACATTCAGGCCAAAGATTTTTCCAGCACAAGTTCACTGTCTCTGGTTTGACATCTTTCACCACTCTTTCAATAATATTGATGGCATCGGGAATAGTGAAGTCCTTCCACTTTTTCATGATGTTCTCTACATTGGTACCTTCGTCCATCACATGGACAATCCAATGAATACCTTGTGTAGTGTGCCTTAAATGTCCTAATTACCCCCTGGTCGAGAAGACAGATGTGTTTGGGGGCATGTAGACAATCTGAACACCCTCAATGTGGAACTCATGTGGGTCTGGGTATCCAGGGGCATTGTCCAATATCAACAGAACCTTGAATTCCATTCCTTTATTGGCCAGGTATTTTCTTACTTCAGGCACAAAACACTGATGAAACAATTGTAGGAACAGTGGTCTGGTTGTCCAAGCCTTCTTATTGCTCAACCAGTAAACAGGCATCTGGAACTTATCTTTTCCCTTCAAGGCTCGGGGGTTTGCAGCTTTATAAATCAGTGTTGGCTTTATCATATGGCCTACTGCATTTGCACAAAGCAGCATGGTTACTCTATCCCTTGCAGCCTTAAAACTGGTGCTCGCTTATCCTCTTTGCTAATGAAAGTCCTCTGTGGCATTTTCTTCCAAAATAGAGTAGTTTAATCGGAATTGAATGCCTGCTCAGGTTCATATCCCTTCTCTTCAATAATGTCCTTAAAGGTAGCAGGGAACTCTCTAGCTGCCTTTTGGTTGGCAGATGCTGCTTCTCCTGTCACTCTCACATTATGCAGACCATGCCTGTGACAGAATTTATCAAACTATCCTTTACTAGCCTTCCCTGCTCTTCAAGTTAGCATACAAAGACTTGCCTTTCCTCTTATTATCACAGAGACTACCTGAATTCTCTTCTTGTAGCAATCCTGCACCCACAGAAATGTTGCAACTTGGCATCTCGTACAACATGTAATGTCTTCACACCTGCAGGAGTAGCTGCTTAACGGATTGCTTTTTCATTCTTCTTTATATACTTAATGGTAGACTCATTAAAGCCACAATGCCGAGCAACAGTGGAGGATGACTTTCGTCTCTGAAGCATATCTAATAATTCAAACTTTTCTTTTAAGGTTTTCACTTTTTTTCCCTCTTGGAAGGCAAGGTTATCGGACAGAAACTGACCTAATTTGGACATGTGATGAGCGCAAATTCACTAGAAAAGGAATTGCTACTCAGAATGGTCAATGGTAACAGGAAACAGAGAAGATCAAGGCCCGTTGCCTGGATACCATCAAGAATGACACGGGAATAAACGTCAAGTAATTGAAAGAAGCCATGGTAAAAAGGGAAGCATGATAAGGACTGGCCTACAGAATATCCAAGGGTCAGATATGACTGAATGGATAATAATAGCAGTTGTAGTAGGAGTATATTGAATCAGGCTTTATCTGCTTAATGGCAAAAACTCTTGTAGAATAAGGCAGCACATACTAATGACTGTTGACCTAAGGTTGATTAGATGTCAATAGCCAGTCTTGCTAATCATACCAAGCCCTCTTATAGGCTTCTCAATAAATTTTGGGGTATATCCTTGCTGTGGAAATCGATCAAATATAGAAACTGCTTGTAATTTAAATTCTTGAACAGTTGTACATTGACTCATTGGAATATTTTCAGACGAATATCACTGCTGCCCAGGACCACTTCTCTACAAATGGTGAGGCCCAGATAAGTAAGGAGGGTCAAACTTTAGGAGGCATGGTTTTCTGTTAGGGGAAGGGCTTTTGAATGGGGTTGGATTATGCAATCATCCCACACACACATACACACACACTCAGTATGATGCTGCTACAAATAGCCCCTCCATGGCTGTCTAAATCTCCCCTTTGCATCATATTGATAGGTTGCACGTTTTCTAAATTGCCAAATACACTAGCATGTGATTAGGCATGTATAGGTTCACTACTTACATGTGCAAATAGTGCCTAAGGATTCTAAATTGCTTCCTGGATTAGGAAAAGTATATGGGCCAATGAGTTATCACGTTTGATTGCTTCCATGACAACAGCTTGAAGAAATTTAGAAAAGTTAAAAGTTATATATTTCCCAACACACGGAATATTGAAACAAATTAAGCAAAATAAACCTGCTTCAGTCTGTTTGTCCTAAGGCAAATTAACTTTCCATTGATTTTGTGTGCTGAAAGAAACTGATCTCAGATGAATTAAAAAACCTAAACCCGCCCAAAAATGTTTCATTGTTTTACTAAAGAAAGCAGTTAGAAGCTGAAGAAGGTTGATAAACAGGAAAAATACTAAAGCATCTGGCCAAAATTGTGTCTTATAAGCCATACCATACTAATTCCCACAACAATTTGTTTTTTTGTAAACATGCAAAATAACTTCATAAACTGTCCCATCTGTTTCCCTCCCACCCAAAAATAGCAATTATGCAACCCTTATATCATTTTCTTTACTCCTCACAGGCCATTACAATCTGCTATTGTTGTAAAGAACCCCATATGATGGGCCACTGAAAAGTTATCAGCCCACCCAACGGAGTTGGGGCAGTTGGAACAATGAATGAGGTGATTAAATTTGCAGATGGCACTAAACTGTTGAAAGTTATTAAAATGCATGTGGACTGTGAAAAACTGCAGGGAGATCTTAGGAAATTGGAAGAATGGTCATCAAAATGGCAGATGAAATTTAGGGGTCCTTTTATCAAGCCGCGCTAGCAGGGCTAGCGTGTCGGACATTTCATCATGCACTCACCCCCGTGGCTGGCAAAAAAACTAACACCTGCTCAATGCAGGCATTAGCGGCTAGTGCGGCAGGCGGTTTAACGTGTGGTATTACGTGTGTTAAACCCCTACCGCAGCTTGATAAAAGGAACCCTTAATGTGGACAAATGCAAAGTGATGCACATTGGAAAGAATAATCCAAATCATACTTACCAGATGCTAGGGTTCACCTTGCGGGTCAGCGCTCAAAAAAAATATCTGGGTGTCATCGTGGATGATACGCTGAAACCTTCCACCCAATATGTGTCTGTGAACAAAAAAGCAAACAAAATGCTAGGAATGATTAGAAAAGGGATGGTAAATAAGAATGTTATAATGCCTCTGTATCGCTCAATAGTGCAACCTCACTTTGATTATAGTGTTCAGTTCTGGTCTCCTTACCTAAAAAAAGATATAGTGGCACTAGAAATGCTTCAAAGAAGAGCGACCAAGATGATAAAGGGGGTGGAATTTCTCTCATATGAGGAAAGACTAAAGAGTTTAGGACTCTTCAGCTTAGAATAGAGATGGCATTCTACAAAATTCTGAGTGGCATAGAACGGGTAAAAATGGATTGATTTTTTTTACTGAATCAAGGTTTAGAAAGACTAGAGGACATTCAATAAAGTTACAGAGTAATACTTTTAAAACCAATAGGAGGAAATATTTTTTCACTCAGTGAATAGTTAAGCTCTGGAATGTGTTGCCAGAGGATGTGGTAAGACAATGGACTTATCCACTGCTTGCCCTGGATCGGTAGTATAGAATGCTGCTACTAACTGTTTTTTTGCCAGGTACTTGTAACTTGGATTGTTTTCCTTGAAGGCAGGATACTGGGCACCTTTGATCTGACCCAGTAAGGCTTTTCTTATGTTCTTATGAGTCTGCCCCAACTTTGTTCTTTGGGCTAAGAACTTTTCAGCGGCCCCTCATATCAACTGAGAATTCCTTAATAAGTCAAATTACAATAGTTCAGACTTGCCTTGTTAACAGCTGTTAAACCTATAGTCAAAGGAAAGGGCCAAGCTGACGAGCCTTTCAAAATGAAAACTGATGTCTGAAGCTTCAGTTTAGAATCAATCAATCTTCAACCTTAAGTCCTTCACGTCCTGTAGCCATGGTAGTAGTGACGTAACATTTAAATTGACAAATCCTTCTGGACTTTATTTCAACTGACTGTTCCTTTACTCTCATTCTTTTCTTACTTTCTTACCATGTTTCTCCCCTGTACTTGGATTTAGATTTATTTATATTCCCCCCCCCCCCACACACACACACAAACACATATTTTTCAGATTTTGTCTACTTGATTTGTACTTTTTATCTCAACAGTTACTTTGGAAATTAAAGAAATATGGTGAGCTAGTTCTGTCTTTGGGACAGTATTATGCCTTACAGCTCCACAAAGCAAAGTGTGTTTTCCAGGTCAGCAAAGACTAGCAGTTATTCTCTGTATTAATGATGCTCTTATCTAAAAGAACTACACTTCTCCCTCCGTATTCGCTGTGATAGGGGATTAACAGAACTGCAAATACTGAAAAACCACAAATAACTTTTTTATATGTTATTTGCTGTTTTCTATTAAAAACCATCGTGAATATGGTGAAACTGTGAATAGCATGGTGGGAGACCTGGCCTGTTTCTGAAGGAGAGGCAAAACACGGTGAACAAAGTGCTGGGAATCAGCAATTTTCTCTGTAAACGCTTGGAATCAGCGATTTCTCTATGCAAGCTGATGTCATTTGGGGGGAGGAGCCAGCAAGCTAAAAACCATGAATAATTGAAACTGTGAATGCTGAACCCGCAAATACAGAGGGAGAAGTGTATAGAAGTCCTCCAGCACATTTTGCAGATGTGTTTTCTAACTCAGTTTATTTGAAAAAAAAAACTTCTTTCCTTTCTCGAAGACACATGAGTTTAAATCCTTGTATAAAAGGCACACTCTTTCCAGCATATGGAAGCAATTTGGCTTGCTGAATTTTTATATTTTTAGAGTTCTACTTTTCTCTGATGCTAAAATGTGTTCCTATCTATGTTAATAAGATGCATTTGGAACCTATAAAGTTGTGTGACTATTTTTTGCATGCCACCTGCTTTTCATTTGATATGACTCATGTATGGAATGAGAAAAGCACAGTACAGTTTGGAATAGAGGCTAATATTCTTGTAATTCCTACTCACTTAAAAAAAAAAAATCTAGAATTGTACTACATAGAGAAATAGCTTTACTGTGGAGCAATGAACACATTGCTTTTCAAATCCAAGAACCAATACATAGGTGTTTGGATTGAAAATCGTTTCTACTAATAGCATCTACAGTAAAATGTGCTCATTTTAACTGACACATCTTATAATATGAATTTTCACAGTAAAATTGCATTTCATGTGAAAATATCTAATCTCCTGACCATGTCCCTTCCAGCACAGCAGTCATTTGGTGTTTTGGAGATTGCATCACTTGCATTAGGAAGCAGCTAGGATTCTGAGTGTATAATACAAATCACTGAGCTAAAGTTTAAGATAAAGTTAGCCACTTAGCTAAAGCTTAAGCTGATTGAGGGCTTTTATACTATAGTGCGCTGTGTAAACACTCAAACCAACAATACTACTTAGAAACAAACTGGTATTCAACAGTTCTAAGCACATCTCAGTCATCAAGAGATTAATGAAAGTACAGGGGTGCCTTTTGTTGTTTGAATACTTTGGTTATTTTACTTTTGGCTCACCCGTTCTTTTTGAGATTTTTTTTCCAGTAGTTTGATTTGGGCATCCATGAACAGACAAAAATTCAATGGCAGACGATATGATGCATGACCTACTTCTACTGGAACGCTGGTCTAGGTCCTGGCAACTCAGTTTCAATGCCAAAAAATGCAAAGTCATGCACCTGGGAAGCCAAAATCCATGCAAGATTTACACCCTAAATGGCGAGATCCTGACAAGAACTGAAGCAGAAAGAGACTTAGGGGTGATTGTGTCAGGGAAGACATGAAGTCTGCAAATCAAGTGGAGCAAGCTTCATCCAAAGCAAGGCAAATCATAGGTTGCATACGCAGGAGTTTCGTCAGCCGTAAACCTGAAGTCATTATGCCACTATATAGATCCATGGTGAGACCGCACCTAGAGTACTGTGTGCAATTCTGGAGGCCGCATTACCGCAAGGATGTGCTGAGACTGGAATCAGTCCAGAGAATGGCCACCAGGATGGTCTCAGGACTCAAGGATCTCCCATACGAGGAGCGGTTAGGGAAGTTACAGCTCTACTCACTCGAGGAACGTAGAGAGAGGGGAGATATGATCGAGACATTCAAGTATCTCACGGGCCGCATCGAGGTGGAAGAAGATATCTTCTTTTTCAAGGGTCCCGCGGCAACAAGGGGGCATCCATAGAAAATCAGGGGTGGGAAACTGCACGGTGACACTAGGAAGTTCTTCTTCACTGAAAGGGTGGTTGATCGCTGGAATAGTCTTCCACTTCAGATTATTGAGGCCAGCAGCATGCCAGATTTTAAGGCCAGATGGGATAGACATGTGGGATCTATCCGCAAAGATAGATAGGGAGGGTCATTGGGGTGGGCAGACTTGATGGGCCGTGGCCCTTATCTGCCTTCTATTTCTATGTTTCTATGTTTCTATGACATTGAGCACTTTGTCCAGAGATGCTTTGTGTTAAGATCCAGATAGACACTGCCTGAGAACCCAGTATTTACTAGGCCATGACATAACGTGGGAATCAACATATTTCAATTCAATGAATGTCAGTACCTCCTAATAATGGGCTACTTGACAAATAACTTTCAAATTGATTGCAGGGAAAGGAAGAAGCCAAATAGCCTGTGGGCATTTAAAAGCTAGGCAGACATTTTTAAGCAGTCCACAAAGTTGCAAAGTATGTGAACATTCACCAAGAGCATGTATAGATATTTTCCAAAGTGAAACTGCCTGAATTATATTACTTTGAAAATTAGCAGCTCCAGACTATGTATGCTAAAAGCTGTTCCATTCTTTGTTCCTGTTGTTTTGTGTAACATAACATAAATATTTATATACCACATTAGCCTTTCGGTTCAAGGCGGTATACAAGATAGTAAAAATACATTAAGGAACAGTAATTTTTAACAAATTAGAATACAGTTTTACAAACGCATGCAAAAACAATAAACAAAAAATTGAGGTTAGTGATGGGGGTAAGATGATGCGTGAAAGTTGTCTAGTCTTGGGTCAACAAGAATTCATTTAAAACTGGGTCGTCAGGTTTGAGGAAGAGTTGTAGGCAGTCAAACAGGAGTCAAGTGGTGCATTGTATATGAAATTAAAATGCCCTTGAATGGAAATCCACATATCCTATTGAGAGGGTTACCATATGACTCCAGACAAAAGAGGATGGATTGAGACATCTGGTGTTTTACTTCCATTGAAAGCAATGGAAATAAAACCCGGATGTCTTAATCTGTCCTCCATTTTCTGGAGCCATATGGTAACCCTAACTATTGATGAATTCTGCTGATTAGTGGTATTTCTAGGCTGATTACTGGTATTTCTTGGACGGCACATATAACACCTATTTTGAAACAACTGCACTGGCTTCCTATACAACAAAGAGTGCAGTATAAAGTACTGTCGATAGTTCGTACCACTTTGGTTTCAAAATTTATTGAAAATAAACCGACCAGAAAGAGCTTTAAGGTCAGAAAATGTGATGCGGTTGTCAGAGGATAGAGAGTTAAAAGTACATTATTCAGATACTAGAGCTTCTATTTTCTCAATAGCTGGGGTAAAACTTTGGAATGAGATTTTTGTACTTGTTAGTTCACTGAGCTGATTGAGTTGCAGGTAGGTTTTATGACAATGTGACAATGACCATGCCAGAAAAAATTTCAGCTACAAACATTCATGAAAAAAGGGGGAAATATGCTAGCAGCTGTGTCAAATTGTGGAAGCCATTAGTTGACTAATGAGGATTTGTTATAATTTGGGATCTTGCCAGGTACTTTTGACCTGGATTGGCCACTGTTGGTCTGTCCCAGTATGGCAATTCTTATTTAGTTTTGAACATATGCTACTTTCTAATTAGCATATTGTCTCTCTATTTAATTTTATGGCAAATAAATGTGAATTAGATGCTATTCCTTTATTCATTTACGCAGAGTCTGTTTTACTAAAGTGCACTGAAATCTGATCTTAATGTGTCTTAGCTCAGGTGTAAAGCTCGCATTTAATGCAGCACTCTTTTAGAGCATTTTCCAATTTTTGAATTTCAGGTCGTGTGCTTAAAATTATAATGATCAATGCAAAGCCTCAATTGGCCAGTCTGCTTATTCCAATTCAGAGATCCAGGACTCAGAGGTTCATTGGTCTGATTCAACATAGAGCTTCTTATGATTTCTTTCAAGCTGGTCCAACTACTAAAATGGTGTATGGTCTTCGTAATAAGGTGTATGGGGACAAACTTAAAGATTGCAATATGTATACTTTAGACTAGAGGAAAGAAGGGAGACAGGAGAGGGGAGATATGATAGAGATGTTTAAATACCTGAGTGGCATGAGTCGAGTCTCTTTCATTTGAAAGGAAGCTCTGGAATGAGAGGTCATAAGATAAAATTAAGAGGTGATAGGCTCCGGAGTAATCAAAGGAAATACTTTATTATGGAAAGGGTGGCAGATGCATGGAACAGTCTCCCGGAAAAAGTGGTGGAGACAGAGACTGTGTCTAAATTCAAAAAGCCACAGGTTAGGCACATGGGATCTCTTAGAGAGAGAAAGAGATAATGGTTACTGCAGATGGGCAGACTAGATGAGCCATTTGGCCTTTATCTGCCATTATGTTTCTACGTTTCGATTATAACTTCCCCTCTAAGCCCAATAAATAACCTTTGCTGAGTCACAAACCTACTGTGCTTCTCAAAATTAGCTTGACACCACATATAAATAATCTTTTCACTTCCTACTGCCGTGACAACAAACAAATGTTTCCTGACTATGAAATATTTCCTTATTTACAGCTGTTAACATTAGGAATATGTGCTAGGGACTTGTTTCTACAGACCTGAATTACAGATTCTGCTAATTAAAGTATGCTTCTATGGTCTGTATTTAGATAAGTTGTGAAAAGTTTTTCAGAACTTGTAATAATGGAGCTAGAGAGACCTAGAAATAGATCTGTTTAGTCACTCGTTCTCTAATGATTGCCTTTGTGAAAGAAAAGTCCAGATATGCAGTATATAAAAGCCTCTTACTTGCTCAGTGAAATGATGTTTAGGGTCCTGATTTCAAAGCATCTGCCCTTAGGCACCTAGATTGGTGAGGCTAGCTAATCTAGGTGCCTAAATTATCTCTCTCCTCCCCCCCCCCCTTTTTTATGAAGCCACATTAGTGTTTTTTTTACCTCTGGCTGCGGCGGTAAAAGTTCTGACTCTCATAGGAATTCTATGATCATTAGAGCTTTTACCACCACGGCTGGCAATAAAAAAATGCTAATGCAGCTTCATAAAAGGGGGGTACTTTTTAAATTGGTTCAGTTGGCTCTGTTAATTGAATGAAAAAAAACAATGTAGATAAAAAAAAAATTTTTTTTCAGAGCCGCCTAACTTGGTAGGCACCATGTAGGCATCTACATTGAGGTGCTTACCCAAAAAGTAGGGATGGCTAGGGGCAGGGTTAGATTGCGGATAGAGTTAGGGACCGGTATTTTAGGCAAAGAAAGCCATGGCCTAATATACAGTGCCTAATATTCTGATGCCTAGCAGCACATAACTTGTTGCTAAGCATGATTCTGTAAACAATGCTTAACTTTGAAAGACATACAGTAGGTGCCATTTCCATAGGCATCCACTGATTTAGGCACCATTTATAGAATCATACCCTAGGTGTATATTAAATTAAAACATATATACCTGTTGTAAGTTAAGCAAAGGAAAACAGCCTAAACATCTATTGTGCAAAATTAAAATGCAATTATGGTATTCACTCTATATAGTTCCCCCAAATTTTTTAACAGTTTTTTTTAGATCAGTCCTTCCTCATGGGGAAAATCAAGTTTCTAACTTGCCCAAATGCACTCACTATATGATGATAAACTAAGGTCTTCTTTTACTAAGCTGCAATATCATTTTCTAGTGTGGAGAGCCACATTGAATGGCCCGCGCTGCTCCCGATGCTCATTGAGTTCCTATGAGAACATAAGAACATAAGAATTGCTGCTGCTGGGTCAGACCAGTGGTCCATCGTGCCAAGCAGTCTGCTCACGCGGCGGCCCTTTTGGTCAAAGACCAGTGCTCTAAATGAGTCCAGCCTCACCTGCGTACGTTCCAGTTTAGCAGGAACTTGTCCAACTTTGTCTTGAATCCCTGGAGGGTGTTTTCCCCTATAACAGACTCTGGAAGAGTGTTCCAGTTTTCTACCACTCTCTGGGTGAAGAAGAACTTCCTTACGTTTCTACGGAATCTATCCCCTTTCAACTGAGACAGTTTGGCATGCCTAACCGATCTAAGTACCTAACTTACCCCCCCCTCCTTTTATAAAACCGCAACAGAGGTTTTTAGTGCCAGCTGGCACGCTGAATGCTCTGTGCTGCTCTCAACGCTCATAGAGTTCATGAGCAGCGCAGCATTCAGCGCACCAGCCTGTGCTAAAAAACAAAAACACTTTTGCAGTTTTATAAAAGAGGGTGGGGTATAATCAGCATTGTTAATGAACAATAATGTGTTCATAATCGGCAAGAATTAAAATTAATTGGTGGTAGGTGCCTAACTCAGTAGGTGTCCACTACTTTCGGGTAGGCACCTAGCCCAAGGAAGTTACCAGAAAGTAGACATGGTTAGGGGTAGATCTTTGGGCATGTTTCTATTATTCAGAACCTCTTTGGAGTAGGTAATTATGATCATATTTCAGATTATTATGTCAAATTTTATTGGCTTAAAATGAAATACAGGGTATAGTATAAACTGTTGCTACTAATTTATCTGATCATTTATCAGCAAGCGCCAAAATACTTGATTGACAGTATTTTACATTATGCTCCCCTTCAAAAATTACGCTCTGCGACCATTGTGATTTATATCTAACAACAAGGAAGGAAATAAGACTACAAATAATTAGAGCAAGTGTTTTCTCATGTGTAGGCCCCATAAAATGGAATAAACTCCCGATCTATATAAGGCAGCATCTCCATTCCTTTGTTCACCACTACCATGTTGATGTTCCGGAGCATTAGGACGAGATATTTGGTGAGTGTGTTCTTGTTGTAGCCCTTCGGGGGTCCTACCCATAATGGGTACTGCTTTGGTACATCCCATCCATTCTATGCTGGTCTAGAGGGACAATAAAGAAGGAGAAATCTTATCTGCTAATTTTCTTTCTTTTAGTCCTTCCACCCCAGCCCTGTCATTTTATTAAGTGTTTTTCGTGAAGAATACATTTTTTTTCTGCGGTATCTTGTTGTCTTTGTTTTCGGGGGAATATAGTAAGAGCAGCAGTGTTTGCTTTGTCTGGCTTAGCTGGCGAACTGTGGATTTAAAGGTTCTTATTCTAAAATGCCAGGTCAGAGTACAGGAAATCAGACAGAGACAGGCTTCTGGAGCCTCAGAGGCCAGGAAGGAAGCTGGGGAAGGCCAAGGAGCCCTGGTCTGAGTACAGACAGTCAAGGAGCCCAGTTGAAGTCCATTGTGAGTCTCTTTCCAAATATTTCCCTTCTGACTGGGATATGCAGGAAGAATCTCCTCTCAGCCCAGGGTCAGAGTTTCTCTCACAGCCTGAAGTTATGGAGATTGATATAGGTTTCCCAGTATGTCAGGAACCAGCTGAAGCCATGCAAATCTGTAAGTTTGGAGTTGCATATAACTTGCTGCTTTGCTGATAATAGGCTCTGGTTATCTGTGTGTGAAAGCACGGTACTTTCTGTTATTCAGAAAAGAGATGGTTTTGAATTTTGCTCTCTTTCCCATGTTGGTGCTGTGTCACCATTCCCTGCTACAGACTATTAAAGCATACCTGTTTCTCTGCCATAAGAATTTCTCTGTGTCTCAAAAGAACTGTTTAAAACTGTATGTCATCAGAACACTACTGCTGAACGTGTTTTATGAACAAAACTGATATTGCCTGCCTTTTCTAAACCAGGGTTAAACCAACTTAGCCAAAAATACATTTTTTAGTTTGTTTGTTTGTTTTGTGAAGTATTTATCCTGGACTTTGCTACTCTGGTTTTCATTTTTAACTGCTCCAGTGCAGTGAACCGGAGTCTGTTGGTCCAGGTGCTTTTCCTATGCAATGACTATTGCCAGTGGATAAAAGTTAAACTATTTGCTGGATGTTTTTTTCATGAGCATTATCTGTGCTATGTGCAAGAAACATAACACAGGATTGGAAGCCTATCGGGCTGGGAGCCTAAATAAAATCTTTATTTTGTTTTGGAAGCCATTCTGACTTGGTGTCTGTTTGTTGAATGAAAATCACTTTACTTACCTGAACTTGCACTGGTAGGCAGTTGCCTAGTTGGATGAAAGACCTGAGGGGGACTTTCAAGCTATAGAGGGCACGCTGGGGAGAATATTGTCACGGCCCAAACGCCCTAACCAAGCCGGTTAGGTGCCTAGGGGTGACACCCCCCCCAAACCCTACTGTACTGACATATACAGTAAGTGCCACTATTGGGGTGGTAGAAAGGTGGGTCTAGTATGTTTTGGGGGCTCACCATGACCTACAAAGGAGTTATGGTGAAATGTTTATGTGGCACCCTTTTTGTGAAGTTCGCAGCAGTGCCCTATAAGGTGCCCCACTACTCTGTTGCCATGTCTAGGTGTCCAGTCTATTACTTTGCTGGTCCCTCCCATGTTCAAAAGGTCCTTTTCTAAGCGTTTTTGACTTGGACAAATTTTTGGATGAGAATGGGGTATAAAGATATACGTCTTGGTGGTCTGGGTAATCAAACAGCTGGATGTACAGTTAGACGACTCTTGAAAAAACCCAAAATATTTTAGATGTATTTTTCGGGAATGGACTTTTGACACTGTCAACTTTGGGCGACTAGCGACGTAGGCCCAAAACGGACCTAGACTTTTGATAATGCCCCTCCACATGTTTAGGAAGGTTTGAGAGTTTTTTTAGGATGCAAGTCTCAGACATGAAATTTACACCAGAGCAAATTTATGAGATTCTTTTCCTGTATTATAATTAATTAATTAATTATTTGCTGGACTCATTGTAGAAGGTTAAGGGTATCTTTTGTGGTGTGGTAGTTGCAAGAGAAGGAATAGAAGACTGCATTTCTTTATTTGTGGAGACTTAGGGCTCCTTTTATCAAGGTGCGCTACGGGGGTTAGCGCGTCGGACATTTCATCACGTGCTAACCCCCGCGGCAGCCTAAAATCCTAATGCCACGTTAAACCGCTACCACACCTTTGTAAAAGGATCTCTTAGACCTGAATGTCAAAGCTAGAACTGGGCCCAGATTTATGCATAAGTGGCACAAACAATGCTGTAGGAGCTGGACAAAACAGAACTGCTGAAGAGTGGAGAAACCATCGTTAATGTGATAGTTGCCATGTTAAGCCATGAATCTGTGATCGAAACCTATTGCTATTTTGTTTGCTTAGCAATAAAATTTCTTTTTCATTTACACTGCACCCTGACTGTGTCTGTGGAGCTCGCAGTCTGTTCGCCAGCCACACTGATACAGGGGTTAACTCTATAATTTGGTGCCACCATTTCGGTGAGCTGATGCTATGCACTGAGGGCAAAATTCTATAAACAGTGTCCCGATTGTAGGCAGCCAATTCCTGCCTAACCAGCCAATCGGGATGCATGTTTGTTTTTGTTTTTTTAAATCTCCAGAGGCAGGCCTTCTCACAAATAGTGTACCTGCCCCTTCCTTGGGGTTAGCCTAAGGGATCTGGCCAATCAGAATCTTAGACCACTCCTAGTCCATCCAAGAATGCACTATAAATGGAGCCTAAAATTCCAGTTTTCCCAGGAGCCTAAGGCCCCTCCTATGGGAGGGGTCTTAAGTGCCTGGGCTAATCAGAGCCTAAGGTCCCTCCCTGGTGCATCCTATGATGCACCAGGAAGGGGAAGGCCTGCCTTTCATGAGAAGGGTGGCCAGCCGGCTAGAAGCCAGAAGAATGCCTACAGCTGGACAACGTTTTAAGGTAGGGGAGTTCCAGGGTGACTGGTTGAGGGATAGAGGGGAGTCTGGGGAGGTGGCATGGGCGTCTTGTAGGGTGATGCCCATGATGTTAGGGGGGATGGGGGTTCCATCAGGAGGGACTGGGCATCCTTCCTGCTGGCGACGTACAGGGGGGGTGTTTCTGGCAGGAGGGACTGGGCATCCTTCCTTCCGGTGATGTATGGGGGTGTATGTGGGGTTCCAGCAGGAGGGATTGGGCATCCTTCCTGCTGGCTACGTACGGGGGGGAGGGGGTCTGGTAGGAGGGACTGGGCATCCCTTCTGCTGGTAGTGTTCATGGGGGGGATGAGTTGCCACTAAACTTATTGTGGCAGGGAGATCCCTTGCCATGATAAGCTCAGAAGCAACTCAATTTTCTAACCAGCGCCTGTGACATGGATGCTGGTTAGAGAATCGGGTTATTAGGCAGGCTTAGGCGGCTTCTGAGCCTGGGCATCCTATACAGAATCCAGCCCTGATTGCCAGTTCTATGGCAGTATATGTATGTCAAGATATCTAACTCTAATTGGTGTGCCAAAATTTTGACGCAACTGTTTATGATAGGTCAGTTGCAGGTATAAATGGGTATTCGTAAGTGCACCATGCAAAGTGCGTCACTTATAGTTTTCTATGTTATGTATGTAAGATTGAAACATACCCATAGACCACCCATGCTCTACCCTCATACTGTATATGCCCCTAATGTCGTAATACCCACATTACTCCTCTCCTCAGGTCACTTCACTGGCTCCCAGTCCGTCTCTGCATATGATTCAAACTCCTCTTACTGACATTCAAGTGTACTCGTTTTGCAGCTCCTCAGTATCTCTTTTTTCTTGTTACTCCCTATACTCCCCACCCCCACTCCCATCCGGTAGCTCCATTCGTCAGACATCCCACCTGTCAGTACTCTTCTCCTTTACTGCCAACTCCGGTCTCCATCCCTTGTTTTTATAAGTTCAATAAAGTTTTTATTATATTCACAAGTATAAACAAACCATAACAGATTTACATAATATAAGGCAAGAGGGATTAACCTTTGCCCCATACAATAGTAGTCACAGTAAATAAAGTTTGTTAACAGTCATCAGGACACAAATGATGGTAGTACTAATAACAACTACCAGTAACTAACAATAACCAGCACATAGGTAGCAGGTTCTACATGATCAAAGTCCTCTATACTAATCCTATGACAAGGATATCTATTAATAACAAATTATTAGATCTTTTCCACCTGACTAGAGGTACGAGGCAGGGATGCCCTCTATCGTCCCTGCTCTATAATATAGCCCTTGAACCTTTGCTGCTGAAAATTCAGTATAATAATACATTTCAAGGAATACTATTTGGTAGAAAACTTGTTAAATACTCTGCATACCCGGATGATATTATGATTTACTCCACACCGTCTCCATCCCTTCTACCTTGCTGCACCGCATGCTTGGAACAACATAAAACATAACATAAAAATTCACTTCTATACTGCAAATACCGCTAAGTTCTAAGTGGTTCAAAAAAGATAAAGAATAAAGATGAATACGGCAACAAATATCTAACTTTCAAAAGATTCTATAAAAGAGATGTGTTTTTAAAGCACGTCAAAACTGTTGGTAAGAGTTGGAAGATGTACCGTATTTTCACGCAAATAACACGCACCCGTATAAAACGCGCACACGTGTATAGCGCGCAGAAATCACGATGATAAGCACAAAAACTTTGGTATAACGCGCTCACGATTATACCGCGCATGCTGCCCGACTCTCCGTTCACCCCCCTGACTTCCGTGCACTGCCCCGCCTCTCCGTGCGCTGTCCCGACTCTCCGTTCACCCCCCCCCTGACTTCCGTGCACTGCCCCGACTTTCCGTGCGCTGTCCAGACTCTCCGTTCACCCCCCCTGACTTCCGTGCACTGTCCCCCCTTGAAGGTCTGTCCCCATCCTGAAAGCCTGATGCCCCCCCCCCGACGTCCGATACATCCCTCCCCCCGAAGGACCGCCGATTCCCCAACAATATCGGGCCAGGAGGGAGCCCAAATCCTCCTGGCCACGGCGACCCCCTAACCCCACCCCGCACTACATTACGGGCAGGAGGGATCCCAGGCCCTCCTGCCCTCGACGCAAACCCCCCTCCCCCCCACGACCGCCCCCCCAGCCGACCCGCGACCACCCTGGCGACCCCCACGACCCCCCCACCCCCCCTTCCCCGTACCTTTGGTAGTTGGGCCAGAAGGGAGCCCAAACCCTTCTGGCCACGGCGACCCCCTAACCCCACCCGCACTACATTACGGGCAGGAGGGATCCCAGGCCCTCCTGCCCTCGACGCAAACCCCCCTCCCCCCCAACGACTGCCCCCCCCAAGAACCTCCGACCGCCCCCCCAGCCGACCCGCGACCCCCCTGGCGACCCCCACGACCCCCCCACCCCCCTTCCCCGTACCTTTGGTAGTTGGCCGGACAGACGGGAGCCAAACCCGCCTGTCCGGCAGGCAGCCAACGAAGGAATGAGGCCGGATTGGCCCATCCATCCTAAAGCTCCGCCTACTGGTGGGGCCTAAGGCGCGTGGGCCAATCAGAATAGGCCCTGGAGCCTTAGGTCCCACCTGGGGGCGCGGCCTGAGGCACATGGTCGGGTTGGGCCCATGTGCCTCAGGCCGCGCCCCCAGGTGGGACCTAAGGCTCCAGGGCCTATTCTGATTGGCCCACGCGCCTTAGGCCCCACCAGTAGGCGGAGCTTTAGGATGGATGGGCCAATCCGGCCTCATTCCTTCGTTGGCTGCCTGCCGGACAGGCGGGTTTGGCTCCCGTCTGTCCGGCCAACTACCAAAGGTACGGGGAAGGGGGGTGGGGGGTCGTGGGGGTCGCCAGGGGGATCGCGGGTCGGCTGGGGGGCGGTCGGAGGTTCTTGGGGGGGGACGGTCGTTGGGGGGGAGGGGGGTTTGCGTCGAGGGCAGGAGGGCCTGGGATCCCTCCTGCCCGTAATGTAGTGCGGGGTGGGGTTAGGGGGTCGCCGTGGCCAGGAGGGTTTGGGCTCCCTTCTGGCCCGATATTGTCGGGAAGTCGGCGGTCCTTCGGGGTGGGGGTGCGAGTGGTCCTGCCGAGGGGGGGGATGTATCGGACGTCGGGGAGTCGGCCGGGCAAGAGGGCTTGGGCTCCCTCTTGCTCCGATCGTGGATGCGGGTGCGGGTGGGAGCGCGTGCGAGCGGGCGTTCGGGGTGGGGGTGCGAGTGGTCCTGCCGGGGGGGGGATGTATCGGACGTCGGGGAGTCGGCCGGGCAAGAGGGCTTGGGCTCCCTCTTGCTCCGATCGTGGATGCGGGTGCGGGTGGGAGCGCGTGCGAGCGGTCGTTCGGGGTGGGGGTGCGAGTGGTCCTGCCGGGGGGGGGGGGATGTATCGGACGTCGGGGAGTCGGCCGGGCAAGAGGGCTTGGGCTCCCTCTTGCTCCGATCGTGGATGCGGGTGCGGGTGGGAGCGCGTGCGAGTGGTCGTTCGGGGTGGGGGTGCGAGTGGTCCTGCTGGGAGGGTGAATCGGGCATCGGGCGGGGTGGGAACTATGTTTTAAAACTTTTGTATACCGCGCTCACGCATATAACGCGCGAGGGGTATGCGCGGTAGGTAAAAACGCGTATAACGCGCGCGTTATATGCGTGAAAATACGGTATATACGTAATTCAGATTCTAAGCCCATAAAGCTGCTTGAAAAGACAACAGACACTAATTAAATTTTTTACATTTGCAACCCTTTCCAGATGGAAAAGAGAATAGTGCATAAATTAATAAGTGAGATAATGAATATGATTAACCAATGAAAATGTGAAACGTAATATGCACCAACATGGGCCAGAGCTGTCAAAATCATATAAAAGAAAGCTTCTTGAACCATGGTTTCAGAACTCATCAGAAGTTCTCCATCAGTCTGGCCAGCCTGGTGTGTGCTCTATTACTCTGTATGCTGTGTGATTCATTCATGTAAGCTATTGCTGATTTATTATTAAATTGATATTACTCAAACCAGCATAAAGAGTGTCAAGTGGTCTGTCAGTGGAGGCCGAATCAGCCGACTCTTCAGCCCTAGTCTTCATTGAGGGCTATACACTTAGGGCTCCTTTTACGAAGGTGCACTATGGGTTTTACCGCATGCACCAGATTAGCACACGCTAGCCAAAAATCTACCGCCTACTCAAAAGGAGGCAGTATCAGCTAGCGTGTGCGACATTTTAGCGCGCCCTACTCCACGTGTTAAGGCCCTAGCGTGCCTTTGTAAAAGGAGCCCTTAGTCCAGTGAGTTTCCAGGTTTTTTGTAAGCTATTTTTTCTATGATACAAAAAAAAATACCCTGAAAATTCACTGAGGCTAAGTGTATAGCCCTTGATGGAGACTTTGGGCTCCTTTTACTAAGGTGCGCTAGTGGTTCTAGCGCACGCTAAAGTACCGCACGCGCTAAATGCTAATGCTTCCATAGAGCTTGCATTAGTATTTTTTGTTTAGCATGTGGTTAGCGCATGCTAAAGACGCTAGCGCACCTTAGTAAAAGGAACCGTTTAACATGCTTTTTTTTAATGAAACTTTTCAAACTACACTTGTACTTTTCTGTTTATATAGGACTCTATTTTTTTTTTTAAAGTTACAAACAGAAGAACCATTAAGCTACTCTTCCACTCTGTTTGGATTTCTGTTTGACTATTTTGTAAGATGAACATTTTTATGTTGCCATACAGGTGTCCATGTCATTTGCCCCTCTCCCCCATTCATAATTTGGATGTTTCACGGTGCCCAAAATGGATGTTCATGCTGGACATTTCAGCATTTGGCCATTCATCTAACATATATATTAGAACAGGCAGAAATATATTACTGCTGGGCACGATGGACCACTGGTATGACCCAACAGTGACAATTCTTATGTTCTAAAAGTAATGAGTAACTGTAAAGATTACTTTCATGGAAAAGAAATGACTAACCTTAATATATTATACTAGTATTTTAGCCCGTTACATTAACGGGTGCTAGAATATATGTCTGTGTGTCTTTATTTCTGCCTCTCTCTCCCTCCCTCTGTCTGTCTCTCTCCCTGGCCCCCTTTGTCTGTCTGTCTTTCTGTGTCTCTCCCTGCCCCTGTGTCTTTCTTCTTTTCTTTCTATCTATCTGTCTCTCTCCCTGCAGCAGCATTTTTCTCCCCCCACTTCCCTGTGCAGCAGCCACAGCAGCATTCCCTCCCCCTCCATTTCCCTCCCCCCACACCACTTCCCTGTGCAGCAGCAGCGTTTCCCCTACCCTCTTTCCCTTCCCGCGGTATGGCCGGCTCCCTTAGTCCCTTACCGCCCCCCCCTTCCCTTCCCGTGGTCCCGACAAACCTTCCGATTCCATCAGCGTCTGCAGCACTCTACACACTGCTGCTTCGGGGCCTTCTACTGCCCAGCAAATCAGGGCAGTAGAAGGCCCCGAAGCAGCATGTGTAGAGTGCTGCAGACGCTGATGGAATCGGAAGGTTTCAGGACCCGCAGCCCTTGCCAGACCTGAAGCGAGCTCTGGGGGTTTTTGTTTTTTTTACGCGGGCCCAGCCGGAACAGGAGGAGAAGCCTGGGAGCCAGGAATTAAAGTCCATTCCGGTCCCCGCTGATGTCGCCCTGGCCAGTTCACATCCTTCAGATCGCAAAAGCCGCCGTGGCCAACAGGCTCCGCGCCGTCGCACGCATGCGCACTCCTACCTGTGGGTCCCTACAGCACACGGAAAACGGGAGCACGCAGGTGGGAGTGAGCATGTGCACTTAGGGCTCTATTATATTAGATTTTTTCAGTAATACTGTATAATGTTTACAAGTTTATTTGTATTTGATACACTGCCTATCAGAACAACCATCTGAGTAGGTCACAATCTAAACACATATTTTAAGAATTTCCCTATCTGTCCTGGCAGGATCACAATCTATGGTACCTGGGACAATGGAGGGTTAAGTGACTTGACCAGAGTGACAAGGAGCAACACTGGTCTTAAACCTGCAACCTCAGGGCACTGAGGCAGTAGCTCTAACCACTATAACATCTAGTTACTTTGTAATGGCACCTGTCAGACTTTTGTGTGTCTCTAGGCCCATTGTTGTACTGCTTCTGGTTTCTGGCAAACTTCCTTTTGAGTGAAATTACATGAGGTGATAAATATGGCTGGGTTTTTGATATTTAAGTGCTCTGTTTATGGGAAATTTTTATGATTCAGTAAATGAAAAAGATACTAATAGTTATGTTAGGTGCAAGTTGTATATAATAAGCCATTAACCTGAGCATAATGAAGTGATATAAATGCCAGCAAAGAAATACAAATTTTGCCCAGTCAACTGTTGATTTTAACCAGACAGCATGGGTGAGTATTGCTGTGTCATGAATCTACTAGGAGTTGCTCTGGACATCCTACAATTTGAAACTAAATTTTATTTGGGCTTTTTGCTGTCCACTTTGGTCATGTTGAAAATAAAACTGACTAAAGTTGGTACAGACTTCAAATATACCTCATCTGTAGTTTGTGCATTCAACACAGGCTCGGTGAGCATTTTGGTCATTATTTTGACTGCAAAGATTTGAATCTGGTTGCAGTTTTATTGTCATAGTTTCAACTTCATTGAGTTGAAGGTGAGGAAAAGACAAGGAAAGGCAAAGAACTTCTTTTCATCAGAACAAACTATTCCAGCTTTCTCCAGTAGTGATTGTGATGAAGAAGATTACTTCTGTTTTCAGAATGTTGATGACAGTGACATAAGTGATTTTGCTGCTGAACTGGACTTATTTCTAAATGACAAATCTAGTGAAGTAATCAATGTATAACAGTTTCCTCATATTGGCTCTGATTTTTGAAGTATAACGGATTTGCCTTCAAGTGCATTTCAGCATGGGTGGACAAATTATGACTCCAAGAAAGCACAGAATGACAGGCAAACATGTTGAAATGCAATTACTCCTTCACCATAATGGGAGCTGTTTACTTAAAACATTAGCACAGTGTCTTTTAAACTTTTTTTAGCGCCGGCACACTAACCAGAGCAAATGTTTTTCACGGTACATTATAATTGAAATTATAAAATTGCAAAACCAACAAAAAATTAAATTTAAGAGTTATTTGTTCTTTAAGCTATGTATGGGTAACGTGACCATTTATTTTTTTCATCAAAACGGGACATCTATTAATTGTTAGTCCCACCCCAATCCCGCCCTAGCCCTGCCCCAATCTCACCCTAGCCCCGCCCCCAATTTCTTCCATTCATTTCATGTACACATATCTTATTAATTTATAATGGTAACCATAAAATTAAAAAAAAACCCACAAAGCACACTATATGCAGAGAAAATGTTAATTATCATTTATATTTGGGGGGGGGGTTTCAAAGATGTTAAGGCAGATGACTTTAAAATATGCAATGTCACCTCAGCAACTATAGTGCAAAATATAGATAGCAGATATAAATTCTCAAAACTGACACATTTTGATCACTAAATTGAAAATAAAATCATTTTTCCTACCTTTGTTGTCTGGTGATTTCATGAGTTTCTGGTTGCATTTCCTTCTGACTGTGCATCCTTTCTTTCATTTCTTTCTGCACTCACGCACAATAATTGTCCCTTTCTATTCCCTCCTTTCTTCCTTCTTATGTCCTTAGTGCCCCCGGTGCTTCCTTCCTATGACTTTAGTGCCCCTTCCTATGTCCTTAGTGCCCCTTGTGCCCTCCCTCCAGCGCAAACGCCAAAGCCTGCCCCCCCGGACCGGCCCACACTGCTGCTGCCTACCGCTGCTTCAAACCCCCCCCCCCGGTCCACCGCCACTGCCGACCACTGCAACTAAAGCAAAGTAAGGTCCAGGTGCCAGCCCACAAATCTTCTTCCTAACGTCAATTCTGATGTCAGAGAGGAAGTTCCGGGCCTGCCAGGCAGCGATTGGCTGGCCCAGAACTTACTGTCCGATGTCAGAATTAACATTGGGAAGAAGGTTTGTGGGCTTGACCTTACTTTGCTTTAGTTGCAGCGATCCGGCGGTCAGCAGCGGCGGTGGACCTGGGGTGGGGGTGTTTGAAGCAGCGGTAGGCAGCTGCAGTAGGGGCTGGTACAGGGGGGGCAGGCTTCGGCTTCTGCACTGGAGGAAGGGGAAGCAATTGACTGTCCTGTTGTCCCCATGGACAGATTCTGGACGCTGTCCCTGAAAATGGGACATTTCGGCATCCCAAAGCTGTGCATCAGGACAATGGGACAGGGGATTTAAAAAGGGAACAGTCCCATTCAAAATGGGACATTATGACATTTCCATCCTTAGAGATGAACATGTCACGGGTAAATCCTGCATGAAACCTATGCCCCGACACAAGAAACCAGTGGTGAGTAGGGACGCAGAGATAGTAGAGGACAGGGCTGCCTATCCTGAGGAGCTTGAGCCCGACCATGAGCTGGAACCCCTTCTGAAGCTAGAGCCTAGTAAAAGAATAAGCTCCCTTAAAAGCAATATTGCTAATGACCTGAGAGGGAGCCAGAAAGCACCTAAACCTGTGCACCAGCCACGCGGTTCATAGACAACGGCGCGAAAGACAAAGGCGCGCCCGGACAATTGAGCGCAGCGCGGAGGCGCGCGCTGCTCTAAATTACTGTTTTTAGGGCTCCGACGGGGGGGCGTGGGTGGGGAACCCCCCCACTTTACTTAATAGACATCGCGTCGGCGTTATGGGGGTTAGGAGGGTTGTAACCCTCTACATTTTACTGTAAACTTAACTTTTTCCCTAAAAACAGGGAAAAAGTAAAGTTTTCAGTAAAATGTGGGGGTTACAACCCCCCAAGCCCCCCACAACGCCCTCACAATGCAGCGCGATGTCTATTAAGTAAAGTGGGGGGTTCCCCACCCACGCCCCCCCGTCGGAGCCCTGAAAACAGTAATTTAGAGCGGCGCACGCCTCCACGCTGCGCTCAATTGTCTGGGCGCTTTTGACCTGACACCCAGCCACGCAAGCAAGGGAGTGGCTGTAACTGGTTAAAACAGCTCTCTAAGACAGTGAAGTAGGCAGCACATGAGGTCCTAGCTGATAGGACTCTCCTGGCCAAGCAAAGGCAAGGACCTGCCCAGGAACCCATGGAGTGGGAAGGTTCTGCAGTCCAGGATTCTACAGAGCAAGCAGTCCCTGAGGAAATCATGGACATTGTTGAATGTGGAATGCTTGAAGTTGAAAGTGTGGAACCTATGGACGTGAGTCTGGCAGTTGCTTGCCAATAATTGGAATTTTCCTTTTTTGAAATTTTTGTTGGGACACGCTTGGCAAAGAATTGTTTTGTTGGAGAAAGTTATTTTGTTTGTTTGGCACAGCAGTGGGGGCTGGGCTGAAGAGCAGTGCTGCAGCCATGCTCAGCACTGATTAAGCTGCTCCACACCAGCTGTGAGCAAGCCAGGAGAAAGCTGGTGTAAGTTTCTGTTGGTGCTTTCTTTCTACTGCTAAATAACCCAGTGACTTTCAGAATTGGGGTAGGACCCCCAAAGAGCTAGGGTTGGGTCTTTGTAGGTGCTTGCAAAAGCCATTATAAAAGGGGACCCAGCAATTCTGTGCCCAGTCTTCAAGGGCTGGAGAGTTGCTGCTATGTAAGAAAGCCAAGCTTACAACACTTCATTTTTTTTTAAAGTGTATTGTGTGAACTGTTTTGTAAAGAGCCTGGTGAAGAACAGGACTATATTGGTAAAAGCCCAGGTCTTCAGGAAGACGTGGAAAAGTGTTTTTCTTTGTTTGTGGTGTTGTTTTTTTTTTTTTCTGGTTTGAAGCTGTGTGAAGCTGCCAGAATAGTGACTGAGCCTTGTGTTACTTACCTGAGACAAAACCTATTTTATTTACTGAACTGCAACTGGTTATTATAACTGTTTTTGAAAAGAGAGAAGCCAGAGTGGCAGTTTGTATTCTTGTTTTTCTATTTTTGATAAATTACACCATTGATAAATGTCTGAGCAGGTGTTGGCTGTTTATTGTTTGTGGTGAAGCCAAGATACCTGTTCACCGTTTGGGGTCTTCCCCATTGGGAGCCGCGCCAGGGTCGTGCTGCCACCTGTCGGCGGTCCTCCACAGCGTTCTTGCGGAACCGGCAGGTGACAACATATGGTCACCTTATGTATGGGTAATCATAACAACAGTGAAACTAAAGTAGGTAGAATTGCTAATCAAGGCGATGGATGTGCTTTGTGAGTGCAAATTAACTCAAAACGCGGCTCGATAGTCGACAAGCAAACACATTTCATCATCTACCATCTGTAGTCGTTCACTTTTTTTAAATTTTATTTCTGTCAGAGTTGAAAATCCAAGTTCACAAAGATAAGATGATCCAAACAGTATCAAAGCCTTGATTGTTTTATTGCTCAAGTTAGGATAACTACTGAATAAAAAATAAAGATAAAATTACTTGCCGTTAGTTTTCAAGAACTATTCACATCAAAAAATGATGCTTGTCTGGGCAGTTGTATACTTATGCATACAGATGCTCATAACATTGACAGACTCTTATGGACACAAAGTACATGTCATCTATTCTAGTGTATAATTATGAAGAGAATTTTTAAAAATAAAGTAAAATTTTGGAATCTCTCATACCACACCCACAATCTCTCCGGACACTTCACTTGTATACTTCCAAAAACAGCACCTTGATATGAGAAAACTGTCATTGGACCTGCTTTCACTTACTTTCCTTAGAAAATGTTTATCTTTTTTTGTTCTTACAATATCTCCTTTTTGTTTTGCCCACTACTTTCCTACTTCTTCCAGATGTTCCCATCCATACAATTCCGTGACATAATTCTCCATCTGAACCTTTACTTTTGAATGAGCCCTCTCGACACCTGTCTTAATATTAAACCACACTATGTGGTGATCACTGGATGCCTGCTGATCACCACTATGGGCTCCTTTTATGAAGGCGCGTTAGCGGTTTAACGCGTGTAATAGTGTGCGCTAAACCGCTGGACGCGCTAGCCGCTACCGCCTCCTCTTGAACAGGCGGTAGTTTTCCAGCTAGCGCGGGGGTTAGCGCGTGATGAAAAGTTGCACACACTAAAGCCACTAACGCGGCTTCGTAAAAGGAGCCCTATAACATCAGAAACACTTGCCCCATTTGTAAGCACTATGGCCCCACCTCGTGTGGGTTCTGTCTCCCTACTTCTAGGAGTACCCACAATATTGGATACCTCAGTCATCATCTGGCATGTTAAAATCACCAATTAGTAGTTAGTTTCCCTTTTACAGCTAATGCATATTCAAATGTCTATTATTAAATCTTTGTCCACTCCCTTTTCTTTCCTGAACAGATTATAGCCTGGTATAACTATATCCCAGTCATGGTTTTTCATGAACCATGACTCTGTGATAGCCACTAAATCCAACTCAACCTCTACCATCACAGCCTCTAGACCCAGAACCTTGTTTCCCATACTTTGGGCATTAGCATACACTGTATACTGCTTTCCATACATTGCCACTTTTTCCCATCCCTTTGCACCCAACACCCACTGACACTGATCCCCTCACCCAACATGGATATGGCTCCCAACTGTGTACATAACTTGCAGAATAATCTAAGTTACATAAGGATTTTTTGCATTTACATGCCAACAATTATGCCTGGTTTATGCCAATTATACCTTGTTTGGCCCTTATCTTTAAACAAATTGAAGCGCCAGAGATGACTGATAGATGTGGTAAGGGCTTTGCATGCTCAGAACTTTGCATTAGTTCAGAGCTTGGGATATCTGTTCTAGCCCAGTACCATCTGGTTAGATCACCCATCTTTGTGTCCAATTGATCCTGATGTCCATGTAGAACAACTATTATAGATAAGTAATTTGGTTTAATGTACTGTAATGCCAATTAAACAGTATTCGTGATATGACATATCTCAATATACAGTTGGAAAAAAAATTAAAAAAGTAGATCAGAGGCTATAAAATCTATTAGAAAACACAATAAGAAAAATCCCAGGGCAGTACATTTTAGTGATGCCTATAACGGCATCCTGCTAGGATTTAAATTTAAGGAAACCGAAAGAAACAATCGAAGAGAACAGTAGGGCGAGATAAATTAAATTATCTTCTCCTAAGAGAACCATTTTGGTTTTTAACCCTAACTAGCTTGTCACTGTGGGAGTTCAATGAAGAGAGAGACTTCTATAACTTACATTTTCCCTTAGATGGACAATTTAATTTTCATACTTTTAAGATCTATGATTTAGTAGAAAGAAAGAACAAGAACTATTGACCTACACAGAAATAAATGAAGTGTTGTATATTGTGGAAACTTTCTTTCAGGAACATTAATAATGTTAAACTTATTCCTGATTAGAAATTTATATATCTACAAACAACATACTGTACTGTATACTAACAAGAATCCTTAATGGATAATTACTTCACATTATAATTGCAATTACACCTAATTTAATAATGAAAATGAACACAGTTGGGAATTTTTGGATAATAAGATAGATGATTCACATGTACATATATACATTATTCATATATATTTAAATGCTCTAATTAAGGAGTATCTTAATTAAGCTGATGCACATCATAGACCTTGGTCCCTGAAGAAACAGGATTAAACAGAAATTGACATTGAAATATTGACTTATTCCCACAACATTTTAATGTTAGACTTCTTAGGAAGACTCATTGTTAAATCACAGCTGTGAATTCTTATAGTAAATTAATGTATTAGTTATTAAAGGATGAGTACCTCAAAGTTATTTCTTTCTACCCCCCCTCCCCCTTTTACAAAACTACGCAAGAGGTTTTTAGCGCCAGCTGGCAAACTGAATGCTTTGCGCTGCTCCAGCGGTCATAGAGTTCCTATGAGCGTCGGAGCAGTACAGAGTATTCAGTGTACCAGCTGGCGCTAAAATCCTCTTGCACAGTTTTGTAAAAAACGGGTGGGTGTGTAATATTTATATAATGTTTACATTATTTGTACAGGCAGAAAACCTTTACATTATAGAGTTCCTATGAGCGTCGGAGCAGCACAGAGTATTCAGTGTACCAGCTGGCGCTAAAATCCTCTTGCACAGTTTTGTAAAAAAACGGGTGGGTGTGTAATATTTATATAATGTTTACATTATTTGTACAGGCAGAAAACCTTAGTTTATTTACTGAACTGCAACTGGTTGCTATAACTGTTTTTGAAAAGAGAGAAGCCAGAGTGGCAGTTTGTATTCTTATTTATATAATGTTTACATTATTTGTACAGGCAGAAAACCTTTACATTATAGAGTTCCTATGTGCATTTTTAAGCATACATTTACATCATAAGCACATCTTTAAAAATTTAGGGAATCTTTTACTAAAGGGCAGTAAAGTTTTGTACTTAGTGCCCACCTCCCCCCCACACAATTATTTAAATGGTGTCTAAATTGGGTATGCAGCTGAGATGCATGTGCAACTTAATTGCTTAACAAGCCATCAAATATTATTAGATGGAAAATCACTGGACTAAAGTGTGTAGCCCTCAATGGAGACTGCTCCAACTTTGTTGGTTGGTCTGAGAACTTTTCAGTGGTCCCTCGTAATCTTGCAACTTTAAATCTGAATCCTATAATGGTGGACTTGAATAATTAATACGTTTTTTCTTTTATTCAAAAGAATTTCTTTATCTTCAAGTTTCAAGTTTTTTATTTATAATACCGCCTCTCATTGCGTCTAGGCGGTTTACAATACATTTCAAATAAATATATAGGTTAAAACAGGGAAAAAAGACATTAATACAAGAAAATAAATAAACAATAGCAGGATACAAAAGGGATGAGGGGTAGAAAAATACAATTTCAAAAATAATTAAATAATAATTAAAGGCCACACAAATAGGGAGGGAGTAAAACAAATGTTGATTGCTGATGAAAGCACCTTCTGCCTGTTTGATAACCAGGCCCATACCTATGAGAGGACGTTATCTTATATGTGTGAAGAGTTATTTTCGACAGGATGTCTATGTCCGACTTTGGACATTTCCCACAGGACATCAAAATATTGGGCAGAAAAGAATGGCCATTTTCAAATCCACAAGATGTCTAAATTTTTTTTCATGAAAATGGGTCAGCTAGATGTTTTGTCCAGTTAAATGTCTATTTTTTTTTTTTTTTATAACTTCACACACAAAAAAACCCCATTCATACAGTAGTAAGTAAAGCACACAAAAAGACTACAGATCGCTAAGGGAGAAAAGAACCTCAATATTGCACAGAAAAAGTGAAAGGAAATAATAGCCAACCATCACTGGCCACCAACTACTGATACAATCAGAAGGGGCAAGCACATAATAGGAACAAAAACTCCCATAAACTGTAACGTGTTTCTAAAGCACAATATAAAAGTACAGTATACTCCCATAAATTTTCAGTTTGTGAATCACGGACTCAGTCTTTTGCGGTATTTTTTGATCGCCTCTTCCTGGTACTAAAGTCAGGCTACACTAGGGATCTCAAAGTCCCTCTTTGAGAGCTACAATCCAATCGGGTGATCAGGATTTCCCCAATGGATATGCATTGAAAGCAGTGCATGCATATTCATTGGGGAAATCCTGAAAACCTGACTGGATTGCAGCCCTCAAGGAGAGACTTTGAGACTTCTGGGCTACAATCAGGAGCTGCTTTGACATGCCAGATACCGTGTCAAAACAGCTCCCGATTGATGTAGCCTGACTTTAGATCCCAGAAGAGGCTGTCGGAAAATACTAAGAATGATCCTGCACCCAATTTTCAGCACCCACTGGCACCTCTCCTGCCTCTGATCTGCTCCTAAACCGCATTCACGTTTTTTTTTAATTTTTTTAAATTTGTGGGTGTTCCTGGAATGGAACCCCCACAAATTTTGGGGAGAGTACTGTACATACAGTCTGTAGAGTAAATATAAAAAAAAATCAAAGTACTTATCTTAGCAAACACAGTCTTTAGGTGCCTGCAGAGCCTAAATGGTGAAGCTTCCACATTCCAAGCGGTAATCAAAACTGCTGCTATTAAAGCTAAGCAGGACGCCAATGCTGAGAAAAAAATCCAGGGTTCCCATAAACACTGCCAACTAGCACACTACTAGTAGTACTATCATTACCATATAGGCACTAAAATGAATTAAAAAAATTATACCTTTAAGTGTATGAGAACATAAGAACTGACATACTGGATCAGACAAAAAACCTGTCTAGCTCTGTATCCTGTTTCCAACAGTAGTGAATCCAGATCACAAGCACCTGGCAGAATCCCAAGTAGCAAGGTTCTATGTTAATAAAGCTAAAATATAAACAATGACTTTTTCTGGGTCTACCTTAATAATAGTTTATGGGCTTTACCTCCAGTAATTTGACCAAACCTTATTTAGATACATTTAGAGGGAAATTCATGAGAAGACATTAAGCATGTTAGCGCGTGCTAACATGATGGTGAATGCTAACACATTTAACATCTTTCCATAAATTGATTTCTTTTGACTCCTGATATTCTAAGGTTCTGTATGTAATTGCATGTATAGGCCTTTTCTGGCATCAATTGTCCTGCTATTGATTTTTGAGAATTGTTTATTTATGTATATTACATTACATTAGGGACTTCTATTCCGCCTGTGCCTTGCGGTTCTAGGCGGATTACATTTTAGAAGATATCTGGGTAGTTCCAGTAGAGTTACATTTCGGATAGGAGTATATTACAGTAATAGTAAGGAGTTATGATACCTCAAGTTCACAGAAGATAATACTTATCACAGAAGTTATTACATATAACAGAAGATAATGCATTTTGTAGAGGTAATACATGTCAACTTGATCGTTTAAATCGGGTGTAATGTAGAAGAGTTACAGTACATTCTTGGTCATGGACAAAGAGATAGTTTAGATGGGTGTTTCCGAAGTCGTTGGTTGGGAACTCATTGGGTGGTGGTTAGAATGATGGGAGATATTTTTTGAACAGTAATGTTTTTATTTCTTTGCGGAACTCTTTTATGTCTGTTGTTTTGGTCAGTAATTTTAAGATGTCAGAGTCTATTTTAGCTGCCTGTGTCCCCAGGAGGTTGTCGTAGAGTTTCTTACGACATGTACCATTGAGTGGTAGATAGGTGAAAAGGTTCTGTGTTCTCATTTTGTTTTATAAACTTATGTATGTAAAATTATGCAAACCATTTAGATTTTAAACGGTATAGAAATTTTTAAAATAAAATAAAAAATAAATTCCCCTCTAAATGCTTTTACCACATTTATTTATGGCATTTAATATACTGTATCTCAGAAAATATCTAACAAAATGGCTCATAATTACAAGTCAGATTCAAAATGGCGGAAAGGTGCAGAAAAAGACTGGTGAACTCAAAACTTCACACTCAATTCTTTATTTCTTTAATACACCATATGCCTGCATCAGGAGTCTCATAAATCTGTATAAGTTACGAAAGACCACATCTAATGTTCATTAGACAGTAACGTATATCGTGCTGTAAAGTAACGCTACCATAAGCCAGCTACATACTCCAATAAAAATCCAACCTATTTAAAATAAAATAATAATTACTCATAGAGAATGTTGAGGAGAATCTGGTGGTTATGCAAGCCCAGACACTATTCAGTTGAGGCCCACATAAGCTAAGCAAGTAAATTTAGGACAGCTGAGAAGATAGTAACATAGTAGATGACGGCATATAAAGACCCGAATGGTCCATCCAGTCGGCCCCAACCTGATTCAATTTAAGTTTTTTTTTTTTTATTTTTTCTTCTTTGCTATTTCTGGGCAAGAATCCAAAGCTCTACCCGGTACTGTGCTTGGGTTCCTACTGCCAAAATCTCCGTTAAAACCTACTCCAGCCCATCTACACCCTCCCAGCCATTGAAGCCCTTCCAGCCCATCCTCCACCAAATGGCCATATACAGACACAGACCGTGCAAGTCTGCCCAGTACTGGCCTTAGTTCAATTTTTAATATTATTTTCTGATTCTAGATCCTCTGTGTTTATCCCACGCTTCTTTGAACTCAGTCACAGTTTTACTCTCCACCACCTCTCTCGGGAGCGCATTCCAGGCATCCACCACCCTCTCTGTAAAGTAGAATTTCCTAAAATTGCCTTTGAATCTACCACCCCTCAATCTCAAATTATGTCCTCTGGTTTTACCATTTTCCTTTCTCTGGAAAAGATTATGTTCTACGTTAATACCCTATAAGTATTTGAATGTCTGAATCATATCTCCCCTGTTTCTCCTTTCCTCTAGGATATACATATTCAGGGCTTCCAGTCTCTCCTCATACGTCTTCTGGCGCAAGCCTCCTATCATTTTCGTCGCCCTCCTCTGGACCGCTTCAAGTCTTCTTGCGTCATTTTCCAGATACGGTCTCCAAAACTGAACACAATACTCCAAGTGGGGTCTTACCAATGACCTTAACAGGGGCATCAACACCTTCTTCCTTCTACTGGCTACGCCTCTCTTTATACAGCCCAGCATCCTTCTGGCAGCAGCCACTGCCTTGTCACACTGTTTTTTCGCCTTTAGATCTTCGTACACTATCACCCCAAGGTCCCTCTCCCCGTCCGTGCATATCAGCTTCTCTCCTCCCAGCATATACGGTTCCTTCCAATTATTAATCCCCAAATGCATTACTCTGCATTTCTTTGCATTGAATTTTAGTTGCCAGGCATTAGACCATTCCTCTAACTTTTGCAGATCCTTTTTCATATTTTCAACTCCCTCTTTGGTGTCTACTCTGTTACAAATCTTGGTATCATCTGCGGCCTGTAGTTTCCTGCTTCATCCCTGTGACCACTTTTATGAATAGGGACCACATCCGCCCTCCTCCAATCCCCAGGAATCACTCCCGTTTCCAGAGATTTGTTGAACAAGTTTTTAATAGGACTCGCCAGAACCTCTCTGAGCTCCTTTAATATCCTGGGATGGATCCAGTCTGGTCCCATCACTTTGTCTACCTTCAGTTTTTCAAGTTGCTCATAAACACTCTCCTCCGTAAATGGCACAGAATCTATTCCATTTTCTTGTGTAACTTTGCCAGACAATCTCGGTCCTTCTCCAGGATTTTCTTCTATGAACACAGAACAGAAGTATTTGTTTAGCACATTTGCTTTTTCCTCATCACTCTCCACATATTGGTTCCCAGTATCTTTTAGTTTAGCAATTCCATTTTTCATCTTCCTTCTTTCACTAATATATCTGAAAAAATTTTTGTCTCCCTTTTTTACATTTTTAGCCATTTGTTCTTCCGCCTGTGCTTTCGCCAGACGTATCTCTCTCTTGGCTTCTTTCAGTTTGTGGTTCTATAAGAAGCAATTCCACCTTCTTATAGAAGTGTTACAGGAAGAGGCATGGAATCATATTCAAAACATAGTTGACAACCGGGACGATCATCATCTTGATGGTATCAAGATGTCCCCACCAGGAGAGCTTGAGTGGAGACTATTGTGTCAAAATCCATTTCACTTTAGTCAAGATGAGGTCACTATTACAGGATATCGTGTCTTTCAGAGTCAGACCAAAAAGTATGCCCAGATATTTGATTTTATTCTGAGTCCAGGGTAATCCAAGATCTCTGTATTTCATGGGTGCATCTGGGCAATTCAGGGGCAGTATTTTTGATTTGGCAAGGCTGTGCTTATAGCCAGAATGAACTGAGTAATTGTGTATAACTTCAAGAATGGGTGGAAGAACCTAATTGAAAACCATCAATATTAGAGTTAGATCTAAAAGCAATAAGCATGGGTTCCAAAGCCAGATTAAATAACAATGGGGACAGCAGAGAGCCCTGTCTTATGCCCCTCCTTGGATTGAAAGGTGGTGAGAAGGTGTCATTGATATATAATTTGGTGGAGGGATTGGAGTATAATATGCGGATCAAGGAGATGAAATAAGGTAGAAATTTGAACCATTGCAGGATTTTGAATTTAAAGGACCACGCTATCCAGTCGAATGCTTTTTCAGCATTGAGGCCTAACGCTAGCAATGGAGATCTTGTTGAATTAGACAAATGAATGATGTTCGTAAACAATCTGGTGTTGTCACTTGATAGTCGTCCAGTCATAAAGCCCGTTTGGTCTGGAGCAATAATAGTGTCTAACTCAGGTTGCAGTTTAATAGCGATCATTTTAGCAAAGATCTTGGAGTCAGTATTTATCAGCGATAGAGGCCAATAGTTTCCCACGTCCCCATTTCATCAAATTTTAATAAACCTGAAACTTACCCCCTCTTCTACGAAACTGCACTAGCAGTTTCTAGTGCGGGGAGCCGTACCAAATGGCCTGTGCTGCTCCCGATGCTCATAGGAACTCTATGAGGATCGGGAACAGCGCAGGCCATTCGGAGCGACTCCCTGTGATAGAAACTGCTAGCAGTTTCGTAGAAGAGGGGGTTAAACTTGAAACTTGATCTACCCACTCATACACAGTACACTCTTCTCTTGCCAATGCAGGTATCTCCATACTAATGCAGCATTCTTGTATGAATTTCACGAGGTTTCACACCCTCCGACCACAAAAATCTGATGACTGCTCGCTGCTCCTCTACCGTGCAAACAGGTAAGGGCGCTACCATTTTGTATATGGTACCCTATTAATTAAGCATGCCATGCCATCTATTGGGCTCCCTCTAAGAATGTATCTTCCTTGCGCGGGAGTTTAAAATGCCAAGGTTGTACATTTAATGAAATACTGTCAATATGCTGTCACTTTTTGAAACACCCTTGTATTAAAAACTGAGGCCCTCTTTTACTAAGCTACAGTCGAGGTTTTTACTGTGGCCCGGGACGCTAAATGCTCCAGCGCTCATAGGAATTATATGTGCATCGGAGTATTTAGCGCTCTATCTCAGGTTAGTAAAAAAAAAAAAAAAGGGGGGGTGATTTTTTTTAAAAAATGTTCTGTCTAGCTTAATTATTTCAACTGTGAATACAGCATATCATTGAATAATTTAATATATCTGCAACACAGTGGCCAGAATGACGGTCAAATAAATTTATTAAAACTAAGACCACCATTAAAGATAATGTGCTTATGAGGCATTAATCTATTAAGTGGTATGCACCAGTCTATGTAGAAGTGAATCATCTGAATGATAATGTGACAAATTAATGCTACATAAAATTCAAAATAGTAAAGCTTGCTCTTTGTCATTTATCCAAAAGAAACTCCAGTGCCATTATGCACTTTTAACAGTCGTATACTTTATGAAATTATTTACTGCACAGTGAAATGGAGATTTAAATGATACAGGAAAGTACATCCAATTCATATATCATACTTCTGTTATATGACATTCTATTTTAGTTCCAATGTTTTGCAAAAGTCCTTCGGATTTCTCCACATCGTAAAGGGGTGTGAAGACCTATGCAATCAAGACTTGAGTGTCAATATTCATCTAGTTGTTGGGAATGGTTTTCTTTCTTTCTTTTCTTTTTTTTTTGTTAACTGCCACCAGCATTATTCCCAGATATGCAATGCTGGGCCATGCCTGGGCACCGACATTGAATATCCAAATTTATGCAGTTGGCTGGGTACCTCATGGTGTGGTATATCAAAATTGAATAAAACTTGAGAATTAATTTATATAGTAAACAGTCCACTTATATTACTTGGACTATATAAGTTGATTTTTTTTTTTTTCTTTTTAAGTTTTTTGCTCTTTTATTCCTGCAAGAACTTGGAAACACTGAAACAACGAAAAAAAAAAATAATGGAGATGACCTATAAAAATCACCTCTGTATGTGTTGATCATTTGAAGATTCACACTTACAGTATATTTATTCATCGTAGGGATTTCAATTTACTTTTCACAGTTGTCATAATACTGTGTTACAACATAGCTGAACTACAGCATAATGAGTAGGAAGTTTTAGCAATGAAACAGGAGAGTGAAAATTAGTAATATTCATTTCTCACCAGGGGCAGGGTGAGAAGTCACCAGGGGCATAGCATTCTTGAATAAGCCTCAGCTGTAAATGTGAGAACAAGACTAGTAAGAAGAAGTGACAAGGCAGCACAAATAAAGTGGGAAAACAATGAACATCCAGCAACCAGTAAGAGGGTACTTCAGAACTGTTAGTCCACATAAGAAACAGAGCACAGCATTTCACGGGCACAGTTGGAGGCAAAGGCTCAGACCAGAAATAGAAACATAGAAACATAGAAAGGTGACGGCAGAAAAGGGCCACAGCCCATCAAGTCTGCCCACTCCACTGACCCACCCCATTAAGTCTAAGTGCTGATGACTTAGTTCCTTAGCTCGACCCTCGTAGGGATCCCACGTGGATATCCCATCTATTCTTAAAGTCGAGCACGCTGGCGGCCTTGACCACCTGCATCGGAAGTTTGTTCCAATGATCCACCACCCTTTCCGTGAAGAAGTACTTCCTGGCGTCACCACTAAATTTCCCTCCTCTGAGTTTAAGCGGGTGCCCCCTTGTAACCGAGGGTCCCATGGGAAAGAATATGTCGTTTTCCATCTCGACACGACCTGTAACGTATTTAAATGTCTCAATCATGTCACCCCTTTCCCTGCGCTCCTCTAGAGTATAGAGCTTCAACTTGCCCAGTCTTTCTTCGTATGAGAGACCCTTGAGTCCGGAGACCATTCTAGTGGCCATCCGCTGGACCGACTCGGCTCGAAGCACATCTTTACGGTAATGCGGCCTCCAGAATTGCACACAGTATTCCAGATGAGGTCTCACCAATGATCTGTAAAGTGGCATGATGACTTCAGGTTTGCGGCTGACGAAGCTTCTCTTGATACATCCCATCATTTGCCTTGCCTTGGATGAGGCCTTCTCCACTTGTTTGGCAGCCTTCATGTCTGCACTGATGATAACTCCCAAGTCCCGTTCTTCTGAAGTCCTAGCTAGTGCTTCTCCATTCAAGGTGTATGTTCTGCAAGGATGTAGATGGCAGACACTTTGCAGGCTATTTGATACAAGGACGTTATTGGAATTTGGTAAATTAAGTTTTCCAAAATCGCCACAAATCTAGAAAATTATATTTCAAATATTTGATGTGCAAAAAGGTTTAGGACTCCTTTTACTAAACCGCGGATGAGCTTCTTACTGAGGCCAGCGAGGTAAATGCTCCAATGCTCATTCAATTCCCATGAGTGTCAGAACATTTACCGCACTAGTCCATGCTAAGAAGCTCTTCTGCGGTTTAGTAAAACCCAGTGTTAGTACAAGTTTTGAAAGTAGGGATGTGTATAGATGAAATATTTTGGCTTCATTTTTGGTCCATTTAACATTTTTCCCCAAGTTTCAGGTTGATTTAATTTGTTTCACACATTTTTTAGAGCATACATTACAATATTTTAACATATGCAAACTGATCGTCTATATTTTAATTCATAGGTTAACATATGTTAAAAATTGTAGGAGAAATGATGGACAAGATTAAACACACAAGATTAAATAGACGAGATTAAACGCAACTGCAAGGGAGGCAACGCAGTTATCATGGGTGACTTCAACTATCCAGGGATAGACTGGAACCTAGGCACCTCTGGCTGCACTAGGGAGACCAAGTTCCTAGATGCTGTAGGCGATTGCTTCCTAGAACAACTTGTCAAGGAAAATACAAGAGGAAATGCAATTCTGGACTTAATTCTAAATGGACTGCGAGGACCGGCACAAGGTGTAGAAGTAGAAGGGACGCTGGGAAACAACGATCACAACATGATCCGCTTCGACCTGGATGCAGGGGCGAAACATTGGTCCAGAACGATGGCCACAGCACTGAACTTCTGAAAAGGGAATTAGGAAGGGATGAGACTCATGGTGGGGAAGAAGATTAAGAAGAGGATAAGCACTGTAAAAACGTTAGAGCAAGCTTGGTCCCTTTTTAAGAACACAGTCACCAAGGCACAAAATCAATATGTACTTCGTATCAACAAGGGATCCAAGAGGAAAAAGAACAAGGAACCGGTGTGGCTCACTGTAAAGGTGAAGGAAGCGATCAGAGACAAGAAAACTTCATTTAAGGAATGGAAAAGGTCAAGAATGGATGAAAACTGGAATAAGCACAAACAACATCAATACAGGTGCCATAAGGAAAAAAATAGCCAAGGAGGTGAAAAACTTCAAGCTGTTCTTTTGATATATTAAGGGGAAACGACCCACGAAAGAAGCGGTGGGACTGTTGGATGACCATGGAATAAAGGGAGTGCTAAAGGAGTACAAAGCAATCGCTGACATACTGAACACATTTTTTGCATCTGTATTTACCGAAGAGGATATACACAGCATACCGGAACCCATCAGGATATGTGCTGGAAACGAAGATGGGAAACTGACAGGGCTGATGGTCAGTCTAGAATAGGTATGCAACAGATAGGCTTAAGAGCGATAAATCCCCAGGACTGGATGGCATCCATCCGAGGGTCATCAAGGAACTGAAAGGGACTATAGCTGAACTACTTCAACTAATAGCCAAACTAATAGTCGATCAAATCGGGAAAGATTCCGGAAGACTGGAAGGTGACGAATGTTACGCCAATCTTCAAAAAAGGTTTGAGGGGAGATAAGGGAAACTATAGACCGGTAAGTCTGACCTTGGTACCGGGAAAGATGGTAGAGGTGCTTATAAAGGACCACATCATTGATCACCTTGACGGACACGGTCTGATGAGAACCAGCCAGCACGGTTTCAGAAAGGCAGATCTTGTTTGACGAACTTACTGCACTTCTTCGAGGGAGTAAACCGGGAGATAGAAAGGGTGACACGATCGACATTGTATATATGGATATTCAGAAGGCATTCAACAAGGTTCCACATGAACGACTAGTTCAGAAAATTACAAGGTTGGAATCGAGGGTGAAATACGTGGATTAAAAACTGGCTAGAGCATAGGAAACAGAGAGTGGGGGTACATGGACAATACTTGGACTGGAAAAGCATCACCAGTGGGGTGCTGCAGGGCTCAGTGCTTGGACCCGTGCTCTTCAACATCTTTATAAATGATCTGGACATCAGTACGACGAGTGAGGTGATTAAATTTGCGGACGATACAAAGTTATTGAGGCTAGTGAAGACACAGTGGGATTGTGAAGATCTGCAACGTGACATAATCAAGCTCAAGAAATGGGCATCGACATGGCAAATGAGGTTCAACGTGGATAAGTGTAAAGTGATGCATGTCGGTAACAAAAATCTCATACATAAATACAGGATGTCCGGAGTGGAACTTGGAGAGACCTCCCAGAAAGCGACTTGGGAGTTCTGATCGGCAAGTCGATGAAGCCATCCGCACAATGCGCAGTGGTGGTGAAAAGGGTGAACAGAATGCTAGGAATGAGTAAGAAGGGGATCATGAACAGATTGGAGAAGGTTATCATGCCGCTGTACCATGCCATGGTGCGCCCTCACCTGGAGTACTGCATCCAGCACTGGTCGTCATATATGAAGAAGGACATGGTACTACTTGAAAGGGTCCTGAGAAGAGTGACTTAAATGGTTAAGGGACTGAAGGAGTTGCCGTACAGTAAGAGATTGGAGAAACTGGGCCTCTTCTCCCTTGAAAACAGGAGGCTGAGAGGGGACATGATCGAAATATTCAAAATACTGAAGGGAATAGACTTAGCAGATAAAGACAGATGGTTCATCCTCTCCAAGGTAGGGAGAACGAGAGGGCACTCTCTAAAGTTGAAAGGGGATAGATTCCGTACAAACGTAAGGAAGTTCTTCTTCACTCAGAGAGTGGTAGAAAACTGGAACGCTGAAACTTTCTGCCCAATGTGTGGCGGCAGCCTAAAAAAAGCAAACAGGATGCTAGGAATCATTAGGAATATTTCATTCAATTCTGGTCTCCATATCTCCCCAAAGATAGCAGAATTAGAAATAGTACCAAGATGATAAAGGGAATGGAACTCCTCTTATATGAGGAAAACCTAAAGAGTTTAGTGTTCTTTGGCTTGGAAAAAAAGACGGCTGAGAGGAGATATGAATGAGGTCTACAAAATCCTGAATGGTAGTAGAATAGGTACAACTGAATCCATTTTATTTTTACTCTATCAGAAATGACAAAGTTTAGGAGACACTCAATAAAGTTACATGGAAATACCTTTAAAACAAATAGGAGGACTTTATTTTCACTCAAAGAATAGTTAAGTCCTGGAACTCATTGCCAGAGAATGTGGTTTAAGAAAGGTTTTGACTTGTTTCTAGAGAAAGTCCATAGTCTGCTATTGAATCAGACATAGGGGAAAACACTGCTTGCCCTGGGATCAGTACATATAATGTTGCCACTATTTGGCTTTCTGCCAGGTACTTGTGACTTGGATTGGCCACTGTGGATACAGGATAATGGGCTAGAAGAACAATTGGTCCAGTGGTGTACCAAGGGGGAGGGGGGGGTGGTTCACCCCGGGTGCACGCTACAAGGGGGTGCACAGCCGGCCACGCTCTCTATTCTGCCACTGCTGCTTTCCTTAACCAGCAGCAGCGGTTTATCCCTGCTGCTTCCCCGACTCACAAGACTTCACTTCCGAAACAGCACTCCATCTAACCACCGCATCCCAGCACGGCTCCCTCACAGAGTCGCTCCAGTGAGGCGATCTCCAAACCCTAGGGCGAACTTAACCCGGCTGGCAACATGACTTCAATCCATTGTGCGGGCTCACTGGTGGGCGAGCGACCTAAGTCTCCTCTCATTGGTTGCGCTTTGCCGGCCCACTGCGTGGTAGGTGGAAGCAAAAGGTGAGGTGGGCTGGTGGGTGGGGAAAAAGTGCAGGGCCCACAAGACTTTACCTCCGGCATCAATTCTAACGTCAGAGAGGAAGTTCTGGGCCAGCCAATCGCTGTCTGGCTGGTCTGGAACTTCCTCCTCATTAGAATTGACGCCGGAGGTGAAGTCTTGTAGGCCCGGCGCTTGTACGCGCCAGGCCTGGCTCGGGGAAGGAGCAGGGAGAAATTGGCTGCTGGCTTGGGGGTGGGGGTAGGGGTAGGGAAAGAATCAGGGAAGTGGAGAAATCGGCACAATGGCTTTGTGGGGGCTAGGGGGAGAGAGAAAGAAAGACAGGCAGGCAGGTGGAGAGAGAAAGAAAGGCAGAAATAAAGAGGGGGACGGGGGAGAGAGAAAGAAAGGCAAAAATAAAGAGGGGGGCCATGGGGAGAAAGAAAGAAAGAGGGGGGTCAGGGGGAGAAAGAAAGGCAGAAAGAAAGAAATATTGGATTTACAGAAGAAGGACCAGAGACTCATGAAATCACCAGACAAAAAGGTAGGAAAAATGATTTTATTTCCAATTTAGTGATCAAAATGTGTCTGCTGTCTATATTTCGCACTGTGGCCCCCTTTTACTAAACCGCAATAGTGATTTTTAGTGCAGGGAGCCTATGAGCGTCAAGAGCAGCGCGGGGCATTCAGCACAGCTCCCTGCACTAAAAACACTATCGCTGTTTAGTAAAAAGGGCGGGGGTATTTGTCTATTTTTGTATAGTTGTTTCTTAGATGACATTGCATAGGGTCATCTGCCTTGACCTCTTTGAAAAAAAACCCTGAATATAAATGATAATTAACATTTTCTTTGCATACAGTGTGCTTTGTGTTTTTTAAAAATTTTATTTTTGGTAGATCATTTTGACTTGGTCATTTTAAAAGTAGCTAGCAAGCTCAAAAAGTGTGGGCACCCCTGCTGTAAACAGTGGTGTCTGTCCTAGCTTGTGCTCCTTCTGGCAGTTGTTTCACTTCTGGCCGGCTCACCTGCTCAAAGCCGCGGGCGCCAGCTCCTCGTGCGATCCGCAGCTGCATCGAAAGCGTTCCCTCTGACATCACGACATCAAGAACAGGCTTCTGACGCAGCCGTGGATTGTGTGAGGTGTACACGCCTGCGGATTTGAGCAGGGGAACCGGCCAGATATGCTGGGCAGGGAAGAGATGTTGCTGCTGCACAGGGAAGGGGGGGGGGGAAGAAATGCTGCACAGGCAAGGGGGGAGAAATGCTGCTGCTGCACAGGGAAAAGGGAGAAATGCTGCTGCTGCTGCACAGGGAAGGTGGAAGAAATGCTGCTGCTACACAGGGAAGGGGGTGAGAGAAATGCTGCTGCTGCATACCCAATTGGAGAGAGAGAGAGGGAAGGAGGGAGAAGGAAGACAAGGGAGAGGAACCAGAGATGCCAAGTCCATGGGAGAGAGGGAAAGGAAAAAAGGAAAGGAGATACCAGACCATGGGGGGGAGGAAGAGATACCATGGCATAAGGGAAGGGAAGGAGATAAAGATACCACACCATGGTGTGGAGTGGGAAGGAAGGAAGGAAAGTGGAAGAGAAAGAGAGAGATGCCAAAGCATAGGGGATGGGTGGAGACAGAAAAATGAAGAGGGGGTGAAGCTGAAATGAATCATGTGCAAAGGAGAGAAGGGACCCCAGATATACAGTTTATTGAAGGGACATAGAAAGAGAGAATATGCCATATGGAAGAGAGAGAGGGTGGACAGTAGATGGAAGGGGAAGGGAGAGTGTGGGCAGTAGATGGAAGGGATAGAGAGAGAGGGCAGAAGCTGGGTGGAAGGGGCAAAGAGAGGGCATATGTTGCATGGAAGGGAGAGAGGACAAACACTGTATAGAAAGAAGAGAGCAAAGAGAAGATGATTAAAGCAGAAACAACAAAAGGTAGAAAGATTTTTTTGTTACTTTACTTAGAATCAAGTAGTATTATAACTGTATAGATAAAAGTTTATAAATAGGAAATGGAAATAAGGCAATTTTTTTGGACTAAACCCCTTTCCTCAGGACAGGATAGCATAACAGCAGTATACTGTACTGTTCTGAAGAAAGATTTGGATTAGTCCAATAAAATGATATTTTCTTATTTCTCATTATTTGTTTTATTTTTATTTGTTAATTTGTAAAGTGGTGATTGTTATGTATCAGTTTTTTTCAAATTTACATCTACTGTCTTTATATTTTGCACAGTATTAGGGGGACATGTGTCACTGTTTTTGTGGTGTTGCATTATATGCAGAGTTCTTGGCGGTTCAGTTTAACTTTTGTCTACCTATTTCTGTTTTTAGTTTGTGATTATTCCATATTGGGTGAGGGTGTATCTCTGTTCTGTGTGTATGAAAAGGACATAGTTTTTAGTTGGCATTGACTACAGGATGGCATTCACCCAAGGGTACTCAAGGAACTAAGGAACAAAATAGCTGAGCCACTTCGACAAATATGCAACCTATCCTTAAAAACTGGAGAGATTCCGGAAGACTGGAAAATAGCAAATGTCACGCCCATCTTCAAAAAAGGCTCAAGGGGAGACCCAGGAAACTACAGGCCGGTGAGCTTGACCTCGGTCCCGGGAAAGATGATGGAAGCACTGATTAAAGACAGCATCTGGGAACACATCGACAACTATGGGCAGCTAAAGTCGAGCCAGCATGGCTTCTGCAAGGGCAGGTAATGCCTCACAAACTTATTATACTTCTTTGAGGGGGTAACCAGCCAGATGGATAAAGGGGAATCCATAGATATCATTTACCTTGACTTCCAAAAAGCCTTCGACAAGGTGCCACATGAAAGACTACTAAGGAAGCTATGGAACCATGGGGTGCAAGTGGAGGTCCACCGATGGATCAAAAACTGGCTGGCGGACAGGAAACAGAGGGTTGGAGTAAAGGGACATTACTCAGACTGGCAATGGGTCATGAGCGGAGTTCCACAGGGGTCGGTGCTGGGACCGCTCCTATTCAATATATTCATTAACGACCTGGAGGCAGGAACAAAATGTGAAGTTATTAAATTTGCGGATGACACCAAACTATATCGCAAGGTCAATAACATGGAGGACTGCGAAGATCTCCAAAAAGATCTGACAACACTGGAAAAATGGGCCAAAAAGTGGCAAATGAGTTTCAACATAGGGAAATGCAAGGTCATGCATATAGGGAAAAAAAAACCGATGTTCACTTACAAAATGGGGGGATCAGTGCTAGGGGTGAGCGACCTTGAAAGAGACCTGGGAGTGATGGTAGACACAACATTGAAGGCGTCAGCGCAGTGTGCCATGGCCTCAAGGAAAGCAAACAGAATGTTGGGTATCATTAAGAAGGGTATCATGACCAGGACAAAGGAAGTCATCCTGCCACTGCATCGTGCTATGGTGCGCCTGCACCTGGAGTACTGTGTTCAGTTCTGATCGCCGTACCTCAAGAAGGACATGGAGGTACTTGAGAGGGTCCAGAGAAGAGCAACTAAGCTAATAAAGGACATGGAGGACCTCTCATATACTGACAGACTGAAAAAGCTAGGGCTTTTCTCCCTGGAAAAGCGGAGACTTAGAGGAAACATGATAGAAACCTTCAAAATCATGAAGGGCATAGAAAAAATAGACAGGGACAGATTTTTCAAATTAAGGGGATCAATAAGTACAAGGGGGCACTCAGAGAAATTGAAAGGGGAGAGGTTTAGAACAAACGCCAGGAAGTTCTTTTTCACACAGAGGGTGGTGGATACATGGAACGCGCTACCAGAGGATGTGATAAACAGGAGCACGCTACAGGGGTTCAAAGAAGCTTTGGATAGGTACTTGGAAGACAAAGGGATTGAGGGGTACAGATAAGAGTAGAGGTAGATTATAGGGATGGGATTAGAGGTAAGTTACAAAATTAATCAGGGACCACTGTTCAGGCACTAGGCCTGATGGGCCGCCGCGGGAGCGGACCGTTGAGCAAGATGGACCTCTGGTCTGACTCAGCGGGGGCAACTTCTTATATTCTTATGTTCTTAATTGACTGTGCGGGATCTGGCTTGTTTAGTTTTACAATGTATGTGTTGGTGTTCTAGTGCTCACTGCAGTGTTTAAGATGCTGCTTTTTCCTAGGTACACTCTTGTTGTGCGATATGTGGATTGTTACTAAAAATCATATTTTTGATATTGATGGGAGGGGGTGCCAAAAAATGATGGGCTGTAGGATTCTTGTATCCCCTGTAGGATTCTTAGATAAGGCTGACAAAAAATAAACCTTATAAAAATGGTGGAATGACTCCAGAAGAACGTTTTTATACAGATCTATAGGGATTATGAGATCAATAGGTTTAGATAAGTTCAATTTTAATCTTGTATTAAAATTCTCCAGTTTCTCAGTCTTTCAATGGATAAACTTCTGATCTCTTACTATTCTTGTAACAGGCTTTTTCATTTTTGTCTGGGTCTGTGAAACTTCTTCCAAACATTCCTGCTTTTTTTAATCTAATGAATGAGATAAAATACCAACTTTACTCACAAGAGCTGCGGTGTCTTGAACTGATTTCTCAACCATGGCATCTTCAAAAGGGATTTATACTTTTACATGGCTGCAATGTGAGGATTTTTTTTTAACTATAGTCTACATTGTGCTAATGTGATTTTTATACCTAATTGTTATGCTGGAATAAGACTAGCATCTAATGAAGTGCTGACATAAAATTATGGTATGAAATGAGAAACGCTCATATATTGATAATTCATAGAATGATGAATTTAAATATGAATTTATAAGATAAGAGCATTTATAATACTTCTTTATTTTGCTATGCAGTGGATATACCTTGAGACAGCTGGAGATGAGACATGAATCCATGTTGGCATTATATCCCACAACAGTAAAATCTAAGTAAAGCTTACTTAGATCATGGATTTAAAATAAAAAATAATGAATGTTTAAGTAAATGATAGAGGATTTAACAAAATTGGTTTGTAACTTATCGCAAGTAGTATACTTGTTTCAGAAATACAGAACATAAAATGTCAAAAAAGAATAACATCATAAGTGGTATACAAATTATTGTCTTTCTTAGACCACAGATAAATAAATGGGGAGATCCAGTAAATTCCATGGAGAGAGATAAAAGAAAATTGATTAATTATAGAAAGCTGACTATGCGTAACAACCCCACAATTCTTAAATCCAGCTGATCATTACTAGTTTCCAGAGATCTTTTTGAGGTCTAGAAAGGCTCTCAATTGTGATGGTAAAAAGAAGGTGTACTTAGTCCCAAGGTATCGAACCAAACATTTACAGGGGTATACTAAAAGATAAGAAGCCCCCAGTCCTTTTGTTTGATCACGCATAGAAAGAAATTCTTTTCTGCGGTCCTGTGTTATCTTGGATACATCCGGATAAATCCAGATTCTTTGTCCAGAAAAATCTTGATGTGAATTGCGAAAATAAAGTTTCATTATATGATCTAAATCTTGTTCAAATACAAAGGAGACTAAAAGGGTCCCCCTTTCCTTAACATAAGATTTTTAAAAAGGTACAAAAATTAAAGGAAGATGGACTGATGATGAAATAAGGTGAAAAACATCTTTACTTAGAATTGAGTGAATGTCACCTCTGAAAGTCCATCCCTTGACAATTAAGAATTCATAGTTGGTATAATATATATGCATAAGCAGTAGCATAGTAATGGGGTTGCAAGGGAGGTGATACACCCTGGGCGTGATCTTCCTTGGGACGCTGGCACCCCTCCTCCTCTCTGCCCCCCCTTTCCACTCCCCCCCCCCTGCTGCACGTACATGCCTGTCCCCCTTCCCTGTACCTTTTTAATTTCAGCGCAAGCAGCAACAAACTTGCTGCTCGTGTCAGCTTCAGTGCTTTCTTTGATGTCACTTCTGGGAGGTGACAAAGATAAGGCTGAATTGCTTAACAAATATTTCTGCTCTAGGGTCAGAAACAAATATTTCTAGCTGTAGGGTCAGAAGTAGGACCGCAAAAGACAAACACAAATAGAAATGGAGTTGTGGTAAGTTCTGAATGATTTTCAGAGGACTGTGTTCATGAGGAACTAGCTAAACTAAAGGTGAACAAAGCAATGGGATAGAATGGCATTCATCTGAGGGTACTGAAGGAACTTAGGGAAGTTCTGGTAGTTCTGATGGCTGACCATTTCAGTGCATCTCGTGAGTGGTACCAGAGGACTGGAGAAGTTGTGGATGTGATCCTTCTTCACAAAATTGGTTAGGAAACTAAAACTGGTAAGTCTGACTTCTGTGATAAGTAAATTAATGAAAACACTTTTAAAATAGAGAATAGTGAAGTTTCTAGAATCAAATTGATTACAGGTCCCGAAGCAATATGCTTTCTCTAGATGCAGGTCTTGTCAGACAAATCTGATCAGTTTCTTTAATTAGGTAACCAGAGAGCTGGATAGAGGAAAAGTGTTAGATGTTGTATATTTAGATTTTAGCAACGCCTTTGAAACTGTTCCACACAAATGTCTAATAAATAAACTGAGTGCTCTCAGGATGGGCCCCAAAGTGATGAACTGGGTTAACAAACATCTGCTGAGGATAACATGAGAAAGGACCTGGCAAAACTTGAAAATGGTCCATAAATTAGCAACTAAAATTTAATGCTAAGAAATACAGGGTAATGTATTTGAGCTCCAAAAACCTGAGGGAATGATACAGTTTAGGGGTTAAAGAACTTTTGTACATGAAAGAGATTTAGACATAATCAAATGTGATGATCTTAAGGTGGCCAAACAGGTAGAAAAGGCAATGGTGAAAGCTAGAAGGATGATTGGTTATACAGGGAGAGGAATGACCAGTTAAAAAAAGGAGGTATTGATGCCTCAGTATAAGACTCTGGTGAGAACTCATTTAGAATATTGTGGAGACTGCACCTTCAAAAAAGATATAAACAGGATTAGTCAGTCCAGAAGAAGGCTACTCAAATGGTTGTTGGTCTTTGTCATAAAGTGTATGAGGACAAACATTAGATCTCAGCATTTATATTTTGGAAGTAAAGTGGCATAGAGGCGATATGATAGAGACATTTAAATACCTGTATAACAAATGTGCTTGAGTCAAGTCTCTTTCAATTGAAAGGAAATTTTGGAATGAAGAGCATAGGATGAAGGTAAAAGGGGATAGACTAAGAAGTCACCTCAGAAAATATGTTTTCATAGTAAAGGTAGGGAATGTGTGGAATAGCCTCCCAGTGGAGGTAAAGGAGACAAAAATGTATTTTAATTCAATATAGATTGGGATAAGTACATTGGATCTATAAGGGAGAGTAGGGGGATAGTAGATGGCATGTATAGGCATAGTAGTTAGGCCATATGATCTTTTTTATGTTTCTAAGTTTATTTCATCATTAGTTATATACAGCTGTGGACAGTGACTCTGAGATTTCAGATATAGATGTTTCTGACATTAATAATGATGATGAAAATTTTATAGCTTCAGATTTTGACTCTGAATCTTGAGGACCATAGTCTTGAAGAATATTTATATTCAGAAAATGAACCACATCCTGCTGTAAATGACCAGCATTTTCCTTCTACAGAACTTGGGAAGAAGTAGAAGAGAGCTAGATCAAGATGTGGAGAATGTTGCAGAAGCACAACAAGGGGAAACTGGAGATGAAGACAGAATAGACACAGCCAGAGTACAAAGTTGGAGTCAAGACAGGGTCAAGAGTGAAGCAGTGGAAGAGGATGAGGATGAGACCAGGGAAGGGTCTGAGTTCATGATCAAGGTCAATTTATTGTTCAGCTTAAACTGAGCCCCCAACCACAAGTTATGATTGGAAAAAATGGCAAAGAATGGAATCTGTAAAATTTGATGTATAATTAGAATTTTTTTTTTTTTTTTAAAGAATGGAATCTGAATCCACCAGCATTCCATAGAAGAGGTCCTCGGGATTTATTATTTATTTAAAATATTTATTAATCACCTAAAACCTAGGTGGCTTACAATAAATACATCCATAATCAAATAGAAACATAGAAACATAGAAAGTGACGGCAGATAAGGGCCAAGGCCCATCAAGTCTGCCCACACCAATGACCCTCCCTACCTCCCTTTGCGAAGAGATCCCACCTTTTGATCCCATTTAGCTTTAAAATCAGGCACACTGCTGGCCTCAATCACCTGCATCGGAAGACCATTCCATCGATCCACCACCCTCTCGGTGAAGAAGTATTTCCTGGTGTCGCCATGCAATGTCCCTCCCCTGATTTTCCATGGATGCCCTCGTGTTGACGTGGGTTCCTTGAAGAAGAAGATATCCTCCCCCACCTCGATACGGCGCGTGAGGTACTTGAATGTCTCGATCATGTCCCCCCTCTCCCTGCGTTCCTCTAGGGAGTAGAGCTGCAATTTATTCAGCCGTTCCTCATACGGGAGATCCCTGAGCCCCGTGACCATCCGTGTGGCCATTCGCTGGACCGATTCAAGTCTCAGCACATCTTTGCGGTAATGTGGTCTCCAGAATTGTACACAGTATTCCAGATGGGGTCTCACCATGGACCTATATAATGGCATTATGACTTCGGGCTTACGGCTAACGAAACTCCTTCGTATGCAACCCATGATTTGTCTGGCTTTAGATGAAGCTTTCTCCACCTGAGTTGCAGTCTTCATGTCCTCACTGATGATTACCCCTAAGTCTCGTTCCGCTACAGTTCTCTCTAGGATCTCACCATTAAGAGTGTAAGTCTTACATGGATTTTTGTTGCCAAGGTGCATGACCTTGCATTTTTTGGCATTGAAGTTTTGTTGCCAGGTCCTGGACCAATTCTCCAGTAGGAGGAGGTCGTGTGCCATACTATCGGTCTTGGATTTGTTGTCAGGTCCTGTTGTGTTCTTGTCCACTATATTGCATAATTTGGCATCATCGGCGAATAACGTTAATTTACCCTGAAGCCCCTCAGCCAAGTCCCTTATGAAGATGTTGAACAAGATTGGGCCCAAGACCGAGCCCTGCGGCACTCCACTTATCACCTCTGTCGTTTCAGAGGGGGAGCCATTCACCACCACCCTCTGAAGTCTACCCCCCAGCCAGTCCCCCACCCATGTAGTCAAGGTATCTCCCAAACCTATAGAGCTCATCTTGCTCAACAACCTGCGGTGTGGTACGCTATCGAATGCTTTGCTGAAATCTAAGTACACGACGTCCAGGGACTCCCCAATATCCAGCTTCCTCGTCACCCAGTCAAAGAAGCTGATCAGGTTGGATTGACAGGACCTCCCCTTTGTAAACCCATGTTGACGGGGATCTCGCAGATTCCCCTCGTTAAGGACCGTATCCAATTGGTGCTTGATTAGAGTTTCCATTAGTTTGCTTACTATTGATGTGAGACTCACTGGTCTGTAGTTCGTAGCTTCCGTCCTGCTTCCTTTTTTGTGGAGTGGAATGACATTAGCCGTTTTCCAGTCTAGCGGGACTTTTCCTTTGCCGAGGGAGAGATTGAAGAGTGTTGATAGTGGTTTCGCCAAGGTGTCTCTTAACTCCCTGAGTACTCTGGGGTGTATGTTGTCTGGCCCCATAGCTTTGTGAACCTTGAGTTTGGATAGTTCACTGTAAACACTACTGGGCGTAAACTCGAAGCTGCAAAACGGGTCTATCGAGCTAGAAACATAGAAACATAGAAACATAGAAAGATGACGGCAGATAAGGGCCATAGCCCATCAAGTCTGCCCACACTATTTACCCACCCTCTTAAATCTACTGACCCCCCTAAAGAATAATTGTAATTATACTGTCACTCTACTTACCCGCTCATTCAGTCCTAGTGACCCTATCCCTTGGCATGACCTCGTAGGGATCCCACATAGGTATCCCATTTGTTCTTGAAGTCTGAGATGCTGCGTGCCTCGACCACCTGCACTGGAAGCTCGTTCCAATGCTCAATCACTCTCTCCGTGAAGAAGTACTTCCTGGTGTCTCCACGGAACTTCCCTCCCCTGAGCTTGAGCGGATGTCCTCTTGTGGTCGAGGGTCCCCTGAGAAGAAAGATATCATCTTCCACCTCTACCCGTCCCGTGATGTACTTAAATGTCTCAATCATGTCTCCCCTCTCCCTACGCTCCTCGAGAGTGTAGAGCTGCAATTTGCTCAGTCTTTCTTCGTACGGGAGACCCTTTAGCCCCGAGACCATCCTGGTAGCCATCCGCTGAACCGATTCAACTCTGAGCACATCCTTACGGTAATGCGGCCTCCAGAATTGAACACAGTATTCCAGATGCGGTCTCACCATGGCTCTGTACAGTGGCATCATGACTTCAGGTTTCCTGTTGACGAAGCTTCTCTTGATACAGCCTATCATTTGCCGTGCTTTAGATGCAGCCTTCTCCACTTGAGTGGATGCTTTCATGTCCGCACTGATGATTACTCCTAAGTCTCGTTCTGCCGTGGTCCTGGCTAAAGTTTCTCCATTCAGGGTGTAAGTTCTGCAAGGATTTCCGTTGCCGAGATGCATGACCTTACATTTCTTGGCATTGAAGCCCAGCTGCCAGATCAAGGACCAACTTTCTAAAGTACGCAGGTCTTGCTCCATAGCATCCTGAAGATTATAGCCGTTTACTACATTGCATAGTTTGGCGTCATCAGCGAATAAGGTTACCTTGCCTTGGAGCCCTTGAGTCAGATCCCTAATGAATATGTTGAAGAGGAGTGGGCCCAGGACCGAACCCTGTGGCACTCCGCTGGTCACCTCTGACATTTTAGAAAGGGTACCGTTGACCACCACCCTCTGAAGTCTGCCACTAAGCCAATCTTTAACCCATGCAGTTAGAGTCTCTCCTAATCCCATAGATTTCATGTTGGTAGCTGAGGGCCGGATCCCTGCGTCTCACGGGTGAAAACTGAGTAAAAGTATTCATTTAACAGTTTAGCCTTCTCGGAGTCTGATTCTACATAGTTCCCGTCCGGTTTCCTAAGGCGTACTATCCCTCCTGTGTTCCTGTTTCTATCACTAATATACCTAAAGAATGCTTTATCGCCCTTTTTGATATTCTTTGCTAGATTCTCCTCCGCCTGCAATTTGGCCTCTCTGACTGTTGTTTTGACGGTTCTTGACTTGGCCAGATAGTCTTCCCTGGAGCCCTGCTTCCCTGAATGTTTAAAGGAGATGAATGCTCTTTTCTTCTCTTTTATGAGGTTGGAGACCTCCGTAGAGAACCACTGTGGTTTGTTTTTTCTTCGTTGTTTACTTACAGATTTAATAAATCGGTTTGTTGCTTCGTGTATGGTAGCTTTCAGTGTTGACCACAATTCCTCTACATTATCAGTCTCTGCTTGGTTTTGCAGCGACTGATGGATGAATTCCCCCATGTCCTCGAAGTTGGTGTCCTTGAAGCTGAGGACCTTAGTTAATGTGTTGGATTTGGTGAAACCTTTTCTGAGGTTAAACCATACCATGTTGTGGTCACTGGATGACAGCGTGTCTCCCACAGAGACATCTGTGACACTTTCTCCGTTGGTAAGTATTAGGTCTAGAATCGCTTGATCCCTAGTTGGCTCCAAAACCATTTGCTTGAGTCTTGCTCCCTTTATAGAGTTTAATAGCCTTCTGCTGCTGCCGGTCGCAGAGGAAAGTGTGTTCCAATTCACGTCAGGCATATTGAAGTCACCCATCAATACTGTGTCCCCACGCAAGGTGATATTCTCTATGTCCTCGATTAATTCCATATCAAGGTCTTCCTGTTGCCTTGGAGGTCTGTATACTATGCCAAGGTACAGGCATTTGTCCTTTCCCCTGGCCAAATTTACCCAAAGGGATTCCCCTGTGTACCTAACATCTGTGATTCTGGTAACTTTGATGTCATCTTTGGCATATAGTGCTACCCCTCCTCCCATTTTGCCCTCCCTGTCTCGGCGGAACAAATTGTAACCCGGTATGACCATGTCCCACCTGTGAGAGTCTGTAAGCCAGGTTTCGGATATCGCCACCACATCTAGGTCGGCGCCCCTCATTTCCGTCTCCAATTCCAGAATCTTGTTGCCCAAACTGTGGGCATTGACGTACATAGCCTTCCAAATCCTAGGTTTGTTATGGCTATCCCATTACTCCTTTCAATTCTCATTATCAGGCAGAACCTTCTCTAAAGAGAGAACAAACCTCAATTCAGTGAAAAGCATGAACAAAAAATGTGTTTTCAGCAATTTTCTAAATCTCAGCACATTAGCACATAATCTTAAATTTTCTGGTAGAACATTCCACATTGCCGGCCCTGCAGATTTAACTGTCTCAACATAATGAACCCCATCGAGTCTCCCTTCATCTAACAGCATCTTTTTTTTCAGATTGCAACATACATCTTGGCTGATACATACAAACATCAAATTGGCAATAAAGCTGAAGGTGCAATTCAAACAATGAAAGCTTCATTTTAGCTGTTTTTGACAGCTGAGATTTAAAATATAATAATGTGTGAAATCAACAGGGAAAAATATCTTGTTTATTGTTAATCCTGACAAGCAGAAGACCTGGACAGTAGGGTGGTCCATGATAGTATGCAAAAAAAAAATCAACCTTGTCAAATCTTGTATTCCACAAGGCTTATTTTTGTCCACTTGGTATGTCTTACTCATGTCAAATTTCAACTTGATTAGACAATATTTAGAGGTCACCCCAGCATGTACTATTTGCTTATGTGTTGTGTATGTAGGTGATTGTTCATAATTAGTTTGTATGGCGTCATCTAGTTTGTGATCTGCACCCAAAAACTGGCTCCTTGGGAAGTGAGTCTGTCAGCTATCAACTGTTAGACTGCTACATGAATGGGATGTTCTTCGACTGGTCAACTTTCATCACTATAACAAAGGAAAACCTTTACCAGAAAGCTATAAGTTGGCATGTGAGTCAGCAATAGCAGTATGAGATTGAGCTAGGATACAGACACAATGCATAGAGGCTCATTTTCAAAGCACTTAGATACACAAACGGTTACCGCACAGCAACAGCCCCGAAGCCCTTTAAATCTCTATGGGCTTCAGGGCCATTAGCGCAGCACAGCGCAGCTGCTAGCGTGGCTTTGTAAAAGATGCTGAAAGTTTCATACTTTGTGGGTGTAAGTGCTTTGAAAAAGAGCCCCATAGACTCTTGTGTTAGGAAGCTGAAGAAACTACCCAAATAAAACTGTTCCAAACAAGGCACTCACGGCCATTTCCAGACATCTATGGTTTCTGTCTGATCACCTGCCTTTTTTGATGACTTTTTTGATGACACCAAAAACAAAGCTATAAATGGTGCAAAACTTTCAGCATCCACTATTGACAGACATTCCACATTGAACTCCATCCATGACATCTCATGAGTACAGATGAAACAGAACCTGTGACCTTTGAAAGTCTTGCAGCACAGAGAACACAGTCATTTTTTGATTTCTTGATTGAAGGAGGATCAACAAAAGCATAAATATTCCTGAAGAGTGGACTGACGATCCAGTTTTCAAGGAACTTTGGAATCGGGCATCCAAACTGACCATTGTTAATGATGCAGCAGAATGAGAGATAAGCCTCATTGAAAACTACAATGATACTTTGAGAAAAGATAAAGAACAGAAGCAGATGCTTAGTTGCCAGCCATCAAAAGAAGATTCTTTCTACATCAAAGGTGGCTTTTATGTCATAGACCGTTGATTATTTGTTGAGAATTATACAAGAATTACAACATACTATTATGTTTAATGGTAATTTCAAAAAACAGCGAGGTGGGGTGACCCCTAAACTGTTTCTAAGTAAAATTTTGTATCTTTTTCATTTTTATATAAATGAAATATGTTAATTAATTTTTTGGACAAACAGGCAAAAGAAAAACACCTCGCCTTTGGGAGAACAGAAGAACAACAAAAAGGCAAGGGGAGGCATCCTTTCAACCAAGGGGAGGCCCCTTTCAGCCAGTCTTTATTCAAAAGTAAAGTCCCAACAAGGATCCTAGTTTCGGAGTATGAAACAATGCCTTCCTCAGGTGACACTGGTTCAAAGATGAACAAAATGTCACTACAAATAAGTTACTGGTTCAACGATAAACAAAATATTGCTTGAAGTTGTGTACACACTCCATGAAGCTTGTATATTTACAACTTCAAGCAATATTTTGTTTATTGTTGAACCAGTGAGTTTTTTTGGTATAAGTGAAAGCAACGAGGAGGGGAGGATTTTCCTATTGTTATCCTTGCTTTAAGACGACAGCAACGTAGCATTGACTTGAGAGCCTATTCATTTAATCAAAACACCATCTGTTACAACTCAGTAGATTCTCAAGAAAAGCAGGCCTTTTCAGCTGAAACATGTACATGTTGAGTCATTGAGTTATTGGATGAATAAAGTGATTTGAACAATGAGGGCCTACAGTAAGGGCCTGATTATGTATAGGACATTTTTGCAATAGGTTGTGGTCATCAGTTTGATTAGGACAATTCCACTCTTTATTTTATGTATTTGAGTTTGTGGATTTGTTTCCCCTGTTTTATTACAAAGTATTGTGAAGAACACATTTAAAAAATTGAGAGTGAAAGTAAAAAACTTATTACCTAATATAATACTTCTTTAACAAAAAATAAAAGTATCATAACTAAAATGAATAGAACTACAGTATTGTTAATGTTTTTATCTCAACAACGTTATTGATCTATAATTGAATCCACTTTGGGTCAGATTCTATAAACAGTGCGTAAACACACCTACACTGTAGGAACAGTGACAGCAGTGGTTGTCAATCAACCACTGGGCGCCATTAATAGACTCATGCCTAATGGTGCCTAAGTGGACAGGTTTCACTAGGTGTTCTAGACTTAGGTGCCACGTCATTAGGCCAGCTTTTCATTTTCTTAATTTGGCAGCGCCTATGTCAGATGCCTTATGACATGCCTAATGCCTAATGACTCCAAACTCAACCACTTCTACTCTCCACCCATAAACATGTCTACTGTTTGAGATAGGCCTCATTATGCATCCTTAAGTGTGGAAGGGTACATCCATTTAGGCATCTCTAGGTATCATAGGTGTATGGTGCCAAACTCTTAAATTATTTAATGTTCTTTTTTTTTTAAATTGGCTGAAAACTCTTGTGGTCAATTATCACGACAATTAAGTCAATTAAAAAAAAATGAAAGTTAGGTGCAGATTCCAAACTTAGAAGTCACTAGGTGGCTGCAATTAGGGTGCCTAGTAGCCTAATGTAGGTGACATTTATAGAATATGGCCCTTTGTTTTTAGTAAAACTAAATTTTGAAAATGACCGTCACTCATGTGAGTTTACTTGCGAGTTATTATTAAAACAACACCACTAAATAGGTGTTCAACAACTGTTCTGACAGAAAGTGGATTGCTTAATCTAATTAAAAAGTTCCTTCAAATCAGGCCAGGCTGCAGTATTACTAATATCTTTTGATTAGGTCTGCAAATATTGATCAAAAGAAATCAGTTTGAAACACTTGATTTCTATATAGTAAAGAATACTTTATCATCATCATTGGCATTACCATCTACATTAAAAGCGATGTGGCCCAATTTATCACTTACATCTTCATTATCATCATCATGCCGGCCAATTACAGAGAAGGCTTTCACAAAGTTGAAATAATTGTCTGTTGTTCTAACAGTTGTTTTTTTTAATCTGATGGCAAACTCTGTTTGAATATCTTCAAGAACTGATACAAGAATGTCAAATGTGTTGGAAGCCTTTAGTCTTGGATCCAGACAAGCAGACTTCCTATCTAAAGAATATCACTCTAGTGGACAGTCACTCCAATGTAACATTTTCTATCAGATGACCAGCCATCTGTTGTTGTAGAGACAGATCTGTTTACCAAGAATTGCTATCAGCCCGACTTATCACTGTTCAGTTTGGCTGGAGAATAAGAACTGTTCAACAAACACAGGCAATTCCACTGTTCTCAAAGGCTTTATTCACTGAACAGCAAAATTTAAGATGAAATGATCGTCTGCATAATGAGGTATGCAATAGCAAAATCCTGTTCCAAGTTTTGCTGTTTACTTTGGTTTACTGAGGAATTGTCATTTACATCTTGCTTCCACTTTTACTTTTTACTGCATGTATCAGATGTAACTAGGTATAAGTAGTGAAAAATTGGTGAAATTATTACTTCACTAAAAGAAACAAATGTTATCCTGTACCTCTTTACAATTAGAAAAACGTATTTAAATTAAAGTACAATAACTAGTAATATTTATTTAGATAATATACAACACTGTAAACTTATGTGTCCTCTACAGTAAGAGCCTGATTATGTATAGGACACCTGGTCTCAGCAGCCACCTAAGTGGATTTTGAGAATCGCACAGAGGCGTCCTATATAGAATCGCATCTGTCCTAATGGACAGATGCCTAACTCTGTCTAATCCCACCTAACCCTGCTTAACCACCCCAATTCTCTAACCGGCATCTATGTCACAAGCACCGCTTAGAGAATTGCGCTGCCACTAAGCTGATTGTGGCAAGGGAATCTCCCTGCTATGATCAGCTCAGTGGCAACTGCAGTGGCAGGGAACATTGTCGTTCCCCCCCCCCCCCCGATGAAATTGGGCAGCAGGAAAGATGCCCACTCGCTCCTGCCAGAACACCCTCTAAAACACCCTCCCAACCTGTGACCACCCCTCCCCCTGCTGACCCCTCACATACCCGGTGATCTCTTAGGCTTCTCCTCAGTGCATACCAGAATGCACTAGGAAGGGGAAGGCCCACCACTTTCCAGTGGTGAGCCTGATGGCCGGAGGGTGTATGCCTCCCTCTGATTAGACCTTCTGTTTACAAGGTTCTGGGAGGTCCCTTTTAAGGGGATCACCAGGTGGGGGGTTGGCAGGTACAGGGGTGGTTTCAAGGTAGATGAGGGGTCAGTCGGTTGCTGGGTGGGGGTGCTTCATAGGCATTTTCTGGTAGGAGGTAGTGGGCATCCCTCTTGCCTATAGCAGTTGGGTAGGCAGGCTAGTGTTCTGGTAGGAGGGAGTGGGCATCCCTCTTACGTATTGCAGTTAGGTAGGAGATGTTTTAAGGGGTTCTGACAGGAGGAATTGGGAACTCCTCCTCCCAGGGTTGCTCAGGGGGTTCCGGCAGAACGAATTTGGCACTCCTCCTGCTGGTAAAATACTAGCATAACCTGTTAATCCTCATGCCTAACATTTAGATAGCTGCAGTTACAACAGGAATATAATAGCATAAATATGAGGAACAAAATGCAGCAGTATTCTGTAAATTCCATCCTTGATCCACCTATGTGTACACCCTTTGCAAATACATCCATTGGAATATTTTGTCTGGTGATATTCAAACGTGGGAAAGGTAACTTGGGTTTTGGTGGGTTATATTTTTGTAGTTCTCTTTTTAGCTCAGCAAAATCAGTTAGGTAGTAGTGTAGCCTTTAGAGTCTGATAGAGAAGGAGGGAAGAGGACATTCTCCTTCTGAGAGGAGAAAAGTAGAAGACATAACTTTGGGTAAGTGTACATTATTTTCCTCTGAGCTTTGATAGGTTTGGGAAGAAAAGCTCAATTGTAGGTTCCTTTCTAAAGATAGTTTAGATCTTAAAAGAACAAACTTTTAATAAAATTCTAAGGCTCTCAATACTAGTTTAATATATTCCTAGTAGCTTAAAAAGGTTAATTAATTAGCTCAATAACAAGATGCAGACAGTAGTACAACAGCAAGAGGGTTGCTATCCAGTCTTTTGCACTGAGTGTCACATGTATGACTTTCTCCCGTTTGGTGAGAAGTTGTATGTGCACGCTCACTGTAAAGAACTCCTAGATCTCAGAGAATGAGTGCATTCCCTTGAGGCTAGAGTAGTGGAGGGGCTGAGGAAGCCAGAGGAGACCTACAGGGATGTTGTAGAAAATTCCCACCTCCAGTCTGGTAGTCCCTATGCTTCCTTGGAATAGAGAGGTCTCCTAGAACGAGAGCATCACTCTGCTAAAGAAGGAAATGATCCTGTAGTTAGGACCCGCCCACCAGAGAATGCAATATCCTCTCACTCCGAGTATGTGTCTCCAGGGGCTTCTGCCCAGGAGGTAAAAGTTAGGACAGTGGTTGTAGTTGGTGATTCAATTATTAGACATGTATATAGCTGGGTGGCTGGTGGAAGTGAGGATTGATGGTCACTTGCCTGCCTGGTGCGAAGGTGGCATAGTTTGGATTTTAGATAGTGCTGGGGAAGAGACAGCTGTCCTGGTACATGTAGGTACCAATGAAATAGGAAAATATGGGAGGGAGGTTCTGGATGCTAAATTTAGGCTCTTAGGTAGAAGGCTGAAATCCAGATCTTCCAGGGTTGCATTTTAAGAAATGCTCCTAGTACTATGCACAGGACCCAAGAAGCAGGTAGAGCTCCAAAGTCTCAATGCGTAGTTGAAACGATGGTGTAGGAATGAGGAATTTAGATTTGTTAGGAATTGGACAACCTTCTTGGAAAGGGGAAGCTTCTTCCGAAAGGACAGACTCCACCTTAACCGGGATGGAACCAGGCTGCTGGCGCTAACATTTAAAAAAGAGATAAAGCAACTTTTAAACTGAGATGTGGGGAAAAGCCGACAGTCGCCCAGGAGCAGATGGATCAGTGCAAGGTAACCTTGGAGAATACTATTGAAACAAGATATTTAAGGAGTCCTGGTAGAGAGGTTCCAATAATGGTGAAATAAAGCCAGGAGGGTTTAAGAGGGAGGCAGAATAAAAGACTCAAATTTTCCCTGTTTTCTCAGCAGCCTGTAGTTACAAGTAAAAAACACAATTTGAAGTGTCTGTATGCAAATGCTAGAAGCCTAAAAAATAGGGGGTTGTGCTATATGCTAAAGAGGGAATTGAATTAAATAAAATAAACATTCTGCATGACATAGATAGCAGTGTGGAATCCTTATGGATAGCAATCCAAGTGCGAAGAGAAGGAATATACAGATTGGATTATACTACCATCCCCCGGGACAAAATAAGCAGACAGATGAAAAAATGTTTTCAGAGATTAGGAAAGCTGGAGAAATGGGCAACACTATAATAAGGGGTGATTTCAATTTCCCCAACATTGACTGGTTAAATGTTACATTGGGGAGTGCTAGGGAGGTAAAATTCCTAGATTCTGAGAAACCACCCTCTCTTCTAATGGAGAAAAGGAACACAACACATTGCAGCTTATATCAAACTCTATATAAGCATATGGAAAGGTGAAGAAAAAAAGACCTCCATGTAAACGGAGCATTGTTACTAGCCCAGGAGACTGCAAAGTAGCAGGCACGTATTAATCATGGGTCTAAAAAAAAATGCCACACAGTCATTATAAATAATGTATCAGCATTCCTCTTCAACCATAGGATATAACTTTCCATGTGCACAAGCTCCGAGAAATTTCAGCATGCAGAAGAGTATTTAATAAAGCCACTTATCTGTTGAAAATGTCCAACAGTCCATTGTTGTGTTCTGTTTGCTATTAAATCTGGCAGGAGTACCCCGTTTCATGAATCGGTGTCTTCAGAGAAATATCTCAGAGCAGCTTCAATTTAAAGTACATTAAACGATGGTCAACTGTTCCTTCTCAACTGTTCCTGCATAGAATTACCCTAGTACGGTTGCTGTAAAGTTGCAGTGGTCCAACTCCTTGGCTAGGAAAACCAGTAAATTTATCTGACTGTGGATTACACTAACTCCTGGATTTTACAAATGACAACCAAAATTGCACACAATTCTGATATCTGTGCATAAGTAAATTAGTTAATGAGTCATTAATAAGCAATAATTGACAATACATCATTTATGTTAATTTGCCCTAATTTGGGATTTGTGTGCAGATCTTCCTATGCATAACTCTATAAGGACCTATGCAAAAATCCTCTAGCTCACAACCCAAAAGGAGGTGTGATTAGTGGCTATGGTGAGGGGTATGGGTAGATGGTGGGCATGCCAAAAAATTATGCACAGTTTTATAGCATTTGGGAGCAGTGTTGCCAAGTTGCATGCCAGGATTTATGCCAGGTTATAAATATTTACAACCCAAGTTAGTTGCCAGAATGCACACTAAGGGCTAGATTCTATAAACAGCGCCGTTATCAGCGACCGCCTAAAAGAATAAGAACATAAGCATCACCTCTGCTGAGTCAGACCATAGGTCCATCGTGCCCAGCAGCCCGCTCCTGCGGCGGCCCTCCAGGTCAAAGATCTGTTAGTGATCTTTTACATACAACATTTTGCCTTGTATAGTATCCCTCTAACCATACCCCTCAATTCTCCTTTCCTTCAGGAATTCGTCCAATCCCTTTTTGAACCCCAAAATCGTACTCTGCTCTACCACCTCCTCTGGAAGTGCGTTCCAGGTGTCCACCACCCTCTGAGTGAAGAAGAACTTCCTAGCATTTGTTCTGAATCTGTCTCCCTTCAATGTCCTCGAGTGCCCTCTTGTTATTGTTACCCCTGTAAATCTGAAGAATCTGTCCCTCTCTACCTTGTCTATACCTTTCATGATCTTGTAAGTTTCTATCATGTCTCCGATTTTCCAAGGAAAAAGGCCCCAGCCTCTCCAGCCTCTCCGCATATGAAAGGTTTTCCATGCCTTTTATCATTTTTGTTGCTCTTCTTTGAACCCTCTCGAGTATCGCCATATCCTTCTTGAGGTACGGCAACCAGTATTGAGCGCAGTACTCCAGGTGTGGGCGCACCATCGCCCGATACAGCGGCAGGATAACTTCTTTGGTTCTGGTAGTGATACCTTCTTTGGTTCTGGTAGTGATACCTTTATTGATGGCTGGCAATCATGTGTCAATCATACAACAGTATGTTTTGCAGAATCACAGCTTTCATCAAAGGTAAGCACCGGAAATGTAGGCCAAGATTTTAAAGGCCTACATTTCTGGTGTCTACCTTTGATGAGAATAGTGTCTACAAAGGCACCTTAGAATGCCTAAGATTGTTTCTGGCATTAACCATGCCTACTTTGACCTTAGGCATTCTAAGGCACCTGCATAGATGCAATTAAGGTGCTGTTTTTCTAGGTACTGGAAGGTGCCTAATTTTTTTTTAATGATTTTAAAATCATTTCTAAATGGCTTTACCAATTAAGTTAGGCGCCAGTAGGGCACCTTCTCACACCTAATTTAAGTTGTCCTTTATAGAATATGGACCTCACATAAGCACATCGACCCCACCAATTTCTGGATGAAAACAGACGCCATAATTCAAGACTATAACCCAAAAAACTTCATCTCACAATGGAGCCAACAAACCAAAACCAAAATCCATAGAAAATCTGACAAATGGTTCGACAATGAACTACTCCTACTAAAAAGACAATGCAGACAACTAGAAAGAAAATGGAGGAAAAACAATCAAGACTCCATAAAAACAACATGGAGAAAACTGAACCAAAAATACAAGCAAAAATCAAAAGAAAAACGAGAAACATAATAATAATAATAATAATAATAACTTTATTCTTATATACCGCCAACAATCTTGCGACTTCTAGGCGGTTTACAATAAAGAGAAACTGTACATACAGCGAATTACAGAGTATAGCAGTGTACATCTGATAATGGGAACATTAATGATAATAACAACAGTTCGTATGCTGCAGGGCCTTGAAGTGCCATGCGGCTTACAAAGAATTGGAAAAATTCCATAAATTGAATGGGGTATTCATAGTTTGTGATTGGGGGTTAACAGTTTACAAATTCAGTTTTGGGAATGATATTGCGAAGGGGGCTATTGTCCTGGTTCATACTACACAAACAAATAGGAGAAGAATCCCAAGACACAAAAAAACTAGTCCAACTACTAAAAGAACTCACAGACACCAAACCCTACCTGACAAGCAACAATGCCCCCACACCCACAGCTACCCTCTTAGCAATGTTCTTCAAAGACAAAATCACAACCATAAGATCCACCTTCAATGGAACACCTATGCACCTAGAAGAGATCATAACACCCTCCACAGAAGAAGAAGCAGTTGCAGCAAACAGAACATGGTCCCACTTCTCACCAATACTATGGTCAAATTTCAACAAACTGTACAACAAATACAGTCACGCAACTTGCGACCTCAACCACTGCCTCCCATACCTATTGAAAGCCTCCAGTACACTATTTCGCACCTTCTTTTACAATGGATACAAACCCTGCTAACTGATGGCCTTTTCCCACAAGACCTCAGAGAAATCATCATCACTCCAATCCTGAAAGACCCCAAAGGAGAAACAGACCAACCATCCAACTACAGACCCATAGCATCAATTCCACTTTATGTCAAGCTAATGGAAGGCCTCGTAGCCAAAGTCCTAAACTAATACCTAGAGCAGTGATTCCCAACCCTGTCCTGGAGGAACACCAGGCCAATCGGGTTTTCAGGCTAGCCCTAATGAATATGCATGAGAGAGATTTGCATATGATGGAAGTGATAGGCATGCAAATTTGCTTCATGCATATTCATTAGGGCTAGCCTGAAAACCCAATTGGCCTGGTGTTCCTCCAGGACAGGGTTGGGAACCACTGACCTAGAGAACCACAACCTAGTCCACCCAACATAATCAGGCCTCAGAACCAACCACAGCACTGAGACCCTAGTAGGCTCACTCATGGACACCGCCAGACAACACCTCAGCACAGGCAAAAAACTGCTAATTATCCAACTAGATGTCTCCGCAGCCTTTGACCTGGTAGACCATAATATCCTTCTACAGATACTGGGCTCAATAGGAATCAGTGGTAAGACACTATCATGGTTAAAAGATTCTTATAATCAAGAACATACAGAGTTAAAACAAAGAAAGAAAAATCCAAGCCATGGTCTAACCCCTGCGAAGTACCCCAAGGATCACCTCTTTCTCCCACACTCTTCAATCTTTACATTGCCTCCCTCGGCTCCTGCCTAGACAAACAAAGTCTAACCTCCTATAGCTATGCAGATGACATCACCATTCTCCTTCCGTTCGATCAACCAGCACCATCCATGGCAGACACAATACACAGAACACTTGAAACAATAGCAACATAGCTGAAAGACCACAAACTAAAACTAAATCCGGACAAAACAAACTTCATCCTACTTGAAAATAACAAAACCCCAACCATAACAAACCTTGTCATAAACTCTACAGCATACCACATCCAACCAACTTTAAAACTCCTGGGAGTGCTAATAGACAGAGGCTGTACAATGCAGCCACAAATCAACAAAACAATAAAAATCTCATTCACAGTCATGAGAAACCTCAGGCAAGTCAGAAAATTCTTCGACAGAAAACAATTCCAACTCTTGGTACAATCCCTAATCCTAGGTCTAATAGACTACTGTAACATATTATATCTCCCATGCACAGCAACCATGAAAAAAACAGCTACAAACAATACAAAACACAGCCCTAAGACTGGTCTACTCACTGAAGAAATTCGACCACATCACAGAGGCATACCACGACTCACATTGGCTCCCAATACAAGCAAGAATACACTTTAAATTTTACTGCCTACTATTTAAAGCAATAAACGGACACAGCCCAGCCTATTGGAACTATCGACTAGTTCAATCCACCTCAACCAGACATAGGAGAACCCACGCACCATTCACACACCCTCTAACCAAAAACATCAAAAGAAAAAAACTGTACGACAACCTCCTAGCCACTCGAGCTACAAAACTCGACCCACAACTCTACAACCTATTGACCACGACCACAGACTACAAAACCTTCAAAAAAGAAATAAAAACCCTTCTATTCATAAAACACATAAAACCGAACTAACACAATCAGAAATGTCCCAAACATCACCTGCATCACCTGCAACTACTACATATGAACTTCCAATATCATGACAACTCAGATGTAATCCTTAACAACTCGAAGAAATGTACAAACTACTCCCTAAATACTTTTAATCTCCGGACAATCCATTTGTAATCCGCCTTGAACCGCAAGGTAATGGCAGAATAGAAATCCCTAATGTAATGTAATGTATTCTTTAAAGAGCACTTAACGCGGAGTGTCGTTTATAGAAGAATACTGAGCACACATGTTTCCTGACCCTTTTTTCAGAACCACTTACTGAATCCAGCCCGAAGTACCTGGCACATAGCTAAGCAGTCTGTGAACCATGGCTACTCTATGATTTATGGCTAAGCAATCACAATGCATCAGCAGCATGTCCACTCCTGCATTGGTATTGCAACTGAAACCGGATCTGCAAATCTATTACTAGTTTCTAGCATGGCAAACTTGACTGTTATTTACTGTTTCACTGGGCCCCAGATTTTTTTTTTTTTTTCCACTGTCCATGCAATATTGTTCAGAACAGAAGACTTTAGCAATTTGACAGTATTTTGAGTTCCGGTTCCAACCCGCTTGTAACTTGCAATTGGTTGGCTGTCACTTTGGTATGTCATGGGGTATTTTTCTTCTTTAGCTCCACCCAGAACGCCGCGGCCATGTTGCAGTCCCGGCGAGCACTTTAAGGATCTAGCTAAATGTGTTTTTTAACTGTTCTGGTAAGCCAGTAATTTTAATTATTGCTTCACTTGCTTAGACTTACATGGAGAACTAATAAATCTTGTTAATTTACAGTATTCTCCTTCCCCGACCCTGAGGAAGAATGAAACGCATCGGTGGGGATTGAGGCAGAGCTGTTCTAAGCTAAGTGGCACTTTAATAATTTACTAGCTGATGGCCCGGCGTTGCACGGGTATTTAATTATAGCAATAACACTGTAAATGGATTCAAATAAAGATACTTTATAGTGGTGAATGAAATTATACAGCTTTATAAAAAGTACAATATTCAAATTATAATGTGAAATATTTGACAAAATGAATACAATACAACTAACACAAAACTTGATTATAAACAACATTTTTAGTTTCACCTCCAGGAGCAAGAACATATAAATTCTTGGGTGAAGAGACCCCCAGAACATATCACCCCAGTTAGTGAGGGATCTGCATACCAAGTTTCGTTCAAATCGGTCAAGCCGTTTTAGATTTACTGTGAGAATGGCAGCTGTTTACATTTTTTCCATTGACATGAATGGGTGAAATCTGATGTTCTGTTTGTAGCTCTGCCCACATGTGCAGGTGGGCCGCGAGACCCCCAGAACATATCACCCTAAGTAGTGAGGGATCTGCATACCAAGTTTCGTTCAAATCGGTCAAGCCATTTTTGAATTACTGTGAGAATGGCAGCGTTTTACATTTTTTCCATTGACATGAATGGGTGAAATCTGATGTTCTGTTTGTAGCTCTGCCCACGTGTCCAGTTGGGCCGCGAGACCCCCAGAATATATCACCCCAGGTAGTTGGAATTACTGTGAGAATGGCAGCTTTTTACATTTTTTCCATTGACATGAATGGGTGAAATCTGATTTTCTGTTTGTAGCTCCACCCACGTGTGCAGGTGGGCAGCGAGACCCCCAGAACATATCACCCCAGGTAGTGATGGATCTGCATATCAAGTTTCGTTCAAATCGGTCCCACAGCTTTTTACATTTTTTCCATTGACTTGAATGGGTGAAATCAGATTTTCTGTTTGTAGCTCCGCTCACGTGTGCAGGTGGGCTGCGAGACCCCCAGAACATATCACCCCAGGTAGTGAGGGATCTGCATAGCAAGTTTCATCCAAATTGGTCACAATGAGAATGGCAGCTTTTTACATTTTTTCCATTGACATGAATGGGTGAAATCTGATTTTCTGTTTGTAGCTCCGCCCACGTGTGCAGGAGGGCCGCGAGACCCCCAGAACATATCACCCCAGGTAGTGAGGGATCTGCATACCAAGTTTTGTTCAAATCGGTCAAGCCGTTTGTGAATTACTGTGAGAATGGCAGCTTTTTACATTTTTTCCATTGACATGAATGGGTGAATTCTGATTTTCTGTTTGTAGCTCCGCCCATGTATTCAGGTGGGCCGCGAGACCCCCAGAACATATCACCCCAGGTAGTGAGGGATCTGCATACCAAGTTTCGTTCAAATCGGGCAAGCCGTTTTTGCGTTGGCAGCTGTTTTACATTTTTTCCATTGACATGAATGGGTGAAATCTGATTTTATGTTTGTAGCTCCGCCCACATGTGCAGGTGGGCCGTGAGACCCACAGAACATATCACCCCAGGTAGTGAGGGATCGGCATACCAAGTTTCGTTCAAATTGGGCAAGCCGTTTTTGCGTTGGCAGCTCTTTACATTTTTTCCATTGACATGAATGGGTGAAATACGATTATCTGTTTGTAGCTCCGCCCACGTGTGCAGGTGGGCCGCGAGACCCCCAGAACATATCATCCCGGGTAGTGAGGGATCTGCATACCAAGTTTCGTTCAAATCGGTCAAGCCGTTTTTGCGTGATCGCGGCACATACATACATACATCCGATTTTATATATATAGATTATGAAGTCAAGATTATTTATTTATATTTAAATATTGGTACTGGCACTTTATAAATGGATATAAACAGATATAAATAGATATATTCAGCATCAGAATGTCCAAATGAAACCATTAGTTTATCTAATAGAAAATTGCACCGTATAGAGGTTCCTATGAGGACGGCTACCACACTATAATCAAGATTCAGTGTGACATTCTGAGGAACAAGGTGTTGGTAGAAATTGGACATATTTGAGGTGGTAACTAAATACTGACGAGTTGATTAACTAGAAGCTGTGTGCACATTTGGATGCTGTGAATTTTCAGAACAGAAGAAACATATTTGCTATGTGAAATAACCAGCCACAGAGCTGGCAGATCAGATTTGTCTAGTCCAGCAGGTTTTGGGTGTAATATGTACTGTGGGAGCTTAATTTATACAGAAGATGAAAATGACATTGTGTATGTCAAGCCTGCCATGTTCTAAGGGCATGCACTGGATAAAAGGTGAAGAGATGATATGCACCGGCCTTGCAAACGAATGGTCCAGCTGTTCCCATCTCTGTCATCACACTTTAATATGTATAATACCCTTCAGTTCTTCCACATGCAGACATAAAGTCAATAAATATATGACCACCTCTGATACAATAATTCTGCTGAGCACAAATCTATAAAGTGACCACTGGCTCATATATTAGGAGAAATAGCTGCCAGACTCTGAAGGTACAGTAGGGATAACATGTTCTTGATTTTAATTATTGCCTTGATTTAAAGAACTTAATGGAGTTGGCAAAGGACTTCTTTTCTAATTAGTTTCCAGTGTAGATCCATAACTTTTCTTAAGGCAGATTCTTGCTTTTTTCTAGTGAATAAAATAATATGATCCCATAATTTACAGTTTTTCATAAAAAAAAAGAAACTAAAAAGATCAAATAGCATAGTTCAGAACTTGAATGTCATTTCCCCATGTTACCTTTACGTTCACTGTTGTTTCAGAAATACTTTAGGGATGTGCAGTCATTAACACATATTCAGTTAATAAGCATAACTTTAAAAAATTCTTTTTACTACAGTACGTTAGCATTTAGCGTGCGTTAAATCGGGTAGCGCGCCTTAGTAAAAGACCCCCAAAGTGCACAGGTAGCAGGTAGAATGTGAATTAGCATGTGCTGTTACTATTTGAGCACATTAACTGTTATTGTTCTGGTATTTACAGTTAGCACATGCATGGCCAAGGCAAGTGAACTGAACTGAACATTCTAGGGCAATCTGCAGTCTTATTGCCCCCCTCCCCAAGCCATTATGGTTTTAAATGTTAAACTTTGTTTGGAGTGTGTGCAAAATTTCATGGTCTCAGAAAGTATTTCTTCACAGAGAGAGTGGTTGATCATTGGAACAAGCTTCCAGTGCAGGTGATCAAGGCAGACAGCGTGCCATGTGGGATCCCTATGAGGGTCAAGATAAGGAAATTGGGTCATTAGGGCATAGACAGGGGGTGGGTAAGCAGAGTGGGCAGACTTGATGGGCTATAGCCCTTTTCTGCCGTCATCTTCTATGTTTCTACATCTATGTTATCATACATACATAAAATAGTAAGGGCAATTTTCAGAAATCATTTATCCAAGTAACACCCCCCCTTTACAAAACTGTGGAAGTGGTTTTTAGCACAGGCTGGCACATTGAATTATCTGCACTGCTCCAGGGGAGGTAAATAAGCTATTTGAAAATTGCTCACCTTTCCTGCAGGTCTTGATTGCAAGTTATTATTTGCTTCTTCTCTACAGAAATTTCTGCCCTAGGCAACTAATTAATCTTGCCTAATGGTTGAGACATGTACAAATTCATGTACAAATTCATATTTTAAGAGGCTAATTTCATAAGAGATCATCTAGATTGGAAAGTAAGCAGGAATCTATTTTTAGCCAGTCTTATGAAGACACATCCATGAGGCATTTTTTTAAGGATACCCAAATCAGAACTGGGATGTCCTGTTCATAACACTCCTAAAATACATTGCGGCTTCTTGTTTGAAAATATGCCAGAACATCCAAAATTAACAGCCAAAAATCCAAATAATGAACACCAAAAATCCAGAGAGAAGGATATATGTTTCATAGTATTTTTACCTAAATAGCCACACAGACATCCTTGCAGGTCAAAGGGATGCCTTTAGTGATCAGTGCACTGGACTGTAAACCAGGGCACCCACATTCATATTTCCCTACAATTCTTTTATGAAATTGGCACTTGGCACTTGTTGCCTCCCACCCACTCTCAATACTTCGAAAGTATTACACAAACACATTGTTCTTCAACAATATGTGGATTTATTAATGGCCGCAGCCGTAAATGCCCTACTACATCATCTACAAACATCAAATACCAACATACCAAAACTTTCACCAAGCACAAATTTGATACCAAGGTATATCATCATATTCATTCACCTGAACAATTTATAAATATATATATATATATATATATATATATACACACACACCATAGGCACATCATATTGCTGCATCTCAATTCTTACCCCATCAACTGATCCGTGTCCTGCCCAGCGACTCCGGCTGGGCCACTGTTCTTCGTGGGAGAGCCGTTCAAGCTGCCCCGCCTTCTCCCCATCCCATTCAAGGAGGGGCCCTCCACCTGTCAGTTGTTGAAGTCATGTCACATGGCCTCCCCACCGTACAAGCCGGGAGACAAGCAAGCCTCTGAGTGCTTACCTCACTTGCTTCTGGAAGGCTATAAGTCGCCACATCTTTTGCTGTCAACCACTTTAACGCAATGTTCTTTCTTATCTGTAAGCTGTGCCTATGACCCCACTAGGATTCTTTCCGCATATGGCTGCAACTGGTTTTCTATGGGGTGGGAGGGCGGGAATGCCGCGACGCTCCTGTGGCGAGGGCTGAACTGCGGCTTCTGCAACAGTTCAGGTCGCCTTCCTCCGCTTACCCCACCCCCTGTGTCTAGGTCCCTGATCCCAATTGGTCCCTGACCATGATTGCCCCCCCCCATCCTGGCCATATTTCTCTCTACCCCAATTTCCCCTCACTCCCCTCCCTACCTCTCTTTCCCTTCCCCCCTAGGCAACGGCCTTGGCCATTTTGTCGCCGCTGCCCCCTTTACGGTGGGGCGCTTGTCCTTTTTAGATGCTGAGTCCTCCAGGAATAGATACACCATCTCAATAACCTGTAGGCTTCCAGGTGTCATAACTATTTAGGTACAGTAGGTACTGTATATGTCTGTTTCTGGAGGCTTACAATTTAAGGGAGGGAAAAACACAGAAGTAGGAATTGAACTTGTGTCTGGCACTAGGCGACTCCTCAGGCACAGTGCTTGCCATCTAATTAATTGTAATTTAATTGGGTTTTTTTATTACAATTTTCAATTAATGGCACCGATTAAAGTTTGTTTAATAGTTAACACCTACTTTTACTAAGCCACGATAGAGGTTTCTACCGCAGCCCAGAGAGCTAAATGCTCTGATAATGTTCTAACGCTCATAGACTTCCTATGAGCGTCAGAGCAGTGTCAGAGCATTTAGCGCCCTAGGCTATAGTCAGGGCAGGATTAATTTGTCTAAGGCTCCTAGGCACACAAGTACACTGGGCCCCCCTGCCCCGCCCCACCCCACCATGTGCCCAGGCGGAAACAGGAAGCTGCGTCAGAGGGAAGCTTTGGGCAAGTAGCACCCCTTGTACAATTACAGTTCTCGTTGCCTTTCTTACCCGCGTTGCTTGCTTGTCTTACTTTCCGTCAATGGGGGAAGGTGCATTGCCAATCGATGCTGGAGGGGTCCATCGCCGTTTGGAAAAAACAATGTTGGTGCCCTCCTTCATCGGGCCCCCCTGACCATTTCGGACCCTAGGCACGTGCCTACTTGGCCTATTGGTTAATCCTGCCCTGGCTATAGTAAAAACCTCTAATGTAGCTTAGTAAAAGAGGGCCTATGTGAGGCACCTAGATCAGCTAAGCACGCTGATACAGGCACCTAACTTTAGGTGACTTTTATAGAATCAGGACCATAGAGACAGATTCTATAAATGGTGCTCAAAAATGGTTGCTGGAAAAGATCGGTGCGAAATGCGATTCTATACAGGCTGAATGTGCCTTTTATAGCATAGTGCTTAGCACCGATGCTTGCACCCTAACTTTGGGCGCTAGACTTATGCCCGTTGAAACATGGCATAAATACTGGTGCCCAATTTGAAAGCAGTGACCCATTATTCTGTAACAATGCACACAACTTTTCAGAATGTCCCTGCCTTGCCCCTAGGCCAGGGGTGTCAAAGTCCCTCCTAGAGGGTCGCAATCCAGTCGGGTTTTCAGGATTTCCCCAATGAATTTGCATGAGATCTATTTGCACGCACTGCTTTCATTGTATGTTAATAGATCTCATATTCATTGGAGAAATCATGAAAACCTGACTGGATTGCGGCCCTCAAGGAGGGACTTTGACACCCCTGCCCTAGGCCATGCCTTCTTTTAGGGTTTGGGTGCCAAGTGTCCTAGGATAATGCACAGTAAGATCATGAAAAAAAAACACAAAAAAACAAATCGGTCCCAATTCTTGTTTTTAGTAGCCAATTATTGCTTGTTTGTGGGAGAGTGTGGCATAGCGTTTAAAGCTACAGCCTCAGCACCCTGAGGTTGTGGGTTTAAATCCCTCACCACTCCTTGTGACTCTGGGCAAGTCACTTAATTCCACCATTGCCCCAGGTATTGTGAGCCCGCCAGAACAGACAGGGGAAAATGCTTGAGTATCTGAATAAATTCATGTAAATCATTCTGAGCTCCCCTGGGAGAATGGTATAGAAAATTCAATAAATAAATAATCCAATTAAATTGTGTGCACATCTCAACATCACACTCAAATCTAGAAGCCATATATAGAATCCACCAGATCCATTTTATTTTTGTGCTGTGAAACTTCAAACATGTATGTATGAAACAAACAACAGACGTCTAAACATCAGGAATAAAGGAAAAATATCTGCAACTAAACAACAACAACAAATGTTCCCCTTTATTCCTAGAAAATATGTGTTCATCTTTTGGCAATATTCCAAATGCTGTAGAAATCTAGGAGAATCCCAGGAACTTTTCACTACTCAAAAGTGTACATAGCATTTTAATAATTTCCATAAAAATATGATTTTTGTGTAAACAACTATAATAAAATATCAGTCGGAGGCCTGGGGATATAGCTACAGTTTGGATGTCTGTACATAATATGTTGAAAGCAAATGACCAGCTCAAAGGTCAACAGTTTGTCAATCAGTTGTGAAGTGGTTCACAATCTCTGACAGTGAGTGGTAAATGGCTTGACATATTTAGAACTTTAATACTTATTTTTTCTGAAAAACATTATGCAATCATTAACTGGGGGGGGGGGGGGGCGGCTGGGGCACAGTGGTTAGAGCTACAGCCTCAGCACCCTGAGGTTGTGGGTTCAAATCCCATGCTGCTCCTTGTGACCCTGAGCAAGTCACTTAATCCCCCATTGCCCCAGGTACATTAGTTAGAGTGCGAGCTACTAAACTAAACCTTGTATCTCCATAAAGATAGAGCTTGGCACGGTTTACAGGTAATTCAATAATGAGGGAAGGACATAATAAGAAATTAGAGGTTATGAAGAGGATAGCTAGCTTTACATTTTAAATAGATAGCTTTACGTTTTGGAGAAAAGCCAGGATAGAAAGAGGAAAATGCTTGAGCACCTGAATGTAAACCACTTAGGTTATTAGGTACTAAAAATAAAATAATTACAGCAAAAAAAATGTTGTAGGAGACAAACTTTCTAGACAACACATATAATATCAATATTTTTCAGAAATGCATTAATTGGTACATACATATTATTCCTCATGTGAGTACCTCCACATTTTCAAAACTATAGTCATAATCTGGGGGCTGATACAGGAATACATCTACCAGACAGTGATATCTGGCGTCAAAGACCATAAACTGCGTCTAATCTCTGGGCTGAGCTGAAGCAGAACATTGTTGACAAGTCATTAGATCAGTGGTGGCATATGTCCATTTTAAAAATGATCCCTGAGAATTTGTGTGCTCACATTTATACATATTCTTTACTATGGACTTATATTCTGGGTTAATTTACATGTGTGCATCTATTTTCAAAAGTACATGTATAAAGGTCACCTCAACATGGCTCTTATGAATGTCAATAGTGCTTTGAGTTGGGTGTTCTTCCTCTATAATAAAACCCTAAATGTGCATGCACACTTACAACTGCGTGTTCCCTGCCACCGTGGTGTCTAGCTCCGTGGCCGTGTTTGATTTGCGGTGCATGGCTGCTTGAATGCAAGCTGTTGGGGAGGAGCATGAACGTTCAGCACAGCTCCCTGCCCTTCAGTCGCAGCTGTCTCCTACGAGCTGTCTGTATGCACCAAGCAGCCACATCTTCCCCGGGCAGCAAAAAAGACTCAGTAAGCATTAAACTGCCCAGATGGAGGGCTAAAAGTGCTCCGGTCGCTGGTAGTCTAATCTAATCTAATCTAATCTAAACCTTAAGTTTATATACCGCATCATCTCCATGAGAATGGAGCTCGACACGGTTTACAAGAACTTAAAATAGTGGGTAGA